>NC_133593.1:0-658333 GCF_964106895.1 Numenius arquata
AGAACAACTCTTGTTTTCTTTCAACGACTCTGGGAACTACTTGCATTGCCACCCAGACTTTGGGGCTGCGGGCTTTCCTGGCCACTCTATCCTCAAAAGCACCTTTTTTTCATATTTCCCAGCTCCGGCCTCCAATATTCCGAACATCCGGAGCTGACTCCCACAGCCAAGGTGGCAGCCAGAACAACTCTTGCTTTCTTTCAAGGACTCTGGGAACTACTTGCATTGCCACCCAGACTTTGGGGCTGCGGGCTTTCCTGGCCACTCTATCCTCAAAAGCACCTTTTTTCATATTTCCCAGCTCCGGCCTCCAATATTCCGAACATCCGGAGCTGACTCCCACAGCCAAGGTGGCAGC
The DNA here is from genome assembly GCF_964106895.1 of Numenius arquata. Classification (NCBI taxonomy): domain Eukaryota; kingdom Metazoa; phylum Chordata; class Aves; order Charadriiformes; family Scolopacidae; genus Numenius; species Numenius arquata. The sequence continues at coordinate 359 of NC_133593.1, forward strand.
CAGAACAACTCTTGTTTTCTTTCAACGACTCTGGGAACTACTTGCATTGCCACCCAGACTTTGGGGCTGCGGGCTTTCCTGGCCACTCTATCCTCAAAAGCACCTTTTTTCATATTTCCCAGCTCCGGCCTCCAATATTCCGAACATCCGGAGCTGACTCCCACAGCCAAGGTGGCAGCCAGAACAACTCTTGTTTTCTTTCAAGGACTCTGGGAACTACTTGCATTGCCACCCAGACTTTGGGGCTGCGGGCTTTCCTGCCCACTCTATCCTCAAAAGCACCTTTTTTCACTTTATCCCAGCTCCGGCCTCCAATATCCGAACATCCGGAGCTGACTCCCACAGCCAAGGTGGCAGCCAGAACAACTCTTGTTTTCTTTCAACGACTCTGGGAACTACTTGCATTGCCACCCAGACTTTGGGGCTGCGGGCTTTCCTGGCCACTCTATCCTCAAAGCACCTTTTTTCATATTTCCCAGCTCCGGCCTCCAATATTCCGAACATCCGGAGCTGACTCCCACAGCCAAGGTGGCAGCCAGAACAACTCTTGTTTTCTTTCAACGACTCTGGGAACTACTTGCATTGCCACCCAGACTTTGGGGCTGCGGGCTTTCCTGGCCACTCTATCCTCAAAAGCACCTTTTTTCATATTTCCCAGCTCCGGCCTCCAATATGCCGAACATCCGGAGCTGACTCCCACAGCCAAGGTGGCAGCCAGAACAACTCTTGCTTTTTATGAACACCTCTGGGAACTACTTGCATTGCCACCCAGACTTTGGGGCTGCGGGCTTTCCTGGCCACTCTATCCTCAAAAGCACCTTTTTTCATATTTCCCAGCTCCGGCCTCCAATATTCCGAACATCCGGAGCTGACTCCCACAGCCAAGGTGGCAGCCAGAACAACTCTTGTTTCTTTCAAGGACTCTGGGAACTACTTCCATTGCCACCCAGACTTTGGGGCTGCGGGCTTTCCTGGCCACTCTATCCTCAAAAGCACCTTTTTTCATATTTCCCAGCTCCGGCCTCCAATATTCCGAACATCCGGAGCTGACTCCCACAGCCAAGATGGCAGCCAGAACAACTCTTGCTTTTTATGAACACCTCTGGGAACTACTTGCATTGCCACCCAGACTTTGGGGCTGCAGGCTTTCCTGGCCACTCTATCCTCAAAAGCACCTTTTTTCATATTTCCCAGCTCCGGCCTCCAATATTCCGAACATCCGGAGCTGACTCCACAGCCAAGGTGGCAGCCAGAACAACACTTGTTTTCTTTCAACGACTCTGGGAACTACTTGCATTGCCACCCAGACTTTGGGGCTGCGGGCTTTCCTGGCCACTCTATCCTCAAAAGCACCTTTTTTCATATTTCCCAGCTCCGGCCTCCAGTATTCCGAACATCCGGAGCTGACTCCCACAGCCAAGGTGGCAGCCAGAACAACTCTTGCTTTTTATGAACACCTCTGGGAACTACTTGCATTGCCACCCAGACTTTGGGGCTGCGGGCTTTCCTGGCCACTCTATCCTCAAAAGCACCTTTTTTCATATTTCCCAGCTCCGGCCTCCAATATTCCGAACATCCGGAGCTGACTCCCACAGCCAAGGTGGCAGCCAGAACAACTCTTGCTTTTTATGAACACCTCTGGGAACTACTTGCATTGCCACCCAGACTTTGGGGCTGCGGGCTTTCCTGGCCACTCTATCCTCAAAAGCACCTTTTTTCATATTTCCCAGCTCCGGCCTCCAATATTCCGAACATCCGGAGCTGACTCCCACAGCCAAGGTGGCAGCCAGAACAACTCTTGTTTTCTTTCAAGGACTCTGGGAACTACTTGCATTGCCACCCAGACTTTGGGGCTGCGGGCTTTCCTGGCCACTCTATCCTCAAAAGCACCTTTTTTCATATTTCCCAGCTCCAGCCTCCAATATTCCGAACATCCTGGCCTGGCTACCACAGCCAAGGTGGCAGCCAGAACAACTCTTGTTTTCTTTCAAGGACTCTGGGAACTACTTGCATTGCCACCCAGACTTTGGGGCTGCGGGCTTTCCTGGCCACTCTATCCTCAAAAGCACCTTTTTTCATATTTCCCAGCTCCGGCCTCCAATATTCCGAACATCCGGAGCTGACTCCCACAGCCAAGGTGGCAGCCAGAACAACTCTTGCTTTTTATGAACACCTCTGGGAACTACTTGCATTGCCACCCAGACTTTGGGGCTGCGGGCTTTCCTGGCCACTCTATCCTCAAAAGCACCTTTTTTCATATTTCCCAGCTCCGGCCTCCAATATTCCGAACATCCGGAGCTGACTCCCACAGCCAAGGTGGCAGCCAGAACAACTCTTGTTTTCTTTCAACGACTCTGGGAACTACTTGCATTGCCACCCAGACTTTGGGGCTGCGGGCTTTCCTGGCCACTCTATCCTCAAAAGCACCTTTTTTCATATTTCCCAGCTCCAGCCTCCAATATTCCGAACATCCGGAGCTGACTCCCACAGCCAAGGTGGCAGCCAGAACAACTCTTGCTTTTTATGAACACCTCTGGGAACTACTTGCATTGCCACCCAGACTTTGGGGCTGCGGGCTTTCCTGGCACTCTATCCTCAAAAGCACCTTTTTTCATATTTCCCAGCTCCGGCCTCCAATATTCCGAACATCCGGAGCTGACTCCCACAGCCAAGGTGGCAGCCAGAACAACTCTTGTTTTCTTTCAACGACTCTGGGAACTACTTGCATTGCCACCCAGACTTTGGGGCTGCGGGCTTTCCTGGCCACTCTATCCTCAAAAGCACCTTTTTTTCATATTTCCCAGCTCCGGCCTCCAATATTCCGAACATCCGGAGCTGACTCCCACAGCCAAGGTGGCAGCCAGAACAACTCTTGCTTTTTATGAACACCTCTGGCAACTACTTGCATTGCCACCCAGACTTTGGGGCTGCGGGCTTTCCTGGCCACTCTATCCTCAAAAGCACCTTTTTTCATATTTCCCAGCTCCGGCCTCCAATATTCCGAACATCCGGAGCTGACTCCCACAGCCAAGGTGGCAGCCAGAACAACTCTTGTTTTCTTTCAACGACTCTGGGAACTACTTGCATTGCCACCCAGACTTTGGGCTGCGGGCTTTCCTGGCCACTCTATCCTCAAAAGCACCTTTTTTCATATTTCCCAGCTCCAGCCTCCAATATTCCGAACATCCGGAGCTGACTCCCACAGCCAAGGTGGCAGCCAGAACAACTCTTGCTTTTTATGAACACCTCTGGGAACTACTTGCATTGCCACCCAGACTTTGGGGCTGCGGGCTTTCCTGGCCACTCTATCCTCAAAAGCACCTTTTTTCATATTTCCCAGCTCCGGCCTCCAATATTCCGAACATCCGGAGCTGACTCCCACAGCCAAGGTGGCAGCCAGAACAACTCTTGCTTTCTTTCAAGGACTCTGGGAACTACTTGCATTGCCACCCAGACTTTGGGGCTGCGGGCTTTCCTGGCCACTCTATCCTCAAAAGCACCTTTTTTCATATTTCCCAGCTCCGGCCTCCAATATTCCGAACATCCGGAGCTGACTCCCACAGCCAAGGTGGCAGCCAGAACAACTCTTGTTTTCTTTCAAGGACTCTGGGAACTACTTGCATTGCCACCCAGACTTTGGGGCTGCGGGCTTTCCTGGCCACTCTATCCTCAAAAGCACCTTTTTTCATATTTCCCAGCTCCGGCCTCCAATATTCCGAACATCCGGAGCTGACTCCCACAGCCAAGGTGGCAGCCAGAACAACTCTTACTTTTTATGAACACCTCTGGGAACTACTTGCATTGCCACCTAGACTTTGGGGCTGCGGGCTTTCCTGGCCACTCTATCCTCAAAAGCACCTTTTTTCATATTTCCCAGCTCCGGCCTCCAATATTCCGAACATCCGGAGCTGACTCCCACAGCCAAGGTGGCAGCCAGAACAACACTTGTTTTCTTTCAAGGACTCTGGGAACTACTTGCATTGCCACCCAGACTTTGGGGCTGCAGCTTTCCTGGCCACTCTATCCTCAAAAGCACCTTTTTTCATATTTCCCAGCTCCGGCCTCCAATATTCCGAACATCCGGAGCTGACTCCCACAGCCAAGGTGGCAGCCAGAACAACTCTTGTTTTCTTTCAAGGACTCTGGGAACTACTTGCATTGCCACCCAGACTTTGGGGCTGCGGGCTTTCCTGGCCACTCTATCCTCAAAAGCACCTTTTTTCACTTTATCCCAGCTCCGGCCTCCAATATTCCGAACATCCGGAGCTGACTCCCACAGCCAAGGTGGCAGCCAGAACAACTCTTGCTTTCTTTCAACGACTCTGGGAACTACTTGCATTGCCACCCAGACTTTGGGGCTGCGGGCTTTCCTGGCCACTCTATCCTCAAAAGCACCTTTTTTCATATTTCCCAGCTCCGGCCTCCAATATTCCGAACATCCGGAGCTGACTCCCACAGCCAAGGTGGCAGCCAGAACAACTCTTGTTTTCTTTCAACGACTCTGGGAACTACTTGCATTGCCACCCAGACTTTGGGGCTGCGGGCTTTCCTGGCCACTCTATCCTCAAAAGCACCTTTTTTCATATTTCCCAGCTCCGGCCTCCAATATTCCGAACATCCGGAGCTGACTCCCACAGCCAAGGTGGCAGCCAGAACAACTCTTGTTTTCTTTCAAGGACTCTGGGAACTACTTGCATTGCCACCCAGACTTTGGGGCTGCGGGCTTTCCTGGCCACTCTATCCTCAAAAGCACCTTTTTTCACTTTATCCCAGCTCCGGCCTCCAATATTCCGAACATCCGGAGCTGACTCCCACAGCCAAGGTGGCAGCCAGAACAACTCTTGTTTTCTTTCAACGACTCTGGGAACTACTTGCATTGCCACCCAGACTTTGGGGCTGCGGGCTTTCCTGGCCACTCTATCCTCAAAAGCACCTTTTTTCATATTTCCCAGCTCCGGCCTCCAATATTCCGAACATCCGGAGCTGACTCCCACAGCCAAGGTGGCAGCCAGAACAACTCTTGCTTTCTTTCAAGGACTCTGGGAACTACTTGCATTGCCACCCAGACTTTGGGGCTGCGGGCTTTCCTGGCCACTCTATCCTCAAAAGCACCTTTTTTCATATTTCCCAGCTCCGGCCTCCAATATTCCGAACATCCGGAGCTGACTCCCACAGCCAAGGTGGCAGCCAGAACAACTCTTGTTTTCTTTCAACGACTCTGGGAACTACTTGCATTGCCACCCAGACTTTGGGGCTGCGGGCTTTCCTGGCCACTCTATCCTCAAAAGCACCTTTTTTCACTTTATCCCAGCTCCGGCCTCCAATATTCCGAACATCCGGAGCTGACTCCCACAGCCAAGGTGGCAGCCAGAACAACTCTTGTTTTCTTTCAACGACTCTGGGAACTACTTGCATTGCCACCCAGACTTTGGGGCTGCGGGCTTTCCTGCCCACTCTATCCTCAAAAGCACCTTTTTTCACTTTATCCCAGCTCCGGCCTCCAATATTCCGAACATCCGGAGCTGACTCCCACAGCCAAGGTGGCAGCCAGAACAACTCTTGTTTTCTTTCAACGACTCTGGGAACTACTTGCATTGCCACCCAGACTTTGGGGCTGCGGGCTTTCCTGGCCACTCTATCCTCAAAAGCACCTTTTTTCATATTTCCCAGCTCCGGCCTCCAATATTCCGAACATCCGGAGCTGACTCCCACAGCCAAGGTGGCAGCCAGAACAACTCTTGTTTTCTTTCAACGACTCTGGGAACTACTTGCATTGCCACCCAGACTTTGGGGCTGCGGGCTTTCCTGGCCACTCTATCCTCAAAAGCACCTTTTTTCATATTTCCCAGCTCCGGCCTCCAATATGCCGAACATCCGGAGCTGACTCCCACAGCCAAGGTGGCAGCCAGAACAACTCTTGCTTTTTATGAACACCTCTGGGAACTACTTGCATTGCCACCCAGACTTTGGGGCTGCGGGCTTTCCTGGCCACTCTATCCTCAAAAGCACCTTTTTTCATATTTCCCAGCTCCGGCCTCCAATATTCCGAACATCCGGAGCTGACTCCCACAGCCAAGGTGGCAGCCAGAACAACTCTTGTTTTCTTTCAAGGACTCTGGGAACTACTTCCATTGCCACCCAGACTTTGGGGCTGCGGGCTTTCCTGGCCACTCTATCCTCAAAAGCACCTTTTTTCATATTTCCCAGCTCCGGCCTCCAATATTCCGAACATCCGGAGCTGACTCCCACAGCCAAGATGGCAGCCAGAACAACTCTTGCTTTTTATGAACACCTCTGGGAACTACTTGCATTGCCACCCAGACTTTGGGGCTGCAGGCTTTCCTGGCCACTCTATCCTCAAAAGCACCTTTTTTCATATTTCCCAGCTCCGGCCTCCAATATTCCGAACATCCGGAGCTGACTCCCACAGCCAAGGTGGCAGCCAGAACAACACTTGTTTTCTTTCAACGACTCTGGGAACTACTTGCATTGCCACCCAGACTTTGGGGCTGCGGGCTTTCCTGGCCACTCTATCCTCAAAAGCACCTTTTTTCATATTTCCCAGCTCCGGCCTCCAGTATTCCGAACATCCGGAGCTGACTCCCACAGCCAAGGTGGCAGCCAGAACAACTCTTGCTTTTTATGAACACCTCTGGGAACTACTTGCATTGCCACCCAGACTTTGGGGCTGCGGGCTTTCCTGGCCACTCTATCCTCAAAAGCACCTTTTTTCATATTTCCCAGCTCCAGCCTCCAATATTCCGAACATCCTGGCCTGGCTACCACAGCCAAGGTGGCAGCCAGAACAACTCTTGTTTTCTTTCAAGGACTCTGGGAACTACTTGCATTGCCACCCAGACTTTGGGGCTGCGGGCTTTCCTGGCCACTCTATCCTCAAAAGCACCTTTTTTCATATTTCCCAGCTCCGGCCTCCAATATGCCGAACATCCGGAGCTGACTCCCACAGCCAAGGTGGCAGCCAGAACAACTCTTGCTTTTTATGAACACCTCTGGGAACTACTTGCATTGCCACCCAGACTTTGGGGCTGCGGGCTTTCCTGGCCACTCTATCCTCAAAAGCACCTTTTTTCATATTTCCCAGCTCCAGCCTCCAATATTCCGAACATCCTGGCCTGGCTACCACAGCCAAGGTGGCAGCCAGAACAACTCTTGTTTTCTTTCAAGGACTCTGGGAACTACTTGCATTGCCACCCAGACTTTGGGGCTGCGGGCTTTCCTGGCCACTCTATCCTCAAAAGCACCTTTTTTCACTTTATCCCAGCTCCGGCCTCCAATATTCCGAACATCCGGAGCTGACTCCCACAGCCAAGGTGGCAGCCAGAACAACTCTTGTTTTCTTTCAACGACTCTGGGAACTACTTGCATTGCCACCCAGACTTTGGGGCTGCGGGCTTTCCTGGCCACTCTATCCTCAAAAGCACCTTTTTTCATATTTCCCAGCTCCGGCCTCCAATATTCCGAACATCCGGAGCTGACTCCCACAGCCAAGGTGGCAGCCAGAACAACTCTTGCTTTCTTTCAAGGACTCTGGGAACTACTTGCATTGCCACCCAGACTTTGGGGCTGCGGGCTTTCCTGGCCACTCTATCCTCAAAAGCACCTTTTTTCATATTTCCCAGCTCCGGCCTCCAATATTCCGAACATCCGGAGCTGACTCCCACAGCCAAGGTGGCAGCCAGAACAACACTTGTTTTCTTTCAACGACTCTGGGAACTACTTGCATTGCCACCCAGACTTTGGGGCTGCGGGCTTTCCTGGCCACTCTATCCTCAAAAGCACCTTTTTTCATATTTCCCAGCTCCGGCCTCCAATATTCCGAACATCCGGAGCTGACTCCCACAGCCAAGGTGGCAGCCAGAACAACTCTTGTTTTCTTTCAAGGACTCTGGGAACTACTTGCATTGCCACCCAGACTTTGGGGCTGCGGGCTTTCCTGCCCACTCTATCCTCAAAAGCACCTTTTTTCACTTTATCCCAGCTCCGGCCTCCAATATTCCGAACATCCGGAGCTGACTCCCACAGCCAAGGTGGCAGCCAGAACAACTCTTGTTTTCTTTCAAGGACTCTGGGAACTACTTGCATTGCCACCCAGACTTTGGGGCTGCGGGCTTTCCTGGCCACTCTATCCTCAAAAGCACCTTTTTTCATATTTCCCAGCTCCAGCCTCCAATATTCCGAACATCCTGGCCTGGCTACCACAGCCAAGGTGGCAGCCAGAACAACTCTTGTTTTCTTTCAAGGACTCTGGGAACTACTTGCATTGCCACCCAGACTTTGGGGCTGCGGGCTTTCCTGGCCACTCTATCCTCAAAAGCACCTTTTTTCATATTTCCCAGCTCCGGCCTCCAATATTCCGAACATCCGGAGCTGACTCCCACAGCCAAGGTGGCAGCCAGAACAACTCTTGCTTTTTATGAACACCTCTGGGAACTACTTGCATTGCCACCCAGACTTTGGGGCTGCGGGCTTTCCTGGCCACTCTATCCTCAAAAGCACCTTTTTTCATATTTCCCAGCTCCGGCCTCCAATATTCCGAACATCCGGAGGTGACTCCCACAGCCAAGGTGGCAGCCAGAACAACTCTTGTTTTCTTTCAACGACTCTGGGAACTACTTGCATTGCCACCCAGACTTTGGGGCTGCGGGCTTTCCTGGCCACTCTATCCTCAAAAGCACCTTTTTTCATATTTCCCAGCTCCAGCCTCCAATATTCCGAACATCCGGAGCTGACTCCCACAGCCAAGGTGGCAGCCAGAACAACTCTTGCTTTTTATGAACACCTCTGGGAACTACTTGCATTGCCACCCAGACTTTGGGGCTGCGGGCTTTCCTGGCCACTCTATCCTCAAAAGCACCTTTTTTCATATTTCCCAGCTCCGGCCTCCAATATTCCGAACATCCTGGCCTGGCTACCACAGCCAAGGTGGCAGCCAGAACAACTCTTGTTTTCTTTCAAGGACTCTGGGAACTACTTGCATTGCCACCCAGACTTTGGGGCTGCGGGCTTTCCTGGCCACTCTATCCTCAAAAGCACCTTTTTTCATATTTCCCAGCTCCGGCCTCCAGTATTCCGAACATCCGGAGCTGACTCCCACAGCCAAGGTGGCAGCCAGAACAACTCTTGCTTTTTATGAACACCTCTGGCAACTACTTGCATTGCCACCCAGACTTTGGGGCTGCGGGCTTTCCTGGCCACTCTATCCTCAAAAGCACCTTTTTTCATATTTCCCAGCTCCGGCCTCCAATATTCCGAACATCCGGAGCTGACTCCCACAGCCAAGGTGGCAGCCAGAACAACTCTTGTTTTCTTTCAACGACTCTGGGAACTACTTGCATTGCCACCCAGACTTTGGGGCTGCGGGCTTTCCTGGCCACTCTATCCTCAAAAGCACCTTTTTTCATATTTCCCAGCTCCAGCCTCCAATATTCCGAACATCCGGAGCTGACTCCCACAGCCAAGGTGGCAGCCAGAACAACTCTTGCTTTTTATGAACACCTCTGGGAACTACTTGCATTGCCACCCAGACTTTGGGGCTGCGGGCTTTCCTGGCCACTCTATCCTCAAAAGCACCTTTTTTCATATTTCCCAGCTCCGGCCTCCAATATTCCGAACATCCGGAGCTGACTCCCACAGCCAAGGTGGCAGCCAGAACAACTCTTGCTTTCTTTCAAGGACTCTGGGAACTACTTGCATTGCCACCCAGACTTTGGGGCTGCGGGCTTTCCTGGCCACTCTATCCTCAAAAGCACCTTTTTTCATATTTCCCAGCTCCAGCCTCCAATATTCCGAACATCCTGGCCTGGCTACCACAGCCAAGGTGGCAGCCAGAACAACTCTTGTTTTCTTTCAAGGACTCTGGGAACTACTTGCATTGCCACCCAGACTTTGGGGCTGCGGGCTTTCCTGGCCACTCTATCCTCAAAAGCACCTTTTTTCATATTTCCCAGCTCCGGCCTCCAATATGCCGAACATCCGGAGCTGACTCCCACAGCCAAGGTGGCAGCCAGAACAACTCTTGCTTTTTATGAACACCTCTGGGAACTACTTGCATTGCCACCCAGACTTTGGGGCTGCGGGCTTTCCTGGCCACTCTATCCTCAAAAGCACCTTTTTTCATATTTCCCAGCTCCAGCCTCCAATATTCCGAACATCCTGGCCTGGCTACCACAGCCAAGGTGGCAGCCAGAACAACTCTTGTTTTCTTTCAAGGACTCTGGGAACTACTTGCATTGCCACCCAGACTTTGGGGCTGCGGGCTTTCCTGGCCACTCTATCCTCAAAAGCACCTTTTTTCACTTTATCCCAGCTCCGGCCTCCAATATTCCGAACATCCGGAGCTGACTCCCACAGCCAAGGTGGCAGCCAGAACAACTCTTGTTTTCTTTCAACGACTCTGGGAACTACTTGCATTGCCACCCAGACTTTGGGGCTGCGGGCTTTCCTGGCCACTCTATCCTCAAAAGCACCTTTTTTCATATTTCCCAGCTCCGGCCTCCAATATTCCGAACATCCGGAGCTGACTCCCACAGCCAAGGTGGCAGCCAGAACAACTCTTGCTTTCTTTCAAGGACTCTGGGAACTACTTGCATTGCCACCCAGACTTTGGGGCTGCGGGCTTTCCTGGCCACTCTATCCTCAAAAGCACCTTTTTTCATATTTCCCAGCTCCGGCCTCCAATATTCCGAACATCCGGAGCTGACTCCCACAGCCAAGGTGGCAGCCAGAACAACACTTGTTTTCTTTCAACGACTCTGGGAACTACTTGCATTGCCACCCAGACTTTGGGGCTGCGGGCTTTCCTGGCCACTCTATCCTCAAAAGCACCTTTTTTCATATTTCCCAGCTCCGGCCTCCAATATTCCGAACATCCGGAGCTGACTCCCACAGCCAAGGTGGCAGCCAGAACAACTCTTGTTTTCTTTCAAGGACTCTGGGAACTACTTGCATTGCCACCCAGACTTTGGGGCTGCGGGCTTTCCTGCCCACTCTATCCTCAAAAGCACCTTTTTTCACTTTATCCCAGCTCCGGCCTCCAATATTCCGAACATCCGGAGCTGACTCCCACAGCCAAGGTGGCAGCCAGAACAACTCTTGTTTTCTTTCAAGGACTCTGGGAACTACTTGCATTGCCACCCAGACTTTGGGGCTGCGGGCTTTCCTGGCCACTCTATCCTCAAAAGCACCTTTTTTCATATTTCCCAGCTCCAGCCTCCAATATTCCGAACATCCTGGCCTGGCTACCACAGCCAAGGTGGCAGCCAGAACAACTCTTGTTTTCTTTCAAGGACTCTGGGAACTACTTGCATTGCCACCCAGACTTTGGGGCTGCGGGCTTTCCTGGCCACTCTATCCTCAAAAGCACCTTTTTTCATATTTCCCAGCTCCGGCCTCCAATATTCCGAACATCCGGAGCTGACTCCCACAGCCAAGGTGGCAGCCAGAACAACTCTTGCTTTTTATGAACACCTCTGGGAACTACTTGCATTGCCACCCAGACTTTGGGGCTGCGGGCTTTCCTGGCCACTCTATCCTCAAAAGCACCTTTTTTCATATTTCCCAGCTCCGGCCTCCAATATTCCGAACATCCGGAGGTGACTCCCACAGCCAAGGTGGCAGCCAGAACAACTCTTGTTTTCTTTCAACGACTCTGGGAACTACTTGCATTGCCACCCAGACTTTGGGGCTGCGGGCTTTCCTGGCCACTCTATCCTCAAAAGCACCTTTTTTCATATTTCCCAGCTCCAGCCTCCAATATTCCGAACATCCGGAGCTGACTCCCACAGCCAAGGTGGCAGCCAGAACAACTCTTGCTTTTTATGAACACCTCTGGGAACTACTTGCATTGCCACCCAGACTTTGGGGCTGCGGGCTTTCCTGGCCACTCTATCCTCAAAAGCACCTTTTTTCATATTTCCCAGCTCCGGCCTCCAATATTCCGAACATCCTGGCCTGGCTACCACAGCCAAGGTGGCAGCCAGAACAACTCTTGTTTTCTTTCAAGGACTCTGGGAACTACTTGCATTGCCACCCAGACTTTGGGGCTGCGGGCTTTCCTGGCCACTCTATCCTCAAAAGCACCTTTTTTCATATTTCCCAGCTCCGGCCTCCAGTATTCCGAACATCCGGAGCTGACTCCCACAGCCAAGGTGGCAGCCAGAACAACTCTTGCTTTTTATGAACACCTCTGGCAACTACTTGCATTGCCACCCAGACTTTGGGGCTGCGGGCTTTCCTGGCCACTCTATCCTCAAAAGCACCTTTTTTCATATTTCCCAGCTCCGGCCTCCAATATTCCGAACATCCGGAGCTGACTCCCACAGCCAAGGTGGCAGCCAGAACAACTCTTGTTTTCTTTCAACGACTCTGGGAACTACTTGCATTGCCACCCAGACTTTGGGGCTGCGGGCTTTCCTGGCCACTCTATCCTCAAAAGCACCTTTTTTCATATTTCCCAGCTCCAGCCTCCAATATTCCGAACATCCGGAGCTGACTCCCACAGCCAAGGTGGCAGCCAGAACAACTCTTGCTTTTTATGAACACCTCTGGGAACTACTTGCATTGCCACCCAGACTTTGGGGCTGCGGGCTTTCCTGGCCACTCTATCCTCAAAAGCACCTTTTTTCATATTTCCCAGCTCCGGCCTCCAATATTCCGAACATCCGGAGCTGACTCCCACAGCCAAGGTGGCAGCCAGAACAACTCTTGCTTTCTTTCAAGGACTCTGGGAACTACTTGCATTGCCACCCAGACTTTGGGGCTGCGGGCTTTCCTGGCCACTCTATCCTCAAAAGCACCTTTTTTCATATTTCCCAGCTCCAGCCTCCAATATTCCGAACATCCTGGCCTGGCTACCACAGCCAAGGTGGCAGCCAGAACAACTCTTGTTTTCTTTCAAGGACTCTGGGAACTACTTGCATTGCCACCCAGACTTTGGGGCTGCGGGCTTTCCTGGCCACTCTATCCTCAAAAGCACCTTTTTTCATATTTCCCAGCTCCGGCCTCCAATATGCCGAACATCCGGAGCTGACTCCCACAGCCAAGGTGGCAGCCAGAACAACTCTTGCTTTTTATGAACACCTCTGGGAACTACTTGCATTGCCACCCAGACTTTGGGGCTGCGGGCTTTCCTGGCCACTCTATCCTCAAAAGCACCTTTTTTCATATTTCCCAGCTCCAGCCTCCAATATTCCGAACATCCTGGCCTGGCTACCACAGCCAAGGTGGCAGCCAGAACAACTCTTGTTTTCTTTCAAGGACTCTGGGAACTACTTGCATTGCCACCCAGACTTTGGGGCTGCGGGCTTTCCTGGCCACTCTATCCTCAAAAGCACCTTTTTTCACTTTATCCCAGCTCCGGCCTCCAATATTCCGAACATCCGGAGCTGACTCCCACAGCCAAGGTGGCAGCCAGAACAACTCTTGTTTTCTTTCAAGGACTCTGGGAACTACTTGCATTGCCACCCAGACTTTGGGGCTGCGGGCTTTCCTGGCCACTCTATCCTCAAAAGCACCTTTTTTCATATTTCCCAGCTCCGGCCTCCAATATGCCGAACATCCGGAGCTGACTCCCACAGCCAAGGTGGCAGCCAGAACAACTCTTGTTTTCTTTCAACGACTCTGGGAACTACTTGCATTGCCACCCAGACTTTGGGGCTGCGGGCTTTCCTGGCCACTCTATCCTCAAAAGCACCTTTTTTCATATTTCCCAGCTCCGGCCTCCAATATTCCGAACATCCGGAGCTGACTCCCACAGCCAAGGTGGCAGCCAGAACAACTCTTGTTTTCTTTCAAGGACTCTGGGAACTACTTGCATTGCCACCCAGACTTTGGGGCTGCGGGCTTTCCTGGCCACTCTATCCTCAAAAGCACCTTTTTTCATATTTCCCAGCTCCGGCCTCCAATATTCCGAACATCCGGAGCTGACTCCCACAGCCAAGATGGCAGCCAGAACAACTCTTGCTTTTTATGAACACCTCTGGGAACTACTTGCATTGCCACCCAGACTTTGGGGCTGCGGGCTTTCCTGGCCACTCTATCCTCAAAAGCACCTTTTTTCATATTTCCCAGCTCCGGCCTCCAATATTCCGAACATCCGGAGCTGACTCCCACAGCCAAGGTGGCAGCCAGAACAACTCTTGCTTTTTATGAACACCTCTGGGAACTACTTGCATTGCCACCCAGACTTTGGGGCTGCGGGCTTTCCTGGCCACTCTATCCTCAAAAGCACCTTTTTTCATATTTCCCAGCTCCGGCCTCCAATATTCCGAACATCCGGAGCTGACTCCCACAGCCAAGGTGGCAGCCAGAACAACACTTGTTTTCTTTCAAGGACTCTGGGAACTACTTGCATTGCCACCCAGACTTTGGGGCTGCAGGCTTTCCTGGCCACTCTATCCTCAAAAGCACCTTTTTTCATATTTCCCAGCACCGGCCTCCAATATTCCGAACATCCGGAGCTGACTCCCACAGCCAAGGTGGCAGCCAGAACAACTCTTGTTTTCTTTCAAGGACTCTGGGAACTACTTGCATTGCCACCCAGACTTTGGGGCTGCGGGCTTTCCTGGCCACTCTATCCTCAAAAGCACCTTTTTTCACTTTATCCCAGCTCCGGCCTCCAATATTCCGAACATCCGGAGCTGACTCCCACAGCCAAGGTGGCAGCCAGAACAACTCTTGCTTTTTATGAACACCTCTGGGAACTACTTGCATTGCCACCCAGACTTTGGGGCTGCGGGCTTTCCTGGCCACTCTATCCTCAAAAGCACCTTTTTTCATATTTCCCAGCTCCGGCCTCCAATATTCCGAACATCCGGAGCTGACTCCCACAGCCAAGGTGGCAGCCAGAACAACACTTGTTTTCTTTCAAGGACTCTGGGAACTACTTGCATTGCCACCCAGACTTTGGGGCTGCAGGCTTTCCTGGCCACTCTATCCTCAAAAGCACCTTTTTTCATATTTCCCAGCACCGGCCTCCAATATTCCGAACATCCGGAGCTGACTCCCACAGCCAAGGTGGCAGCCAGAACAACTCTTGCTTTCTTTCAAGGACTCTGGGAACTACTTGCATTGCCACCCAGACTTTGGGGCTGCGGGCTTTCCTGGCCACTCTATCCTCAAAAGCACCTTTTTTCATATTTCCCAGCTCCGGCCTCCAATATTCCGAACATCCGGAGCTGACTCCCACAGCCAAGGTGGCAGCCAGAACAACTCTTGTTTTCTTTCAAGGACTCTGGGAACTACTTCCATTGCCACCCAGACTTTGGGGCTGCGGGCTTTCCTGGCCACTCTATCCTCAAAAGCACCTTTTTTCATATTTCCCAGCTCCGGCCTCCAATATTCCGAACATCCGGAGCTGACTCCCACAGCCAAGGTGGCAGCCAGAACAACTCTTGTTTTCTTTCAACGACTCTGGGAACTACTTGCATTGCCACCCAGACTTTGGGGCTGCGGGCTTTCCTGGCCACTCTATCCTCAAAAGCACCTTTTTTCATATTTCCCAGCTCCGGCCTCCAATATTCCGAACATCCGGAGCTGACTCCCACAGCCAAGGTGGCAGCCAGAACAACTCTTGTTTTCTTTCAACGACTCTGGGAACTACTTGCATTGCCACCCAGACTTTGGGGCTGCGGGCTTTCCTGGCCACTCTATCCTCAAAAGCACCTTTTTTCACTTTATCCCAGCTCCGGCCTCCAATATTCCGAACATCCGGAGCTGACTCCCACAGCCAAGGTGGCAGCCAGAACAACTCTTGCTTTTTATGAACACCTCTGGGAACTACTTGCATTGCCACCCAGACTTTGGGGCTGCGGGCTTTCCTGGCCACTCTATCCTCAAAAGCACCTTTTTTCATATTTCCCAGCTCCGGCCTCCAATATTCCGAACATCCGGAGGTGACTCCCACAGCCAAGGTGGCAGCCAGAACAACTCTTGCTTTTTATGAACACCTCTGGGAACTACTTGCATTGCCACCCAGACTTTGGGGCTGCGGGCTCTCCTGGCCACTCTATCCTCAAAAGCACCTTTTTTCATATTTCCCAGCTCCGGCCTCCAATATTCCGAACATCCGGAGCTGACTCCCACAGCCAAGGTGGCAGCCAGAACAACTCTTGCTTTTTATGAACACCTCTGGGAACTACTTGCATTGCCACCCAGACTTTGGGGCTGCAGGCTTTCCTGGCCACTCTATCCTCAAAAGCACCTTTTTTCACTTTATCCCAGCTCCGGCCTCCAATATTCCGAACATCCGGAGCTGACTCCCACAGCCAAGGTGGCAGCCAGAACAACTCTTGCTTTTTATGAACACCTCTGGGAACTACTTGCATTGCCACCCAGACTTTGGGGCTGCAGGCTTTCCTGGCCACTCTATCCTCAAAAGCACCTTTTTTCATATTTCCCAGCTCCGGCCTCCAATATTCCGAACATCCGGAGCTGACTCCCACAGCCAAGGTGGCAGCCAGAACAACTCTTGTTTTCTTTCAACGACTCTGGGAACTACTTGCATTGCCACCCAGACTTTGGGGCTGCGGGCTTTCCTGGCCACTCTATCCTCAAAAGCACCTTTTTTCATATTTCCCAGCTCCGGCCTCCAATATTCCGAACATCCGGAGCTGACTCCCACAGCCAAGGTGGCAGCCAGAACAACTCTTGTTTTCTTTCAAGGACTCTGGGAACTACTTGCATTGCCACCCAGACTTTGGGGCTGCGGGCTTTCCTGGCCACTCTATCCTCAAAAGCACCTTTTTTCATATTTCCCAGCTCCGGCCTCCAATATGCCGAACATCCGGAGCTGACTCCCACAGCCAAGGTGGCAGCCAGAACAACTCTTGTTTTCTTTCAAGGACTCTGGGAACTACTTGCATTGCCACCCAGACTTTGGGGCTGCGGGCTTTCCTGGCCACTCTATCCTCAAAAGCACCTTTTTTCACTTTATCCCAGCTCCGGCCTCCAATATTCCGAACATCCGGAGCTGACTCCCACAGCCAAGGTGGCAGCCAGAACAACTCTTGCTTTTTATGAACACCTCTGGGAACTACTTGCATTGCCACCCAGACTTTGGGGCTGCGGGCTTTCCTGGCCACTCTATCCTCAAAAGCACCTTTTTTCATATTTCCCAGCTCCGGCCTCCAATATTCCGAACATCCGGAGCTGACTCCCACAGCCAAGGTGGCAGCCAGAACAACTCTTGTTTTCTTTCAACGACTCTGGGAACTACTTGCATTGCCACCCAGACTTTGGGGCTGCGGGCTTTCCTGGCCACTCTATCCTCAAAAGCACCTTTTTTCATATTTCCCAGCTCCGGCCTCCAATATTCCGAACATCCGGAGCTGACTCCCACAGCCAAGGTGGCAGCCAGAACAACTCTTGCTTTTTATGAACACCTCTGGGAACTACTTGCATTGCCACCCAGACTTTGGGGCTGCAGGCTTTCCTGGCCACTCTATCCTCAAAAGCACCTTTTTTCACTTTATCCCAGCTCCGGCCTCCAATATTCCGAACATCCGGAGCTGACTCCCACAGCCAAGGTGGCAGCCAGAACAACTCTTGCTTTTTATGAACACCTCTGGGAACTACTTGCATTGCCACCCAGACTTTGGGGCTGCGGGCTTTCCTGGCCACTCTATCCTCAAAAGCACCTTTTTTCATATTTCCCAGCTCCGGCCTCCAATATTCCGAACATCCGGAGCTGACTCCCACAGCCAAGGTGGCAGCCAGAACAACTCTTGTTTTCTTTCAAGGACTCTGGGAACTACTTGCATTGCCACCCAGACTTTGGGGCTGCGGGCTTTCCTGGCCACTCTATCCTCAAAAGCACCTTTTTTCACTTTATCCCAGCTCCGGCCTCCAATATTCCGAACATCCGGAGCTGACTCCCACAGCCAAGGTGGCAGCCAGAACAACTCTTGTTTTCTTTCAACGACTCTGGGAACTACTTGCATTGCCACCCAGACTTTGGGGCTGCGGGCTTTCCTGGCCACTCTATCCTCAAAAGCACCTTTTTTCATATTTCCCAGCTCCGGCCTCCAATATTCCGAACATCCGGAGCTGACTCCCACAGCCAAGGTGGCAGCCAGAACAACACTTGCTTTCTTTCAAGGACTCTGGGAACTACTTGCATTGCCACCCAGACTTTGGGGCTGCAGGCTTTCCTGGCCACTCTATCCTCAAAAGCACCTTTTTTCATATTTCCCAGCTCCGGCCTCCAATATTCCGAACATCCGGAGCTGACTCCCACAGCCAAGGTGGCAGCCAGAACAACTCTTGTTTTCTTTCAAGGACTCTGGGAACTACTTGCATTGCCACCCAGACTTTGGGGCTGCGGGCTTTCCTGGCCACTCTATCCTCAAAAGCACCTTTTTTCACTTTATCCCAGCTCCGGCCTCCAATATTCCGAACATCCGGAGCTGACTCCCACAGCCAAGGTGGCAGCCAGAACAACTCTTGCTTTTTATGAACACCTCTGGGAACTACTTGCATTGCCACCCAGACTTTGGGGCTGCGGGCTTTCCTGGCCACTCTATCCTCAAAAGCACCTTTTTTCATATTTCCCAGCTCCGGCCTCCAATATTCCGAACATCCGGAGCTGACTCCCACAGCCAAGGTGGCAGCCAGAACAACTCTTGTTTTCTTTCAACGACTCTGGGAACTACTTGCATTGCCACCCAGACTTTGGGGCTGCGGGCTTTCCTGGCCACTCTATCCTCAAAAGCACCTTTTTTCACTTTATCCCAGCTCCGGCCTCCAATATTCCGAACATCCGGAGCTGACTCCCACAGCCAAGGTGGCAGCCAGAACAACTCTTGCTTTTTATGAACACCTCTGGGAACTACTTGCATTGCCACCCAGACTTTGGGGCTGCGGGCTTTCCTGGCCACTCTATCCTCAAAAGCACCTTTTTTCATATTTTCCAGCTCCGGCCTCCAATATTCCGAACATCCGGAGCTGACTCCCACAGCCAAGGTGGCAGCCAGAACAACTCTTGTTTTCTTTCAACGACTCTGGGAACTACTTGCATTGCCACCCAGACTTTGGGGCTGCGGGCTTTCCTGCCCACTCTATCCTCAAAAGCACCTTTTTTCATATTTCCCAGCTCCGGCCTCCAATATTCCGAACATCCGGAGCTGACTCCCACAGCCAAGGTGGCAGCCAGAACAACTCTTGCTTTTTATGAACACCTCTGGGAACTACTTGCATTGCCACCCAGACTTTGGGGCTGCAGGCTTTCCTGGCCACTCTATCCTCAAAAGCACCTTTTTTCACTTTATCCCAGCTCCGGCCTCCAATATTCCGAACATCCGGAGCTGACTCCCACAGCCAAGGTGGCAGCCAGAACAACTCTTGCTTTTTATGAACACCTCTGGGAACTACTTGCATTGCCACCCAGACTTTGGGGCTGCGGGCTTTCCTGGCCACTCTATCCTCAAAAGCACCTTTTTTCATATTTCCCAGCTCCGGCCTCCAATATTCCGAACATCCGGAGCTGACTCCCACAGCCAAGGTGGCAGCCAGAACAACTCTTGTTTTCTTTCAACGACTCTGGGAACTACTTGCATTGCCACCCAGACTTTGGGGCTGCGGGCTTTCCTGGCCACTCTATCCTCAAAAGCACCTTTTTTCACTTTATCCCAGCTCCGGCCTCCAATATTCCGAACATCCGGAGCTGACTCCCACAGCCAAGGTGGCAGCCAGAACAACTCTTGTTTTCTTTCAACGACTCTGGGAACTACTTGCATTGCCACCCAGACTTTGGGGCTGCGGGCTTTCCTGGCCACTCTATCCTCAAAAGCACCTTTTTTCATATTTCCCAGCTCCGGCCTCCAATATTCCGAACATCCGGAGCTGACTCCCACAGCCAAGGTGGCAGCCAGAACAACACTTGTTTTCTTTCAAGGACTCTGGGAACTACTTGCATTGCCACCCAGACTTTGGGGCTGCAGGCTTTCCTGGCCACTCTATCCTCAAAAGCACCTTTTTTCATATTTCCCAGCTCCGGCCTCCAATATTCCGAACATCCGGAGCTGACTCCCACAGCCAAGGTGGCAGCCAGAACAACTCTTGTTTTCTTTCAAGGACTCTGGGAACTACTTGCATTGCCACCCAGACTTTGGGGCTGCGGGCTTTCCTGGCCACTCTATCCTCAAAAGCACCTTTTTTCATATTTCCCAGCTCCGGCCTCCAATATTCCGAACATCCGGAGCTGACTCCCACAGCCAAGGTGGCAGCCAGAACAACTCTTGCTTTTTATGAACACCTCTGGGAACTACTTGCATTGCCACCCAGACTTTGGGGCTGCGGGCTTTCCTGGCCACTCTATCCTCAAAAGCACCTTTTTTCATATTTCCCAGCTCCGGCCTCCAATATTCCGAACATCCGGAGCTGACTCCCACAGCCAAGGTGGCAGCCAGAACAACTCTTGTTTTCTTTCAACGACTCTGGGAACTACTTGCATTGCCACCCAGACTTTGGGGCTGCGGGCTTTCCTGGCCACTCTATCCTCAAAAGCACCTTTTTTCACTTTATCCCAGCTCCGGCCTCCAATATTCCGAACATCCGGAGCTGACTCCCACAGCCAAGGTGGCAGCCAGAACAACTCTTGCTTTTTATGAACACCTCTGGGAACTACTTGCATTGCCACCCAGACTTTGGGGCTGCGGGCTTTCCTGGCCACTCTATCCTCAAAAGCACCTTTTTTCATATTTCCCAGCTCCGGCCTCCAATATTCCGAACATCCGGAGCTGACTCCCACAGCCAAGGTGGCAGCCAGAACAACTCTTGTTTTCTTTCAAGGACTCTGGGAACTACTTGCATTGCCACCCAGACTTTGGGGCTGCGGGCTTTCCTGGCCACTCTATCCTCAAAAGCACCTTTTTTCACTTTATCCCAGCTCCGGCCTCCAATATTCCGAACATCCGGAGGTGACTCCCACAGCCAAGGTGGCACCCAGAACAACTCTTGCTTTTTATGAACACCTCTGGGAACTACTTGCATTGCCACCCAGACTTTGGGGCTGCAGGCTTTCCTGGCCACTCTATCCTCAAAAGCACCTTTTTTCACTTTATCCCAGCTCCGGCCTCCAATATTCCGAACATCCGGAGCTGACTCCCACAGCCAAGGTGGCAGCCAGAACAACTCTTGCTTTTTATGAACACCTCTGGGAACTACTTGCATTGCCACCCAGACTTTGGGGCTGCGGGCTTTCCTGGCCACTCTATCCTCAAAAGCACCTTTTTTCATATTTCCCAGCTCCGGCCTCCAATATTCCGAACATCCGGAGCTGACTCCCACAGCCAAGGTGGCAGCCAGAACAACTCTTGTTTTCTTTCAAGGACTCTGGGAACTACTTGCATTGCCACCCAGACTTTGGGGCTGCGGGCTTTCCTGGCCACTCTATCCTCAAAAGCACCTTTTTTCATATTTCCCAGCTCCGGCCTCCAATATTCCGAACATCCGGAGCTGACTCCCACAGCCAAGGTGGCAGCCAGAACAACACTTGTTTTCTTTCAAGGACTCTGGGAACTACTTGCATTGCCACCCAGACTTTGGGGCTGCAGGCTTCCCTGGCCACTCTATCCTCAAAAGCACCTTTTTTCATATTTCCCAGCTCCGGCCTCCAATATTCCGAACATCCGGAGCTGACTCCCACAGCCAAGGTGGCAGCCAGAACAACTCTTGTTTTCTTTCAAGGACTCTGGGAACTACTTGCATTGCCACCCAGACTTTGGGGCTGCGGGCTTTCCTGGCCACTCTATCCTCAAAAGCACCTTTTTTCACTTTATCCCAGCTCCGGCCTCCAATATTCCGAACATCCGGAGCTGACTCCCACAGCCAAGGTGGCAGCCAGAACAACTCTTGTTTTCTTTCAACGACTCTGGGAACTACTTGCATTGCCACCCAGACTTTGGGGCTGCGGGCTTTCCTGGCCACTCTATCCTCAAAAGCACCTTTTTTCATATTTCCCAGCTCCGGCCTCCAATATTCCGAACATCCGGAGGTGACTCCCACAGCCAAGGTGGCAGCCAGAACAACTCTTGCTTTTTATGAACACCTCTGGGAACTACTTGCATTGCCACCCAGACTTTGGGGCTTCGGGCTTTCCTGGCCACTCTATCCTCAAAAGCACCTTTTTTCATATTTCCCAGCTCCGGCCTCCAATATTCCGAACATCCGGAGCTGACTCCCACAGCCAAGGTGGCAGCCAGAACAACTCTTGTTTTCTTTCAAGGACTCTGGGAACTACTTGCATTGCCACCCAGACTTTGGGGCTGCAGGCTTTCCTGGCCACTCTATCCTCAAAAGCACCTTTTTTCACTTTATCCCAGCTCCGGCCTCCAATATTCCGAACATCCGGAGCTGACTCCCACAGCCAAGGTGGCAGCCAGAACAACTCTTGCTTTTTATGAACACCTCTGGGAACTACTTGCATTGCCACCCAGACTTTGGGGCTGCGGGCTTTCCTGGCCACTCTATCCTCAAAAGCACCTTTTTTCATATTTCCCAGCTCCGGCCTCCAATATTCCGAACATCCGGAGCTGACTCCCACAGCCAAGGTGGCAGCCAGAACAACTCTTGTTTTCTTTCAAGGACTCTGGGAACTACTTGCATTGCCACCCAGACTTTGGGGCTGCGGGCTTTCCTGGCCACTCTATCCTCAAAAGCACCTTTTTTCACTTTATCCCAGCTCCGGCCTCCAATATTCCGAACATCCGGAGCTGACTCCCACAGCCAAGGTGGCAGCCAGAACAACTCTTGTTTTCTTTCAACGACTCTGGGAACTACTTGCATTGCCACCCAGACTTTGGGGCTGCGGGCTTTCCTGGCCACTCTATCCTCAAAAGCACCTTTTTTCATATTTCCCAGCTCCGGCCTCCAATATTCCGAACATCCGGAGCTGACTCCCACAGCCAAGGTGGCAGCCAGAACAACTCTTGCTTTTTATGAACACCTCTGGGAACTACTTGCATTGCCACCCAGACTTTGGGGCTGCTGGCTTTCCTGGCCACTCTATCCTCAAAAGCACCTTTTTTCACTTTATCCCAGCTCCGGCCTCCAATATTCCGAACATCCGGAGCTGACTCCCACAGCCAAGGTGGCAGCCAGAACAACTCTTGTTTTCTTTCAAGGACTCTGGGAACTACTTGCATTGCCACCCAGACTTTGGGGCTGCGGGCTTTCCTGGCCACTCTATCCTCAAAAGCACCTTTTTTCATATTTCCCAGCTCCGGCCTCCAATATTCCGAACATCCGGAGCTGACTCCCACAGCCAAGGTGGCAGCCAGAACAACTCTTGCTTTTTATGAACACCTCTGGGAACTACTTGCATTGCCACCCAGACTTTGGGGCTGCGGGCTTTCCTGGCCACTCTATCCTCAAAAGCACCTTTTTTCATATTTCCCAGCTCCGGCCTCCAATATTCCGAACATCCGGAGCTGACTCCCACAGCCAAGGTGGCAGCCAGAACAACTCTTGTTTTCTTTCAAGGACTCTGGGAACTACTTGCATTGCCACCCAGACTTTGGGGCTGCGGGCTTTCCTGGCCACTCTATCCTCAAAAGTACTTTTTTTTCACTTTATCCCAGCACCGGCCTCCAATATTCCGAACATCCGGAGCTGACTCCCATAGCCAAGGTGGCAGCCAGAACAACTCTTGTTTTCTTTCAAGGACTCTGGGAACTACTTGCATTGCCACCCAGACTTTGGGGCTGCGGGCTTTCCTGGCCACTCTATCCTCAAAAGCACATTTTTTCATATTTCCCAGCACCGGCCTCCAATATTCCGAACATCCGGAGCTGACTCCCACAGCCAAGGTGGCAGCCAGAACAACTCTTGCTCTTTATGATCGCCTCTCTGAACTACTTGCATTGCCACCCAGACTTTGGGGCTGCGGGCTTTCCTGCCCACTCTATCCTCAAAAGTACTTTTTTTTCACTTTATCCCAGCACCGGCCTCCAATATGCCGGACATCCGGAGCTGACTCCCACAGCCAAGGTGGCAGCCAGAACAACTCTTGTTTTCTTTCAAGGACTCTGGGAACTACTTGCATTGCCACCCAGACTTTGGGGCTGCGGGCTTTCCTGGCCACTCTATCCTCAAAAGCACCTTTTTTCACTTTATCCCAGCTCCGGCCTCCAATATTCCGAACATCCGGAGCTGACTCCCACAGCCAAGGTGGCAGCCAGAACAACTCTTGTTTTCTTTCAACGACTCTGGGAACTACTTGCATTGCCACCCAGACTTTGGGGCTGCGGGCTTTCCTGGCCACTCTATCCTCAAAAGCACCTTTTTTCATATTTCCCAGCTCCGGCCTCCAATATTCCGAACATCCGGAGCTGACTCCCACAGCCAAGGTGGCAGCCAGAACAACTCTTGCTTTTTATGAACACCTCTGGGAACTACTTGCATTGCCACCCAGACTTTGGGGCTGCTGGCTTTCCTGGCCACTCTATCCTCAAAAGCACCTTTTTTCACTTTATCCCAGCTCCGGCCTCCAATATTCCGAACATCCGGAGCTGACTCCCACAGCCAAGGTGGCAGCCAGAACAACTCTTGTTTTCTTTCAACGACTCTGGGAACTACTTGCATTGCCACCCAGACTTTGGGGCTGCGGGCTTTCCTGGCCACTCTATCCTCAAAAGCACCTTTTTTCATATTTCCCAGCTCCGGCCTCCAATATTCCGAACATCCGGAGCTGACTCCCACAGCCAAGGTGGCAGCCAGAACAACTCTTGCTTTTTATGAACACCTCTGGGAACTACTTGCATTGCCACCCAGACTTTGGGGCTGCGGGCTTTCCTGGCCACTCTATCCTCAAAAGCACCTTTTTTTCATATTTCCCAGCACCGGCCTCCAATATGCCGAACATCCGGAGCTGACTCCCACAGCCAAGGTGGCAGCCAGAACAACTCTTGCTTTTTATGAACACCTCTGGGAACTACTTGCATTGCCACCCAGACTTTGGGGCTGCGGGCTTTCCTGCCCACTCTATCCTCAAAAGTACTTTTTTTTCACTTTATCCCAGCACCGGCCTCCAATATGCCGGACATCCGGAGCTGACTCCCACAGCCAAGGTGGCAGCCAGAACAACTCTTGTTTTCTTTCAAGGACTCTGGGAACTACTTGCATTGCCACCCAGACTTTGGGGCTGCGGGCTTTCCTGGCCAC
Source organism: Numenius arquata (assembly GCF_964106895.1). Classification (NCBI taxonomy): domain Eukaryota; kingdom Metazoa; phylum Chordata; class Aves; order Charadriiformes; family Scolopacidae; genus Numenius; species Numenius arquata. Next base: position 25,535 of record NC_133593.1, read on the forward strand.
TCTATCCTCAAAAGCACCTTTTTTCACTTTATCCCAGCTCCGGCCTCCAATATTCCGAACATCCGGAGCTGACTCCCACAGCCAAGGTGGCAGCCAGAACAACTCTTGTTTTCTTTCAACGACTCTGGGAACTACTTGCATTGCCACCCAGACTTTGGGGCTGCGGGCTTTCCTGGCCACTCTATCCTCAAAAGCACCTTTTTTCATATTTCCCAGCTCCGGCCTCCAATATTCCGAACATCCGGAGCTGACTCCCACAGCCAAGGTGGCAGCCAGAACAACTCTTGCTTTTTATGAACACCTCTGGGAACTACTTGCATTGCCACCCAGACTTTGGGGCTGCTGGCTTTCCTGGCCACTCTATCCTCAAAAGCACCTTTTTTCACTTTATCCCAGCTCCGGCCTCCAATATTCCGAACATCCGGAGCTGACTCCCACAGCCAAGGTGGCAGCCAGAACAACTCTTGTTTTCTTTCAACGACTCTGGGAACTACTTGCATTGCCACCCAGACTTTGGGGCTGCGGGCTTTCCTGGCCACTCTATCCTCAAAAGCACCTTTTTTCATATTTCCCAGCTCCGGCCTCCAATATTCCGAACATCCTGGCCTGGCTACCACAGCCAAGGTGGCAGCCAGAACAACTCTTGTTTTCTTTCAAGGACTCTGGGAACTACTTGCATTGCCACCCAGACTTTGGGGCTGCGGGCTTTCCTGGCCACTCTATCCTCAAAAGCACCTTTTTTTCATATTTCCCAGCACCGGCCTCCAATATGCCGAACATCCTGGCCTGGATCCCACAGCCAAGGTGGCAGCCCAAACAACTCTTGCTTTTTATGATCGCCTCTGGGAACTACTTGCATTGCCACCCAGACTTTGGGGCTGCGGGCTTTCCTGGCCACTCTATCCTCAAAAGCACCTTTTTTCACTTTATCCCAGCTCCGGCCTCCAATATGCCGAACATCCTGGCCTGGCTCCCACAGCCAAGGTGGCAGCCAGAACAACTCTTGTTTTCTTTCAAGGACTCTGGGAACTACTTGCATTGCCACCCAGACTTTGGGGCTGCGGGCTTTCCTGACCTCTCTATCCTCAAAAGTACTTTTTTTTCACTTTATCCCTGCACCGGCCTCCAATATGCCGAACATTCGGAGCTGACTCCCACAGCCAAGGTGGCAGCTCAAACAACTCTTGTTTTCTTTCAAGGACTCTGGGAACTACTTGCATTGCCACCCAGACTTTGGGGCTGCTGGCTTTCCTGGCCACTCTATCCTCAAAAGCACCTTTTTTCACTTTATCCCAGCTCCGGCCTCCAATATGCCGAACATCCGGAGCTGACTCCCACAGCCAAGGTGGCAGCCAGAACAACTCTTGCTTTTTATGAACACCTCTGGGAACTACTTGCATTGCCACCCAGACTTTGGGGCTGCGGGCTTTCCTGGCCACTCTATCCTCAAAAGCACCTTTTTTCATATTTCCCAGCTCCGGCCTCCAATATTCCGAACATCCGGAGCTGACTCCCACAGCCAAGGTGGCAGCCAGAACAACTCTTGTTTTCTTTCAAGGACTCTGGGAACTACTTGCATTGCCACCCAGACTTTGGGGCTGCGGGCTTTCCTGGCCACTCTATCCTCAAAAGCACCTTTTTTCACTTTATCCCAGCTCCGGCCTCCAATATTCCGAACATCCGGAGCTGACTCCCACAGCCAAGGTGGCAGCCAGAACAACTCTTGTTTTCTTTCAAGGACTCTGGGAACTACTTGCATTGCCACCCAGACTTTGGGGCTGCGGGCTTTCCTGGCCACTCTATCCTCAAAAGCACCTTTTTTTTCACTTTATCCCAGCACCGGCCTCCAATATTCCGAACATCTTGTCCTGGCTCCCACAGCCAAGGTGGCAGCCAGAACAACTCTTGTTTTCTTTCAAGGACTCTGGGAACTACTTGCATTGCCACCCAGACTTTGGGGCTGCGGGCTTTCCTGGCCACTCTATCCTCAAAAGTACTTTTTTTTCACTTTATCCCACCACCGGCCGCCAATATTCCGAACATCCTGGCCTGGCTACCACAGCCAAGGTGGCAGCCCGAACAACTCTTGTTTTCTTTCAAGGACTCTGGGAACTACTTGCATTGCCACCCAGACTTTGGGGCTGCAGGCTTTCCTGGCCACTCTATCCTCAAAAGCACCTTTTTTCATATTTCCCAGCACCGGCCTCCAAAAATTCCAATCGTTAGGAGCTGACTCCACAACCCAGGTGGCAGCCAGAACACCTCCTGCTTGTTTTCAACGTCTCTGGGAACTACTTGCATTGCCACCCAGACTTTGGGGCTGCGGGCTTTCCTGCCCACTCTATCCTCAAAAGTACTTTTTTTTCACTTTATCCCAGCACCGGCCTCCAATATGCCGGACATCCGGAGCTGACTCCCACAGCCAAGGTGGCAGCCAGAACAACTCTTGTTTTCTTTCAAGGACTCTGGGAACTACTTGCATTGCCACCCAGACTTTGGGGCTGCGGGCTTTCCTGGCCACTCTATCCTCAAAAGCACCTTTTTTCATATTTCCCAGCTCCGGCCTCCAATATTCCGAACATCCGGAGCTGACTCCCACAGCCAAGGTGGCAGCCAGAACAACTCTTGCTTTTTATGAACACCTCTGGGAACTACTTGCATTGCCACCCAGACTTTGGGGCTGCTGGCTTTCCTGGCCACTCTATCCTCAAAAGCACCTTTTTTCACTTTATCCCAGCTCCGGCCTCCAATATTCCGAACATCCTGGCCTGGCTACCACAGCCAAGGTGGCAGCCAGAACAACTCTTGTTTTCTTTCAAGGACTCTGGGAACTACTTGCATTGCCACCCAGACTTTGGGGCTGCGGGCTTTCCTGGCCACTCTATCCTCAAAAGCACCTTTTTTTCATATTTCCCAGCACCGGCCTCCAATATGCCGAACATCCTGGCCTGGATCCCACAGCCAAGGTGGCAGCCCAAACAACTCTTGCTTTTTATGAACACCTCTGGGAACTACTTGCATTGCCACCCAGACTTTGGGGCTGCGGGCTTTCCTGGCCACTCTATCCTCAAAAGCACCTTTTTTCACTTTTTTCCAGCACCGGCCTCCAATATGCCGAACATCCGGAGCTGACTCCCACAGCCAAGGTGGCAGCCAGAACAACTCTTGTTTTCTTTCAAGGACTCTGGGAACTACTTGCATTGCCACCCAGACTTTGGGGCTGCGGGCTTTCCTGGCCACTCTATCCTCAAAAGCACCTTTTTTTTCACTTTATCCCAGCACCGGCCTCCAATATTCCGAACATCTTGTCCTGGCTCCCACAGCCAAGGTGGCAGCCAGAACAACTCTTGTTTTCTTTCAAGGACTCTGGGAACTACTTGCATTGCCACCCAGACTTTGGGGCTGCGGGCTTTCCTGGCCACTCTATCCTCAAAAGTACTTTTTTTTCACTTTATCCCACCACCGGCCGCCAATATTCCGAACATCCTGGCCTGGCTACCACAGCCAAGGTGGCAGCCCGAACAACTCTTGTTTTCTTTCAAGGACTCTGGGAACTACTTGCATTGCCACCCAGACTTTGGGGCTGCAGGCTTTCCTGGCCACTCTATCCTCAAAAGCACCTTTTTTCATATTTCCCAGCACCGGCCTCCAAAAATTCCAATCGTTAGGAGCTGACTCCACAACCCAGGTGGCAGCCAGAACACCTCCTGCTTGTTTTCAACGTCTCTGGGAACTACTTGCATTGCCACCCAGACTTTGGGGCTGCGGGCTTTCCTGGCCACTCTATCCTCAAAAGCACCTTTTGTTCACCTTTTCCCACCACCGGTCTCCAAAAATTCCTATCGTTAGGAGCTGACTCCACAACCCAGGTGGCAGCCAGAACACCTCCTGCTTGTTTTCAACGTCTCTGGGAACTACTTGCATTGCCACCCAGACTTTGGGGCTGCGGGCTTTCCTGCCCACTCTATCCTCAAAAGTACTTTTTTTTCACTTTATCCCAGCACCGGCCTCCAATATGCCGGACATCCGGAGCTGACTCCCACAGCCAAGGTGGCAGCCAGAACAACTCTTGTTTTCTTTCAAGGACTCTGGGAACTACTTGCATTGCCACCCAGACTTTGGGGCTGCGGGCTTTCCTGGCCACTCTATCCTCAAAAGCACCTTTTTTCATATTTCCCAGCTCCGGCCTCCAATATTCCGAACATCCGGAGCTGACTCCCACAGCCAAGGTGGCAGCCAGAACAACTCTTGCTTTTTATGAACACCTCTGGGAACTACTTGCATTGCCACCCAGACTTTGGGGCTGCTGGCTTTCCTGGCCACTCTATCCTCAAAAGCACCTTTTTTCACTTTATCCCAGCTCCGGCCTCCAATATTCCGAACATCCTGGCCTGACTCCCACAGCCAAGGTGGCAGCCAGAACAACTCTTGTTTTCTTTCAAGGACTCTGGGAACTACTTGCATTGCCACCCAGACTTTGGGGCTGCGGGCTTTCCTGGCCACTCTATCCTCAAAAGCACCTTTTTTTCATATTTCCCAGCACCGGCCTCCAATATGCCGAACATCCTGGCCTGGATCCCACAGCCCAGGTGGCAGCCCAAACAACTCTTGCTTTTTATGATCGCCTCTGGGAACTACTTGCATTGCCACCCAGACTTTGGGGCTGCGGGCTTTCCTGGCCACTCTATCCTCAAAAGCACCTTTTTTCACTTTATCCCAGCTCCGGCCTCCAATATGCCGAACATCCTGGCCTGGCTCCCACAGCCAAGGTGGCAGCCAGAACAACTCTTGTTTTCTTTCAAGGACTCTGGGAACTACTTGCATTGCCACCCAGACTTTGGGGCTGCGGGCTTTCCTGACCTCTCTATCCTCAAAAGTACTTTTTTTTCACTTTATCCCTGCACCGGCCTCCAATATGCCGAACATTCGGAGCTGACTCCCACAGCCAAGGTGGCAGCTCAAACAACTCTTGTTTTCTTTCAAGGACTCTGGGAACTACTTGCATTGCCACCCAGACTTTGGGGCTGCTGGCTTTCCTGGCCACTCTATCCTCAAAAGCACCTTTTTTCACTTTATCCCAGCTCCGGCCTCCAATATGCCGAACATCCGGAGCTGACTCCCACAGCCAAGGTGGCAGCCAGAACAACTCTTGCTTTTTATGAACACCTCTGGGAACTACTTGCATTGCCACCCAGACTTTGGGGCTGCGGGCTTTCCTGGCCACTCTATCCTCAAAAGCACCTTTTTTCATATTTCCCAGCTCCGGCCTCCAATATTCCGAACATCCGGAGCTGACTCCCACAGCCAAGGTGGCAGCCAGAACAACTCTTGCTTTTTATGAACACCTCTGGGAACTACTTGCATTGCCACCCAGACTTTGGGGCTGCGGGCTTTCCTGGCCACTCTATCCTCAAAAGCACCTTTTTTGACTTTTTTCCAGCACCGGCCTCCAATATGCCGAACATCCGGAGCTGACTCCCACAGCCAAGGTGGCAGCCAGAACAACTCTTGTTTTCTTTCAAGGACTCTGGGAACTACTTGCATTGCCACCCAGACTTTGGGGCTGCGGGCTTTCCTGGCCACTCTATCCTCAAAAGCACCTTTTTTTTCACTTTATCCCAGCACCGGCCTCCAATATTCCGAACATCTTGTCCTGGCTCCCACAGCCAAGGTGGCAGCCAGAACAACTCTTGTTTTCTTTCAAGGACTCTGGGAACTACTTGCATTGCCACCCAGACTTTGGGGCTGCGGGCTTTCCTGGCCACTCTATCCTCAAAAGTACTTTTTTTTCACTTTATCCCACCACCGGCCGCCAATATTCCGAACATCCTGGCCTGGCTACCACAGCCAAGGTGGCAGCCCGAACAACTCTTGTTTTCTTTCAAGGACTCTGGGAACTACTTGCATTGCCACCCAGACTTTGGGGCTGCAGGCTTTCCTGGCCACTCTATCCTCAAAAGCACCTTTTTTCATATTTCCCAGCACCGGCCTCCAAAAATTCCAATCGTTAGGAGCTGACTCCACAACCCAGGTGGCAGCCAGAACACCTCCTGCTTGTTTTCAACGTCTCTGGGAACTACTTGCATTGCCACCCAGACTTTGGGGCTGCGGGCTTTCCTGGCCACTCTATCCTCAAAAGCACCTTTTGTTCACCTTTTCCCACCACCGGTCTCCAAAAATTCCTATCGTTAGGAGCTGACTCCACAACCCAGGTGGCAGCCAGAACACCTCCTGCTTGTTTTCAACGTCTCTGGGAACTACTTGCATTGCCACCCAGACTTTGGGGCTGCGGGCTTTCCTGGCCACTCTATCCTCAAAAGCACCTTTTGTTCACTGTTTCCCAGCACCGGCCTCCAAAAACCCCAAACTTCAGAAGCTGACTCCCACAACCCAGGTGGCAGCCAGAACACCTCCTGCTTGTTTTCAACGTCTCTGGGAACTACTTGCTTTGCCTCCCAGACTTTGGGGCTGTGGGCTTTCCTGGCCACTCTATCCTCAAAAGCACCATTTTTTCACCTTTTCCCAGCACCGGCCTCCAAAAATTCCAACGTTCAGGAGCTGACTCCACAACCCAGGTGGCAGCCAGAACACGTCCTGCTTGTTTTCAACGTCTCTGGGAACTACTTGCATTGCCACCCAGACTTTGGGGCTGCGGGCTTTCCTGGCCACTCTATCCTCAAAAGCACCTTTTTTTCACCTTTTCCCAGCACCGGTCTCCAAAAAAGCGGAACTTCAGGAGATGAGTCCCACAACCCAGGTGGCAGCCAGAACACCTCCTGCTTGTTTTCAACGTCTCTGGGAACTACTTGCATTGCCACCCAGACTTTGGGGCTGCGGGCTTTCCTGGCCACTCTATCCTCAAAAGCACCTTTTGTTCACCTTTTCCCACCACCGGTCTTCAAAAATTCCTATCGTTAGTAGCTGACTCCACAACCCAGGTGGCAGCCAGAACACCTCCTGCTTGTTTTCAACGTCTCTGGGAACTACTTGCATTGCCACCCAGACTTTGGGGCTGCGGGCTTTCCTGGCCACTCTATCCACAAAAGCACCATTTTTTCACCTTTTCCCAGCACCGGCCTCCAAAAATTCCAACGTTCAGGAGCTGACTCCACAACCCAGGTGGCAGCCAGAACACCTCCTGCTTGTTTTCAACGTCTCTGGGAACTACTTGCATTGCCACCCAGACTTTGGGGCTGCGGGCTTTCCTGGCCACTCTATCCTCAAAAGCACCTTTTGTTCACCTTTTCCCACCACCGGTCTCCAAAAATTCCTATCGTTAGGAGCTGACTCCACAACCCAGGTGGCAGCCAGAACACCTCCTGCTTGTTTTCAACGTCTCTGGGAACTACTTGCATTGCCACCCAGACTTTGGGGCTGCGGGCTTTCCTGGCCACTCTATCCTCAAAAGCACCTTTTGTTCACTGTTTCCCAGCACCGGCCTCCAAAAACCCCAAACTTCAGGAGCTGACTCCCACAACCCAGGTGGCAGCCAGAACACCTCCTGCTTGTTTTCAACGTCTCTGGGAACTACTTGCTTTGCCTCCCAGACTTTGGGGCTGTGGGCTTTCCTGGCCACTCTATCCTCAAAAGCACCATTTTTTCACCTTTTCCCAGCACCGGCCTCCAAAAATTCCAACGTTCAGGAGCTGACTCCACAACCCAGGTGGCAGCCAGAACACGTCCTGCTTGTTTTCAACGTCTCTGGGAACTACTTGCATTGCCACCCAGACTTTGGGGCTGCGGGCTTTCCTGGCCACTCTATCCTCAAAAGCACCTTTTTTTCACCTTTTCCCAGCACCGGTCTCCAAAAAAGCGGAACTTCAGGAGATGAGTCCCACAACCCAGGTGGCAGCCAGAACACCTCCTGCTTGTTTTCAACGTCTCTGGGAACTACTTGCATTGCCACCCAGACTTTGGGGCTGCGGGCTTTCCTGGCCACTCTATCCTCAAAAGCACCTTTTGTTCACCTTTTCCCACCACCGGTCTTCAAAAATTCCTATCGTTAGTAGCTGACTCCACAACCCAGGTGGCAGCCAGAACACCTCCTGCTTGTTTTCAACGTCTCTGGGAACTACTTGCATTGCCACCCAGACTTTGGGGCTGCGGGCTTTCCTGGCCACTCTATCCACAAAAGCACCATTTTTTCACCTTTTCCCAGCACCGGCCTCCAAAAATTCCAACGTTCAGGAGCTGACTCCACAACCCAGGTGGCAGCCAGAACACCTCCTGCTTGTTTTCAACGTCTCTGGGAACTACTTGCATTGCCACCCAGACTTTGGGGCTGCGGGCTTTCCTGGCCACTCTATCCTCAAAAGCACCTTTTCTTCACTTTTTCCTAGCTCCGGCCTCCAATATGCCTAACGTCCGGAGCTGAGTCCTACATCTAAGGTGGCAGCCAGAACAACTCTTGCTTTCTTTCAAGGTCTCTGGGAACTACTTGCATTGCCACCCAGACTTTGGGGCTGCGGGCTTTCCTGGCCACTCTATCCTCAAAAGCACCATTTTTTCACCTTTTCCCAGCACTGGCCTCCAAAAATTCCAAACGTTAGGAGCTGACTCCACAACCCAGGTGGCAGCCAGAACACCTCCTGCTTGTTTTCAACATCTCTGGGAACTACTTGCATTGCCACCCAGACTTTGGGGCTGCGGGCTTTCCTGGCCACTCTATCCTCAAAAGCACCTTTTGTTCACTTTTTCCCAGCACTGGCCTCCCAAAATGCCGAACTTCCTGGCCTGGCTCCCACAACCAAGGTGTGATTCAGAGAATGAATGGTTAAAGGTTGTTAGTGTAGATTTAGTACAGCTTGGAAAAAACAGAGCTCGGAGCACAGGAGCCCAGCATTCCAAGATAAGGAAATGGCCTTGTGTATAAGATAGCGGGAACAGCCTGCATGCTAAGGAGGAACCCAATTTTCTGGGTAAAGTGTCCATCTGGTCGGGACCAGTTTCGCGGTTTGGGGTCCAGCCAACCCAACATTCTAGGACAAAGGTAAAGGTACATGGTGAAGAAGACTGCGAGCCTTCCTCCAGAAGACCCCGGCCCACGAACACCAGGTGACAGTACGCATGCGGCAAGGGGAGGAGACTTATGATAATGAGTTCCTAGAAATAATTAGAATAGTAACGCCTTTTCTTAGAATCAATTATAATAACCCAGCCCACATTAATGAATATGTATGCTTTTCATCATAAATAGATGCTTGTTTTACAAACTGGTGTGCAAGTTTGGAGGAGCAATCCCCCTTGCACCCGGCGCCGCAATAAACATACCTGCTTTATAACTCTCTGTGAGTTGTAAGGTTTGTTTCCGCGCGTCACTACGGAACCCTACAGACCCCTATGGAATACTACCAGCCACTACAGAAATCTGTGGCCCCTACGGAACTCTACGGAACCTGACAGAAACCCTGTGGGCCCCTAGGGGCCCTTGCAGGCACTTACAGAACTCTGCAGGCATCCACGGAACTCTACGGAACCCTACCAGCCCCTACAAAACCCTACAGAACCCTACAGGCCCCTTTGGAAGCCTACGGGCCCCTACGGGCTCCTACAGAACACTGCAGGCACTTACACAACCCTACAGGTGCCTATGGAAATCTACGGGACTCTATGGGCCCCTAGGGAAAACTGCCGGCCACTACGGAAACCTACAGGCCCCTATGGAACACTACCAGACACTATGGAACTCTACAGCCCCTAGGGAAACCTACAGAGTCTGACGGAACCCTACTAGCCTCTATGGAACACTATGGAACCTTACGGAACCCTACAGACCCCTGCGGGCACTTATGGAACCCTGCTGGCCCCTACGGAACTCTACGGATCACTACAGGGCCCAACGGAACATTACCAGCCACTATGGAACTCTGTGGGCCCCTACAGAACCCTACAGGCCCCTATGGATCCCTACATACACCTGCAGGCTCTTACGGAACCCTACAGGCCCCTACGAAACAATACCAGCCACAACAGAACTCTACGGAACACTACCCGCCACTATGGAACTCTACCAGCCCCTATGGAACCCTACAGAATACTACAGGACCCGACAGCACTCTACAAGACCCTTAGCAACACAACGGAACCTCACTAAAACCCTATGGGCTCCTACAGAACACTGCAGGTGCCTACGGAGCCCTACAGACCCCTACGGAATACTACCAGCCACTACGGAAATCTATGGCCCCTACGGAACTCTACGGAACCTGACAGAAACACTGTGGGCCCCTACTGGCCCTTGCGGGCACTTACAGAACTCTGCAGGCACCCACGGAACTTTATGGAACCGTACCAGCCCCTACGGAACCCTAAAGACCCTTGCAGGCAGTTACGGAACCCTACAGGGCCCTACAGATTTACCAGCCACTACGGAACTCTACGGGCCCCTACGGAACCCTGCAGAACCCTCCGGAACCTTAAGGAATCCTACGGACTCCGACAGACTCTTGCGGGAACTTACGGAACCCTACAGGCCCCTACGCACGGCACACTACCAACCACAAAGGAACACTACGGGACTCTACGGGCCCCTAGGGAAAACCACAGGCCATTATGGAACCCTACGGGCCCCTACAGATCCCTACAGACACCTGCAGGCTCTTACGGAACCCTAAAGGCCCCTACAAAACACTACCAGCCACAATGGAACACTATGGAATTCAACGGGCCCCTACAGGGCCGTACGGAACACTACTGGCCTCTGTGCTACTCTGCTGGCCCCTACGGACCCTACGGAACACCATGGGCCCCTTCAGACCTCTGCGGGCACTTATGGAAACACACAGACCCCTACAGAGCTGTACAGAACACTACGGAACCCTACAGACCCCCCGGGGCACTTCTGGAACCCTACAGACCCCTGGGGGTTCTTATGGAACCCTACAGACCCCTACGGAACTGTACGGAATTCTGCAGACCCCTGTGGGCTCTTAGGGAACCCTACAGGCCCCTATGGAACACTAGCAGCCACTACAGAACTCTACGGGCTCCTAGGGAACCCCTACAGATTCCGACAGAACCCGACAGGCCCCTACGGTACTCTACAAGTCCCTTAGCAACACAATGGAACCTTACTAAAAACCCTACGGGCTCCTACACAACACTGCAGGCTTACACTTACAGAAACCTACAGGTGCCTAAGGAACCCTACCAGCCCCTATGGAACCCTACGGGCCCCTATGGTACTCTACAAGCCCCTGCGGAAACCTACAGGGCCCTACGGAATACTACCAGCCACTACGGAAATCTATGGACCCTACGGAACTCCTACAGAACACTGCAGGCACTTACACAACCCTACAGGTGCCTACGGAAATCTACGGGACTCTACGGGCCCCTAGGGAAAACCGCCGGCCACTACGGAAACCTACAGGCCCCTATGGAACACTACCAGACACTACGGAACTCTACGGCCCCTAGGGAACCCTACAGAGTCCGACGGAACCCTACCAGCCCCTATGGAACACTACGGAACCTTACGGAACCCTACAGACCCCTGCGGGCACTTATGGAACCCTGCAGGCCCCTACGGAACTCTACGGAACCTGACAGAAACACTGTGGGCCCTAGAGGCCCTTGTGGGCACTTACAGAACTCTGCAGTCACCCACGGAACTCTACGGAACCCTACCAGCCCCTACAAAACACTACAGAACCCTACAGGGTCCTAAGGAAGCGTACGGGCCCCTACAGGCTACTACAGAACACTGCAGGCACTTACACAACCCTACAGTGCTAATCGGAGACAGTTCCAAAATAATCTTTTTTTTGTCTGCATGTTGTAATTACCTGATAATCAATCTCACCTCTTTATTTTTTAATTTCTCCTTATTTTACGTTTGTATCTCTCCAAAACAGAAGTCAGTGCTCTCTTTGTCATTAGAGAGAAACGCACCCCAAACACAGACCCAAGCTCCTGGTGCCCCTCAGGGCCCTACGAGAGCCCCTTGCAAAGAGGCTGTGAGAGCCAGGAAGAGCCCTGGCATTTGCCTGTACGAGGTCTAGTGCAGCAAACCGGGGGAGCGAGAGCTGAAACACCATGGAATGAGAAGACACAGCACCGATACAACCGGAAGGAAACCTGTTGCTGAAGCGGGTCAAAGAGAGTGTGCTGTTACACTGTAGTGTCCCCTAGTGATTCTTTAAAACGAACAGGCAGGCAGGGTCCTTCTCGCAGCAGGCTGGCTTTGTTGAGCTGAAGCTGTTCTCAGGAATGCGGCAGGAGTTTGGTTATGCGGTCACCTCCGGACAGCAGAGCGCACCTCCCCGCGCTGCCCAAGGGCAAGCGCCGCTTTCAGTCTGTCTGCTTACCAGGAACGTCTGTGCAAGCATATCGGAGGTCATGATCTCGCGCAGTGGATTTTGCAAGATGAAACACGGGTCTCTCCACAACCACGAGATCCTTCTCCTTGCTGGCGACTCGCTTTCTGACAACTGCAAAAGTCCCAAGTCCAGGAATGTGGACAGCCTGAAACAGATGAGATGGTGGATCAGAAGAAGCCTTGGAGGGACACACGCATGACTCGTGAGGAGAATGGTGATGGTGCTTAGTGCCCTGCCCAGGCCTGAGGTACAAAGGAGCAAGATGGGCTCCTTGGAAACCTTGGGAGAAGACAAACAGGGTCTGTGCTTTTCCCTCTTGCTCCCCTTCACCCACGAAGAACAAGATAGTTCAGGAAAAGCTGACAAAAATCCTTTGGTTCAAGAAGATCTAAAAGGCAGGGGGTGGGGGGAGGGGTTCCCATGCTTGGAGTAAACCCCAGAGTGTCCCAGGCTTCCAAGTTTTGTCATGCAATTCTGACCACGGGGACTCCAGAAGCCCCAGAAAAAGTCCAACCCTTTTTCTGACACCGGGCCTGGACCTGATTGTACATCTGAATGGACAGGGGAGGTGGTCCGTCGCACATCTGTGCATTGCAGTGTTGTGCTGGGGCATTGAGCCTGCTTTCAAAGGAGGGGAAGAACAATCGCACTCCACGGCAAAGGGCTGCCAGGACTTCATCAACCTTCATCAGGATGTGGGGGGAAGGGAAGGAAGTTAAGTCCCACCTGGTGGAGAGCCAGCTGTTGGCTGAGGTAATGTGATGCGCTGTCCCAAATCTTAGCGAACTCTGGAAAAACAAGGGAAAGACACGTCATGCTCTGAGGCAGCAACCTCAAAACCCTGCAGGCCACTCCTGCCCAAGGACTGGTGCGTTTCTAGCTCAAGCATTTCAGATGGTCTCCAGAGCCTGGCAAGAACCAAAGGACACTTCAGCCTACCTCCAAAGAGGGCTCCTTTCCTTTCAGGTGCAGCTCTCCAGGGTGTGACCCACTCCCAGAGGAAACCATCAGCCGATTGCCACACCAGGGAGGACACAGTGCTGTGCTCCTCGGAAGTCTCAGAGGCTCAGGGCGGGCCCTGGTGTCTCCCCGGCAGGGTCCAGTTTCCCTGTGTCGCATCTCCGAACGCACCAACTGCGCACGGCCCATGAGCACCTTCAGCTCTTCCACTCAGACACAAGCTCAGGGTGGGCAATGCCCACCACCAGGCAAGGAGCAGCCCTTTGGGGCCAGGGACTTCCGCCTACGGTGCCCCAGGAAGGCAGGGTCCGCGTCAGGAAGAGAACCAGGAGCCCTGTCTGCCAAATCAGCCCCTCAGCCTCTAGGGACGGTCAAGCAGGTCCCTCCTCGCAGTCACCAGTCCTGAGCAGCCACCCCCACAGCCCTCGGGGTTTCCGTGCCTCTCTTCAGAGATGTCCTTGACCCAATAACACTCATGAAATTGGGTCTGAAGGCCTTACCAGAACTCTGGAGCTTCTCCATTGTTGGAGATAAGTGAGGCTGCAAGAGCAGGTCTTTTGCCATCTTAGTTCCACCCCTGCTCCGCGTCAGCGACAACTGCAGCGAGTGGCTGGCAATGCCTTTCTTGGCAGAACGGCGGCAAGAGCAGCCACCGGCGCCTGGAGTCCCCTTGGCCTCGCCAGGGTGTGTGGGACGGATGCTGGTCACCATGGGGAAAAGGGGGCTGTCCCCACTGTGACATCAGACCGCGTCACAGAGGGGCTGCACACACCCGCCCCACCTCCCCACCCACCCAGGCCCTGCCAGGGGGGCTCTGCAGGGGGCAAGAGCTTCAGGGAGCTGCCCCCACCTCACTGTCTCCTGACCGGGAGGGGTTTCCCCAGGCTGGGGCTCACCCACACGGGGACACCGGGCTGGAAGTGCTTATGGGCTTCCTTCTGCCCTTCCCTGCTTCTTCCTGCCTCTCGTACCCATCGCTGTCTGCAGTGGGGGGTGGCAGGCTCCCCTGGTCGGCAGAGCTTTGGCCGGCGGTGGCTGCTCACAGCTCTTTGGAGCTGGCTGGAAGCCCCTCCGACTGGCCCCAGCAGCCCCTTACCTGCTCCCAGGCAGGTCCCACTGCAGCTCCCGCTGCTCACCCCTGGCCATCCCTGCCCAGCACAGAGCACCCTTGCCCCCGCCAAACACGTGCTTAAGGACCCTTGGGATACGCATCCACTAGAAACGCTGCCTTTAGCGTCGTCACAGTGGAAATGAACTGCCCGATTTTCAGCAAAGTCCAACCTGACGCTCAGTTGTGGGGGTAACTGATTGCCTTCTCTATTGGGCTTCATCCGAGCTTGAGATCCAGACTCTGGAGAACCAGGACTGAAGCCTGTCACTCGGATCTACAACTTTGATGCGTAGTTTGGGGGTTGTGCCTGTGCATAAGCAAGGTGCTACATTCAGGCTGCAAACAAACAAGCTGATGTGTTAGAGCAGAACAAACTCACACGTGAGCACAGATTTCCACGCTATTATGAAACATTGCTGCTCCTGGAAGATGCATTTTGTTTTCTTAATCAGAAGCCCTCATCGCATACATGCATTGTAGAACCATGCAGAACTCTACAAAACAAAATAAAATCAGTATTTCGTACAGAAGCTGTAGAGCTAAGGTGCAGTGCGTTTTTTGTTTAATTTAGGTCCCTTAAAAAGTGCTTATTATCTATTCCTTCATCTACGTCCCATAAGCAGGCAACATCCAGCCACTGCCTGGGAAGTAAGGCCTCGGCACGCGTAGCGCTTGCTCCAGAACACAAACACCCCAATGATGAACGCCCTCTCCCTTCCTCCTTTCTCTTAGCTTTTATTGCTGAGCAGACGCCATATGGTGGGGACTGTCCCCTTGGTCTGTTTGGGTCAGCTGTCCCGTCTATACACAGAGGCCTAAAGCAGCATCGGCGAGAAAGGACTGAATGAATCAGGTGTGCATAACCTAAGGCAGGGAGCAGGATGGGGAGGAAACGTAACAACAATCTGCAAAGACACAAGCCGTGGCTGTGGAGAGGAAGGGAATGACTTGTTTTCTATGTGCAGGATGGATCAGGCAAAGGAGGTGTTAACAGAGGCATTATCAAGACAGCAGCCGAGAAGGCACACAGCTGCAGGGGTAAAAACACCGGGGAGAAAGCTGTCAGGGGAACACCTGAAGGAGGGGGCAGAGGGAGCTGAGGGAGCCTCTCAGGGCAGAGAGAGAGGCTTAAGGGATGTCGGGCTGTCCTTTACAAGAGATTCTAGTCCTGTGTTCAACGTGTTAGTGGCATCCTCATCCGTATTGACTCAGCATGTTTGATTATTAAATGGTTATCTTTTTTTAGGCCTGCAAAAAAAGCTGCATAGGGTGCTAAGGTTTTATTTAATAATAAATTTTTTTTAAAAAAGCCCAACTTTTCACATCTGGCCTAAAATGTGGTCAAAATGCTTAATCAACTAAGGTGTGAGGAAAGGAGGGTAACTTTTGCCTCAGGAAAAATATTTAAACGCCGGCTGCTGACAGAGGACTTAAACTGAGGAACTGTACCTTGCGAGCCGAAGGCTTTAGTCTGTGGAGGGAGAGGGACAGCAAGAAGCTTCTGTATCAAAGGGAAAAGGTCAGGCAACAGGCTCCTGCTCAACAGCTCTAGGACTGGGGAGAGGACAGGTGTCAGCATGTTTTTGTAGTGGGAAAAGATCTTAGCCTGCCAAATTTGAGGGGGCTTTGAAATCACAGCAAGATCTAGGCTAGCTATTAAGAAATTCTTTCTAAGGGTAAAGATAGCAAGGGCTGCAGTAAATTGTCTGAGGATGTTACGAAGCCTCTATTGCGGAGGAAGGCCCCTGAGAATAGGCTGGCAGGCATTTGTCAAGAGGGACAAAGCTGAGCCTGCCTCAGGACGACAGGACTACTGGATGAGCTTCTGAAGTCTGTCCAAGGAGCCTTTCAACACGGCATGTTCTGGAAACACTTCAGTAGTGGAACTTGTACATTCAGCGACAAACGTGTTAGGAGAAAACTCTACACTCGCTCATTCTGGCTTTCCAATAAATATACAACTAAACTAAGTTGCCCACGTACTCCACGAACAGACTCATTTGTAAGGATACTACTCTTTTACCCCCTCAGTTACAGTTTGACCTTTTTAAAAAGAAACTAAACCCGAGACTACTTGGCCTCAATAACCCAAGCGACACAAGCACTCCTTTTTTCTCTTTTTTTAATCTCCCAGTGAAATCAGCTGAGATCTGTCCTCACAAGTCAATGGGTCTAAGTTGCCCGTACTATAACTAGTCTGTGTCATTTATGAAATGACGGAGTCAAACACAAAGAAAGCAAAACAACTTTCTAGACACCCTGTCTTCCCATCAAGATGAGCAAAATTTCTATTTGATAGCTAAAGCCTCCGGAATTTGCAAGTTTTAGGTTCAGAGTACTGATCCTCAAGAGACTGCTTTGCCAGAAAGAAAAGCTAAAAACTAGCACGATCAGAAACGTCTTTGATTCTGTAATGATCGGCACACAAAGCAGGTCGGCCAGCTACGTTCTCCACCACTGAAAAATCTTTAGAGTAGAGCAACTGGAAGTACAAAGAGGAGCAAACCGTTTTTGCTTGCTTCTAAATGACTTTGGCATGACAGCATTAGATCTCTTTCCATTCTGACCCGCATGAATGGGGAACAGGCCTGAAACAATATTTTGAAAACTATTTAGTTGCCCAAGAACACAAAAATGCCTTCTAGATTTTCAAAAGTCAGTAGTAACGACTCTCCCAATGGAAGTCAGGTGCTCAGGTTGCACTGAAAATCCCACTGATTTCTGGGGGAAATCCATCTGTCGCCGTTCCCTCCCTCCCCCCGCCACCCTCCCCAATTAAAATCACATTTTAAGTAGATGTTTGCATTTAATTACCCTCTGTGCTCAGCTACAGCATAGAACCTGGAAAACCTTTCTGGTGGTTTTGGTTGGTTCTCTGTTTCCCTCGGGGAAGGAAGCACGGGCTTGGCTCTGCACTTTGTAGACCGCTTTGCGTAATGAGGCACTGGTCTCCGATGAGGACTTCTCTTCGGTTCAGCACAAGTGGAGCAATGCTCTGCTGTGCTTTCCTAGAAAAAGCAAGGCATGCAGGCAACAAAGAAGTGCTAGCAGCCTCTGTTGCCAGAAAAAGACAGGATCCCGTTTAGCAGCGCTGTTCACAGAGAGATCAAACTCAGGCTGGATGGAGAGAAGCTGTGCAGGTAATGGGAAAGAGATTCGAGGGTGCGTTACTGCTTGGCTGTCTTCCTCACCTCCTCACTTCTCAGATTTGTGTGCCAACAAGCATTTTCAGGTAACTCGGCTCTGTTTGCTCCTTGAATTGTCGGGCTGTTTTAGCAGGCTCTTCAGATAAACAAGGGATAATCTCAGGATTCGGCTCAACGCATAGTGCTTTGTGCAAGTTTTAAAAACTCTAAACAGGTCGCTGAATAGGGCCTGCTCCAGCAATCCCTTTTACTTGCGGATACTCTTAAAGGACTAAGTGGTTGCACAATCACAGTTTCAGTAGGTAAACAATGGATAACGCTATCATTACCACCGGCAAATATATTCCCGTTTTTAAGGGTTATTAAAAAGTTAAAAAGGCACTGGTAGCCACGAACAGGCCAGTCTTGACGAAGAAAAGTTCCGACTGGCGAGCTACAAGTGAAAAACGTACCTGGAGAACAGGTGGGAAACTGCAGGCACCATTTCCTTGAGAAATTCACGCCTCCAGCCCTGCCCCGGCCTGCCCAGCACACCCCGAGCCAGGCCGGGGCAGCGAGGAGCCACCTTTCAAACGCCACGCTGACGCCTCCGGCCGAGGCAGCCTTCTTGAGCAAGCCACACGGCCTGCCACTCGCCCCCAGGCTCCCTTCAGCCCCACGGCGAAGCTGCCCCCGGCAGAGCCGCTCGGCCCGCCCGCCCCCGCGCCCCACCTCCCCTCAGCGCCTCGCTGCTCGCCCACCTCCCGCACGGTCGCGCCAGGCGGCGGCGCTTCCGGCCCTCCCGGCCGCCCGCTCGATGGCGCTTCCTCCCGCGGGGCGGCCTGAGGGGCGGCGGCGGCCCGGCCGGGACAGAGGCGGGCCGGGCCCGGCGCTCCTCAGCCTGGGGAGGGCAACACCGCCCGACTGAAAATACCTGCAGCTGCATCAGTCTCACTCCAGAAGGTGTGAGGTTCAGGGAAAAGCGGGTGGAGTCCCCGTGCCCAAACCCGGTTCCGATTCATGGCTCCGATTTTAACGGTTGTACTTGGCTCGTGGGCCCTGACAATGCTGCTCGGCTGGATTCTGCTATAAATTAGTCTTGGCGAATGAAATTGTACTTGTGACTCAGTTGTCACTCAGCTGACCTTGTAATGACAAAAATACGTTACTTGTTCGCAATTTATGTCCCTGTGTTGACTCAAAATTACCTTGAAAAAGCTTCATGCATATTTCTGTAGTTTGCTCCCGTGGTAGCAGTCTTCAACTATATGAAAGGCTGCTGCAAAGAGAGCTAGAACAAGAATCTGTGCTGGGATTGGGAAGTAGTAGTTGGCACAAGGACTTCAGACAATGGGGAAAGTGGATTCCAGGTCTCCCTTATGCCTTAGCAAGGTTGGGGCTTCTGTCTCTGGAGATGATGGTTTGTCAGCGATGATAGAGCTGTTTTGGGACAGAAGATACCGTGTTTTGGGACAGAAGAAATAGACGCACTCTGTTGAGGTTACTGCCAGCTGGCTTTTGTACTCTGAATCTGCGCGTGGAAGCGAAATAGTGCCCTGGATCATGGGGTTTTTTTCCCTCTTTAAAGGAAGGAAGGAGATTGAAGTATTCTGATACAGTCACAGGATGATAAAGGCCAATTTAGGAATGCCTAGTTCAGGACAGGTGCCAGCTGCAACTTTACGCCAGGCTGCAAATGGAGAAATGAATGAACTAGGGAGAAATGGAAGTTCAGTTCCGCACTGGTTTTAATTTATCTTTGGCTTTAAAAAAAAAAAAAAAAAAAAGTGAACAGAGAAAAACAGTAAACTGGGTAAGAATGGTAGAACCTAAGGAGCCGTTTGTATACAATGTTAGCAGTACTCTGACATTTTAATCATATTGCTGTGTACAGTTACTTGTATGGATTTATTAATTTTTCAGGTTTTACACAGGAGCGTCATCCGTACCTTATTTTGGCAGGCATCTAGCTCAATACTGTTGTGACAGTTCTGTGGAAGCAGAAGTCGCTCACAGTAATGTGTTTAGGAGCGTGCTAATACATTAGGGTTATTATGTTAAGAGTACCTTGGTGCCGTCAGGTATTTACGGATTGTTTTAGATGTGCTGCCATTAAAGTACTGTTATTTCAGTTTTCAGCTCAAACTAAACAGAGAGTTCCAAACACAATCTTGATGTTTTGCGCTGCTGTCCTGACTTAAGAGCTCAGTATGAACAAAAGCAAAGAAGTTCCAGTTCTACAGTTTTCAAGCCAACATCAGGCTAGTTTCTGATGGCATAGTCAAATTTTTACTGGGTTAATCAGAAAACAAATTGGAAATTCCTTGATTTTTCTGGATGTGCAAAACTGTATCTAGTTTGTATTGCCATTGGAAGACTTGGCAAACCCTTTTCTGTCTGAGCGAGTATGTTGGACTGATTAGTATGAACGTGTAGGGTCGTATGTTACTTGCCATCTAGACATAAAGGATATTAAAGTTCTGAGTAAATTAAATACATTGGTTTAGAATCTCAGCATTTTGCTGATTTTTTTAGTCTCAAAGTGCTAATCGGAGACAGTTCCAAAATAATCTTTTTTTTGTCTGCATGTTGTAATTACCTGATAATCAATCTCACCTCTTTATTTTTTAATTTCTCCTTATTTTACGTTTGTATCTCTCCAAAACAGAAGTCACAGACCTGCTTTGCTTAAAATTTTTGATAGCTTTCCTTCTACTTCTTCTAAATATGCCTTTTGCCTGTTTCAGCATCCTGCCCAAAAGCAGAATATTCGTTGATTGTAGACAAGTATAGGGTCTTTTATTTTGCTGTGAAATGTTGTTAAATTTCTTTTTTGTTCATCACTGAACCACACATCGTAACTGCGTGTACATACATCATACTCTGCAAAAAACCAAAACTACACTCTTCAAGATCCACAAAATCCGCCCACTAACGTATGTGTTTGCATGTATCGGCGCAACATACCAGACTGGGGGCAGAGCACGGCAAAGGCCCTGATATTTCAAAGCACACCTGGCTGGTAAAGAGGGAACTGGCCTCTTCAGGAGAAACGGGAGGAGCGGTTTCCCCTTGCAGACATCCCACTCCGCAGCCCCCCTACACACACCCATCCTCCTTCCTGAGGGTGGTGCAACACAAGGCCTTCCCCTGGCAGATGCCTCTGCCACACATAGCAACTGGAAGGACGTTTGCGTCCTAGAATCCTTTTCCTTGTATCCTTGAAAAAAGAAAGAAAATGGAAGGAAGCCACCCCTCTCACAGGAGAGAGGAGTCTGTATGTTCTGCACTTGCAGTCCTGCCCCACGAAGCTTTGTCCCGTCTCTGTGACTTTCCCCACCTGGAGCAGAAGTATTTAGTCAGCTCTGCCTGTCCCTAGGACTTGTAGCAGCGCTGTGACGCTGCTTCTCTGCAGTTTGCAGAAGGCAACAGAGCTCTGGCTGGACACTGTCCTCAGGAAAGCCATGCCCTAGGAGTAAGCCTGAGGCGTCAGCGTGGCAGGTGGTGGGATGCTCCAGATGCAGCTGGAAGGACAGGTACACGCACCGCTGGGGGCAGCTCCTGGGCAGTGAGGGTGGAGCGGCTCAGCCGCGCTTTGTTGAAGTAAGGCCTTAACTTCACTGGCCACGGGACCCAGCGGGTGGTGGGAGGGGCTGGCAGGGCCCCAGGGCCTGCGGGGATTCAGCCCGCCAGCTTCGTCCACACACAAAGACCCCGACCCTGGGGCCACAGGGACCAGCCGGTGGGGCTCTGCCCTGAGGCTCACCTTAGCCCACCAGAGATCATCGCCCTGCTCTCAGCTCTCTCCCCTTGAACCGGAGGGCTGGCTCCAGGCTCTGGTTTTCCGAGGTGTCCCCATCACCTCCGCTCCACCCTCCTAACCAGGAGGTGTCACGCAAAAGGCTGAGGAGCCTGAGCAGAGCTTTGGCAGAGTCAAGCCACCCAACTGAAAAGCTGCCACCCTTAGCTTCCCTCTCCCCAGGCACGGTGGTGCCTGCACAGCTCTGGGTGCCCGTGGCAGCACTGGCCTGGGCGCCCTGTAGTGCTCTGGCTGTGTGAGCCCCCGGGGAAAAGCCCCTCCTCAGCAGGGCTGTGCAGCCATGGCAGGGCCCACGCTAGGGACCCAGAGGTGCGCCGGCCACAGGGAGCAGGGCTGCAGCCCAGCTGGTACAGCAAAGCCCTGGGAGAGGGCTGCCCCTGCGGCAGGCCTGAAGCTCCAGCCCTCTTTCCTGCAATGGCCTCTCCCTGCCCCACCAAAGCGCACCCGAGGGCGGATTTCACAGCCACTGAGGAAAGGCCCACAGGGTCAGACACAGCGCTTTGCAGATGGGGCTTTATTGAAATGACGGAAGCGGTGGTGTTAACGGCCTGGCTGGCCGGCACAGGCGCTCGTCGTGCTGGAGGAGGCTCTTGCTGGACGTCTCTCTCGGGAGCCTTGGTGTCCAAGAGGCCCTTCTGGCACTTTCAGGTGCAGACTAGATCTGCTCCCGGGAGCTGAGGAGTTGAATACAAAGTTCTGCAGTCTTATCTGCACAGAGAGGTGCAGAGCAACACCACAAGTGGGATCTGATTCTGTCTGCAGAGAGCAGGCCCGTGGTGCCTGTAATGCAATGCCAGCCCGCTGCTCTCTGTGCCACGAGGGCTGTCTTTGCCCGGGGCTGCGGGGTGTCAAAGGAATGAAGGAAGGGCACTGCCGGGCAGGGTCAAACACCGCACATGTCTGGAGATCCTTACCTGGGGGACTGCTCCTCAGCACCACAGCAATGGGCTCGTCCCTCTTCCCAGGACGCGGGTGGCTGCTCCTCGCAAAGCCCAGTGGCTCCATGGGGGAAGGCTCCTACCACAGCAAGGACAAAGTCCCGCATCTTGACTGAGACCCTCCTGCCTCTCCTCTCTCCGAGTTGCCCCCATCCCCATGGATGCCACAGCAACTCCAACACGCCCCAAACTCCACAGCCCCCTCAGTGCCAGCTGTGCTTGGGGCTGCAGAGAGGCATCTGCCATCGGGGACCGACCTGTGCCATTCCCGTGGCGTGATGCTGTCCGTGTCCTGCCGCCATGGACATGGGATCTGCCTCCCCCACCCGCAGCCGGGTCACCAGCCCCCAGCCGGCACAGGTCTGGCCTGAAGCTGGCCCACATTCATCTTTTCAGAGATGAGGACTCCAAAACGCAAAGGCTTGGCTTGTCCTCTGGGCTCTCCTCATCCTCCACGGATGGCTCTTTTCTGCCCTCTCCCCACCGCTCTGGAGTGCCACAAATGCAGGAGCCTTGCGCAGAGAGACAGGGCTGAGCACAGGAGATGTCACTGGGCAGCAGGGAAGGGGCCTCGAGCTGCTACAGCTCCACACAGGACAGTCAGTCCCCACGCTCCTAGGGCTTAGCGACCTTCCCACCATGGCTCCCCGGAAGGAGGGGAACGCTCTGTTCCTAATTGTTTTTCACTGCCTGCAGTCCCTGGGTCTCCCATTGCTTCTGCTCTTCTTTCCAAGCCTTCAGGGACGCCACTTTTCCCCTTGCCTTCTGCGGGCACCTCCTGCGCAAGGAGTCCCAGAGCCTGCTTCTTTCCTTCTCTGTGCACACGCGGGGCTGTGCTTGCAGGGCCACGGCAATGCAGCAGCAGAAAGTGTTAGTCTCCCCGGCGGAGGGCTGGGGGGATTTTCGCTCTCCCTGCTGCCCCTTCTTTTCAGCCTCTCTGTCAGCCCTGCTTTGCTTGCAGTCCTCACAGGCCACACTGCAGCGCCTTTCTGCAGTCACCCCTGAGCCAAGTGGCCACGGGGCTGAAAGCAACCCAGCTGCCTGCTGTCCCAGACAAGCCTAGCAGTGCTGTCGCCATTACAACCACCGCCAAATCAAGTCTTCGGGTGTTTCTGGACATGACAGAAGTGAAGGCTGTCTTCTAAACGGCCAGAACAAGCTGCTGCCTCTCGAGAAAGCCTAGGGAGAAGTGCTTCAGCCTTCAGCTAAGCACACTGTATGGGGTCTTCCAAGACATGACATCCGAAGACCTGTGCTTTTCTCCAGGTGGATATGACACTCCAGTCCCTCCAGGAGCCCGTGCCACGTACCGGTTCTTCCCTCCTCTTCTCTGGCCCAGTAGGGGGTGCAGGTTGGGGTCCAGCTTCCTGCAGTTGTTGGCCGCTGCGTGCCTCTTTCCCCAAACGATGCCACCGCAGCACTGCCAGCTCACTGCAGACACAACACACGGCGGGAGGAGGAGGTGTGAGCACAGGGAGATGGCTCTCCAGCCAGGGCTCCCAAGCCGGGCACCTGCCAGGGCTGCAGGAGGCAGCTCTGCTGAGAGGCCGGTGCCAGGAGAAGCGCCTCTCTTCCTCCCCTGGTGCTGCGAGGAGCGGGAGGAAGGGCGCTGTGGGATAGGAAGCATTGCCCGTGCCTCGAAAGACTTACCACCTGAGCTTGTCCTGCAGATCCCTCCGGTCATCCTTCTGTCTCCTGCGCTCGCGGGCCACCTTCCCCAGGATGCACGTCACCACCTCCCACAGGGCCTGGTGTGTCCGTGGGGAAAGGCTCCTGCAACAGCAAGGACAAAGTCTCTCTGACCCTTCAGCTGTGACCCTCCTGCCTCTTCCCACACCCAGCCCCACACATACATGGGCAGGAGGAGTTCCAAGCACCCTGCCATCAGGCTCTAACCCAGCTTGTTCCCGTGGCTGGAGAAATCCCCAGGTGCTCTGTGCGGCCCCGTGGCTCAGGGGTTGGCTTCCTTGACCCACCACCGGTGGCTCACCACCACCCCATCGCGCCAGGCCTTGGCTGGAGCCGGCGCGCTCTTACCGCTTAGGGGGGACAGTGTCATCCTCGTGGACGGTGAAGTGCTCTTCTCCGGCCTCTTCGCACTCCTCCATCATTGTCTCCAGGAGGTCGGGGCTGGACTCCTCCATCTCCATGCTAGTCAGGGGGCTGACTGATGGTTGCTCAGAGGAACTGGAGATCTGCACAGGAAGAGACTCTCATACATACAGCCCTGCACCCGGAGGGTGCCGCTTCCCAGCATGCAGCCCCCCAGACCACTTCTGGAGGGACCCTGGCAGGACGGGGAAAACCAGAAGGCCCTCAGCATGCCCTTGAGGTGACACCCAAGTGCCACCAGGGTTTCACCACAGCTCCCTGCCCTCTTGCTCAGGAAAGGCAGCAGTCACCCACCCAGCTCCGCTGCAGCAACGCTGCTATGATGACTCGGGTGCGAGAAGCACCTTACAATCTCAGCCCCCTTGGAGGAGAAAGTGCCCCTTTTCTGCAGGAATTTAAAGTACCTGGCTCTTCTCCATCTTCGTTTTTGTCTTAGCCTTGGCTTTGGCCACTGGTACAGTTCGCCGTTTCCTTTTTTCCTTTTCCGCCAGCTCTGCTTTCTTCTTTTCTTCAGCCAGGTATTTCTGGATGTGTTCTGGAAGCTGCTTCTTCCAGTGTTTATTCTGGAGGGCGACCAAAATGCAACAGCAGGCAGCATTAGTCTGCCCTGCAGAGGGCTGAGCTGTTTTCATTTCTGCCCTCCCTTCTGCCTTTCTGTCCATGCTGGCTTGCTCCAGGGGTCTGCAGGCTCCACCGAAGAGCCCGTCTGTAAGGACCAGGGAGCCAAGCGACCAGCAGGCTAAAAACCACCTGGCAGCTGGCAATCCCAGACAAGCCTTGCGGTCACCTTACTGACAGAAACAGCCACAAGTAAGGTCTTTGGGTGTGTTTCATGAGGCTAACGGAAGTGAGAAGTATATTCTCAATACCCGCCTCTCTTCAACTAAGCGCCAAAGCAACTAGTCCGGGGGCCCGTGAACACACAGGGAAGAATCTTGTGAGAACCGGCCTGCGTGGAGCGACGCTCCTCTACAGTCCAGTGCGACACGCTCACTGCAGCAGCCCGTGTCAGGTACCTTTTCTCGCTTCTCCATATTTACGGCAATGAAGTCTACCATTCTGGGTTTGACCGGAGGAATTAGTTTCTCTTTCTCCTCCTTTTCCTTCAAGGAGCACCGCTGGATGGCCGGTAGCTGCCTGCAAAGACACAGCAGGGTGCGGTGGCACTAGTGAAGGAGGAGCTGGTTCTGGCATCCGCTGCTTCCACGTGGCGCACCTGCCTCTGCAGCAGAATGCGCTCTACTTGCCTCCTTGTGATCGAGTCCAGAGAGACAGAGAAGACCCCAGGCTGTGAGGCTCAGATGAGCCCAAGAGCCCCACTAAAGCTCAGGATGCCCGGGTCTAGGCCTTCTCATTGCTGGAGCAATGAGAGGATCAGGGTCCTATGTCCTGAGATACTGCTACGCTCTCTGGGTCGCTGCACTGAAGTCTGCTCCGTGGTCCAAAATACAGAGGGCTCACGGGCTCTACAAGCACGTGGGGGGCTGGCGACGCAGAGTCTAAAGGAGGAGGACACGACCCCTTGGGAAAAGCAATCCTGCCACTGAGCTCTCTTTAGCCCTTCATGCTTCTGGTTAACCAGATGAATCCTCTGCACTAACTCGCTGCAGAACACTGTTCTTGGCTGACAGAAAGGTCGGGGTCATTTCAATCTGAAGGGAAAGCCAAAAAGGCCTTCTGCTCCTGCAATGAGCGTTTGCAGTTAAGTTACTCAACAGATCTGCACACCAGGAGCAAAGAAAGAAATGATGCTGCCAGCAGAGTCTCCCAAGAAGCTACAAGCTGCTTGCCATGCACCCGGGAAGCCATTAGTTAGTGGGAGGTGGGATAACCGCACTTTGAGCTTGTCTAGCGTCTGTGTCCAGGAGAAACATCTCGCTCCCACAGAGACGAGAGCACAGGGTCACGCTCAGCCATTTATGCAAGTGTCTCACCTGCCACGAGGCTCAGTCCCCTCAGCTTTCTGACCCTGCTCTGACTTCACAGTCATTGCAGGTAACCGGTTTGGAGAAAGCCTTGCTCGACAAAGGAGGCGCTTCTCGGCAAGATCCTCTAGAAACAGGCAATGAAACAACCCTTCAGAAGAGCATCTTGGTGGTGTTCTGGGAACTGGGTGCCTACTGTGTCTCAGCTCCAATGAGAGTGGCGTGTAGGTCTGCTCAAGTGGTAACACTGGGGAAGAGGGGTCCTTTTCATCTCCATGGATGAAAGCCGTGTTTCCTGGGAGTTTTTTTGTCCGTCTCCTCATGCCTACAGCGCACCGTTATTCACTAGGGAAAACTGTTTTGACGGCTTTCTCTCACGCGTGTGCTGAAATGGAGGGGTCCCTGGGGGATGACGCTGGTGGTCTCCAAGAGTCTTTCTGGGGAGGGGAATCATTTAGCCCAAGAGGAGGCAGCTCATGGATTTCTGGATTGGTCCCACGCACGCAGGTTTGCTGCTGGGGCAGGTTCACACCAAAGGCATTGCTTCTGACACATCTGAGAATACGATGGAAAGAAGCAGGGTCAGAGCTCTGCACTGTTTGCAGCACAGGCTGGGGAGTGCAGGCCACTGGGACGGTGTCCTTCAGCAGTCCCAGTGGCTATTTGTGGTGCAGGGCTGTCCTGAGACCTTGTTCCACAGTGGGTCACTGGAGCTTTACCAGAACGGGTACAGAGAGTCACAGGAGGCCCCTCTCCCTCTTCCGGGCATCCTGGGGGTAACCTCAGCTCTAATCCCCTCCAGAGGCAGAGGAAGGAAAACCTACAGCCCCCTGGCCAGCAACCTGCCGGTCCCTTACCTTTCTTTCCACTGCCATCACCTTTTCGCCAGCGCTGCTCTGGGGCAGCCTTCACATGTCCAGTCAGGCCTGCTTTCCCTGCTGGCATGTTAGGCACGGTCTCAAGCTTGCACCTGGAAAGAGGAAGAAGGCGCCAGGCTGTAGAAAGGACACCGCATTGTTTCCCAAGGCAGTCCATCCCGGAGGACCCTAGTAGGAACGCCTCGCCTACAGGCAGGCGAGGCCCCGTCAGCCCGTGACAGGGTTTTTCCATCCTTCTTGTGACAATGGTCGTCCTCCCGCAGAGCCTCCTTGCTGCTTCTGGGGAAAATGATTCCTCTCTTACTCATAGTGCACGCGGGGAGCAGACTAATCTCGAGCGCTCTGACTATCTAACACCCTTTGGAATGCTGATCTTGTCCTCCAAGTTTCTTGTAGAGCCTCACAGATTAATGCCTTTGCAGCTATAAGGAGTCCCCTCCCTCCCCTCAGCCGTCGATGGCACTGCACAGCAATGCTGGCACAGGACAGAGCTCTGTGGAACGCCACCAGATGCAAGCTCCTGTTTGGACAAGAAACCGCCCCTCTACCCCTGGGCCCCAAGCAGAAGGCAGTCTCATGCACAGGAGAGAAAAAGAGCAGGAGAAGCCTGCCGGGAAATGTTGCCTTAATGCCTCAAGAGGCCCACAGGAGGACGGGTGCATAAAGCATTGTGCCTGTCCCATGTTCCTCCACGTGAAGTCAACCCGAACAAGGGCAAGCAGGGAGTTCCCTGCCAACAAGGCCCCCGAAACACTCACTCCTTGATGCCCTCACAAAAACAGTTCTCAGCGCCTGGCAAGGCAGCACTCCCACACATGAGCTCAGAAGCTGCTTGCTGGCTCATCCAAGGGCTGCAAGAGCAAACATACCCTGGCAGGATGATAACACGTCCAGAAGAGGTCTGGGAAGCAGCAGTGTCCTGGCGTGAGATGACCGAGTCCCTCATCTCTGGCATCTGCAAGGAGGACGGAGATGGATGACGGAGAAGGGGACACTGGGAAGGGCTAGCTGCTCAGTCCACCTTAGACCAACGCAAGCGAAGAGCCAGAGCAGCCAAAGGGCTCTGGCCTCAGCAAGCCTTTGCCTCTGCTCCCTACCCCGAGAGCGGGGCAAGAAGTGCTCCCCACCACCAACGCTGGCCTTCTGTCACAAAGCGAGGCCCCTCTGGGTGTCTCTCTTGCAAAGCCAGGCCATTGCATGCAAGGGAAGGGCTCTACAGAGAGCCTGCTGTACTGTAGACCGCGAGGAGCACAAGTGGCACGGCAAGCCAGGAGAAAGCAGTCCCCCAGCCCCCAGAAGGAATTTCAGAAGAACCACGACTGGCGCTTGGGAAATGAAAAGCCTACCTGGAGAACAGCTTGCAACATCTTCTCAGTCCCGTTCAGCCTTTTCAAAAAGTCTACGTAAAATGTCATTTTTACGTCTTTTCTCTGGATGATCAGCATGCCCACGTCCCTCCAAACGAGGGCAACGTTCTTCCTGTTCTCCAGGCAGACATGGAAAAGACGTATGGTCCTTTGCAGGCAAAGCTGCACCGTGCCCTCAGAGACAGCGTTGTCTGAGGCTATCTGAGCGTACGGCAGTTGCTCACAATGCTGATGACCTGCAAAACAAGAGAAGAGCAACACATGAACTCCCAGAGCTGCTAAGCAGGCTACAATCAAAGCTCTGCAGCTTCCAGGTCCTCTGGCAATACATTGCTACTGAGTTGTCTAGCTGCTACGGCGCCTCTGAGGAGAAGCTTGGGTCGTTCCTTCCTTCCTGTTAGAAGTGGGAAGGGAGGTGTGGAGCGGACAGCTATGGTTTCTCTGATACAGGAAGGGAAAGAAAGAGTCTTAGGTGCTCAGCAGGAAGAAGAGCCATGATGGCAGGACAAGGCAGGGAGAAAGGCGCCAGGTGCCACGCTAAGCTGGAGGGTGCCGGGCCACTGGGGCCATGTCCACACTCAGTGCTCTCTTTGTCATTAGAGAGAAACGCACCCCAAACACAGACCCAAGCTCCTGGTGCCCCTCAGGGCCCTACGAGAGCCCCTTGCAAAGAGGCTGTGAGAGCCAGGAAGAGCCCTGGCATTTGCCTGTACGAGGTCTAGTGCAGCAAACCGGGGGAGCGAGAGCTGAAACACCATGGAATGAGAAGACACAGCACCGATACAACCGGAAGGAAACCTGTTGCTGAAGCGGGTCAAAGAGAGTGTGCTGTTACACTGTAGTGTCCCCTAGTGATTCTTTAAAACGAACAGGCAGGCAGGGTCCTTCTCGCAGCAGGCTGGCTTTGTTGAGCTGAAGCTGTTCTCAGGAATGCGGCAGGAGTTTGGTTATGCGGTCACCTCCGGACAGCAGAGCGCACCTCCCCGCGCTGCCCAAGGGCAAGCGCCGCTTTCAGTCTGTCTGCTTACCAGGAACGTCTGTGCAAGCATATCGGAGGTCATGATCTCGCGCAGTGGATTTTGCAAGATGAAACACGGGTCTCTCCACAACCACGAGATCCTTCTCCTTGCTGGCGACTCGCTTTCTGACAACTGCAAAAGTCCCAAGTCCAGGAATGTGGACAGCCTGAAACAGATGAGATGGTGGATCAGAAGAAGCCTTGGAGGGACACACGCATGACTCGTGAGGAGAATGGTGATGGTGCTTAGTGCCCTGCCCAGGCCTGAGGTACAAAGGAGCAAGATGGGCTCCTTGGAAACCTTGGGAGAAGACAAACAGGGTCTGTGCTTTTCCCTCTTGCTCCCCTTCACCCACGAAGAACAAGATAGTTCAGGAAAAGCTGACAAAAATCCTTTGGTTCAAGAAGATCTAAAAGGCAGGGGGTGGGGGGAGGGGTTCCCATGCTTGGAGTAAACCCCAGAGTGTCCCAGGCTTCCAAGTTTTGTCATGCAATTCTGACCACGGGGACTCCAGAAGCCCCAGAAAAAGTCCAACCCTTTTTCTGACACCGGGCCTGGACCTGATTGTACATCTGAATGGACAGGGGAGGTGGTCCGTCGCACATCTGTGCATTGCAGTGTTGTGCTGGGGCATTGAGCCTGCTTTCAAAGGAGGGGAAGAACAATCGCACTCCACGGCAAAGGGCTGCCAGGACTTCATCAACCTTCATCAGGATGTGGGGGGAAGGGAAGGAAGTTAAGTCCCACCTGGTGGAGAGCCAGCTGTTGGCTGAGGTAATGTGATGCGCTGTCCCAAATCTTAGCGAACTCTGGAAAAACAAGGGAAAGACACGTCATGCTCTGAGGCAGCAACCTCAAAACCCTGCAGGCCACTCCTGCCCAAGGACTGGTGCGTTTCTAGCTCAAGCATTTCAGATGGTCTCCAGAGCCTGGCAAGAACCAAAGGACACTTCAGCCTACCTCCAAAGAGGGCTCCTTTCCTTTCAGGTGCAGCTCTCCAGGGTGTGACCCACTCCCAGAGGAAACCATCAGCCGATTGCCACACCAGGGAGGACACAGTGCTGTGCTCCTCGGAAGTCTCAGAGGCTCAGGGCGGGCCCTGGTGTCTCCCCGGCAGGGTCCAGTTTCCCTGTGTCGCATCTCCGAACGCACCAACTGCGCACGGCCCATGAGCACCTTCAGCTCTTCCACTCAGACACAAGCTCAGGGTGGGCAATGCCCACCACCAGGCAAGGAGCAGCCCTTTGGGGCCAGGGACTTCCGCCTACGGTGCCCCAGGAAGGCAGGGTCCGCGTCAGGAAGAGAACCAGGAGCCCTGTCTGCCAAATCAGCCCCTCAGCCTCTAGGGACGGTCAAGCAGGTCCCTCCTCGCAGTCACCAGTCCTGAGCAGCCACCCCCACAGCCCTCGGGGTTTCCGTGCCTCTCTTCAGAGATGTCCTTGACCCAATAACACTCATGAAATTGGGTCTGAAGGCCTTACCAGAACTCTGGAGCTTCTCCATTGTTGGAGATAAGTGAGGCTGCAAGAGCAGGTCTTTTGCCATCTTAGTTCCACCCCTGCTCCGCGTCAGCGACAACTGCAGCGAGTGGCTGGCAATGCCTTTCTTGGCAGAACGGCGGCAAGAGCAGCCACCGGCGCCTGGAGTCCCCTTGGCCTCGCCAGGGTGTGTGGGACGGATGCTGGTCACCATGGGGAAAAGGGGGCTGTCCCCACTGTGACATCAGACCGCGTCACAGAGGGGCTGCACACACCCGCCCCACCTCCCCACCCACCCAGGCCCTGCCAGGGGGGCTCTGCAGGGGGCAAGAGCTTCAGGGAGCTGCCCCCACCTCACTGTCTCCTGACCGGGAGGGGTTTCCCCAGGCTGGGGCTCACCCACACGGGGACACCGGGCTGGAAGTGCTTATGGGCTTCCTTCTGCCCTTCCCTGCTTCTTCCTGCCTCTCGTACCCATCGCTGTCTGCAGTGGGGGGTGGCAGGCTCCCCTGGTCGGCAGAGCTTTGGCCGGCGGTGGCTGCTCACAGCTCTTTGGAGCTGGCTGGAAGCCCCTCCGACTGGCCCCAGCAGCCCCTTACCTGCTCCCAGGCAGGTCCCACTGCAGCTCCCGCTGCTCACCCCTGGCCATCCCTGCCCAGCACAGAGCACCCTTGCCCCCGCCAAACACGTGCTTAAGGACCCTTGGGATACGCATCCACTAGAAACGCTGCCTTTAGCGTCGTCACAGTGGAAATGAACTGCCCGATTTTCAGCAAAGTCCAACCTGACGCTCAGTTGTGGGGGTAACTGATTGCCTTCTCTATTGGGCTTCATCCGAGCTTGAGATCCAGACTCTGGAGAACCAGGACTGAAGCCTGTCACTCGGATCTACAACTTTGATGCGTAGTTTGGGGGTTGTGCCTGTGCATAAGCAAGGTGCTACATTCAGGCTGCAAACAAACAAGCTGATGTGTTAGAGCAGAACAAACTCACACGTGAGCACAGATTTCCACGCTATTATGAAACATTGCTGCTCCTGGAAGATGCATTTTGTTTTCTTAATCAGAAGCCCTCATCGCATACATGCATTGTAGAACCATGCAGAACTCTACAAAACAAAATAAAATCAGTATTTCGTACAGAAGCTGTAGAGCTAAGGTGCAGTGCGTTTTTTGTTTAATTTAGGTCCCTTAAAAAGTGCTTATTATCTATTCCTTCATCTACGTCCCATAAGCAGGCAACATCC
Organism: Numenius arquata; assembly: GCF_964106895.1. Taxonomy (NCBI): domain Eukaryota; kingdom Metazoa; phylum Chordata; class Aves; order Charadriiformes; family Scolopacidae; genus Numenius; species Numenius arquata. The sequence continues at coordinate 57,834 of NC_133593.1, forward strand.
AGCCACTGCCTGGGAAGTAAGGCCTCGGCACGCGTAGCGCTTGCTCCAGAACACAAACACCCCAATGATGAACGCCCTCTCCCTTCCTCCTTTCTCTTAGCTTTTATTGCTGAGCAGACGCCATATGGTGGGGACTGTCCCCTTGGTCTGTTTGGGTCAGCTGTCCCGTCTATACACAGAGGCCTAAAGCAGCATCGGCGAGAAAGGACTGAATGAATCAGGTGTGCATAACCTAAGGCAGGGAGCAGGATGGGGAGGAAACGTAACAACAATCTGCAAAGACACAAGCCGTGGCTGTGGAGAGGAAGGGAATGACTTGTTTTCTATGTGCAGGATGGATCAGGCAAAGGAGGTGTTAACAGAGGCATTATCAAGACAGCAGCCGAGAAGGCACACAGCTGCAGGGGTAAAAACACCGGGGAGAAAGCTGTCAGGGGAACACCTGAAGGAGGGGGCAGAGGGAGCTGAGGGAGCCTCTCAGGGCAGAGAGAGAGGCTTAAGGGATGTCGGGCTGTCCTTTACAAGAGATTCTAGTCCTGTGTTCAACGTGTTAGTGGCATCCTCATCCGTATTGACTCAGCATGTTTGATTATTAAATGGTTATCTTTTTTTAGGCCTGCAAAAAAAGCTGCATAGGGTGCTAAGGTTTTATTTAATAATAAATTTTTTTTAAAAAAGCCCAACTTTTCACATCTGGCCTAAAATGTGGTCAAAATGCTTAATCAACTAAGGTGTGAGGAAAGGAGGGTAACTTTTGCCTCAGGAAAAATATTTAAACGCCGGCTGCTGACAGAGGACTTAAACTGAGGAACTGTACCTTGCGAGCCGAAGGCTTTAGTCTGTGGAGGGAGAGGGACAGCAAGAAGCTTCTGTATCAAAGGGAAAAGGTCAGGCAACAGGCTCCTGCTCAACAGCTCTAGGACTGGGGAGAGGACAGGTGTCAGCATGTTTTTGTAGTGGGAAAAGATCTTAGCCTGCCAAATTTGAGGGGGCTTTGAAATCACAGCAAGATCTAGGCTAGCTATTAAGAAATTCTTTCTAAGGGTAAAGATAGCAAGGGCTGCAGTAAATTGTCTGAGGATGTTACGAAGCCTCTATTGCGGAGGAAGGCCCCTGAGAATAGGCTGGCAGGCATTTGTCAAGAGGGACAAAGCTGAGCCTGCCTCAGGACGACAGGACTACTGGATGAGCTTCTGAAGTCTGTCCAAGGAGCCTTTCAACACGGCATGTTCTGGAAACACTTCAGTAGTGGAACTTGTACATTCAGCGACAAACGTGTTAGGAGAAAACTCTACACTCGCTCATTCTGGCTTTCCAATAAATATACAACTAAACTAAGTTGCCCACGTACTCCACGAACAGACTCATTTGTAAGGATACTACTCTTTTACCCCCTCAGTTACAGTTTGACCTTTTTAAAAAGAAACTAAACCCGAGACTACTTGGCCTCAATAACCCAAGCGACACAAGCACTCCTTTTTTCTCTTTTTTTAATCTCCCAGTGAAATCAGCTGAGATCTGTCCTCACAAGTCAATGGGTCTAAGTTGCCCGTACTATAACTAGTCTGTGTCATTTATGAAATGACGGAGTCAAACACAAAGAAAGCAAAACAACTTTCTAGACACCCTGTCTTCCCATCAAGATGAGCAAAATTTCTATTTGATAGCTAAAGCCTCCGGAATTTGCAAGTTTTAGGTTCAGAGTACTGATCCTCAAGAGACTGCTTTGCCAGAAAGAAAAGCTAAAAACTAGCACGATCAGAAACGTCTTTGATTCTGTAATGATCGGCACACAAAGCAGGTCGGCCAGCTACGTTCTCCACCACTGAAAAATCTTTAGAGTAGAGCAACTGGAAGTACAAAGAGGAGCAAACCGTTTTTGCTTGCTTCTAAATGACTTTGGCATGACAGCATTAGATCTCTTTCCATTCTGACCCGCATGAATGGGGAACAGGCCTGAAACAATATTTTGAAAACTATTTAGTTGCCCAAGAACACAAAAATGCCTTCTAGATTTTCAAAAGTCAGTAGTAACGACTCTCCCAATGGAAGTCAGGTGCTCAGGTTGCACTGAAAATCCCACTGATTTCTGGGGGAAATCCATCTGTCGCCGTTCCCTCCCTCCCCCCGCCACCCTCCCCAATTAAAATCACATTTTAAGTAGATGTTTGCATTTAATTACCCTCTGTGCTCAGCTACAGCATAGAACCTGGAAAACCTTTCTGGTGGTTTTGGTTGGTTCTCTGTTTCCCTCGGGGAAGGAAGCACGGGCTTGGCTCTGCACTTTGTAGACCGCTTTGCGTAATGAGGCACTGGTCTCCGATGAGGACTTCTCTTCGGTTCAGCACAAGTGGAGCAATGCTCTGCTGTGCTTTCCTAGAAAAAGCAAGGCATGCAGGCAACAAAGAAGTGCTAGCAGCCTCTGTTGCCAGAAAAAGACAGGATCCCGTTTAGCAGCGCTGTTCACAGAGAGATCAAACTCAGGCTGGATGGAGAGAAGCTGTGCAGGTAATGGGAAAGAGATTCGAGGGTGCGTTACTGCTTGGCTGTCTTCCTCACCTCCTCACTTCTCAGATTTGTGTGCCAACAAGCATTTTCAGGTAACTCGGCTCTGTTTGCTCCTTGAATTGTCGGGCTGTTTTAGCAGGCTCTTCAGATAAACAAGGGATAATCTCAGGATTCGGCTCAACGCATAGTGCTTTGTGCAAGTTTTAAAAACTCTAAACAGGTCGCTGAATAGGGCCTGCTCCAGCAATCCCTTTTACTTGCGGATACTCTTAAAGGACTAAGTGGTTGCACAATCACAGTTTCAGTAGGTAAACAATGGATAACGCTATCATTACCACCGGCAAATATATTCCCGTTTTTAAGGGTTATTAAAAAGTTAAAAAGGCACTGGTAGCCACGAACAGGCCAGTCTTGACGAAGAAAAGTTCCGACTGGCGAGCTACAAGTGAAAAACGTACCTGGAGAACAGGTGGGAAACTGCAGGCACCATTTCCTTGAGAAATTCACGCCTCCAGCCCTGCCCCGGCCTGCCCAGCACACCCCGAGCCAGGCCGGGGCAGCGAGGAGCCACCTTTCAAACGCCACGCTGACGCCTCCGGCCGAGGCAGCCTTCTTGAGCAAGCCACACGGCCTGCCACTCGCCCCCAGGCTCCCTTCAGCCCCACGGCGAAGCTGCCCCCGGCAGAGCCGCTCGGCCCGCCCGCCCCCGCGCCCCACCTCCCCTCAGCGCCTCGCTGCTCGCCCACCTCCCGCACGGTCGCGCCAGGCGGCGGCGCTTCCGGCCCTCCCGGCCGCCCGCTCGATGGCGCTTCCTCCCGCGGGGCGGCCTGAGGGGCGGCGGCGGCCCGGCCGGGACAGAGGCGGGCCGGGCCCGGCGCTCCTCAGCCTGGGGAGGGCAACACCGCCCGACTGAAAATACCTGCAGCTGCATCAGTCTCACTCCAGAAGGTGTGAGGTTCAGGGAAAAGCGGGTGGAGTCCCCGTGCCCAAACCCGGTTCCGATTCATGGCTCCGATTTTAACGGTTGTACTTGGCTCGTGGGCCCTGACAATGCTGCTCGGCTGGATTCTGCTATAAATTAGTCTTGGCGAATGAAATTGTACTTGTGACTCAGTTGTCACTCAGCTGACCTTGTAATGACAAAAATACGTTACTTGTTCGCAATTTATGTCCCTGTGTTGACTCAAAATTACCTTGAAAAAGCTTCATGCATATTTCTGTAGTTTGCTCCCGTGGTAGCAGTCTTCAACTATATGAAAGGCTGCTGCAAAGAGAGCTAGAACAAGAATCTGTGCTGGGATTGGGAAGTAGTAGTTGGCACAAGGACTTCAGACAATGGGGAAAGTGGATTCCAGGTCTCCCTTATGCCTTAGCAAGGTTGGGGCTTCTGTCTCTGGAGATGATGGTTTGTCAGCGATGATAGAGCTGTTTTGGGACAGAAGATACCGTGTTTTGGGACAGAAGAAATAGACGCACTCTGTTGAGGTTACTGCCAGCTGGCTTTTGTACTCTGAATCTGCGCGTGGAAGCGAAATAGTGCCCTGGATCATGGGGTTTTTTTCCCTCTTTAAAGGAAGGAAGGAGATTGAAGTATTCTGATACAGTCACAGGATGATAAAGGCCAATTTAGGAATGCCTAGTTCAGGACAGGTGCCAGCTGCAACTTTACGCCAGGCTGCAAATGGAGAAATGAATGAACTAGGGAGAAATGGAAGTTCAGTTCCGCACTGGTTTTAATTTATCTTTGGCTTTAAAAAAAAAAAAAAAAAAAAGTGAACAGAGAAAAACAGTAAACTGGGTAAGAATGGTAGAACCTAAGGAGCCGTTTGTATACAATGTTAGCAGTACTCTGACATTTTAATCATATTGCTGTGTACAGTTACTTGTATGGATTTATTAATTTTTCAGGTTTTACACAGGAGCGTCATCCGTACCTTATTTTGGCAGGCATCTAGCTCAATACTGTTGTGACAGTTCTGTGGAAGCAGAAGTCGCTCACAGTAATGTGTTTAGGAGCGTGCTAATACATTAGGGTTATTATGTTAAGAGTACCTTGGTGCCGTCAGGTATTTACGGATTGTTTTAGATGTGCTGCCATTAAAGTACTGTTATTTCAGTTTTCAGCTCAAACTAAACAGAGAGTTCCAAACACAATCTTGATGTTTTGCGCTGCTGTCCTGACTTAAGAGCTCAGTATGAACAAAAGCAAAGAAGTTCCAGTTCTACAGTTTTCAAGCCAACATCAGGCTAGTTTCTGATGGCATAGTCAAATTTTTACTGGGTTAATCAGAAAACAAATTGGAAATTCCTTGATTTTTCTGGATGTGCAAAACTGTATCTAGTTTGTATTGCCATTGGAAGACTTGGCAAACCCTTTTCTGTCTGAGCGAGTATGTTGGACTGATTAGTATGAACGTGTAGGGTCGTATGTTACTTGCCATCTAGACATAAAGGATATTAAAGTTCTGAGTAAATTAAATACATTGGTTTAGAATCTCAGCATTTTGCTGATTTTTTTAGTCTCAAAGTGCTAATCGGAGACAGTTCCAAAATAATCTTTTTTTTGTCTGCATGTTGTAATTACCTGATAATCAATCTCACCTCTTTATTTTTTAATTTCTCCTTATTTTACGTTTGTATCTCTCCAAAACAGAAGTCACAGACCTGCTTTGCTTAAAATTTTTGATAGCTTTCCTTCTACTTCTTCTAAATATGCCTTTTGCCTGTTTCAGCATCCTGCCCAAAAGCAGAATATTCGTTGATTGTAGACAAGTATAGGGTCTTTTATTTTGCTGTGAAGTGTTGTTAAATTTCTTTTTTGTTCATCACTGAACCACACATCGTAACTGCGTGTACATACATCATACTCTGCAAAAAACCAAAACTACACTCTTCAAGATCCACAAAATCCGCCCACTAACGTATGTGTTTGCATGTATCGGCGCAACATACCAGACTGGGGGCAGAGCACGGCAAAGGCCCTGATATTTCAAAGCACACCTGGCTGGTAAAGAGGGAACTGGCCTCTTCAGGAGAAACGGGAGGAGCGGTTTCCCCTTGCAGACATCCCACTCCGCAGCCCCCCTACACACACCCATCCTCCTTCCTGAGGGTGGTGCAACACAAGGCCTTCCCCTGGCAGATGCCTCTGCCACACATAGCAACTGGAAGGACGTTTGCGTCCTAGAATCCTTTTCCTTGTATCCTTGAAAAAAGAAAGAAAATGGAAGGAAGCCACCCCTCTCACAGGAGAGAGGAGTCTGTATGTTCTGCACTTGCAGTCCTGCCCCACGAAGCTTTGTCCCGTCTCTGTGACTTTCCCCACCTGGAGCAGAAGTATTTAGTCAGCTCTGCCTGTCCCTAGGACTTGTAGCAGCGCTGTGACGCTGCTTCTCTGCAGTTTGCAGAAGGCAACAGAGCTCTGGCTGGACACTGTCCTCAGGAAAGCCATGCCCTAGGAGTAAGCCTGAGGCGTCAGCGTGGCAGGTGGTGGGATGCTCCAGATGCAGCTGGAAGGACAGGTACACGCACCGCTGGGGGCAGCTCCTGGGCAGTGAGGGTGGAGCGGCTCAGCCGCGCTTTGTTGAAGTAAGGCCTTAACTTCACTGGCCACGGGACCCAGCGGGTGGTGGGAGGGGCTGGCAGGGCCCCAGGGCCTGCGGGGATTCAGCCCGCCAGCTTCGTCCACACACAAAGACCCCGACCCTGGGGCCACAGGGACCAGCCGGTGGGGCTCTGCCCTGAGGCTCACCTTAGCCCACCAGAGATCATCGCCCTGCTCTCAGCTCTCTCCCCTTGAACCGGAGGGCTGGCTCCAGGCTCTGGTTTTCCGAGGTGTCCCCATCACCTCCGCTCCACCCTCCTAACCAGGAGGTGTCACGCAAAAGGCTGAGGAGCCTGAGCAGAGCTTTGGCAGAGTCAAGCCACCCAACTGAAAAGCTGCCACCCTTAGCTTCCCTCTCCCCAGGCACGGTGGTGCCTGCACAGCTCTGGGTGCCCGTGGCAGCACTGGCCTGGGCGCCCTGTAGTGCTCTGGCTGTGTGAGCCCCCGGGGAAAAGCCCCTCCTCAGCAGGGCTGTGCAGCCATGGCAGGGCCCACGCTAGGGACCCAGAGGTGCGCCGGCCACAGGGAGCAGGGCTGCAGCCCAGCTGGTACAGCAAAGCCCTGGGAGAGGGCTGCCCCTGCGGCAGGCCTGAAGCTCCAGCCCTCTTTCCTGCAATGGCCTCTCCCTGCCCCACCAAAGCGCACCCGAGGGCGGATTTCACAGCCACTGAGGAAAGGCCCACAGGGTCAGACACAGCGCTTTGCAGATGGGGCTTTATTGAAATGACGGAAGCGGTGGTGTTAACGGCCTGGCTGGCCGGCACAGGCGCTCGTCGTGCTGGAGGAGGCTCTTGCTGGACGTCTCTCTCGGGAGCCTTGGTGTCCAAGAGGCCCTTCTGGCACTTTCAGGTGCAGACTAGATCTGCTCCCGGGAGCTGAGGAGTTGAATACAAAGTTCTGCAGTCTTATCTGCACAGAGAGGTGCAGAGCAACACCACAAGTGGGATCTGATTCTGTCTGCAGAGAGCAGGCCCGTGGTGCCTGTAATGCAATGCCAGCCCGCTGCTCTCTGTGCCACGAGGGCTGTCTTTGCCCGGGGCTGCGGGGTGTCAAAGGAATGAAGGAAGGGCACTGCCGGGCAGGGTCAAACACCGCACATGTCTGGAGATCCTTACCTGGGGGACTGCTCCTCAGCACCACAGCAATGGGCTCGTCCCTCTTCCCAGGACGCGGGTGGCTGCTCCTCGCAAAGCCCAGTGGCTCCATGGGGGAAGGCTCCTACCACAGCAAGGACAAAGTCCCGCATCTTGACTGAGACCCTCCTGCCTCTCCTCTCTCCGAGTTGCCCCCATCCCCATGGATGCCACAGCAACTCCAACACGCCCCAAACTCCACAGCCCCCTCAGTGCCAGCTGTGCTTGGGGCTGCAGAGAGGCATCTGCCATCGGGGACCGACCTGTGCCATTCCCGTGGCGTGATGCTGTCCGTGTCCTGCCGCCATGGACATGGGATCTGCCTCCCCCACCCGCAGCCGGGTCACCAGCCCCCAGCCGGCACAGGTCTGGCCTGAAGCTGGCCCACATTCATCTTTTCAGAGATGAGGACTCCAAAACGCAAAGGCTTGGCTTGTCCTCTGGGCTCTCCTCATCCTCCACGGATGGCTCTTTTCTGCCCTCTCCCCACCGCTCTGGAGTGCCACAAATGCAGGAGCCTTGCGCAGAGAGACAGGGCTGAGCACAGGAGATGTCACTGGGCAGCAGGGAAGGGGCCTCGAGCTGCTACAGCTCCACACAGGACAGTCAGTCCCCACGCTCCTAGGGCTTAGCGACCTTCCCACCATGGCTCCCCGGAAGGAGGGGAACGCTCTGTTCCTAATTGTTTTTCACTGCCTGCAGTCCCTGGGTCTCCCATTGCTTCTGCTCTTCTTTCCAAGCCTTCAGGGACGCCACTTTTCCCCTTGCCTTCTGCGGGCACCTCCTGCGCAAGGAGTCCCAGAGCCTGTTTCTTTCCTTCTCTGTGCACACGCGGGGCTGTGCTTGCAGGGCCACGGCAATGCAGCAGCAGAAAGTGTTAGTCTCCCCGGCGGAGGGCTGGGGGGATTTTCGCTCTCCCTGCTGCCCCTTCTTTTCAGCCTCTCTGTCAGCCCTGCTTTGCTTGCAGTCCTCACAGGCCACACTGCAGCGCCTTTCTGCAGTCACCCCTGAGCCAAGTGGCCACGGGGCTGAAAGCAACCCAGCTGCCTGCTGTCCCAGACAAGCCTAGCAGTGCTGTCGCCATTACAACCACCGCCAAATCAAGTCTTCGGGTGTTTCTGGACATGACAGAAGTGAAGGCTGTCTTCTAAACGGCCAGAACAAGCTGCTGCCTCTCGAGAAAGCCTAGGGAGAAGTGCTTCAGCCTTCAGCTAAGCACACTGTATGGGGTCTTCCAAGACATGACATCCGAAGACCTGTGCTTTTCTCCAGGTGGATATGACACTCCAGTCCCTCCAGGAGCCCGTGCCACGTACCGGTTCTTCCCTCCTCTTCTCTGGCCCAGTAGGGGGTGCAGGTTGGGGTCCAGCTTCCTGCAGTTGTTGGCCGCTGCGTGCCTCTTTCCCCAAACGATGCCACCGCAGCACTGCCAGCTCACTGCAGACACAACACACGGCGGGAGGAGGAGGTGTGAGCACAGGGAGATGGCTCTCCAGCCAGGGCTCCCAAGCCGGGCACCTGCCAGGGCTGCAGGAGGCAGCTCTGCTGAGAGGCCGGTGCCAGGAGAAGCGCCTCTCTTCCTCCCCTGGTGCTGCGAGGAGCGGGAGGAAGGGCGCTGTGGGATAGGAAGCATTGCCCGTGCCTCGAAAGACTTACCACCTGAGCTTGTCCTGCAGATCCCTCCGGTCATCCTTCTGTCTCCTGCGCTCGCGGGCCACCTTCCCCAGGATGCACGTCACCACCTCCCACAGGGCCTGGTGTGTCCGTGGGGAAAGGCTCCTGCAACAGCAAGGACAAAGTCTCTCTGACCCTTCAGCTGTGACCCTCCTGCCTCTTCCCACACCCAGCCCCACACATACATGGGCAGGAGGAGTTCCAAGCACCCTGCCATCAGGCTCTAACCCAGCTTGTTCCCGTGGCTGGAGAAATCCCCAGGTGCTCTGTGCGGCCCCGTGGCTCAGGGGTTGGCTTCCTTGACCCACCACCGGTGGCTCACCACCACCCCATCGCGCCAGGCCTTGGCTGGAGCCGGCGCGCTCTTACCGCTTAGGGGGGACAGTGTCATCCTCGTGGACGGTGAAGTGCTCTTCTCCGGCCTCTTCGCACTCCTCCATCATTGTCTCCAGGAGGTCGGGGCTGGACTCCTCCATCTCCATGCTAGTCAGGGGGCTGACTGATGGTTGCTCAGAGGAACTGGAGATCTGCACAGGAAGAGACTCTCATACATACAGCCCTGCACCCGGAGGGTGCCGCTTCCCAGCATGCAGCCCCCCAGACCACTTCTGGAGGGACCCTGGCAGGACGGGGAAAACCAGAAGGCCCTCAGCATGCCCTTGAGGTGACACCCAAGTGCCACCAGGGTTTCACCACAGCTCCCTGCCCTCTTGCTCAGGAAAGGCAGCAGTCACCCACCCAGCTCCGCTGCAGCAACGCTGCTATGATGACTCGGGTGCGAGAAGCACCTTACAATCTCAGCCCCCTTGGAGGAGAAAGTGCCCCTTTTCTGCAGGAATTTAAAGTACCTGGCTCTTCTCCATCTTCGTTTTTGTCTTAGCCTTGGCTTTGGCCACTGGTACAGTTCGCCGTTTCCTTTTTTCCTTTTCCGCCAGCTCTGCTTTCTTCTTTTCTTCAGCCAGGTATTTCTGGATGTGTTCTGGAAGCTGCTTCTTCCAGTGTTTATTCTGGAGGGCGACCAAAATGCAACAGCAGGCAGCATTAGTCTGCCCTGCAGAGGGCTGAGCTGTTTTCATTTCTGCCCTCCCTTCTGCCTTTCTGTCCATGCTGGCTTGCTCCAGGGGTCTGCAGGCTCCACCGAAGAGCCCGTCTGTAAGGACCAGGGAGCCAAGCGACCAGCAGGCTAAAAACCACCTGGCAGCTGGCAATCCCAGACAAGCCTTGCGGTCACCTTACTGACAGAAACAGCCACAAGTAAGGTCTTTGGGTGTGTTTCATGAGGCTAACGGAAGTGAGAAGTATATTCTCAATACCCGCCTCTCTTCAACTAAGCGCCAAAGCAACTAGTCCGGGGGCCCGTGAACACACAGGGAAGAATCTTGTGAGAACCGGCCTGCGTGGAGCGACGCTCCTCTACAGTCCAGTGCGACACGCTCACTGCAGCAGCCCGTGTCAGGTACCTTTTCTCGCTTCTCCATATTTACGGCAATGAAGTCTACCATTCTGGGTTTGACCGGAGGAATTAGTTTCTCTTTCTCCTCCTTTTCCTTCAAGGAGCACCGCTGGATGGCCGGTAGCTGCCTGCAAAGACACAGCAGGGTGCGGTGGCACTAGTGAAGGAGGAGCTGGTTCTGGCATCCGCTGCTTCCACGTGGCGCACCTGCCTCTGCAGCAGAATGCGCTCTACTTGCCTCCTTGTGATCGAGTCCAGAGAGACAGAGAAGACCCCAGGCTGTGAGGCTCAGATGAGCCCAAGAGCCCCACTAAAGCTCAGGATGCCCGGGTCTAGGCCTTCTCATTGCTGGAGCAATGAGAGGATCAGGGTCCTATGTCCTGAGATACTGCTACGCTCTCTGGGTCGCTGCACTGAAGTCTGCTCCGTGGTCCAAAATACAGAGGGCTCACGGGCTCTACAAGCACGTGGGGGGCTGGCGACGCAGAGTCTAAAGGAGGAGGACACGACCCCTTGGGAAAAGCAATCCTGCCACTGAGCTCTCTTTAGCCCTTCATGCTTCTGGTTAACCAGATGAATCCTCTGCACTAACTCGCTGCAGAACACTGTTCTTGGCTGACAGAAAGGTCGGGGTCATTTCAATCTGAAGGGAAAGCCAAAAAGGCCTTCTGCTCCTGCAATGAGCGTTTGCAGTTAAGTTACTCAACAGATCTGCACACCAGGAGCAAAGAAAGAAATGATGCTGCCAGCAGAGTCTCCCAAGAAGCTACAAGCTGCTTGCCATGCACCCGGGAAGCCATTAGTTAGTGGGAGGTGGGATAACCGCACTTTGAGCTTGTCTAGCGTCTGTGTCCAGGAGAAATATCTCGCTCCCACAGAGATGAGAGCACAGGGTCACGCTCAGCCATTTATGCAAGTGTCTCACCTGCCACGAGGCTCAGTCCCCTCAGCTTTCTGACCCTGCTCTGACTTCACAGTCATTGCAGGTAACCGGTTTGGAGAAAGCCTTGCTCGACAAAGGAGGCGCTTCTCGGCAAGATCCTCTAGAAACAGGCAATGAAACAACCCTTCAGAAGAGCATCTTGGTGGTGTTCTGGGAACTGGGTGCCTACTGTGTCTCAGCTCCAATGAGAGTGGCGTGTAGGTCTGCTCAAGTGGTAACACTGGGGAAGAGGGGTCCTTTTCATCTCCATGGATGAAAGCCGTGTTTCCTGGGAGTTTTTTTGTCCGTCTCCTCATGCCTACAGCGCACCGTTATTCACTAGGGAAAACTGTTTTGACGGCTTTCTCTCACGCGTGTGCTGAAATGGAGGGGTCCCTGGGGGATGACGCTGGTGGTCTCCAAGAGTCTTTCTGGGGAGGGGAATCATTTAGCCCAAGAGGAGGCAGCTCATGGATTTCTGGATTGGTCCCACGCACGCAGGTTTGCTGCTGGGGCAGGTTCACACCAAAGGCATTGCTTCTGACACATCTGAGAATACGATGGAAAGAAGCAGGGTCAGAGCTCTGCACTGTTTGCAGCACAGGCTGGGGAGTGCAGGCCACTGGGACGGTGTCCTTCAGCAGTCCCAGTGGCTATTTGTGGTGCAGGGCTGTCCTGAGACCTTGTTCCACAGTGGGTCACTGGAGCTTTACCAGAACGGGTACAGAGAGTCACAGGAGGCCCCTCTCCCTCTTCCGGGCATCCTGGGGGTAACCTCAGCTCTAATCCCCTCCAGAGGCAGAGGAAGGAAAACCTACAGCCCCCTGGCCAGCAACCTGCCGGTCCCTTACCTTTCTTTCCACTGCCATCACCTTTTCGCCAGCGCTGCTCTGGGGCAGCCTTCACATGTCCAGTCAGGCCTGCTTTCCCTGCTGGCATGTTAGGCACGGTCTCAAGCTTGCACCTGGAAAGAGGAAGAAGGCGCCAGGCTGTAGAAAGGACACCGCATTGTTTCCCAAGGCAGCCCATCCCGGAGGACCCTAGTAGGAACGCCTCGCCTACAGGCAGGCGAGGCCCTGTCAGCCCGTGACAGGGTTTTTCCATCCTTCTTGTGACAATGGTCGTCCTCCCGCAGAGCCTCCTTGCTGCTTCTGGGGAAAATGATTCCTCTCTTACTCATAGTGCACGCGGGGAGCAGACTAATCTCGAGCGCTCTGACTATCTAACACCCTTTGGAATGCTGATCTTGTCCTCCAAGTTTCTTGTAGAGCCTCACAGATTAATGCCTTTGCAGCTATAAGGAGTCCCCTCCCTCCCCTCAGCCGTCGATGGCACTGCACAGCAATGCTGGCACAGGACAGAGCTCTGTGGAACGCCACCAGATGCAAGCTCCTGTTTGGACAAGAAACCGCCCCTCTACCCCTGGGCCCCAAGCAGAAGGCAGTCTCATGCACAGGAGAGAAAAAGAGCAGGAGAAGCCTGCCGGGAAATGTTGCCTTAATGCCTCAAGAGGCCCACAGGAGGACGGGTGCATAAAGCATTGTGCCTGTCCCATGTTCCTCCACGTGAAGTCAACCCGAACAAGGGCAAGCAGGGAGTTCCCTGCCAACAAGGCCCCCGAAACACTCACTCCTTGATGCCCTCACAAAAACAGTTCTCAGCGCCTGGCAAGGCAGCACTCCCACACATGAGCTCAGAAGCTGCTTGCTGGCTCATCCAAGGGCTGCAAGAGCAAACATACCCTGGCAGGATGATAACACGTCCAGAAGAGGTCTGGGAAGCAGCAGTGTCCTGGCGTGAGATGACCGAGTCCCTCATCTCTGGCATCTGCAAGGAGGACGGAGATGGATGACGGAGAAGGGGACACTGGGAAGGGCTAGCTGCTCAGTCCACCTTAGACCAACGCAAGCGAAGAGCCAGAGCAGCCAAAGGGCTCTGGCCTCAGCAAGCCTTTGCCTCTGCTCCCTACCCCGAGAGCGGGGCAAGAAGTGCTCCCCACCACCAACGCTGGCCTTCTGTCACAAAGCGAGGCCCCTCTGGGTGTCTCTCTTGCAAAGCCAGGCCATTGCATGCAAGGGAAGGGCTCTACAGAGAGCCTGCTGTACTGTAGACCGCGAGGAGCACAAGTGGCACGGCAAGCCAGGAGAAAGCAGTCCCCCAGCCCCCAGAAGGAATTTCAGAAGAACCACGACTGGCGCTTGGGAAATGAAAAGCCTACCTGGAGAACAGCTTGCAACATCTTCTCAGTCCCGTTCAGCCTTTTCAAAAAGTCTACGTAAAATGTCATTTTTACGTCTTTTCTCTGGATGATCAGCATGCCCACGTCCCTCCAAACGAGGGCAACGTTCTTCCTGTTCTCCAGGCAGACATGGAAAAGACGTATGGTCCTTTGCAGGCAAAGCTGCACCGTGCCCTCAGAGACAGCGTTGTCTGAGGCTATCTGAGCGTACGGCAGTTGCTCACAATGCTGATGACCTGCAAAACAAGAGAAGAGCAACACATGAACTCCCAGAGCTGCTAAGCAGGCTACAATCAAAGCTCTGCAGCTTCCAGGTCCTCTGGCAATACATTGCTACTGAGTTGTCTAGCTGCTACGGCGCCTCTGAGGAGAAGCTTGGGTCGTTCCTTCCTTCCTGTTAGAAGTGGGAAGGGAGGTGTGGAGCGGACAGCTATGGTTTCTCTGATACAGGAAGGGAAAGAAAGAGTCTTAGGTGCTCAGCAGGAAGAAGAGCCATGATGGCAGGACAAGGCAGGGAGAAAGGCGCCAGGTGCCACGCTAAGCTGGAGGGTGCCGGGCCACTGGGGCCATGTCCACACTCAGTGCTCTCTTTGTCATTAGAGAGAAACGCACCCCAAACACAGACCCAAGCTCCTGGTGCCCCTCAGGGCCCTACGAGAGCCCCTTGCAAAGAGGCTGTGAGAGCCAGGAAGAGCCCTGGCATTTGCCTGTACGAGGTCTAGTGCAGCAAACCGGGGGAGAGAGAGCTGAAACACCATGGAATGAGAAGACACAGCACCGATACAACCGGAAGGAAACCTGTTGCTGAAGCGGGTCAAAGAGAGTGTGCTGTTACACTGTAGTGTCCCCTAGTGATTCTTTAAAACGAACAGGCAGGCAGGGTCCTTCTCGCAGCAGGCTGGCTTTGTTGAGCTGAAGCTGTTCTCAGGAATGCGGCAGGAGTTTGGTTATGCGGTCACCTCCGGACAGCAGAGCGCACCTCCCCGCGCTGCCCAAGGGCAAGCGCCGCTTTCAGTCTGTCTGCTTACCAGGAACGTCTGTGCAAGCATATCGGAGGTCATGATCTCGCGCAGTGGATTTTGCAAGATGAAACACGGGTCTCTCCACAACCACGAGATCCTTCTCCTTGCTGGCGACTCGCTTTCTGACAACTGCAAAAGTCCCAAGTCCAGGAATGTGGACAGCCTGAAACAGATGAGATGGTGGATCAGAAGAAGCCTTGGAGGGACACACGCATGACTCGTGAGGAGAATGGTGATGGTGCTTAGTGCCCTGCCCAGGCCTGAGGTACAAAGGAGCAAGATGGGCTCCTTGGAAACCTTGGGAGAAGACAAACAGGGTCTGTGCTTTTCCCTCTTGCTCCCCTTCACCCACGAAGAACAAGATAGTTCAGGAAAAGCTGACAAAAATCCTTTGGTTCAAGAAGATCTAAAAGGCAGGGGGTGGGGGGAGGGGTTCCCATGCTTGGAGTAAACCCCAGAGTGTCCCAGGCTTCCAAGTTTTGTCATGCAATTCTGACCACGGGGACTCCAGAAGCCCCAGAAAAAGTCCAACCCTTTTTCTGACACCGGGCCTGGACCTGATTGTACATCTGAATGGACAGGGGAGGTGGTCCGTCGCACATCTGTGCATTGCAGTGTTGTGCTGGGGCATTGAGCCTGCTTTCAAAGGAGGGGAAGAACAATCGCACTCCACGGCAAAGGGCTGCCAGGACTTCATCAACCTTCATCAGGATGTGGGGGGAAGGGAAGGAAGTTAAGTCCCACCTGGTGGAGAGCCAGCTGTTGGCTGAGGTAATGTGATGCGCTGTCCCAAATCTTAGCGAACTCTGGAAAAACAAGGGAAAGACACGTCATGCTCTGAGGCAGCAACCTCAAAACCCTGCAGGCCACTCCTGCCCAAGGACTGGTGCGTTTCTAGCTCAAGCATTTCAGATGGTCTCCAGAGCCTGGCAAGAACCAAAGGACACTTCAGCCTACCTCCAAAGAGGGCTCCTTTCCTTTCAGGTGCAGCTCTCCAGGGTGTGACCCACTCCCAGAGGAAACCATCAGCCGATTGCCACACCAGGGAGGACACAGTGCTGTGCTCCTCGGAAGTCTCAGAGGCTCAGGGCGGGCCCTGGTGTCTCCCCGGCAGGGTCCAGTTTCCCTGTGTCGCATCTCCGAACGCACCAACTGCGCACGGCCCATGAGCACCTTCAGCTCTTCCACTCAGACACAAGCTCAGGGTGGGCAATGCCCACCACCAGGCAAGGAGCAGCCCTTTGGGGCCAGGGACTTCCGCCTACGGTGCCCCAGGAAGGCAGGGTCCGCGTCAGGAAGAGAACCAGGAGCCCTGTCTGCCAAATCAGCCCCTCAGCCTCTAGGGACGGTCAAGCAGGTCCCTCCTCGCAGTCACCAGTCCTGAGCAGCCACCCCCACAGCCCTCGGGGTTTCCGTGCCTCTCTTCAGAGATGTCCTTGACCCAATAACACTCATGAAATTGGGTCTGAAGGCCTTACCAGAACTCTGGAGCTTCTCCATTGTTGGAGATAAGTGAGGCTGCAAGAGCAGGTCTTTTGCCATCTTAGTTCCACCCCTGCTCCGCGTCAGCGACAACTGCAGCGAGTGGCTGGCAATGCCTTTCTTGGCAGAACGGCGGCAAGAGCAGCCACCGGCGCCTGGAGTCCCCTTGGCCTCGCCAGGGTGTGTGGGACGGATGCTGGTCACCATGGGGAAAAGGGGGCTGTCCCCACTGTGACATCAGACCGCGTCACAGAGGGGCTGCACACACCCGCCCCACCTCCCCACCCACCCAGGCCCTGCCAGGGGGGCTCTGCAGGGGGCAAGAGCTTCAGGGAGCTGCCCCCACCTCACTGTCTCCTGACCGGGAGGGGTTTCCCCAGGCTGGGGCTCACCCACACGGGGACACCGGGCTGGAAGTGCTTATGGGCTTCCTTCTGCCCTTCCCTGCTTCTTCCTGCCTCTCGTACCCATCGCTGTCTGCAGTGGGGGGTGGCAGGCTCCCCTGGTCGGCAGAGCTTTGGCCGGCGGTGGCTGCTCACAGCTCTTTGGAGCTGGCTGGAAGCCCCTCCGACTGGCCCCAGCAGCCCCTTACCTGCTCCCAGGCAGGTCCCACTGCAGCTCCCGCTGCTCACCCCTGGCCATCCCTGCCCAGCACAGAGCACCCTTGCCCCCGCCAAACACGTGCTTAAGGACCCTTGGGATACGCATCCACTAGAAACGCTGCCTTTAGCGTCGTCACAGTGGAAATGAACTGCCCGATTTTCAGCAAAGTCCAACCTGACGCTCAGTTGTGGGGGTAACTGATTGCCTTCTCTATTGGGCTTCATCCGAGCTTGAGATCCAGACTCTGGAGAACCAGGACTGAAGCCTGTCACTCGGATCTACAACTTTGATGCGTAGTTTGGGGGTTGTGCCTGTGCATAAGCAAGGTGCTACATTCAGGCTGCAAACAAACAAGCTGATGTGTTAGAGCAGAACAAACTCACACGTGAGCACAGATTTCCACGCTATTATGAAACATTGCTGCTCCTGGAAGATGCATTTTGTTTTCTTAATCAGAAGCCCTCATCGCATACATGCATTGTAGAACCATGCAGAACTCTACAAAACAAAATAAAATCAGTATTTCGTACAGAAGCTGTAGAGCTAAGGTGCAGTGCGTTTTTTGTTTAATTTAGGTCCCTTAAAAAGTGCTTATTATCTATTCCTTCATCTACGTCCCATAAGCAGGCAACATCCAGCCACTGCCTGGGAAGTAAGGCCTCGGCACGCGTAGCGCTTGCTCCAGAACACAAACACCCCAATGATGAACGCCCTCTCCCTTCCTCCTTTCTCTTAGCTTTTATTGCTGAGCAGACGCCATATGGTGGGGACTGTCCCCTTGGTCTGTTTGGGTCAGCTGTCCCGTCTATACACAGAGGCCTAAAGCAGCATCGGCGAGAAAGGACTGAATGAATCAGGTGTGCATAACCTAAGGCAGGGAGCAGGATGGGGAGGAAACGTAACAACAATCTGCAAAGACACAAGCCGTGGCTGTGGAGAGGAAGGGAATGACTTGTTTTCTATGTGCAGGATGGATCAGGCAAAGGAGGTGTTAACAGAGGCATTATCAAGACAGCAGCCGAGAAGGCACACAGCTGCAGGGGTAAAAACACCGGGGAGAAAGCTGTCAGGGGAACACCTGAAGGAGGGGGCAGAGGGAGCTGAGGGAGCCTCTCAGGGCAGAGAGAGAGGCTTAAGGGATGTCGGGCTGTCCTTTACAAGAGATTCTAGTCCTGTGTTCAACGTGTTAGTGGCATCCTCATCCGTATTGACTCAGCATGTTTGATTATTAAATGGTTATCTTTTTTTAGGCCTGCAAAAAAAGCTGCATAGGGTGCTAAGGTTTTATTTAATAATAAATTTTTTTTAAAAAAGCCCAACTTTTCACATCTGGCCTAAAATGTGGTCAAAATGCTTAATCAACTAAGGTGTGAGGAAAGGAGGGTAACTTTTGCCTCAGGAAAAATATTTAAACGCCGGCTGCTGACAGAGGACTTAAACTGAGGAACTGTACCTTGCGAGCCGAAGGCTTTAGTCTGTGGAGGGAGAGGGACAGCAAGAAGCTTCTGTATCAAAGGGAAAAGGTCAGGCAACAGGCTCCTGCTCAACAGCTCTAGGACTGGGGAGAGGACAGGTGTCAGCATGTTTTTGTAGTGGGAAAAGATCTTAGCCTGCCAAATTTGAGGGGGCTTTGAAATCACAGCAAGATCTAGGCTAGCTATTAAGAAATTCTTTCTAAGGGTAAAGATAGCAAGGGCTGCAGTAAATTGTCTGAGGATGTTACGAAGCCTCTATTGCGGAGGAAGGCCCCTGAGAATAGGCTGGCAGGCATTTGTCAAGAGGGACAAAGCTGAGCCTGCCTCAGGACGACAGGACTACTGGATGAGCTTCTGAAGTCTGTCCAAGGAGCCTTTCAACACGGCATGTTCTGGAAACACTTCAGTAGTGGAACTTGTACATTCAGCGACAAACGTGTTAGGAGAAAACTCTACACTCGCTCATTCTGGCTTTCCAATAAATATACAACTAAACTAAGTTGCCCACGTACTCCACGAACAGACTCATTTGTAAGGATACTACTCTTTTACCCCCTCAGTTACAGTTTGACCTTTTTAAAAAGAAACTAAACCCGAGACTACTTGGCCTCAATAACCCAAGCGACACAAGCACTCCTTTTTTCTCTTTTTTTAATCTCCCAGTGAAATCAGCTGAGATCTGTCCTCACAAGTCAATGGGTCTAAGTTGCCCGTACTATAACTAGTCTGTGTCATTTATGAAATGACGGAGTCAAACACAAAGAAAGCAAAACAACTTTCTAGACACCCTGTCTTCCCATCAAGATGAGCAAAATTTCTATTTGATAGCTAAAGCCTCCGGAATTTGCAAGTTTTAGGTTCAGAGTACTGATCCTCAAGAGACTGCTTTGCCAGAAAGAAAAGCTAAAAACTAGCACGATCAGAAACGTCTTTGATTCTGTAATGATCGGCACACAAAGCAGGTCGGCCAGCTACGTTCTCCACCACTGAAAAATCTTTAGAGTAGAGCAACTGGAAGTACAAAGAGGAGCAAACCGTTTTTGCTTGCTTCTAAATGACTTTGGCATGACAGCATTAGATCTCTTTCCATTCTGACCCGCATGAATGGGGAACAGGCCTGAAACAATATTTTGAAAACTATTTAGTTGCCCAAGAACACAAAAATGCCTTCTAGATTTTCAAAAGTCAGTAGTAACGACTCTCCCAATGGAAGTCAGGTGCTCAGGTTGCACTGAAAATCCCACTGATTTCTGGGGGAAATCCATCTGTCGCCGTTCCCTCCCTCCCCCCGCCACCCTCCCCAATTAAAATCACATTTTAAGTAGATGTTTGCATTTAATTACCCTCTGTGCTCAGCTACAGCATAGAACCTGGAAAACCTTTCTGGTGGTTTTGGTTGGTTCTCTGTTTCCCTCGGGGAAGGAAGCACGGGCTTGGCTCTGCACTTTGTAGACCGCTTTGCGTAATGAGGCACTGGTCTCCGATGAGGACTTCTCTTCGGTTCAGCACAAGTGGAGCAATGCTCTGCTGTGCTTTCCTAGAAAAAGCAAGGCATGCAGGCAACAAAGAAGTGCTAGCAGCCTCTGTTGCCAGAAAAAGACAGGATCCCGTTTAGCAGCGCTGTTCACAGAGAGATCAAACTCAGGCTGGATGGAGAGAAGCTGTGCAGGTAATGGGAAAGAGATTCGAGGGTGCGTTACTGCTTGGCTGTCTTCCTCACCTCCTCACTTCTCAGATTTGTGTGCCAACAAGCATTTTCAGGTAACTCGGCTCTGTTTGCTCCTTGAATTGTCGGGCTGTTTTAGCAGGCTCTTCAGATAAACAAGGGATAATCTCAGGATTCGGCTCAACGCATAGTGCTTTGTGCAAGTTTTAAAAACTCTAAACAGGTCGCTGAATAGGGCCTGCTCCAGCAATCCCTTTTACTTGCGGATACTCTTAAAGGACTAAGTGGTTGCACAATCACAGTTTCAGTAGGTAAACAATGGATAACGCTATCATTACCACCGGCAAATATATTCCCGTTTTTAAGGGTTATTAAAAAGTTAAAAAGGCACTGGTAGCCACGAACAGGCCAGTCTTGACGAAGAAAAGTTCCGACTGGCGAGCTACAAGTGAAAAACGTACCTGGAGAACAGGTGGGAAACTGCAGGCACCATTTCCTTGAGAAATTCACGCCTCCAGCCCTGCCCCGGCCTGCCCAGCACACCCCGAGCCAGGCCGGGGCAGCGAGGAGCCACCTTTCAAACGCCACGCTGACGCCTCCGGCCGAGGCAGCCTTCTTGAGCAAGCCACACGGCCTGCCACTCGCCCCCAGGCTCCCTTCAGCCCCACGGCGAAGCTGCCCCCGGCAGAGCCGCTCGGCCCGCCCGCCCCCGCGCCCCACCTCCCCTCAGCGCCTCGCTGCTCGCCCACCTCCCGCACGGTCGCGCCAGGCGGCGGCGCTTCCGGCCCTCCCGGCCGCCCGCTCGATGGCGCTTCCTCCCGCGGGGCGGCCTGAGGGGCGGCGGCGGCCCGGCCGGGACAGAGGCGGGCCGGGCCCGGCGCTCCTCAGCCTGGGGAGGGCAACACCGCCCGACTGAAAATACCTGCAGCTGCATCAGTCTCACTCCAGAAGGTGTGAGGTTCAGGGAAAAGCGGGTGGAGTCCCCGTGCCCAAACCCGGTTCCGATTCATGGCTCCAATTTTAACGGTTGTACTTGGCTCGTGGGCCCTGACAATGCTGCTCGGCTGGATTCTGCTATAAATTAGTCTTGGCGAATGAAATTGTACTTGTGACTCAGTTGTCACTCAGCTGACCTTGTAATGACAAAAATACGTTACTTGTTCGCAATTTATGTCCCTGTGTTGACTCAAAATTACCTTGAAAAAGCTTCATGCATATTTCTGTAGTTTGCTCCCGTGGTAGCAGTCTTCAACTATATGAAAGGCTGCTGCAAAGAGAGCTAGAACAAGAATCTGTGCTGGGATTGGGAAGTAGTAGTTGGCACAAGGACTTCAGACAATGGGGAAAGTGGATTCCAGGTCTCCCTTATGCCTTAGCAAGGTTGGGGCTTCTGTCTCTGGAGATGATGGTTTGTCAGCGATGATAGAGCTGTTTTGGGACAGAAGATACCGTGTTTTGGGACAGAAGAAATAGACGCACTCTGTTGAGGTTACTGCCAGCTGGCTTTTGTACTCTGAATCTGCGCGTGGAAGCGAAATAGTGCCCTGGATCATGGGGTTTTTTTCCCTCTTTAAAGGAAGGAAGGAGATTGAAGTATTCTGATACAGTCACAGGATGATAAAGGCCAATTTAGGAATGCCTAGTTCAGGACAGGTGCCAGCTGCAACTTTACGCCAGGCTGCAAATGGAGAAATGAATGAACTAGGGAGAAATGGAAGTTCAGTTCCGCACTGGTTTTAATTTATCTTTGGCTTTAAAAAAAAAAAAAAAAAAAAGTGAACAGAGAAAAACAGTAAACTGGGTAAGAATGGTAGAACCTAAGGAGCCGTTTGTATACAATGTTAGCAGTACTCTGACATTTTAATCATATTGCTGTGTACAGTTACTTGTATGGATTTATTAATTTTTCAGGTTTTACACAGGAGCGTCATCCGTACCTTATTTTGGCAGGCATCTAGCTCAATACTGTTGTGACAGTTCTGTGGAAGCAGAAGTCGCTCACAGTAATGTGTTTAGGAGCGTGCTAATACATTAGGGTTATTATGTTAAGAGTACCTTGGTGCCGTCAGGTATTTACGGATTGTTTTAGATGTGCTGCCATTAAAGTACTGTTATTTCAGTTTTCAGCTCAAACTAAACAGAGAGTTCCAAACACAATCTTGATGTTTTGCGCTGCTGTCCTGACTTAAGAGCTCAGTATGAACAAAAGCAAAGAAGTTCCAGTTCTACAGTTTTCAAGCCAACATCAGGCTAGTTTCTGATGGCATAGTCAAATTTTTACTGGGTTAATCAGAAAACAAATTGGAAATTCCTTGATTTTTCTGGATGTGCAAAACTGTATCTAGTTTGTATTGCCATTGGAAGACTTGGCAAACCCTTTTCTGTCTGAGCGAGTATGTTGGACTGATTAGTATGAACGTGTAGGGTCGTATGTTACTTGCCATCTAGACATAAAGGATATTAAAGTTCTGAGTAAATTAAATACATTGGTTTAGAATCTCAGCATTTTGCTGATTTTTTTAGTCTCAAAGTGCTAATCGGAGACAGTTCCAAAATAATCTTTTTTTTGTCTGCATGTTGTAATTACCTGATAATCAATCTCACCTCTTTATTTTTTAATTTCTCCTTATTTTACGTTTGTATCTCTCCAAAACAGAAGTCACAGACCTGCTTTGCTTAAAATTTTTGATAGCTTTCCTTCTACTTCTTCTAAATATGCCTTTTGCCTGTTTCAGCATCCTGCCCAAAAGCAGAATATTCGTTGATTGTAGACAAGTATAGGGTCTTTTATTTTGCTGTGAAGTGTTGTTAAATTTCTTTTTTGTTCATCACTGAACCACACATCGTAACTGCGTGTACATACATCATACTCTGCAAAAAACCAAAACTACACTCTTCAAGATCCACAAAATCCGCCCACTAACGTATGTGTTTGCATGTATCGGCGCAACATACCAGACTGGGGGCAGAGCACGGCAAAGGCCCTGATATTTCAAAGCACACCTGGCTGGTAAAGAGGGAACTGGCCTCTTCAGGAGAAACGGGAGGAGCGGTTTCCCCTTGCAGACATCCCACTCCGCAGCCCCCCTACACACACCCATCCTCCTTCCTGAGGGTGGTGCAACACAAGGCCTTCCCCTGGCAGATGCCTCTGCCACACATAGCAACTGGAAGGACGTTTGCGTCCTAGAATCCTTTTCCTTGTATCCTTGAAAAAAGAAAGAAAATGGAAGGAAGCCACCCCTCTCACAGGAGAGAGGAGTCTGTATGTTCTGCACTTGCAGTCCTGCCCCACGAAGCTTTGTCCCGTCTCTGTGACTTTCCCCACCTGGAGCAGAAGTATTTAGTCAGCTCTGCCTGTCCCTAGGACTTGTAGCAGCGCTGTGACGCTGCTTCTCTGCAGTTTGCAGAAGGCAACAGAGCTCTGGCTGGACACTGTCCTCAGGAAAGCCATGCCCTAGGAGTAAGCCTGAGGCGTCAGCGTGGCAGGTGGTGGGATGCTCCAGATGCAGCTGGAAGGACAGGTACACGCACCGCTGGGGGCAGCTCCTGGGCAGTGAGGGTGGAGCGGCTCAGCCGCGCTTTGTTGAAGTAAGGCCTTAACTTCACTGGCCACGGGACCCAGCGGGTGGTGGGAGGGGCTGGCAGGGCCCCAGGGCCTGCGGGGATTCAGCCCGCCAGCTTCGTCCACACACAAAGACCCCGACCCTGGGGCCACAGGGACCAGCCGGTGGGGCTCTGCCCTGAGGCTCACCTTAGCCCACCAGAGATCATCGCCCTGCTCTCAGCTCTCTCCCCTTGAACCGGAGGGCTGGCTCCAGGCTCTGGTTTTCCGAGGTGTCCCCATCACCTCCGCTCCACCCTCCTAACCAGGAGGTGTCACGCAAAAGGCTGAGGAGCCTGAGCAGAGCTTTGGCAGAGTCAAGCCACCCAACTGAAAAGCTGCCACCCTTAGCTTCCCTCTCCCCAGGCACGGTGGTGCCTGCACAGCTCTGGGTGCCCGTGGCAGCACTGGCCTGGGCGCCCTGTAGTGCTCTGGCTGTGTGAGCCCCCGGGGAAAAGCCCCTCCTCAGCAGGGCTGTGCAGCCATGGCAGGGCCCACGCTAGGGACCCAGAGGTGCGCCGGCCACAGGGAGCAGGGCTGCAGCCCAGCTGGTACAGCAAAGCCCTGGGAGAGGGCTGCCCCTGCGGCAGGCCTGAAGCTCCAGCCCTCTTTCCTGCAATGGCCTCTCCCTGCCCCACCAAAGCGCACCCGAGGGCGGATTTCACAGCCACTGAGGAAAGGCCCACAGGGTCAGACACAGCGCTTTGCAGATGGGGCTTTATTGAAATGACGGAAGCGGTGGTGTTAACGGCCTGGCTGGCCGGCACAGGCGCTCGTCGTGCTGGAGGAGGCTCTTGCTGGACGTCTCTCTCGGGAGCCTTGGTGTCCAAGAGGCCCTTCTGGCACTTTCAGGTGCAGACTAGATCTGCTCCCGGGAGCTGAGGAGTTGAATACAAAGTTCTGCAGTCTTATCTGCACAGAGAGGTGCAGAGCAACACCACAAGTGGGATCTGATTCTGTCTGCAGAGAGCAGGCCCGTGGTGCCTGTAATGCAATGCCAGCCCGCTGCTCTCTGTGCCACGAGGGCTGTCTTTGCCCGGGGCTGCGGGGTGTCAAAGGAATGAAGGAAGGGCACTGCCGGGCAGGGTCAAACACCGCACATGTCTGGAGATCCTTACCTGGGGGACTGCTCCTCAGCACCACAGCAATGGGCTCGTCCCTCTTCCCAGGACGCGGGTGGCTGCTCCTCGCAAAGCCCAGTGGCTCCATGGGGGAAGGCTCCTACCACAGCAAGGACAAAGTCCCGCATCTTGACTGAGACCCTCCTGCCTCTCCTCTCTCCGAGTTGCCCCCATCCCCATGGATGCCACAGCAACTCCAACACGCCCCAAACTCCACAGCCCCCTCAGTGCCAGCTGTGCTTGGGGCTGCAGAGAGGCATCTGCCATCGGGGACCGACCTGTGCCATTCCCGTGGCGTGATGCTGTCCGTGTCCTGCCGCCATGGACATGGGATCTGCCTCCCCCACCCGCAGCCGGGTCACCAGCCCCCAGCCGGCACAGGTCTGGCCTGAAGCTGGCCCACATTCATCTTTTCAGAGATGAGGACTCCAAAACGCAAAGGCTTGGCTTGTCCTCTGGGCTCTCCTCATCCTCCACGGATGGCTCTTTTCTGCCCTCTCCCCACCGCTCTGGAGTGCCACAAATGCAGGAGCCTTGCGCAGAGAGACAGGGCTGAGCACAGGAGATGTCACTGGGCAGCAGGGAAGGGGCCTCGAGCTGCTACAGCTCCACACAGGACAGTCAGTCCCCACGCTCCTAGGGCTTAGCGACCTTCCCACCATGGCTCCCCGGAAGGAGGGGAACGCTCTGTTCCTAATTGTTTTTCACTGCCTGCAGTCCCTGGGTCTCCCATTGCTTCTGCTCTTCTTTCCAAGCCTTCAGGGACGCCACTTTTCCCCTTGCCTTCTGCGGGCACCTCCTGCGCAAGGAGTCCCAGAGCCTGTTTCTTTCCTTCTCTGTGCACACGCGGGGCTGTGCTTGCAGGGCCACGGCAATGCAGCAGCAGAAAGTGTTAGTCTCCCCGGCGGAGGGCTGGGGGGATTTTCGCTCTCCCTGCTGCCCCTTCTTTTCAGCCTCTCTGTCAGCCCTGCTTTGCTTGCAGTCCTCACAGGCCACACTGCAGCGCCTTTCTGCAGTCACCCCTGAGCCAAGTGGCCACGGGGCTGAAAGCAACCCAGCTGCCTGCTGTCCCAGACAAGCCTAGCAGTGCTGTCGCCATTACAACCACCGCCAAATCAAGTCTTCGGGTGTTTCTGGACATGACAGAAGTGAAGGCTGTCTTCTAAACGGCCAGAACAAGCTGCTGCCTCTCGAGAAAGCCTAGGGAGAAGTGCTTCAGCCTTCAGCTAAGCACACTGTATGGGGTCTTCCAAGACATGACATCCGAAGACCTGTGCTTTTCTCCAGGTGGATATGACACTCCAGTCCCTCCAGGAGCCCGTGCCACGTACCGGTTCTTCCCTCCTCTTCTCTGGCCCAGTAGGGGGTGCAGGTTGGGGTCCAGCTTCCTGCAGTTGTTGGCCGCTGCGTGCCTCTTTCCCCAAACGATGCCACCGCAGCACTGCCAGCTCACTGCAGACACAACACACGGCGGGAGGAGGAGGTGTGAGCACAGGGAGATGGCTCTCCAGCCAGGGCTCCCAAGCCGGGCACCTGCCAGGGCTGCAGGAGGCAGCTCTGCTGAGAGGCCGGTGCCAGGAGAAGCGCCTCTCTTCCTCCCCTGGTGCTGCGAGGAGCGGGAGGAAGGGCGCTGTGGGATAGGAAGCATTGCCCGTGCCTCGAAAGACTTACCACCTGAGCTTGTCCTGCAGATCCCTCCGGTCATCCTTCTGTCTCCTGCGCTCGCGGGCCACCTTCCCCAGGATGCACGTCACCACCTCCCACAGGGCCTGGTGTGTCCGTGGGGAAAGGCTCCTGCAACAGCAAGGACAAAGTCTCTCTGACCCTTCAGCTGTGACCCTCCTGCCTCTTCCCACACCCAGCCCCACACATACATGGGCAGGAGGAGTTCCAAGCACCCTGCCATCAGGCTCTAACCCAGCTTGTTCCCGTGGCTGGAGAAATCCCCAGGTGCTCTGTGCGGCCCCGTGGCTCAGGGGTTGGCTTCCTTGACCCACCACCGGTGGCTCACCACCACCCCATCGCGCCAGGCCTTGGCTGGAGCCGGCGCGCTCTTACCGCTTAGGGGGGACAGTGTCATCCTCGTGGACGGTGAAGTGCTCTTCTCCGGCCTCTTCGCACTCCTCCATCATTGTCTCCAGGAGGTCGGGGCTGGACTCCTCCATCTCCATGCTAGTCAGGGGGCTGACTGATGGTTGCTCAGAGGAACTGGAGATCTGCACAGGAAGAGACTCTCATACATACAGCCCTGCACCCGGAGGGTGCCGCTTCCCAGCATGCAGCCCCCCAGACCACTTCTGGAGGGACCCTGGCAGGACGGGGAAAACCAGAAGGCCCTCAGCATGCCCTTGAGGTGACACCCAAGTGCCACCAGGGTTTCACCACAGCTCCCTGCCCTCTTGCTCAGGAAAGGCAGCAGTCACCCACCCAGCTCCGCTGCAGCAACGCTGCTATGATGACTCGGGTGCGAGAAGCACCTTACAATCTCAGCCCCCTTGGAGGAGAAAGTGCCCCTTTTCTGCAGGAATTTAAAGTACCTGGCTCTTCTCCATCTTCGTTTTTGTCTTAGCCTTGGCTTTGGCCACTGGTACAGTTCGCCGTTTCCTTTTTTCCTTTTCCGCCAGCTCTGCTTTCTTCTTTTCTTCAGCCAGGTATTTCTGGATGTGTTCTGGAAGCTGCTTCTTCCAGTGTTTATTCTGGAGGGCGACCAAAATGCAACAGCAGGCAGCATTAGTCTGCCCTGCAGAGGGCTGAGCTGTTTTCATTTCTGCCCTCCCTTCTGCCTTTCTGTCCATGCTGGCTTGCTCCAGGGGTCTGCAGGCTCCACCGAAGAGCCCGTCTGTAAGGACCAGGGAGCCAAGCGACCAGCAGGCTAAAAACCACCTGGCAGCTGGCAATCCCAGACAAGCCTTGCGGTCACCTTACTGACAGAAACAGCCACAAGTAAGGTCTTTGGGTGTGTTTCATGAGGCTAACGGAAGTGAGAAGTATATTCTCAATACCCGCCTCTCTTCAACTAAGCGCCAAAGCAACTAGTCCGGGGGCCCGTGAACACACAGGGAAGAATCTTGTGAGAACCGGCCTGCGTGGAGCGACGCTCCTCTACAGTCCAGTGCGACACGCTCACTGCAGCAGCCCGTGTCAGGTACCTTTTCTCGCTTCTCCATATTTACGGCAATGAAGTCTACCATTCTGGGTTTGACCGGAGGAATTAGTTTCTCTTTCTCCTCCTTTTCCTTCAAGGAGCACCGCTGGATGGCCGGTAGCTGCCTGCAAAGACACAGCAGGGTGCGGTGGCACTAGTGAAGGAGGAGCTGGTTCTGGCATCCGCTGCTTCCACGTGGCGCACCTGCCTCTGCAGCAGAATGCGCTCTACTTGCCTCCTTGTGATCGAGTCCAGAGAGACAGAGAAGACCCCAGGCTGTGAGG
Source organism: Numenius arquata (assembly GCF_964106895.1). NCBI lineage: Eukaryota > Metazoa > Chordata > Aves > Charadriiformes > Scolopacidae > Numenius > Numenius arquata. Next base: position 85,769 of record NC_133593.1, read on the forward strand.
CTCAGATGAGCCCAAGAGCCCCACTAAAGCTCAGGATGCCCGGGTCTAGGCCTTCTCATTGCTGGAGCAATGAGAGGATCAGGGTCCTATGTCCTGAGATACTGCTACGCTCTCTGGGTCGCTGCACTGAAGTCTGCTCCGTGGTCCAAAATACAGAGGGCTCACGGGCTCTACAAGCACGTGGGGGGCTGGCGACGCAGAGTCTAAAGGAGGAGGACACGACCCCTTGGGAAAAGCAATCCTGCCACTGAGCTCTCTTTAGCCCTTCATGCTTCTGGTTAACCAGATGAATCCTCTGCACTAACTCGCTGCAGAACACTGTTCTTGGCTGACAGAAAGGTCGGGGTCATTTCAATCTGAAGGGAAAGCCAAAAAGGCCTTCTGCTCCTGCAATGAGCGTTTGCAGTTAAGTTACTCAACAGATCTGCACACCAGGAGCAAAGAAAGAAATGATGCTGCCAGCAGAGTCTCCCAAGAAGCTACAAGCTGCTTGCCATGCACCCGGGAAGCCATTAGTTAGTGGGAGGTGGGATAACCGCACTTTGAGCTTGTCTAGCGTCTGTGTCCAGGAGAAACATCTCGCTCCCACAGAGACGAGAGCACAGGGTCACGCTCAGCCATTTATGCAAGTGTCTCACCTGCCACGAGGCTCAGTCCCCTCAGCTTTCTGACCCTGCTCTGACTTCACAGTCATTGCAGGTAACCGGTTTGGAGAAAGCCTTGCTCGACAAAGGAGGCGCTTCTCGGCAAGATCCTCTAGAAACAGGCAATGAAACAACCCTTCAGAAGAGCATCTTGGTGGTGTTCTGGGAACTGGGTGCCTACTGTGTCTCAGCTCCAATGAGAGTGGCGTGTAGGTCTGCTCAAGTGGTAACACTGGGGAAGAGGGGTCCTTTTCATCTCCATGGATGAAAGCCGTGTTTCCTGGGAGTTTTTTTGTCCGTCTCCTCATGCCTACAGCGCACCGTTATTCACTAGGGAAAACTGTTTTGACGGCTTTCTCTCACGCGTGTGCTGAAATGGAGGGGTCCCTGGGGGATGACGCTGGTGGTCTCCAAGAGTCTTTCTGGGGAGGGGAATCATTTAGCCCAAGAGGAGGCAGCTCATGGATTTCTGGATTGGTCCCACGCACGCAGGTTTGCTGCTGGGGCAGGTTCACACCAAAGGCATTGCTTCTGACACATCTGAGAATACGATGGAAAGAAGCAGGGTCAGAGCTCTGCACTGTTTGCAGCACAGGCTGGGGAGTGCAGGCCACTGGGACGGTGTCCTTCAGCAGTCCCAGTGGCTATTTGTGGTGCAGGGCTGTCCTGAGACCTTGTTCCACAGTGGGTCACTGGAGCTTTACCAGAACGGGTACAGAGAGTCACAGGAGGCCCCTCTCCCTCTTCCGGGCATCCTGGGGGTAACCTCAGCTCTAATCCCCTCCAGAGGCAGAGGAAGGAAAACCTACAGCCCCCTGGCCAGCAACCTGCCGGTCCCTTACCTTTCTTTCCACTGCCATCACCTTTTCGCCAGCGCTGCTCTGGGGCAGCCTTCACATGTCCAGTCAGGCCTGCTTTCCCTGCTGGCATGTTAGGCACGGTCTCAAGCTTGCACCTGGAAAGAGGAAGAAGGCGCCAGGCTGTAGAAAGGACACCGCATTGTTTCCCAAGGCAGCCCATCCCGGAGGACCCTAGTAGGAACGCCTCGCCTACAGGCAGGCGAGGCCCCGTCAGCCCGTGACAGGGTTTTTCCATCCTTCTTGTGACAATGGTCGTCCTCCCGCAGAGCCTCCTTGCTGCTTCTGGGGAAAATGATTCCTCTCTTACTCATAGTGCACGCGGGGAGCAGACTAATCTCGAGCGCTCTGACTATCTAACACCCTTTGGAATGCTGATCTTGTCCTCCAAGTTTCTTGTAGAGCCTCACAGATTAATGCCTTTGCAGCTATAAGGAGTCCCCTCCCTCCCCTCAGCCGTCGATGGCACTGCACAGCAATGCTGGCACAGGACAGAGCTCTGTGGAACGCCACCAGATGCAAGCTCCTGTTTGGACAAGAAACCGCCCCTCTACCCCTGGGCCCCAAGCAGAAGGCAGTCTCATGCACAGGAGAGAAAAAGAGCAGGAGAAGCCTGCCGGGAAATGTTGCCTTAATGCCTCAAGAGGCCCACAGGAGGACGGGTGCATAAAGCATTGTGCCTGTCCCATGTTCCTCCACGTGAAGTCAACCCGAACAAGGGCAAGCAGGGAGTTCCCTGCCAACAAGGCCCCCGAAACACTCACTCCTTGATGCCCTCACAAAAACAGTTCTCAGCGCCTGGCAAGGCAGCACTCCCACACATGAGCTCAGAAGCTGCTTGCTGGCTCATCCAAGGGCTGCAAGAGCAAACATACCCTGGCAGGATGATAACACGTCCAGAAGAGGTCTGGGAAGCAGCAGTGTCCTGGCGTGAGATGACCGAGTCCCTCATCTCTGGCATCTGCAAGGAGGACGGAGATGGATGACGGAGAAGGGGACACTGGGAAGGGCTAGCTGCTCAGTCCACCTTAGACCAACGCAAGCGAAGAGCCAGAGCAGCCAAAGGGCTCTGGCCTCAGCAAGCCTTTGCCTCTGCTCCCTACCCCGAGAGCGGGGCAAGAAGTGCTCCCCACCACCAACGCTGGCCTTCTGTCACAAAGCGAGGCCCCTCTGGGTGTCTCTCTTGCAAAGCCAGGCCATTGCATGCAAGGGAAGGGCTCTACAGAGAGCCTGCTGTACTGTAGACCGCGAGGAGCACAAGTGGCACGGCAAGCCAGGAGAAAGCAGTCCCCCAGCCCCCAGAAGGAATTTCAGAAGAACCACGACTGGCGCTTGGGAAATGAAAAGCCTACCTGGAGAACAGCTTGCAACATCTTCTCAGTCCCGTTCAGCCTTTTCAAAAAGTCTACGTAAAATGTCATTTTTACGTCTTTTCTCTGGATGATCAGCATGCCCACGTCCCTCCAAACGAGGGCAACGTTCTTCCTGTTCTCCAGGCAGACATGGAAAAGACGTATGGTCCTTTGCAGGCAAAGCTGCACCGTGCCCTCAGAGACAGCGTTGTCTGAGGCTATCTGAGCGTACGGCAGTTGCTCACAATGCTGATGACCTGCAAAACAAGAGAAGAGCAACACATGAACTCCCAGAGCTGCTAAGCAGGCTACAATCAAAGCTCTGCAGCTTCCAGGTCCTCTGGCAATACATTGCTACTGAGTTGTCTAGCTGCTACGGCGCCTCTGAGGAGAAGCTTGGGTCGTTCCTTCCTTCCTGTTAGAAGTGGGAAGGGAGGTGTGGAGCGGACAGCTATGGTTTCTCTGATACAGGAAGGGAAAGAAAGAGTCTTAGGTGCTCAGCAGGAAGAAGAGCCATGATGGCAGGACAAGGCAGGGAGAAAGGCGCCAGGTGCCACGCTAAGCTGGAGGGTGCCGGGCCACTGGGGCCATGTCCACACTCAGTGCTCTCTTTGTCATTAGAGAGAAACGCACCCCAAACACAGACCCAAGCTCCTGGTGCCCCTCAGGGCCCTACGAGAGCCCCTTGCAAAGAGGCTGTGAGAGCCAGGAAGAGCCCTGGCATTTGCCTGTACGAGGTCTAGTGCAGCAAACCGGGGGAGCGAGAGCTGAAACACCATGGAATGAGAAGACACAGCACCGATACAACCGGAAGGAAACCTGTTGCTGAAGCGGGTCAAAGAGAGTGTGCTGTTACACTGTAGTGTCCCCTAGTGATTCTTTAAAACGAACAGGCAGGCAGGGTCCTTCTCGCAGCAGGCTGGCTTTGTTGAGCTGAAGCTGTTCTCAGGAATGCGGCAGGAGTTTGGTTATGCGGTCACCTCCGGACAGCAGAGCGCACCTCCCCGCGCTGCCCAAGGGCAAGCGCCGCTTTCAGTCTGTCTGCTTACCAGGAACGTCTGTGCAAGCATATCGGAGGTCATGATCTCGCGCAGTGGATTTTGCAAGATGAAACACGGGTCTCTCCACAACCACGAGATCCTTCTCCTTGCTGGCGACTCGCTTTCTGACAACTGCAAAAGTCCCAAGTCCAGGAATGTGGACAGCCTGAAACAGATGAGATGGTGGATCAGAAGAAGCCTTGGAGGGACACACGCATGACTCGTGAGGAGAATGGTGATGGTGCTTAGTGCCCTGCCCAGGCCTGAGGTACAAAGGAGCAAGATGGGCTCCTTGGAAACCTTGGGAGAAGACAAACAGGGTCTGTGCTTTTCCCTCTTGCTCCCCTTCACCCACGAAGAACAAGATAGTTCAGGAAAAGCTGACAAAAATCCTTTGGTTCAAGAAGATCTAAAAGGCAGGGGGTGGGGGGAGGGGTTCCCATGCTTGGAGTAAACCCCAGAGTGTCCCAGGCTTCCAAGTTTTGTCATGCAATTCTGACCACGGGGACTCCAGAAGCCCCAGAAAAAGTCCAACCCTTTTTCTGACACCGGGCCTGGACCTGATTGTACATCTGAATGGACAGGGGAGGTGGTCCGTCGCACATCTGTGCATTGCAGTGTTGTGCTGGGGCATTGAGCCTGCTTTCAAAGGAGGGGAAGAACAATCGCACTCCACGGCAAAGGGCTGCCAGGACTTCATCAACCTTCATCAGGATGTGGGGGGAAGGGAAGGAAGTTAAGTCCCACCTGGTGGAGAGCCAGCTGTTGGCTGAGGTAATGTGATGCGCTGTCCCAAATCTTAGCGAACTCTGGAAAAACAAGGGAAAGACACGTCATGCTCTGAGGCAGCAACCTCAAAACCCTGCAGGCCACTCCTGCCCAAGGACTGGTGCGTTTCTAGCTCAAGCATTTCAGATGGTCTCCAGAGCCTGGCAAGAACCAAAGGACACTTCAGCCTACCTCCAAAGAGGGCTCCTTTCCTTTCAGGTGCAGCTCTCCAGGGTGTGACCCACTCCCAGAGGAAACCATCAGCCGATTGCCACACCAGGGAGGACACAGTGCTGTGCTCCTCGGAAGTCTCAGAGGCTCAGGGCGGGCCCTGGTGTCTCCCCGGCAGGGTCCAGTTTCCCTGTGTCGCATCTCCGAACGCACCAACTGCGCACGGCCCATGAGCACCTTCAGCTCTTCCACTCAGACACAAGCTCAGGGTGGGCAATGCCCACCACCAGGCAAGGAGCAGCCCTTTGGGGCCAGGGACTTCCGCCTACGGTGCCCCAGGAAGGCAGGGTCCGCGTCAGGAAGAGAACCAGGAGCCCTGTCTGCCAAATCAGCCCCTCAGCCTCTAGGGACGGTCAAGCAGGTCCCTCCTCGCAGTCACCAGTCCTGAGCAGCCACCCCCACAGCCCTCGGGGTTTCCGTGCCTCTCTTCAGAGATGTCCTTGACCCAATAACACTCATGAAATTGGGTCTGAAGGCCTTACCAGAACTCTGGAGCTTCTCCATTGTTGGAGATAAGTGAGGCTGCAAGAGCAGGTCTTTTGCCATCTTAGTTCCACCCCTGCTCCGCGTCAGCGACAACTGCAGCGAGTGGCTGGCAATGCCTTTCTTGGCAGAACGGCGGCAAGAGCAGCCACCGGCGCCTGGAGTCCCCTTGGCCTCGCCAGGGTGTGTGGGACGGATGCTGGTCACCATGGGGAAAAGGGGGCTGTCCCCACTGTGACATCAGACCGCGTCACAGAGGGGCTGCACACACCCGCCCCACCTCCCCACCCACCCAGGCCCTGCCAGGGGGGCTCTGCAGGGGGCAAGAGCTTCAGGGAGCTGCCCCCACCTCACTGTCTCCTGACCGGGAGGGGTTTCCCCAGGCTGGGGCTCACCCACACGGGGACACCGGGCTGGAAGTGCTTATGGGCTTCCTTCTGCCCTTCCCTGCTTCTTCCTGCCTCTCGTACCCATCGCTGTCTGCAGTGGGGGGTGGCAGGCTCCCCTGGTCGGCAGAGCTTTGGCCGGCGGTGGCTGCTCACAGCTCTTTGGAGCTGGCTGGAAGCCCCTCCGACTGGCCCCAGCAGCCCCTTACCTGCTCCCAGGCAGGTCCCACTGCAGCTCCCGCTGCTCACCCCTGGCCATCCCTGCCCAGCACAGAGCACCCTTGCCCCCGCCAAACACGTGCTTAAGGACCCTTGGGATACGCATCCACTAGAAACGCTGCCTTTAGCGTCGTCACAGTGGAAATGAACTGCCCGATTTTCAGCAAAGTCCAACCTGACGCTCAGTTGTGGGGGTAACTGATTGCCTTCTCTATTGGGCTTCATCCGAGCTTGAGATCCAGACTCTGGAGAACCAGGACTGAAGCCTGTCACTCGGATCTACAACTTTGATGCGTAGTTTGGGGGTTGTGCCTGTGCATAAGCAAGGTGCTACATTCAGGCTGCAAACAAACAAGCTGATGTGTTAGAGCAGAACAAACTCACACGTGAGCACAGATTTCCACGCTATTATGAAACATTGCTGCTCCTGGAAGATGCATTTTGTTTTCTTAATCAGAAGCCCTCATCGCATACATGCATTGTAGAACCATGCAGAACTCTACAAAACAAAATAAAATCAGTATTTCGTACAGAAGCTGTAGAGCTAAGGTGCAGTGCGTTTTTTGTTTAATTTAGGTCCCTTAAAAAGTGCTTATTATCTATTCCTTCATCTACGTCCCATAAGCAGGCAACATCCAGCCACTGCCTGGGAAGTAAGGCCTCGGCACGCGTAGCGCTTGCTCCAGAACACAAACACCCCAATGATGAACGCCCTCTCCCTTCCTCCTTTCTCTTAGCTTTTATTGCTGAGCAGACGCCATATGGTGGGGACTGTCCCCTTGGTCTGTTTGGGTCAGCTGTCCCGTCTATACACAGAGGCCTAAAGCAGCATCGGCGAGAAAGGACTGAATGAATCAGGTGTGCATAACCTAAGGCAGGGAGCAGGATGGGGAGGAAACGTAACAACAATCTGCAAAGACACAAGCCGTGGCTGTGGAGAGGAAGGGAATGACTTGTTTTCTATGTGCAGGATGGATCAGGCAAAGGAGGTGTTAACAGAGGCATTATCAAGACAGCAGCCGAGAAGGCACACAGCTGCAGGGGTAAAAACACCGGGGAGAAAGCTGTCAGGGGAACACCTGAAGGAGGGGGCAGAGGGAGCTGAGGGAGCCTCTCAGGGCAGAGAGAGAGGCTTAAGGGATGTCGGGCTGTCCTTTACAAGAGATTCTAGTCCTGTGTTCAACGTGTTAGTGGCATCCTCATCCGTATTGACTCAGCATGTTTGATTATTAAATGGTTATCTTTTTTTAGGCCTGCAAAAAAAGCTGCATAGGGTGCTAAGGTTTTATTTAATAATAAATTTTTTTTTAAAAAGCCCAACTTTTCACATCTGGCCTAAAATGTGGTCAAAATGCTTAATCAACTAAGGTGTGAGGAAAGGAGGGTAACTTTTGCCTCAGGAAAAATATTTAAACGCCGGCTGCTGACAGAGGACTTAAACTGAGGAACTGTACCTTGCGAGCCGAAGGCTTTAGTCTGTGGAGGGAGAGGGACAGCAAGAAGCTTCTGTATCAAAGGGAAAAGGTCAGGCAACAGGCTCCTGCTCAACAGCTCTAGGACTGGGGAGAGGACAGGTGTCAGCATGTTTTTGTAGTGGGAAAAGATCTTAGCCTGCCAAATTTGAGGGGGCTTTGAAATCACAGCAAGATCTAGGCTAGCTATTAAGAAATTCTTTCTAAGGGTAAAGATAGCAAGGGCTGCAGTAAATTGTCTGAGGATGTTACGAAGCCTCTATTGCGGAGGAAGGCCCCTGAGAATAGGCTGGCAGGCATTTGTCAAGAGGGACAAAGCTGAGCCTGCCTCAGGACGACAGGACTACTGGATGAGCTTCTGAAGTCTGTCCAAGGAGCCTTTCAACACGGCATGTTCTGGAAACACTTCAGTAGTGGAACTTGTACATTCAGCGACAAACGTGTTAGGAGAAAACTCTACACTCGCTCATTCTGGCTTTCCAATAAATATACAACTAAACTAAGTTGCCCACGTACTCCACGAACAGACTCATTTGTAAGGATACTACTCTTTTACCCCCTCAGTTACAGTTTGACCTTTTTAAAAAGAAACTAAACCCGAGACTACTTGGCCTCAATAACCCAAGCGACACAAGCACTCCTTTTTTCTCTTTTTTTAATCTCCCAGTGAAATCAGCTGAGATCTGTCCTCACAAGTCAATGGGTCTAAGTTGCCCGTACTGTAACTAGTCTGTGTCATTTATGAAATGACGGAGTCAAACACAAAGAAAGCAAAACAACTTTCTAGACACCCTGTCTTCCCATCAAGATGAGCAAAATTTCTATTTGATAGCTAAAGCCTCCGGAATTTGCAAGTTTTAGGTTCAGAGTACTGATCCTCAAGAGACTGCTTTGCCAGAAAGAAAAGCTAAAAACTAGCACGATCAGAAACGTCTTTGATTCTGTAATGATCGGCACACAAAGCAGGTCGGCCAGCTACGTTCTCCACCACTGAAAAATCTTTAGAGTAGAGCAACTGGAAGTACAAAGAGGAGCAAACCGTTTTTGCTTGCTTCTAAATGACTTTGGCATGACAGCATTAGATCTCTTTCCATTCTGACCCGCATGAATGGGGAACAGGCCTGAAACAATATTTTGAAAACTATTTAGTTGCCCAAGAACACAAAAATGCCTTCTAGATTTTCAAAAGTCAGTAGTAACGACTCTCCCAATGGAAGTCAGGTGCTCAGGTTGCACTGAAAATCCCACTGATTTCTGGGGGAAATCCATCTGTCGCCGTTCCCTCCCTCCCCCCGCCACCCTCCCCAATTAAAATCACATTTTAAGTAGATGTTTGCATTTAATTACCCTCTGTGCTCAGCTACAGCATAGAACCTGGAAAACCTTTCTGGTGGTTTTGGTTGGTTCTCTGTTTCCCTCGGGGAAGGAAGCACGGGCTTGGCTCTGCACTTTGTAGACCGCTTTGCGTAATGAGGCACTGGTCTCCGATGAGGACTTCTCTTCGGTTCAGCACAAGTGGAGCAATGCTCTGCTGTGCTTTCCTAGAAAAAGCAAGGCATGCAGGCAACAAAGAAGTGCTAGCAGCCTCTGTTGCCAGAAAAAGACAGGATCCCGTTTAGCAGCGCTGTTCACAGAGAGATCAAACTCAGGCTGGATGGAGAGAAGCTGTGCAGGTAATGGGAAAGAGATTCGAGGGTGCGTTACTGCTTGGCTGTCTTCCTCACCTCCTCACTTCTCAGATTTGTGTGCCAACAAGCATTTTCAGGTAACTCGGCTCTGTTTGCTCCTTGAATTGTCGGGCTGTTTTAGCAGGCTCTTCAGATAAACAAGGGATAATCTCAGGATTCGGCTCAACGCATAGTGCTTTGTGCAAGTTTTAAAAACTCTAAACAGGTCGCTGAATAGGGCCTGCTCCAGCAATCCCTTTTACTTGCGGATACTCTTAAAGGACTAAGTGGTTGCACAATCACAGTTTCAGTAGGTAAACAATGGATAACGCTATCATTACCACCGGCAAATATATTCCCGTTTTTAAGGGTTATTAAAAAGTTAAAAAGGCACTGGTAGCCACGAACAGGCCAGTCTTGACGAAGAAAAGTTCCGACTGGCGAGCTACAAGTGAAAAACGTACCTGGAGAACAGGTGGGAAACTGCAGGCACCATTTCCTTGAGAAATTCACGCCTCCAGCCCTGCCCCGGCCTGCCCAGCACACCCCGAGCCAGGCCGGGGCAGCGAGGAGCCACCTTTCAAACGCCACGCTGACGCCTCCGGCCGAGGCAGCCTTCTTGAGCAAGCCACACGGCCTGCCACTCGCCCCCAGGCTCCCTTCAGCCCCACGGCGAAGCTGCCCCCGGCAGAGCCGCTCGGCCCGCCCGCCCCCGCGCCCCACCTCCCCTCAGCGCCTCGCTGCTCGCCCACCTCCCGCACGGTCGCGCCAGGCAGCGGCGCTTCCGGCCCTCCCGGCCGCCCGCTCGATGGCGCTTCCTCCCGCGGGGCGGCCTGAGGGGCGGCGGCGGCCCGGCCGGGACAGAGGCGGGCCGGGCCCGGCGCTCCTCAGCCTGGGGAGGGCAACACCGCCCGACTGAAAATACCTGCAGCTGCATCAGTCTCACTCCAGAAGGTGTGAGGTTCAGGGAAAAGCGGGTGGAGTCCCCGTGCCCAAACCCGGTTCCGATTCATGGCTCCGATTTTAACGGTTGTACTTGGCTCGTGGGCCCTGACAATGCTGCTCGGCTGGATTCTGCTATAAATTAGTCTTGGCGAATGAAATTGTACTTGTGACTCAGTTGTCACTCAGCTGACCTTGTAATGACAAAAATACGTTACTTGTTCGCAATTTATGTCCCTGTGTTGACTCAAAATTACCTTGAAAAAGCTTCATGCATATTTCTGTAGTTTGCTCCCGTGGTAGCAGTCTTCAACTATATGAAAGGCTGCTGCAAAGAGAGCTAGAACAAGAATCTGTGCTGGGATTGGGAAGTAGTAGTTGGCACAAGGACTTCAGACAATGGGGAAAGTGGATTCCAGGTCTCCCTTATGCCTTAGCAAGGTTGGGGCTTCTGTCTCTGGAGATGATGGTTTGTCAGCGATGATAGAGCTGTTTTGGGACAGAAGATACCGTGTTTTGGGACAGAAGAAATAGACGCACTCTGTTGAGGTTACTGCCAGCTGGCTTTTGTACTCTGAATCTGCGCGTGGAAGCGAAATAGTGCCCTGGATCATGGGGTTTTTTTCCCTCTTTAAAGGAAGGAAGGAGATTGAAGTATTCTGATACAGTCACAGGATGATAAAGGCCAATTTAGGAATGCCTAGTTCAGGACAGGTGCCAGCTGCAACTTTACGCCAGGCTGCAAATGGAGAAATGAATGAACTAGGGAGAAATGGAAGTTCAGTTCCGCACTGGTTTTAATTTATCTTTGGCTTTAAAAAAAAAAAAAAAAAAAAGTGAACAGAGAAAAACAGTAAACTGGGTAAGAATGGTAGAACCTAAGGAGCCGTTTGTATACAATGTTAGCAGTACTCTGACATTTTAATCATATTGCTGTGTACAGTTACTTGTATGGATTTATTAATTTTTCAGGTTTTACACAGGAGCGTCATCCGTACCTTATTTTGGCAGGCATCTAGCTCAATACTGTTGTGACAGTTCTGTGGAAGCAGAAGTCGCTCACAGTAATGTGTTTAGGAGCGTGCTAATACATTAGGGTTATTATGTTAAGAGTACCTTGGTGCCGTCAGGTATTTACGGATTGTTTTAGATGTGCTGCCATTAAAGTACTGTTATTTCAGTTTTCAGCTCAAACTAAACAGAGAGTTCCAAACACAATCTTGATGTTTTGCGCTGCTGTCCTGACTTAAGAGCTCAGTATGAACAAAAGCAAAGAAGTTCCAGTTCTACAGTTTTCAAGCCAACATCAGGCTAGTTTCTGATGGCATAGTCAAATTTTTACTGGGTTAATCAGAAAACAAATTGGAAATTCCTTGATTTTTCTGGATGTGCAAAACTGTATCTAGTTTGTATTGCCATTGGAAGACTTGGCAAACCCTTTTCTGTCTGAGCGAGTATGTTGGACTGATTAGTATGAACGTGTAGGGTCGTATGTTACTTGCCATCTAGACATAAAGGATATTAAAGTTCTGAGTAAATTAAATACATTGGTTTAGAATCTCAGCATTTTGCTGATTTTTTTAGTCTCAAAGTGCTAATCGGAGACAGTTCCAAAATAATCTTTTTTTTGTCTGCATGTTGTAATTACCTGATAATCAATCTCACCTCTTTATTTTTTAATTTCTCCTTATTTTACGTTTGTATCTCTCCAAAACAGAAGTCACAGACCTGCTTTGCTTAAAATTTTTGATAGCTTTCCTTCTACTTCTTCTAAATATGCCTTTTGCCTGTTTCAGCATCCTGCCCAAAAGCAGAATATTCGTTGATTGTAGACAAGTATAGGGTCTTTTATTTTGCTGTGAAGTGTTGTTAAATTTCTTTTTTGTTCATCACTGAACCACACATCGTAACTGCGTGTACATACATCATACTCTGCAAAAAACCAAAACTACACTCTTCAAGATCCACAAAATCCGCCCACTAACGTATGTGTTTGCATGTATCGGCGCAACATACCAGACTGGGGGCAGAGCACGGCAAAGGCCCTGATATTTCAAAGCACACCTGGCTGGTAAAGAGGGAACTGGCCTCTTCAGGAGAAACGGGAGGAGCGGTTTCCCCTTGCAGACATCCCACTCCGCAGCCCCCCTACACACACCCATCCTCCTTCCTGAGGGTGGTGCAACACAAGGCCTTCCCCTGGCAGATGCCTCTGCCACACATAGCAACTGGAAGGACGTTTGCGTCCTAGAATCCTTTTCCTTGTATCCTTGAAAAAAGAAAGAAAATGGAAGGAAGCCACCCCTCTCACAGGAGAGAGGAGTCTGTATGTTCTGCACTTGCAGTCCTGCCCCACGAAGCTTTGTCCCGTCTCTGTGACTTTCCCCACCTGGAGCAGAAGTATTTAGTCAGCTCTGCCTGTCCCTAGGACTTGTAGCAGCGCTGTGACGCTGCTTCTCTGCAGTTTGCAGAAGGCAACAGAGCTCTGGCTGGACACTGTCCTCAGGAAAGCCATGCCCTAGGAGTAAGCCTGAGGCGTCAGCGTGGCAGGTGGTGGGATGCTCCAGATGCAGCTGGAAGGACAGGTACACGCACCGCTGGGGGCAGCTCCTGGGCAGTGAGGGTGGAGCGGCTCAGCCGCGCTTTGTTGAAGTAAGGCCTTAACTTCACTGGCCACGGGACCCAGCGGGTGGTGGGAGGGGCTGGCAGGGCCCCAGGGCCTGCGGGGATTCAGCCCGCCAGCTTCGTCCACACACAAAGACCCCGACCCTGGGGCCACAGGGACCAGCCGGTGGGGCTCTGCCCTGAGGCTCACCTTAGCCCACCAGAGATCATCGCCCTGCTCTCAGCTCTCTCCCCTTGAACCGGAGGGCTGGCTCCAGGCTCTGGTTTTCCGAGGTGTCCCCATCACCTCCGCTCCACCCTCCTAACCAGGAGGTGTCACGCAAAAGGCTGAGGAGCCTGAGCAGAGCTTTGGCAGAGTCAAGCCACCCAACTGAAAAGCTGCCACCCTTAGCTTCCCTCTCCCCAGGCACGGTGGTGCCTGCACAGCTCTGGGTGCCCGTGGCAGCACTGGCCTGGGCGCCCTGTAGTGCTCTGGCTGTGTGAGCCCCCGGGGAAAAGCCCCTCCTCAGCAGGGCTGTGCAGCCATGGCAGGGCCCACGCTAGGGACCCAGAGGTGCGCCGGCCACAGGGAGCAGGGCTGCAGCCCAGCTGGTACAGCAAAGCCCTGGGAGAGGGCTGCCCCTGCGGCAGGCCTGAAGCTCCAGCCCTCTTTCCTGCAATGGCCTCTCCCTGCCCCACCAAAGCGCACCCGAGGGCGGATTTCACAGCCACTGAGGAAAGGCCCACAGGGTCAGACACAGCGCTTTGCAGATGGGGCTTTATTGAAATGACGGAAGCGGTGGTGTTAACGGCCTGGCTGGCCGGCACAGGCGCTCGTCGTGCTGGAGGAGGCTCTTGCTGGACGTCTCTCTCGGGAGCCTTGGTGTCCAAGAGGCCCTTCTGGCACTTTCAGGTGCAGACTAGATCTGCTCCCGGGAGCTGAGGAGTTGAATACAAAGTTCTGCAGTCTTATCTGCACAGAGAGGTGCAGAGCAACACCACAAGTGGGATCTGATTCTGTCTGCAGAGAGCAGGCCCGTGGTGCCTGTAATGCAATGCCAGCCCGCTGCTCTCTGTGCCACGAGGGCTGTCTTTGCCCGGGGCTGCGGGGTGTCAAAGGAATGAAGGAAGGGCACTGCCGGGCAGGGTCAAACACCGCACATGTCTGGAGATCCTTACCTGGGGGACTGCTCCTCAGCACCACAGCAATGGGCTCGTCCCTCTTCCCAGGACGCGGGTGGCTGCTCCTCGCAAAGCCCAGTGGCTCCATGGGGGAAGGCTCCTACCACAGCAAGGACAAAGTCCCGCATCTTGACTGAGACCCTCCTGCCTCTCCTCTCTCCGAGTTGCCCCCATCCCCATGGATGCCACAGCAACTCCAACACGCCCCAAACTCCACAGCCCCCTCAGTGCCAGCTGTGCTTGGGGCTGCAGAGAGGCATCTGCCATCGGGGACCGACCTGTGCCATTCCCGTGGCGTGATGCTGTCCGTGTCCTGCCGCCATGGACATGGGATCTGCCTCCCCCACCCGCAGCCGGGTCACCAGCCCCCAGCCGGCACAGGTCTGGCCTGAAGCTGGCCCACATTCATCTTTTCAGAGATGAGGACTCCAAAACGCAAAGGCTTGGCTTGTCCTCTGGGCTCTCCTCATCCTCCACGGATGGCTCTTTTCTGCCCTCTCCCCACCGCTCTGGAGTGCCACAAATGCAGGAGCCTTGCGCAGAGAGACAGGGCTGAGCACAGGAGATGTCACTGGGCAGCAGGGAAGGGGCCTCGAGCTGCTACAGCTCCACACAGGACAGTCAGTCCCCACGCTCCTAGGGCTTAGCGACCTTCCCACCATGGCTCCCCGGAAGGAGGGGAACGCTCTGTTCCTAATTGTTTTTCACTGCCTGCAGTCCCTGGGTCTCCCATTGCTTCTGCTCTTCTTTCCAAGCCTTCAGGGACGCCACTTTTCCCCTTGCCTTCTGCGGGCACCTCCTGCGCAAGGAGTCCCAGAGCCTGTTTCTTTCCTTCTCTGTGCACACGCGGGGCTGTGCTTGCAGGGCCACGGCAATGCAGCAGCAGAAAGTGTTAGTCTCCCCGGCGGAGGGCTGGGGGGATTTTCGCTCTCCCTGCTGCCCCTTCTTTTCAGCCTCTCTGTCAGCCCTGCTTTGCTTGCAGTCCTCACAGGCCACACTGCAGCGCCTTTCTGCAGTCACCCCTGAGCCAAGTGGCCACGGGGCTGAAAGCAACCCAGCTGCCTGCTGTCCCAGACAAGCCTAGCAGTGCTGTCGCCATTACAACCACCGCCAAATCAAGTCTTCGGGTGTTTCTGGACATGACAGAAGTGAAGGCTGTCTTCTAAACGGCCAGAACAAGCTGCTGCCTCTCGAGAAAGCCTAGGGAGAAGTGCTTCAGCCTTCAGCTAAGCACACTGTATGGGGTCTTCCAAGACATGACATCCGAAGACCTGTGCTTTTCTCCAGGTGGATATGACACTCCAGTCCCTCCAGGAGCCCGTGCCACGTACCGGTTCTTCCCTCCTCTTCTCTGGCCCAGTAGGGGGTGCAGGTTGGGGTCCAGCTTCCTGCAGTTGTTGGCCGCTGCGTGCCTCTTTCCCCAAACGATGCCACCGCAGCACTGCCAGCTCACTGCAGACACAACACACGGCGGGAGGAGGAGGTGTGAGCACAGGGAGATGGCTCTCCAGCCAGGGCTCCCAAGCCGGGCACCTGCCAGGGCTGCAGGAGGCAGCTCTGCTGAGAGGCCGGTGCCAGGAGAAGCGCCTCTCTTCCTCCCCTGGTGCTGCGAGGAGCGGGAGGAAGGGCGCTGTGGGATAGGAAGCATTGCCCGTGCCTCGAAAGACTTACCACCTGAGCTTGTCCTGCAGATCCCTCCGGTCATCCTTCTGTCTCCTGCGCTCGCGGGCCACCTTCCCCAGGATGCACGTCACCACCTCCCACAGGGCCTGGTGTGTCCGTGGGGAAAGGCTCCTGCAACAGCAAGGACAAAGTCTCTCTGACCCTTCAGCTGTGACCCTCCTGCCTCTTCCCACACCCAGCCCCACACATACATGGGCAGGAGGAGTTCCAAGCACCCTGCCATCAGGCTCTAACCCAGCTTGTTCCCGTGGCTGGAGAAATCCCCAGGTGCTCTGTGCGGCCCCGTGGCTCAGGGGTTGGCTTCCTTGACCCACCACCGGTGGCTCACCACCACCCCATCGCGCCAGGCCTTGGCTGGAGCCGGCGCGCTCTTACCGCTTAGGGGGGACAGTGTCATCCTCGTGGACGGTGAAGTGCTCTTCTCCGGCCTCTTCGCACTCCTCCATCATTGTCTCCAGGAGGTCGGGGCTGGACTCCTCCATCTCCATGCTAGTCAGGGGGCTGACTGATGGTTGCTCAGAGGAACTGGAGATCTGCACAGGAAGAGACTCTCATACATACAGCCCTGCACCCGGAGGGTGCCGCTTCCCAGCATGCAGCCCCCCAGACCACTTCTGGAGGGACCCTGGCAGGACGGGGAAAACCAGAAGGCCCTCAGCATGCCCTTGAGGTGACACCCAAGTGCCACCAGGGTTTCACCACAGCTCCCTGCCCTCTTGCTCAGGAAAGGCAGCAGTCACCCACCCAGCTCCGCTGCAGCAACGCTGCTATGATGACTCGGGTGCGAGAAGCACCTTACAATCTCAGCCCCCTTGGAGGAGAAAGTGCCCCTTTTCTGCAGGAATTTAAAGTACCTGGCTCTTCTCCATCTTCGTTTTTGTCTTAGCCTTGGCTTTGGCCACTGGTACAGTTCGCCGTTTCCTTTTTTCCTTTTCCGCCAGCTCTGCTTTCTTCTTTTCTTCAGCCAGGTATTTCTGGATGTGTTCTGGAAGCTGCTTCTTCCAGTGTTTATTCTGGAGGGCGACCAAAATGCAACAGCAGGCAGCATTAGTCTGCCCTGCAGAGGGCTGAGCTGTTTTCATTTCTGCCCTCCCTTCTGCCTTTCTGTCCATGCTGGCTTGCTCCAGGGGTCTGCAGGCTCCACCGAAGAGCCCGTCTGTAAGGACCAGGGAGCCAAGCGACCAGCAGGCTAAAAACCACCTGGCAGCTGGCAATCCCAGACAAGCCTTGCGGTCACCTTACTGACAGAAACAGCCACAAGTAAGGTCTTTGGGTGTGTTTCATGAGGCTAACGGAAGTGAGAAGTATATTCTCAATACCCGCCTCTCTTCAACTAAGCGCCAAAGCAACTAGTCCGGGGGCCCGTGAACACACAGGGAAGAATCTTGTGAGAACCGGCCTGCGTGGAGCGACGCTCCTCTACAGTCCAGTGCGACACGCTCACTGCAGCAGCCCGTGTCAGGTACCTTTTCTCGCTTCTCCATATTTACGGCAATGAAGTCTACCATTCTGGGTTTGACCGGAGGAATTAGTTTCTCTTTCTCCTCCTTTTCCTTCAAGGAGCACCGCTGGATGGCCGGTAGCTGCCTGCAAAGACACAGCAGGGTGCGGTGGCACTAGTGAAGGAGGAGCTGGTTCTGGCATCCGCTGCTTCCACGTGGCGCACCTGCCTCTGCAGCAGAATGCGCTCTACTTGCCTCCTTGTGATCGAGTCCAGAGAGACAGAGAAGACCCCAGGCTGTGAGGCTCAGATGAGCCCAAGAGCCCCACTAAAGCTCAGGATGCCCGGGTCTAGGCCTTCTCATTGCTGGAGCAATGAGAGGATCAGGGTCCTATGTCCTGAGATACTGCTACGCTCTCTGGGTCGCTGCACTGAAGTCTGCTCCGTGGTCCAAAATACAGAGGGCTCACGGGCTCTACAAGCACGTGGGGGGCTGGCGACGCAGAGTCTAAAGGAGGAGGACACGACCCCTTGGGAAAAGCAATCCTGCCACTGAGCTCTCTTTAGCCCTTCATGCTTCTGGTTAACCAGATGAATCCTCTGCACTAACTCGCTGCAGAACACTGTTCTTGGCTGACAGAAAGGTCGGGGTCATTTCAATCTGAAGGGAAAGCCAAAAAGGCCTTCTGCTCCTGCAATGAGCGTTTGCAGTTAAGTTACTCAACAGATCTGCACACCAGGAGCAAAGAAAGAAATGATGCTGCCAGCAGAGTCTCCCAAGAAGCTACAAGCTGCTTGCCATGCACCCGGGAAGCCATTAGTTAGTGGGAGGTGGGATAACCGCACTTTGAGCTTGTCTAGCGTCTGTGTCCAGGAGAAACATCTCGCTCCCACAGAGACGAGAGCACAGGGTCACGCTCAGCCATTTATGCAAGTGTCTCACCTGCCACGAGGCTCAGTCCCCTCAGCTTTCTGACCCTGCTCTGACTTCACAGTCATTGCAGGTAACCGGTTTGGAGAAAGCCTTGCTCGACAAAGGAGGCGCTTCTCGGCAAGATCCTCTAGAAACAGGCAATGAAACAACCCTTCAGAAGAGCATCTTGGTGGTGTTCTGGGAACTGGGTGCCTACTGTGTCTCAGCTCCAATGAGAGTGGCGTGTAGGTCTGCTCAAGTGGTAACACTGGGGAAGAGGGGTCCTTTTCATCTCCATGGATGAAAGCCGTGTTTCCTGGGAGTTTTTTTGTCCGTCTCCTCATGCCTACAGCGCACCGTTATTCACTAGGGAAAACTGTTTTGACGGCTTTCTCTCACGCGTGTGCTGAAATGGAGGGGTCCCTGGGGGATGACGCTGGTGGTCTCCAAGAGTCTTTCTGGGGAGGGGAATCATTTAGCCCAAGAGGAGGCAGCTCATGGATTTCTGGATTGGTCCCACGCACGCAGGTTTGCTGCTGGGGCAGGTTCACACCAAAGGCATTGCTTCTGACACATCTGAGAATACGATGGAAAGAAGCAGGGTCAGAGCTCTGCACTGTTTGCAGCACAGGCTGGGGAGTGCAGGCCACTGGGACGGTGTCCTTCAGCAGTCCCAGTGGCTATTTGTGGTGCAGGGCTGTCCTGAGACCTTGTTCCACAGTGGGTCACTGGAGCTTTACCAGAACGGGTACAGAGAGTCACAGGAGGCCCCTCTCCCTCTTCCGGGCATCCTGGGGGTAACCTCAGCTCTAATCCCCTCCAGAGGCAGAGGAAGGAAAACCTACAGCCCCCTGGCCAGCAACCTGCCGGTCCCTTACCTTTCTTTCCACTGCCATCACCTTTTCGCCAGCACTGCTCTGGGGCAGCCTTCACATGTCCAGTCAGGCCTGCTTTCCCTGCTGGCATGTTAGGCACGGTCTCAAGCTTGCACCTGGAAAGAGGAAGAAGGCGCCAGGCTGTAGAAAGGACACCGCATTGTTTCCCAAGGCAGCCCATCCCGGAGGACCCTAGTAGGAACGCCTCGCCTACAGGCAGGCGAGGCCCTGTCAGCCCGTGACAGGGTTTTTCCATCCTTCTTGTGACAATGGTCGTCCTCCCGCAGAGCCTCCTTGCTGCTTCTGGGGAAAATGATTCCTCTCTTACTCATAGTGCACGCGGGGAGCAGACTAATCTCGAGCGCTCTGACTATCTAACACCCTTTGGAATGCTGATCTTGTCCTCCAAGTTTCTTGTAGAGCCTCACAGATTAATGCCTTTGCAGCTATAAGGAGTCCCCTCCCTCCCCTCAGCCGTCGATGGCACTGCACAGCAATGCTGGCACAGGACAGAGCTCTGTGGAACGCCACCAGATGCAAGCTCCTGTTTGGACAAGAAACCGCCCCTCTACCCCTGGGCCCCAAGCAGAAGGCAGTCTCATGCACAGGAGAGAAAAAGAGCAGGAGAAGCCTGCCGGGAAATGTTGCCTTAATGCCTCAAGAGGCCCACAGGAGGACGGGTGCATAAAGCATTGTGCCTGTCCCATGTTCCTCCACGTGAAGTCAACCCGAACAAGGGCAAGCAGGGAGTTCCCTGCCAACAAGGCCCCCGAAACACTCACTCCTTGATGCCCTCACAAAAACAGTTCTCAGCGCCTGGCAAGGCAGCACTCCCACACATGAGCTCAGAAGCTGCTTGCTGGCTCATCCAAGGGCTGCAAGAGCAAACATACCCTGGCAGGATGATAACACGTCCAGAAGAGGTCTGGGAAGCAGCAGTGTCCTGGCGTGAGATGACCGAGTCCCTCATCTCTGGCATCTGCAAGGAGGACGGAGATGGATGACGGAGAAGGGGACACTGGGAAGGGCTAGCTGCTCAGTCCACCTTAGACCAACGCAAGCGAAGAGCCAGAGCAGCCAAAGGGCTCTGGCCTCAGCAAGCCTTTGCCTCTGCTCCCTACCCCGAGAGCGGGGCAAGAAGTGCTCCCCACCACCAACGCTGGCCTTCTGTCACAAAGCGAGGCCCCTCTGGGTGTCTCTCTTGCAAAGCCAGGCCATTGCATGCAAGGGAAGGGCTCTACAGAGAGCCTGCTGTACTGTAGACCGCGAGGAGCACAAGTGGCACGGCAAGCCAGGAGAAAGCAGTCCCCCAGCCCCCAGAAGGAATTTCAGAAGAACCACGACTGGCGCTTGGGAAATGAAAAGCCTACCTGGAGAACAGCTTGCAACATCTTCTCAGTCCCGTTCAGCCTTTTCAAAAAGTCTACGTAAAATGTCATTTTTACGTCTTTTCTCTGGATGATCAGCATGCCCACGTCCCTCCAAACGAGGGCAACGTTCTTCCTGTTCTCCAGGCAGACATGGAAAAGACGTATGGTCCTTTGCAGGCAAAGCTGCACCGTGCCCTCAGAGACAGCGTTGTCTGAGGCTATCTGAGCGTACGGCAGTTGCTCACAATGCTGATGACCTGCAAAACAAGAGAAGAGCAACACATGAACTCCCAGAGCTGCTAAGCAGGCTACAATCAAAGCTCTGCAGCTTCCAGGTCCTCTGGCAATACATTGCTACTGAGTTGTCTAGCTGCTACGGCGCCTCTGAGGAGAAGCTTGGGTCGTTCCTTCCTTCCTGTTAGAAGTGGGAAGGGAGGTGTGGAGCGGACAGCTATGGTTTCTCTGATACAGGAAGGGAAAGAAAGAGTCTTAGGTGCTCAGCAGGAAGAAGAGCCATGATGGCAGGACAAGGCAGGGAGAAAGGCGCCAGGTGCCACGCTAAGCTGGAGGGTGCCGGGCCACTGGGGCCATGTCCACACTCAGTGCTCTCTTTGTCATTAGAGAGAAACGCACCCCAAACACAGACCCAAGCTCCTGGTGCCCCTCAGGGCCCTACGAGAGCCCCTTGCAAAGAGGCTGTGAGAGCCAGGAAGAGCCCTGGCATTTGCCTGTACGAGGTCTAGTGCAGCAAACCGGGGGAGAGAGAGCTGAAACACCATGGAATGAGAAGACACAGCACCGATACAACCGGAAGGAAACCTGTTGCTGAAGCGGGTCAAAGAGAGTGTGCTGTTACACTGTAGTGTCCCCTAGTGATTCTTTAAAACGAACAGGCAGGCAGGGTCCTTCTCGCAGCAGGCTGGCTTTGTTGAGCTGAAGCTGTTCTCAGGAATGCGGCAGGAGTTTGGTTATGCGGTCACCTCCGGACAGCAGAGCGCACCTCCCCGCGCTGCCCAAGGGCAAGCGCCGCTTTCAGTCTGTCTGCTTACCAGGAACGTCTGTGCAAGCATATCGGAGGTCATGATCTCGCGCAGTGGATTTTGCAAGATGAAACACGGGTCTCTCCACAACCACGAGATCCTTCTCCTTGCTGGCGACTCGCTTTCTGACAACTGCAAAAGTCCCAAGTCCAGGAATGTGGACAGCCTGAAACAGATGAGATGGTGGATCAGAAGAAGCCTTGGAGGGACACACGCATGACTCGTGAGGAGAATGGTGATGGTGCTTAGTGCCCTGCCCAGGCCTGAGGTACAAAGGAGCAAGATGGGCTCCTTGGAAACCTTGGGAGAAGACAAACAGGGTCTGTGCTTTTCCCTCTTGCTCCCCTTCACCCACGAAGAACAAGATAGTTCAGGAAAAGCTGACAAAAATCCTTTGGTTCAAGAAGATCTAAAAGGCAGGGGGTGGGGGGAGGGGTTCCCATGCTTGGAGTAAACCCCAGAGTGTCCCAGGCTTCCAAGTTTTGTCATGCAATTCTGACCACGGGGACTCCAGAAGCCCCAGAAAAAGTCCAACCCTTTTTCTGACACCGGGCCTGGACCTGATTGTACATCTGAATGGACAGGGGAGGTGGTCCGTCGCACATCTGTGCATTGCAGTGTTGTGCTGGGGCATTGAGCCTGCTTTCAAAGGAGGGGAAGAACAATCGCACTCCACGGCAAAGGGCTGCCAGGACTTCATCAACCTTCATCAGGATGTGGGGGGAAGGGAAGGAAGTTAAGTCCCACCTGGTGGAGAGCCAGCTGTTGGCTGAGGTAATGTGATGCGCTGTCCCAAATCTTAGCGAACTCTGGAAAAACAAGGGAAAGACACGTCATGCTCTGAGGCAGCAACCTCAAAACCCTGCAGGCCACTCCTGCCCAAGGACTGGTGCGTTTCTAGCTCAAGCATTTCAGATGGTCTCCAGAGCCTGGCAAGAACCAAAGGACACTTCAGCCTACCTCCAAAGAGGGCTCCTTTCCTTTCAGGTGCAGCTCTCCAGGGTGTGACCCACTCCCAGAGGAAACCATCAGCCGATTGCCACACCAGGGAGGACACAGTGCTGTGCTCCTCGGAAGTCTCAGAGGCTCAGGGCGGGCCCTGGTGTCTCCCCGGCAGGGTCCAGTTTCCCTGTGTCACATCTCCGAACGCACCAACTGCGCACGGCCCATGAGCACCTTCAGCTCTTCCACTCAGACACAAGCTCAGGGTGGGCAATGCCCACCACCAGGCAAGGAGCAGCCCTTTGGGGCCAGGGACTTCCGCCTACGGTGCCCCAGGAAGGCAGGGTCCGCGTCAGGAAGAGAACCAGGAGCCCTGTCTGCCAAATCAGCCCCTCAGCCTCTAGGGACGGTCAAGCAGGTCCCTCCTCGCAGTCACCAGTCCTGAGCAGCCACCCCCACAGCCCTCGGGGTTTCCGTGCCTCTCTTCAGAGATGTCCTTGACCCAATAACACTCATGAAATTGGGTCTGAAGGCCTTACCAGAACTCCGGAGCTTCTCCATTGTTGGAGATAAGTGAGGCTGCAAGAGCAGGTCTTTTGCCATCTTAGTTCCACCCCTGCTCCGCGTCAGCGACAACTGCAGCGAGTGGCTGGCAATGCCTTTCTTGGCAGAACGGCGGCAAGAGCAGCCACCGGCGCCTGGAGTCCCCTTGGCCTCGCCAGGGTGTGTGGGACGGATGCTGGTCACCATGGGGAAAAGGGGGCTGTCCCCACTGTGACATCAGACCGCGTCACAGAGGGGCTGCACACACCCGCCCCACCTCCCCACCCACCCAGGCCCTGCCAGGGGGGCTCTGCAGGGGGCAAGAGCTTCAGGGAGCTGCCCCCACCTCACTGTCTCCTGACCGGGAGGGGTTTCCCCAGGCTGGGGCTCACCCACACGGGGACACCGGGCTGGAAGTGCTTATGGGCTTCCTTCTGCCCTTCCCTGCTTCTTCCTGCCTCTCGTACCCATCGCTGTCTGCAGTGGGGGGTGGCAGGCTCCCCTGGTCGGCAGAGCTTTGGCCGGCGGTGGCTGCTCACAGCTCTTTGGAGCTGGCTGGAAGCCCCTCCGACTGGCCCCAGCAGCCCCTTACCTGCTCCCAGGCAGGTCCCACTGCAGCTCCCGCTGCTCACCCCTGGCCATCCCTGCCCAGCACAGAGCACCCTTGCCCCCGCCAAACACGTGCTTAAGGACCCTTGGGATACGCATCCACTAGAAACGCTGCCTTTAGCGTCGTCACAGTGGAAATGAACTGCCCGATTTTCAGCAAAGTCCAACCTGACGCTCAGTTGTGGGGGTAACTGATTGCCTTCTCTATTGGGCTTCATCCGAGCTTGAGATCCAGACTCTGGAGAACCAGGACTGAAGCCTGTCACTCGGATCTACAACTTTGATGCGTAGTTTGGGGGTTGTGCCTGTGCATAAGCAAGGTGCTACATTCAGGCTGCAAACAAACAAGCTGATGTGTTAGAGCAGAACAAACTCACACGTGAGCACAGATTTCCACGCTATTATGAAACATTGCTGCTCCTGGAAGATGCATTTTGTTTTCTTAATCAGAAGCCCTCATCGCATACATGCATTGTAGAACCATGCAGAACTCTACAAAACAAAATAAAATCAGTATTTCGTACAGAAGCTGTAGAGCTAAGGTGCAGTGCGTTTTTTGTTTAATTTAGGTCCCTTAAAAAGTGCTTATTATCTATTCCTTCATCTACGTCCCATAAGCAGGCAACATCCAGCCACTGCCTGGGAAGTAAGGCCTCGGCACGCGTAGCGCTTGCTCCAGAACACAAACACCCCAATGATGAACGCCCTCTCCCTTCCTCCTTTCTCTTAGCTTTTATTGCTGAGCAGACGCCATATGGTGGGGACTGTCCCCTTGGTCTGTTTGGGTCAGCTGTCCCGTCTATACACAGAGGCCTAAAGCAGCATCGGCGAGAAAGGACTGAATGAATCAGGTGTGCATAACCTAAGGCAGGGAGCAGGATGGGGAGGAAACGTAACAACAATCTGCAAAGACACAAGCCGTGGCTGTGGAGAGGAAGGGAATGACTTGTTTTCTATGTGCAGGATGGATCAGGCAAAGGAGGTGTTAACAGAGGCATTATCAAGACAGCAGCCGAGAAGGCACACAGCTGCAGGGGTAAAAACACCGGGGAGAAAGCTGTCAGGGGAACACCTGAAGGAGGGGGCAGAGGGAGCTGAGGGAGCCTCTCAGGGCAGAGAGAGAGGCTTAAGGGATGTCGGGCTGTCCTTTACAAGAGATTCTAGTCCTGTGTTCAACGTGTTAGTGGCATCCTCATCCGTATTGACTCAGCATGTTTGATTATTAAATGGTTATCTTTTTTTAGGCCTGCAAAAAAAGCTGCATAGGGTGCTAAGGTTTTATTTAATAATAAATTTTTTTTAAAAAAGCCCAACTTTTCACATCTGGCCTAAAATGTGGTCAAAATGCTTAATCAACTAAGGTGTGAGGAAAGGAGGGTAACTTTTGCCTCAGGAAAAATATTTAAACGCCGGCTGCTGACAGAGGACTTAAACTGAGGAACTGTACCTTGCGAGCCGAAGGCTTTAGTCTGTGGAGGGAGAGGGACAGCAAGAAGCTTCTGTATCAAAGGGAAAAGGTCAGGCAACAGGCTCCTGCTCAACAGCTCTAGGACTGGGGAGAGGACAGGTGTCAGCATGTTTTTGTAGTGGGAAAAGATCTTAGCCTGCCAAATTTGAGGGGGCTTTGAAATCACAGCAAGATCTAGGCTAGCTATTAAGAAATTCTTTCTAAGGGTAAAGATAGCAAGGGCTGCAGTAAATTGTCTGAGGATGTTACGAAGCCTCTATTGCGGAGGAAGGCCCCTGAGAATAGGCTGGCAGGCATTTGTCAAGAGGGACAAAGCTGAGCCTGCCTCAGGACGACAGGACTACTGGATGAGCTTCTGAAGTCTGTCCAAGGAGCCTTTCAACACGGCATGTTCTGGAAACACTTCAGTAGTGGAACTTGTACATTCAGCGACAAACGTGTTAGGAGAAAACTCTACACTCGCTCATTCTGGCTTTCCAATAAATATACAACTAAACTAAGTTGCCCACGTACTCCACGAACAGACTCATTTGTAAGGATACTACTCTTTTACCCCCTCAGTTACAGTTTGACCTTTTTAAAAAGAAACTAAACCCGAGACTACTTGGCCTCAATAACCCAAGCGACACAAGCACTCCTTTTTTCTCTTTTTTTAATCTCCCAGTGAAATCAGCTGAGATCTGTCCTCACAAGTCAATGGGTCTAAGTTGCCCGTACTATAACTAGTCTGTGTCATTTATGAAATGACGGAGTCAAACACAAAGAAAGCAAAACAACTTTCTAGACACCCTGTCTTCCCATCAAGATGAGCAAAATTTCTATTTGATAGCTAAAGCCTCCGGAATTTGCAAGTTTTAGGTTCAGAGTACTGATCCTCAAGAGACTGCTTTGCCAGAAAGAAAAGCTAAAAACTAGCACGATCAGAAACGTCTTTGATTCTGTAATGATCGGCACACAAAGCAGGTCGGCCAGCTACGTTCTCCACCACTGAAAAATCTTTAGAGTAGAGCAACTGGAAGTACAAAGAGGAGCAAACCGTTTTTGCTTGCTTCTAAATGACTTTGGCATGACAGCATTAGATCTCTTTCCATTCTGACCCGCATGAATGGGGAACAGGCCTGAAACAATATTTTGAAAACTATTTAGTTGCCCAAGAACACAAAAATGCCTTCTAGATTTTCAAAAGTCAGTAGTAACGACTCTCCCAATGGAAGTCAGGTGCTCAGGTTGCACTGAAAATCCCACTGATTTCTGGGGGAAATCCATCTGTCGCCGTTCCCTCCCTCCCCCCGCCACCCTCCCCAATTAAAATCACATTTTAAGTAGATGTTTGCATTTAATTACCCTCTGTGCTCAGCTACAGCATAGAACCTGGAAAACCTTTCTGGTGGTTTTGGTTGGTTCTCTGTTTCCCTCGGGGAAGGAAGCACGGGCTTGGCTCTGCACTTTGTAGACCGCTTTGCGTAATGAGGCACTGGTCTCCGATGAGGACTTCTCTTCGGTTCAGCACAAGTGGAGCAATGCTCTGCTGTGCTTTCCTAGAAAAAGCAAGGCATGCAGGCAACAAAGAAGTGCTAGCAGCCTCTGTTGCCAGAAAAAGACAGGATCCCGTTTAGCAGCGCTGTTCACAGAGAGATCAAACTCAGGCTGGATGGAGAGAAGCTGTGCAGGTAATGGGAAAGAGATTCGAGGGTGCGTTACTGCTTGGCTGTCTTCCTCACCTCCTCACTTCTCAGATTTGTGTGCCAACAAGCATTTTCAGGTAACTCGGCTCTGTTTGCTCCTTGAATTGTCGGGCTGTTTTAGCAGGCTCTTCAGATAAACAAGGGATAATCTCAGGATTCGGCTCAACGCATAGTGCTTTGTGCAAGTTTTAAAAACTCTAAACAGGTCGCTGAATAGGGCCTGCTCCAGCAATCCCTTTTACTTGCGGATACTCTTAAAGGACTAAGTGGTTGCACAATCACAGTTTCAGTAGGTAAACAATGGATAACGCTATCATTACCACCGGCAAATATATTCCCGTTTTTAAGGGTTATTAAAAAGTTAAAAAGGCACTGGTAGCCACGAACAGGCCAGTCTTGACGAAGAAAAGTTCCGACTGGCGAGCTACAAGTGAAAAACGTACCTGGAGAACAGGTGGGAAACTGCAGGCACCATTTCCTTGAGAAATTCACGCCTCCAGCCCTGCCCCGGCCTGCCCAGCACACCCCGAGCCAGGCCGGGGCAGCGAGGAGCCACCTTTCAAACGCCACGCTGACGCCTCCGGCCGAGGCAGCCTTCTTGAGCAAGCCACACGGCCTGCCACTCGCCCCCAGGCTCCCTTCAGCCCCACGGCGAAGCTGCCCCCGGCAGAGCCGCTCGGCCCGCCCGCCCCCGCGCCCCACCTCCCCTCAGCGCCTCGCTGCTCGCCCACCTCCCGCACGGTCGCGCCAGGCGGCGGCGCTTCCGGCCCTCCCGGCCGCCCGCTCGATGGCGCTTCCTCCCGCGGGGCGGCCTGAGGGGCGGCGGCGGCCCGGCCGGGACAGAGGCGGGCCGGGCCCGGCGCTCCTCAGCCTGGGGAGGGCAACACCGCCCGACTGAAAATACCTGCAGCTGCATCAGTCTCACTCCAGAAGGTGTGAGGTTCAGGGAAAAGCGGGTGGAGTCCCCGTGCCCAAACCCGGTTCCGATTCATGGCTCCGATTTTAACGGTTGTACTTGGCTCGTGGGCCCTGACAATGCTGCTCGGCTGGATTCTGCTATAAATTAGTCTTGGCGAATGAAATTGTACTTGTGACTCAGTTGTCACTCAGCTGACCTTGTAATGACAAAAATACGTTACTTGTTCGCAATTTATGTCCCTGTGTTGACTCAAAATTACCTTGAAAAAGCTTCATGCATATTTCTGTAGTTTGCTCCCGTGGTAGCAGTCTTCAACTATATGAAAGGCTGCTGCAAAGAGAGCTAGAACAAGAATCTGTGCTGGGATTGGGAAGTAGTAGTTGGCACAAGGACTTCAGACAATGGGGAAAGTGGATTCCAGGTCTCCCTTATGCCTTAGCAAGGTTGGGGCTTCTGTCTCTGGAGATGATGGTTTGTCAGCGATGATAGAGCTGTTTTGGGACAGAAGATACCGTGTTTTGGGACAGAAGAAATAGACGCACTCTGTTGAGGTTACTGCCAGCTGGCTTTTGTACTCTGAATCTGCGCGTGGAAGCGAAATAGTGCCCTGGATCATGGGGTTTTTTTCCCTCTTTAAAGGAAGGAAGGAGATTGAAGTATTCTGATACAGTCACAGGATGATAAAGGCCAATTTAGGAATGCCTAGTTCAGGACAGGTGCCAGCTGCAACTTTACGCCAGGCTGCAAATGGAGAAATGAATGAACTAGGGAGAAATGGAAGTTCAGTTCCGCACTGGTTTTAATTTATCTTTGGCTTTAAAAAAAAAAAAAAAAAAAAGTGAACAGAGAAAAACAGTAAACTGGGTAAGAATGGTAGAACCTAAGGAGCCGTTTGTATACAATGTTAGCAGTACTCTGACATTTTAATCATATTGCTGTGTACAGTTACTTGTATGGATTTATTAATTTTTCAGGTTTTACACAGGAGCGTCATCCGTACCTTATTTTGGCAGGCATCTAGCTCAATACTGTTGTGACAGTTCTGTGGAAGCAGAAGTCGCTCACAGTAATGTGTTTAGGAGCGTGCTAATACATTAGGGTTATTATGTTAAGAGTACCTTGGTGCCGTCAGGTATTTACGGATTGTTTTAGATGTGCTGCCATTAAAGTACTGTTATTTCAGTTTTCAGCTCAAACTAAACAGAGAGTTCCAAACACAATCTTGATGTTTTGCGCTGCTGTCCTGACTTAAGAGCTCAGTATGAACAAAAGCAAAGAAGTTCCAGTTCTACAGTTTTCAAGCCAACATCAGGCTAGTTTCTGATGGCATAGTCAAATTTTTACTGGGTTAATCAGAAAACAAATTGGAAATTCCTTGATTTTTCTGGATGTGCAAAACTGTATCTAGTTTGTATTGCCATTGGAAGACTTGGCAAACCCTTTTCTGTCTGAGCGAGTATGTTGGACTGATTAGTATGAACGTGTAGGGTCGTATGTTACTTGCCATCTAGACATAAAGGATATTAAAGTTCTGAGTAAATTAAATACATTGGTTTAGAATCTCAGCATTTTGCTGATTTTTTTAGTCTCAAAGTGCTAATCGGAGACAGTTCCAAAATAATCTTTTTTTTGTCTGCATGTTGTAATTACCTGATAATCAATCTCACCTCTTTATTTTTTAATTTCTCCTTATTTTACGTTTGTATCTCTCCAAAACAGAAGTCACAGACCTGCTTTGCTTAAAATTTTTGATAGCTTTCCTTCTACTTCTTCTAAATATGCCTTTTGCCTGTTTCAGCATCCTGCCCAAAAGCAGAATATTCGTTGATTGTAGACAAGTATAGGGTCTTTTATTTTGCTGTGAAGTGTTGTTAAATTTCTTTTTTGTTCATCACTGAACCACACATCGTAACTGCGTGTACATACATCATACTCTGCAAAAAACCAAAACTACACTCTTCAAGATCCACAAAATCCGCCCACTAACGTATGTGTTT
Organism: Numenius arquata; assembly: GCF_964106895.1. Classification (NCBI taxonomy): domain Eukaryota; kingdom Metazoa; phylum Chordata; class Aves; order Charadriiformes; family Scolopacidae; genus Numenius; species Numenius arquata. The sequence goes on from NC_133593.1 coordinate 115,101, forward strand.
GCATGTATCGGCGCAACATACCAGACTGGGGGCAGAGCACGGCAAAGGCCCTGATATTTCAAAGCACACCTGGCTGGTAAAGAGGGAACTGGCCTCTTCAGGAGAAACGGGAGGAGCGGTTTCCCCTTGCAGACATCCCACTCCGCAGCCCCCCTACACACACCCATCCTCCTTCCTGAGGGTGGTGCAACACAAGGCCTTCCCCTGGCAGATGCCTCTGCCACACATAGCAACTGGAAGGACGTTTGCGTCCTAGAATCCTTTTCCTTGTATCCTTGAAAAAAGAAAGAAAATGGAAGGAAGCCACCCCTCTCACAGGAGAGAGGAGTCTGTATGTTCTGCACTTGCAGTCCTGCCCCACGAAGCTTTGTCCCGTCTCTGTGACTTTCCCCACCTGGAGCAGAAGTATTTAGTCAGCTCTGCCTGTCCCTAGGACTTGTAGCAGCGCTGTGACGCTGCTTCTCTGCAGTTTGCAGAAGGCAACAGAGCTCTGGCTGGACACTGTCCTCAGGAAAGCCATGCCCTAGGAGTAAGCCTGAGGCGTCAGCGTGGCAGGTGGTGGGATGCTCCAGATGCAGCTGGAAGGACAGGTACACGCACCGCTGGGGGCAGCTCCTGGGCAGTGAGGGTGGAGCGGCTCAGCCGCGCTTTGTTGAAGTAAGGCCTTAACTTCACTGGCCACGGGACCCAGCGGGTGGTGGGAGGGGCTGGCAGGGCCCCAGGGCCTGCGGGGATTCAGCCCGCCAGCTTCGTCCACACACAAAGACCCCGACCCTGGGGCCACAGGGACCAGCCGGTGGGGCTCTGCCCTGAGGCTCACCTTAGCCCACCAGAGATCATCGCCCTGCTCTCAGCTCTCTCCCCTTGAACCGGAGGGCTGGCTCCAGGCTCTGGTTTTCCGAGGTGTCCCCATCACCTCCGCTCCACCCTCCTAACCAGGAGGTGTCACGCAAAAGGCTGAGGAGCCTGAGCAGAGCTTTGGCAGAGTCAAGCCACCCAACTGAAAAGCTGCCACCCTTAGCTTCCCTCTCCCCAGGCACGGTGGTGCCTGCACAGCTCTGGGTGCCCGTGGCAGCACTGGCCTGGGCGCCCTGTAGTGCTCTGGCTGTGTGAGCCCCCGGGGAAAAGCCCCTCCTCAGCAGGGCTGTGCAGCCATGGCAGGGCCCACGCTAGGGACCCAGAGGTGCGCCGGCCACAGGGAGCAGGGCTGCAGCCCAGCTGGTACAGCAAAGCCCTGGGAGAGGGCTGCCCCTGCGGCAGGCCTGAAGCTCCAGCCCTCTTTCCTGCAATGGCCTCTCCCTGCCCCACCAAAGCGCACCCGAGGGCGGATTTCACAGCCACTGAGGAAAGGCCCACAGGGTCAGACACAGCGCTTTGCAGATGGGGCTTTATTGAAATGACGGAAGCGGTGGTGTTAACGGCCTGGCTGGCCGGCACAGGCGCTCGTCGTGCTGGAGGAGGCTCTTGCTGGACGTCTCTCTCGGGAGCCTTGGTGTCCAAGAGGCCCTTCTGGCACTTTCAGGTGCAGACTAGATCTGCTCCCGGGAGCTGAGGAGTTGAATACAAAGTTCTGCAGTCTTATCTGCACAGAGAGGTGCAGAGCAACACCACAAGTGGGATCTGATTCTGTCTGCAGAGAGCAGGCCCGTGGTGCCTGTAATGCAATGCCAGCCCGCTGCTCTCTGTGCCACGAGGGCTGTCTTTGCCCGGGGCTGCGGGGTGTCAAAGGAATGAAGGAAGGGCACTGCCGGGCAGGGTCAAACACCGCACATGTCTGGAGATCCCTACCTGGGGGACTGCTCCTCAGCACCACAGCAATGGGCTCGTCCCTCTTCCCAGGACGCGGGTGGCTGCTCCTCGCAAAGCCCAGTGGCTCCATGGGGGAAGGCTCCTACCACAGCAAGGACAAAGTCCCGCATCTTGACTGAGACCCTCCTGCCTCTCCTCTCTCCGAGTTGCCCCCATCCCCATGGATGCCACAGCAACTCCAACACGCCCCAAACTCCACAGCCCCCTCAGTGCCAGCTGTGCTTGGGGCTGCAGAGAGGCATCTGCCATCGGGGACCGACCTGTGCCATTCCCGTGGCGTGATGCTGTCCGTGTCCTGCCGCCATGGACATGGGATCTGCCTCCCCCACCCGCAGCCGGGTCACCAGCCCCCAGCCGGCACAGGTCTGGCCTGAAGCTGGCCCACATTCATCTTTTCAGAGATGAGGACTCCAAAACGCAAAGGCTTGGCTTGTCCTCTGGGCTCTCCTCATCCTCCACGGATGGCTCTTTTCTGCCCTCTCCCCACCGCTCTGGAGTGCCACAAATGCAGGAGCCTTGCGCAGAGAGACAGGGCTGAGCACAGGAGATGTCACTGGGCAGCAGGGAAGGGGCCTCGAGCTGCTACAGCTCCACACAGGACAGTCAGTCCCCACGCTCCTAGGGCTTAGCGACCTTCCCACCATGGCTCCCCGGAAGGAGGGGAACGCTCTGTTCCTAATTGTTTTTCACTGCCTGCAGTCCCTGGGTCTCCCATTGCTTCTGCTCTTCTTTCCAAGCCTTCAGGGACGCCACTTTTCCCCTTGCCTTCTGCGGGCACCTCCTGCGCAAGGAGTCCCAGAGCCTGTTTCTTTCCTTCTCTGTGCACACGCGGGGCTGTGCTTGCAGGGCCACGGCAATGCAGCAGCAGAAAGTGTTAGTCTCCCCGGCGGAGGGCTGGGGGGATTTTCGCTCTCCCTGCTGCCCCTTCTTTTCAGCCTCTCTGTCAGCCCTGCTTTGCTTGCAGTCCTCACAGGCCACACTGCAGCGCCTTTCTGCAGTCACCCCTGAGCCAAGTGGCCACGGGGCTGAAAGCAACCCAGCTGCCTGCTGTCCCAGACAAGCCTAGCAGTGCTGTCGCCATTACAACCACCACCAAATCAAGTCTTCGGGTGTTTCTGGACATGACAGAAGTGAAGGCTGTCTTCTAAACGGCCAGAACAAGCTGCTGCCTCTCGAGAAAGCCTAGGGAGAAGTGCTTCAGCCTTCAGCTAAGCACACTGTATGGGGTCTTCCAAGACATGACATCCGAAGACCTGTGCTTTTCTCCAGGTGGATATGACACTCCAGTCCCTCCAGGAGCCCGTGCCACGTACCGGTTCTTCCCTCCTCTTCTCTGGCCCAGTAGGGGGTGCAGGTTGGGGTCCAGCTTCCTGCAGTTGTTGGCCGCTGCGTGCCTCTTTCCCCAAACGATGCCACCGCAGCACTGCCAGCTCACTGCAGACACAACACACGGCGGGAGGAGGAGGTGTGAGCACAGGGAGATGGCTCTCCAGCCAGGGCTCCCAAGCCGGGCACCTGCCAGGGCTGCAGGAGGCAGCTCTGCTGAGAGGCCGGTGCCAGGAGAAGCGCCTCTCTTCCTCCCCTGGTGCTGCGAGGAGCGGGAGGAAGGGCGCTGTGGGATAGGAAGCATTGCCCGTGCCTCGAAAGACTTACCACCTGAGCTTGTCCTGCAGATCCCTCCGGTCATCCTTCTGTCTCCTGCGCTCGCGGGCCACCTTCCCCAGGATGCACGTCACCACCTCCCACAGGGCCTGGTGTGTCCGTGGGGAAAGGCTCCTGCAACAGCAAGGACAAAGTCTCTCTGACCCTTCAGCTGTGACCCTCCTGCCTCTTCCCACACCCAGCCCCACACATACATGGGCAGGAGGAGTTCCAAGCACCCTGCCATCAGGCTCTAACCCAGCTTGTTCCCGTGGCTGGAGAAATCCCCAGGTGCTCTGTGCGGCCCCGTGGCTCAGGGGTTGGCTTCCTTGACCCACCACCGGTGGCTCACCACCACCCCATCGCGCCAGGCCTTGGCTGGAGCCGGCGCGCTCTTACCGCTTAGGGGGGACAGTGTCATCCTCGTGGACGGTGAAGTGCTCTTCTCCGGCCTCTTCGCACTCCTCCATCATTGTCTCCAGGAGGTCGGGGCTGGACTCCTCCATCTCCATGCTAGTCAGGGGGCTGACTGATGGTTGCTCAGAGGAACTGGAGATCTGCACAGGAAGAGACTCTCATACATACAGCCCTGCACCCGGAGGGTGCCGCTTCCCAGCATGCAGCCCCCCAGACCACTTCTGGAGGGACCCTGGCAGGACGGGGAAAACCAGAAGGCCCTCAGCATGCCCTTGAGGTGACACCCAAGTGCCACCAGGGTTTCACCACAGCTCCCTGCCCTCTTGCTCAGGAAAGGCAGCAGTCACCCACCCAGCTCCGCTGCAGCAACGCTGCTATGATGACTCGGGTGCGAGAAGCACCTTACAATCTCAGCCCCCTTGGAGGAGAAAGTGCCCCTTTTCTGCAGGAATTTAAAGTACCTGGCTCTTCTCCATCTTCGTTTTTGTCTTAGCCTTGGCTTTGGCCACTGGTACAGTTCGCCGTTTCCTTTTTTCCTTTTCCGCCAGCTCTGCTTTCTTCTTTTCTTCAGCCAGGTATTTCTGGATGTGTTCTGGAAGCTGCTTCTTCCAGTGTTTATTCTGGAGGGCGACCAAAATGCAACAGCAGGCAGCATTAGTCTGCCCTGCAGAGGGCTGAGCTGTTTTCATTTCTGCCCTCCCTTCTGCCTTTCTGTCCATGCTGGCTTGCTCCAGGGGTCTGCAGGCTCCACCGAAGAGCCCGTCTGTAAGGACCAGGGAGCCAAGCGACCAGCAGGCTAAAAACCACCTGGCAGCTGGCAATCCCAGACAAGCCTTGCGGTCACCTTACTGACAGAAACAGCCACAAGTAAGGTCTTTGGGTGTGTTTCATGAGGCTAACGGAAGTGAGAAGTATATTCTCAATACCCGCCTCTCTTCAACTAAGCGCCAAAGCAACTAGTCCGGGGGCCCGTGAACACACAGGGAAGAATCTTGTGAGAACCGGCCTGCGTGGAGCGACGCTCCTCTACAGTCCAGTGCGACACGCTCACTGCAGCAGCCCGTGTCAGGTACCTTTTCTCGCTTCTCCATATTTACGGCAATGAAGTCTACCATTCTGGGTTTGACCGGAGGAATTAGTTTCTCTTTCTCCTCCTTTTCCTTCAAGGAGCACCGCTGGATGGCCGGTAGCTGCCTGCAAAGACACAGCAGGGTGCGGTGGCACTAGTGAAGGAGGAGCTGGTTCTGGCATCCGCTGCTTCCACGTGGCGCACCTGCCTCTGCAGCAGAATGCGCTCTACTTGCCTCCTTGTGATCGAGTCCAGAGAGACAGAGAAGACCCCAGGCTGTGAGGCTCAGATGAGCCCAAGAGCCCCACTAAAGCTCAGGATGCCCGGGTCTAGGCCTTCTCATTGCTGGAGCAATGAGAGGATCAGGGTCCTATGTCCTGAGATACTGCTACGCTCTCTGGGTCGCTGCACTGAAGTCTGCTCCGTGGTCCAAAATACAGAGGGCTCACGGGCTCTACAAGCACGTGGGGGGCTGGCGACGCAGAGTCTAAAGGAGGAGGACACGACCCCTTGGGAAAAGCAATCCTGCCACTGAGCTCTCTTTAGCCCTTCATGCTTCTGGTTAACCAGATGAATCCTCTGCACTAACTCGCTGCAGAACACTGTTCTTGGCTGACAGAAAGGTCGGGGTCATTTCAATCTGAAGGGAAAGCCAAAAAGGCCTTCTGCTCCTGCAATGAGCGTTTGCAGTTAAGTTACTCAACAGATCTGCACACCAGGAGCAAAGAAAGAAATGATGCTGCCAGCAGAGTCTCCCAAGAAGCTACAAGCTGCTTGCCATGCACCCGGGAAGCCATTAGTTAGTGGGAGGTGGGATAACCGCACTTTGAGCTTGTCTAGCGTCTGTGTCCAGGAGAAACATCTCGCTCCCACAGAGACGAGAGCACAGGGTCACGCTCAGCCATTTATGCAAGTGTCTCACCTGCCACGAGGCTCAGTCCCCTCAGCTTTCTGACCCTGCTCTGACTTCACAGTCATTGCAGGTAACCGGTTTGGAGAAAGCCTTGCTCGACAAAGGAGGCGCTTCTCGGCAAGATCCTCTAGAAACAGGCAATGAAACAACCCTTCAGAAGAGCATCTTGGTGGTGTTCTGGGAACTGGGTGCCTACTGTGTCTCAGCTCCAATGAGAGTGGCGTGTAGGTCTGCTCAAGTGGTAACACTGGGGAAGAGGGGTCCTTTTCATCTCCATGGATGAAAGCCGTGTTTCCTGGGAGTTTTTTTGTCCGTCTCCTCATGCCTACAGCGCACCGTTATTCACTAGGGAAAACTGTTTTGACGGCTTTCTCTCACGCGTGTGCTGAAATGGAGGGGTCCCTGGGGGATGACGCTGGTGGTCTCCAAGAGTCTTTCTGGGGAGGGGAATCATTTAGCCCAAGAGGAGGCAGCTCATGGATTTCTGGATTGGTCCCACGCACGCAGGTTTGCTGCTGGGGCAGGTTCACACCAAAGGCATTGCTTCTGACACATCTGAGAATACGATGGAAAGAAGCAGGGTCAGAGCTCTGCACTGTTTGCAGCACAGGCTGGGGAGTGCAGGCCACTGGGACGGTGTCCTTCAGCAGTCCCAGTGGCTATTTGTGGTGCAGGGCTGTCCTGAGACCTTGTTCCACAGTGGGTCACTGGAGCTTTACCAGAACGGGTACAGAGAGTCACAGGAGGCCCCTCTCCCTCTTCCGGGCATCCTGGGGGTAACCTCAGCTCTAATCCCCTCCAGAGGCAGAGGAAGGAAAACCTACAGCCCCCTGGCCAGCAACCTGCCGGTCCCTTACCTTTCTTTCCACTGCCATCACCTTTTCGCCAGCACTGCTCTGGGGCAGCCTTCACATGTCCAGTCAGGCCTGCTTTCCCTGCTGGCATGTTAGGCACGGTCTCAAGCTTGCACCTGGAAAGAGGAAGAAGGCGCCAGGCTGTAGAAAGGACACCGCATTGTTTCCCAAGGCAGCCCATCCCGGAGGACCCTAGTAGGAACGCCTCGCCTACAGGCAGGCGAGGCCCCGTCAGCCCGTGACAGGGTTTTTCCATCCTTCTTGTGACAATGGTCGTCCTCCCGCAGAGCCTCCTTGCTGCTTCTGGGGAAAATGATTCCTCTCTTACTCATAGTGCACGCGGGGAGCAGACTAATCTCGAGCGCTCTGACTATCTAACACCCTTTGGAATGCTGATCTTGTCCTCCAAGTTTCTTGTAGAGCCTCACAGATTAATGCCTTTGCAGCTATAAGGAGTCCCCTCCCTCCCCTCAGCCGTCGATGGCACTGCACAGCAATGCTGGCACAGGACAGAGCTCTGTGGAACGCCACCAGATGCAAGCTCCTGTTTGGACAAGAAACCGCCCCTCTACCCCTGGGCCCCAAGCAGAAGGCAGTCTCATGCACAGGAGAGAAAAAGAGCAGGAGAAGCCTGCCGGGAAATGTTGCCTTAATGCCTCAAGAGGCCCACAGGAGGACGGGTGCATAAAGCATTGTGCCTGTCCCATGTTCCTCCACGTGAAGTCAACCCGAACAAGGGCAAGCAGGGAGTTCCCTGCCAACAAGGCCCCCGAAACACTCACTCCTTGATGCCCTCACAAAAACAGTTCTCAGCGCCTGGCAAGGCAGCACTCCCACACATGAGCTCAGAAGCTGCTTGCTGGCTCATCCAAGGGCTGCAAGAGCAAACATACCCTGGCAGGATGATAACACGTCCAGAAGAGGTCTGGGAAGCAGCAGTGTCCTGGCGTGAGATGACCGAGTCCCTCATCTCTGGCATCTGCAAGGAGGACGGAGATGGATGACGGAGAAGGGGACACTGGGAAGGGCTAGCTGCTCAGTCCACCTTAGACCAACGCAAGCGAAGAGCCAGAGCAGCCAAAGGGCTCTGGCCTCAGCAAGCCTTTGCCTCTGCTCCCTACCCCGAGAGCGGGGCAAGAAGTGCTCCCCACCACCAACGCTGGCCTTCTGTCACAAAGCGAGGCCCCTCTGGGTGTCTCTCTTGCAAAGCCAGGCCATTGCATGCAAGGGAAGGGCTCTACAGAGAGCCTGCTGTACTGTAGACCGCGAGGAGCACAAGTGGCACGGCAAGCCAGGAGAAAGCAGTCCCCCAGCCCCCAGAAGGAATTTCAGAAGAACCACGACTGGCGCTTGGGAAATGAAAAGCCTACCTGGAGAACAGCTTGCAACATCTTCTCAGTCCCGTTCAGCCTTTTCAAAAAGTCTACGTAAAATGTCATTTTTACGTCTTTTCTCTGGATGATCAGCATGCCCACGTCCCTCCAAACGAGGGCAACGTTCTTCCTGTTCTCCAGGCAGACATGGAAAAGACGTATGGTCCTTTGCAGGCAAAGCTGCACCGTGCCCTCAGAGACAGCGTTGTCTGAGGCTATCTGAGCGTACGGCAGTTGCTCACAATGCTGATGACCTGCAAAACAAGAGAAGAGCAACACATGAACTCCCAGAGCTGCTAAGCAGGCTACAATCAAAGCTCTGCAGCTTCCAGGTCCTCTGGCAATACATTGCTACTGAGTTGTCTAGCTGCTACGGCGCCTCTGAGGAGAAGCTTGGGTCGTTCCTTCCTTCCTGTTAGAAGTGGGAAGGGAGGTGTGGAGCGGACAGCTATGGTTTCTCTGATACAGGAAGGGAAAGAAAGAGTCTTAGGTGCTCAGCAGGAAGAAGAGCCATGATGGCAGGACAAGGCAGGGAGAAAGGCGCCAGGTGCCACGCTAAGCTGGAGGGTGCCGGGCCACTGGGGCCATGTCCACACTCAGTGCTCTCTTTGTCATTAGAGAGAAACGCACCCCAAACACAGACCCAAGCTCCTGGTGCCCCTCAGGGCCCTACGAGAGCCCCTTGCAAAGAGGCTGTGAGAGCCAGGAAGAGCCCTGGCATTTGCCTGTACGAGGTCTAGTGCAGCAAACCGGGGGAGAGAGAGCTGAAACACCATGGAATGAGAAGACACAGCACCGATACAACCGGAAGGAAACCTGTTGCTGAAGCGGGTCAAAGAGAGTGTGCTGTTACACTGTAGTGTCCCCTAGTGATTCTTTAAAACGAACAGGCAGGCAGGGTCCTTCTCGCAGCAGGCTGGCTTTGTTGAGCTGAAGCTGTTCTCAGGAATGCGGCAGGAGTTTGGTTATGCGGTCACCTCCGGACAGCAGAGCGCACCTCCCCGCGCTGCCCAAGGGCAAGCGCCGCTTTCAGTCTGTCTGCTTACCAGGAACGTCTGTGCAAGCATATCGGAGGTCATGATCTCGCGCAGTGGATTTTGCAAGATGAAACACGGGTCTCTCCACAACCACGAGATCCTTCTCCTTGCTGGCGACTCGCTTTCTGACAACTGCAAAAGTCCCAAGTCCAGGAATGTGGACAGCCTGAAACAGATGAGATGGTGGATCAGAAGAAGCCTTGGAGGGACACACGCATGACTCGTGAGGAGAATGGTGATGGTGCTTAGTGCCCTGCCCAGGCCTGAGGTACAAAGGAGCAAGATGGGCTCCTTGGAAACCTTGGGAGAAGACAAACAGGGTCTGTGCTTTTCCCTCTTGCTCCCCTTCACCCACGAAGAACAAGATAGTTCAGGAAAAGCTGACAAAAATCCTTTGGTTCAAGAAGATCTAAAAGGCAGGGGGTGGGGGGAGGGGTTCCCATGCTTGGAGTAAACCCCAGAGTGTCCCAGGCTTCCAAGTTTTGTCATGCAATTCTGACCACGGGGACTCCAGAAGCCCCAGAAAAAGTCCAACCCTTTTTCTGACACCGGGCCTGGACCTGATTGTACATCTGAATGGACAGGGGAGGTGGTCCGTCGCACATCTGTGCATTGCAGTGTTGTGCTGGGGCATTGAGCCTGCTTTCAAAGGAGGGGAAGAACAATCGCACTCCACGGCAAAGGGCTGCCAGGACTTCATCAACCTTCATCAGGATGTGGGGGGAAGGGAAGGAAGTTAAGTCCCACCTGGTGGAGAGCCAGCTGTTGGCTGAGGTAATGTGATGCGCTGTCCCAAATCTTAGCGAACTCTGGAAAAACAAGGGAAAGACACGTCATGCTCTGAGGCAGCAACCTCAAAACCCTGCAGGCCACTCCTGCCCAAGGACTGGTGCGTTTCTAGCTCAAGCATTTCAGATGGTCTCCAGAGCCTGGCAAGAACCAAAGGACACTTCAGCCTACCTCCAAAGAGGGCTCCTTTCCTTTCAGGTGCAGCTCTCCAGGGTGTGACCCACTCCCAGAGGAAACCATCAGCCGATTGCCACACCAGGGAGGACACAGTGCTGTGCTCCTCGGAAGTCTCAGAGGCTCAGGGCGGGCCCTGGTGTCTCCCCGGCAGGGTCCAGTTTCCCTGTGTCGCATCTCCGAACGCACCAACTGCGCACGGCCCATGAGCACCTTCAGCTCTTCCACTCAGACACAAGCTCAGGGTGGGCAATGCCCACCACCAGGCAAGGAGCAGCCCTTTGGGGCCAGGGACTTCCGCCTACGGTGCCCCAGGAAGGCAGGGTCCGCGTCAGGAAGAGAACCAGGAGCCCTGTCTGCCAAATCAGCCCCTCAGCCTCTAGGGACGGTCAAGCAGGTCCCTCCTCGCAGTCACCAGTCCTGAGCAGCCACCCCCACAGCCCTCGGGGTTTCCGTGCCTCTCTTCAGAGATGTCCTTGACCCAATAACACTCATGAAATTGGGTCTGAAGGCCTTACCAGAACTCCGGAGCTTCTCCATTGTTGGAGATAAGTGAGGCTGCAAGAGCAGGTCTTTTGCCATCTTAGTTCCACCCCTGCTCCGCGTCAGCGACAACTGCAGCGAGTGGCTGGCAATGCCTTTCTTGGCAGAACGGCGGCAAGAGCAGCCACCGGCGCCTGGAGTCCCCTTGGCCTCGCCAGGGTGTGTGGGACGGATGCTGGTCACCATGGGGAAAAGGGGGCTGTCCCCACTGTGACATCAGACCGCGTCACAGAGGGGCTGCACACACCCGCCCCACCTCCCCACCCACCCAGGCCCTGCCAGGGGGGCTCTGCAGGGGGCAAGAGCTTCAGGGAGCTGCCCCCACCTCACTGTCTCCTGACCGGGAGGGGTTTCCCCAGGCTGGGGCTCACCCACACGGGGACACCGGGCTGGAAGTGCTTATGGGCTTCCTTCTGCCCTTCCCTGCTTCTTCCTGCCTCTCGTACCCATCGCTGTCTGCAGTGGGGGGTGGCAGGCTCCCCTGGTCGGCAGAGCTTTGGCCGGCGGTGGCTGCTCACAGCTCTTTGGAGCTGGCTGGAAGCCCCTCCGACTGGCCCCAGCAGCCCCTTACCTGCTCCCAGGCAGGTCCCACTGCAGCTCCCGCTGCTCACCCCTGGCCATCCCTGCCCAGCACAGAGCACCCTTGCCCCCGCCAAACACGTGCTTAAGGACCCTTGGGATACGCATCCACTAGAAACGCTGCCTTTAGCGTCGTCACAGTGGAAATGAACTGCCCGATTTTCAGCAAAGTCCAACCTGACGCTCAGTTGTGGGGGTAACTGATTGCCTTCTCTATTGGGCTTCATCCGAGCTTGAGATCCAGACTCTGGAGAACCAGGACTGAAGCCTGTCACTCGGATCTACAACTTTGATGCGTAGTTTGGGGGTTGTGCCTGTGCATAAGCAAGGTGCTACATTCAGGCTGCAAACAAACAAGCTGATGTGTTAGAGCAGAACAAACTCACACGTGAGCACAGATTTCCACGCTATTATGAAACATTGCTGCTCCTGGAAGATGCATTTTGTTTTCTTAATCAGAAGCCCTCATCGCATACATGCATTGTAGAACCATGCAGAACTCTACAAAACAAAATAAAATCAGTATTTCGTACAGAAGCTGTAGAGCTAAGGTGCAGTGCGTTTTTTGTTTAATTTAGGTCCCTTAAAAAGTGCTTATTATCTATTCCTTCATCTACGTCCCATAAGCAGGCAACATCCAGCCACTGCCTGGGAAGTAAGGCCTCGGCACGCGTAGCGCTTGCTCCAGAACACAAACACCCCAATGATGAACGCCCTCTCCCTTCCTCCTTTCTCTTAGCTTTTATTGCTGAGCAGACGCCATATGGTGGGGACTGTCCCCTTGGTCTGTTTGGGTCAGCTGTCCCGTCTATACACAGAGGCCTAAAGCAGCATCGGCGAGAAAGGACTGAATGAATCAGGTGTGCATAACCTAAGGCAGGGAGCAGGATGGGGAGGAAACGTAACAACAATCTGCAAAGACACAAGCCGTGGCTGTGGAGAGGAAGGGAATGACTTGTTTTCTATGTGCAGGATGGATCAGGCAAAGGAGGTGTTAACAGAGGCATTATCAAGACAGCAGCCGAGAAGGCACACAGCTGCAGGGGTAAAAACACCGGGGAGAAAGCTGTCAGGGGAACACCTGAAGGAGGGGGCAGAGGGAGCTGAGGGAGCCTCTCAGGGCAGAGAGAGAGGCTTAAGGGATGTCGGGCTGTCCTTTACAAGAGATTCTAGTCCTGTGTTCAACGTGTTAGTGGCATCCTCATCCGTATTGACTCAGCATGTTTGATTATTAAATGGTTATCTTTTTTTAGGCCTGCAAAAAAAGCTGCATAGGGTGCTAAGGTTTTATTTAATAATAAATTTTTTTTAAAAAAGCCCAACTTTTCACATCTGGCCTAAAATGTGGTCAAAATGCTTAATCAACTAAGGTGTGAGGAAAGGAGGGTAACTTTTGCCTCAGGAAAAATATTTAAACGCCGGCTGCTGACAGAGGACTTAAACTGAGGAACTGTACCTTGCGAGCCGAAGGCTTTAGTCTGTGGAGGGAGAGGGACAGCAAGAAGCTTCTGTATCAAAGGGAAAAGGTCAGGCAACAGGCTCCTGCTCAACAGCTCTAGGACTGGGGAGAGGACAGGTGTCAGCATGTTTTTGTAGTGGGAAAAGATCTTAGCCTGCCAAATTTGAGGGGGCTTTGAAATCACAGCAAGATCTAGGCTAGCTATTAAGAAATTCTTTCTAAGGGTAAAGATAGCAAGGGCTGCAGTAAATTGTCTGAGGATGTTACGAAGCCTCTATTGCGGAGGAAGGCCCCTGAGAATAGGCTGGCAGGCATTTGTCAAGAGGGACAAAGCTGAGCCTGCCTCAGGACGACAGGACTACTGGATGAGCTTCTGAAGTCTGTCCAAGGAGCCTTTCAACACGGCATGTTCTGGAAACACTTCAGTAGTGGAACTTGTACATTCAGCGACAAACGTGTTAGGAGAAAACTCTACACTCGCTCATTCTGGCTTTCCAATAAATATACAACTAAACTAAGTTGCCCACGTACTCCACGAACAGACTCATTTGTAAGGATACTACTCTTTTACCCCCTCAGTTACAGTTTGACCTTTTTAAAAAGAAACTAAACCCGAGACTACTTGGCCTCAATAACCCAAGCGACACAAGCACTCCTTTTTTCTCTTTTTTTAATCTCCCAGTGAAATCAGCTGAGATCTGTCCTCACAAGTCAATGGGTCTAAGTTGCCCGTACTATAACTAGTCTGTGTCATTTATGAAATGACGGAGTCAAACACAAAGAAAGCAAAACAACTTTCTAGACACCCTGTCTTCCCATCAAGATGAGCAAAATTTCTATTTGATAGCTAAAGCCTCCGGAATTTGCAAGTTTTAGGTTCAGAGTACTGATCCTCAAGAGACTGCTTTGCCAGAAAGAAAAGCTAAAAACTAGCACGATCAGAAACGTCTTTGATTCTGTAATGATCGGCACACAAAGCAGGTCGGCCAGCTACGTTCTCCACCACTGAAAAATCTTTAGAGTAGAGCAACTGGAAGTACAAAGAGGAGCAAACCGTTTTTGCTTGCTTCTAAATGACTTTGGCATGACAGCATTAGATCTCTTTCCATTCTGACCCGCATGAATGGGGAACAGGCCTGAAACAATATTTTGAAAACTATTTAGTTGCCCAAGAACACAAAAATGCCTTCTAGATTTTCAAAAGTCAGTAGTAACGACTCTCCCAATGGAAGTCAGGTGCTCAGGTTGCACTGAAAATCCCACTGATTTCTGGGGGAAATCCATCTGTCGCCGTTCCCTCCCTCCCCCCGCCACCCTCCCCAATTAAAATCACATTTTAAGTAGATGTTTGCATTTAATTACCCTCTGTGCTCAGCTACAGCATAGAACCTGGAAAACCTTTCTGGTGGTTTTGGTTGGTTCTCTGTTTCCCTCGGGGAAGGAAGCACGGGCTTGGCTCTGCACTTTGTAGACCGCTTTGCGTAATGAGGCACTGGTCTCCGATGAGGACTTCTCTTCGGTTCAGCACAAGTGGAGCAATGCTCTGCTGTGCTTTCCTAGAAAAAGCAAGGCATGCAGGCAACAAAGAAGTGCTAGCAGCCTCTGTTGCCAGAAAAAGACAGGATCCCGTTTAGCAGCGCTGTTCACAGAGAGATCAAACTCAGGCTGGATGGAGAGAAGCTGTGCAGGTAATGGGAAAGAGATTCGAGGGTGCGTTACTGCTTGGCTGTCTTCCTCACCTCCTCACTTCTCAGATTTGTGTGCCAACAAGCATTTTCAGGTAACTCGGCTCTGTTTGCTCCTTGAATTGTCGGGCTGTTTTAGCAGGCTCTTCAGATAAACAAGGGATAATCTCAGGATTCGGCTCAACGCATAGTGCTTTGTGCAAGTTTTAAAAACTCTAAACAGGTCGCTGAATAGGGCCTGCTCCAGCAATCCCTTTTACTTGCGGATACTCTTAAAGGACTAAGTGGTTGCACAATCACAGTTTCAGTAGGTAAACAATGGATAACGCTATCATTACCACCGGCAAATATATTCCCGTTTTTAAGGGTTATTAAAAAGTTAAAAAGGCACTGGTAGCCACGAACAGGCCAGTCTTGACGAAGAAAAGTTCCGACTGGCGAGCTACAAGTGAAAAACGTACCTGGAGAACAGGTGGGAAACTGCAGGCACCATTTCCTTGAGAAATTCACGCCTCCAGCCCTGCCCCGGCCTGCCCAGCACACCCCGAGCCAGGCCGGGGCAGCGAGGAGCCACCTTTCAAACGCCACGCTGACGCCTCCGGCCGAGGCAGCCTTCTTGAGCAAGCCACACGGCCTGCCACTCGCCCCCAGGCTCCCTTCAGCCCCACGGCGAAGCTGCCCCCGGCAGAGCCGCTCGGCCCGCCCGCCCCCGCGCCCCACCTCCCCTCAGCGCCTCGCTGCTCGCCCACCTCCCGCACGGTCGCGCCAGGCGGCGGCGCTTCCGGCCCTCCCGGCCGCCCGCTCGATGGCGCTTCCTCCCGCGGGGCGGCCTGAGGGGCGGCGGCGGCCCGGCCGGGACAGAGGCGGGCCGGGCCCGGCGCTCCTCAGCCTGGGGAGGGCAACACCGCCCGACTGAAAATACCTGCAGCTGCATCAGTCTCACTCCAGAAGGTGTGAGGTTCAGGGAAAAGCGGGTGGAGTCCCCGTGCCCAAACCCGGTTCCGATTCATGGCTCCGATTTTAACGGTTGTACTTGGCTCGTGGGCCCTGACAATGCTGCTCGGCTGGATTCTGCTATAAATTAGTCTTGGCGAATGAAATTGTACTTGTGACTCAGTTGTCACTCAGCTGACCTTGTAATGACAAAAATACGTTACTTGTTCGCAATTTATGTCCCTGTGTTGACTCAAAATTACCTTGAAAAAGCTTCATGCATATTTCTGTAGTTTGCTCCCGTGGTAGCAGTCTTCAACTATATGAAAGGCTGCTGCAAAGAGAGCTAGAACAAGAATCTGTGCTGGGATTGGGAAGTAGTAGTTGGCACAAGGACTTCAGACAATGGGGAAAGTGGATTCCAGGTCTCCCTTATGCCTTAGCAAGGTTGGGGCTTCTGTCTCTGGAGATGATGGTTTGTCAGCGATGATAGAGCTGTTTTGGGACAGAAGATACCGTGTTTTGGGACAGAAGAAATAGACGCACTCTGTTGAGGTTACTGCCAGCTGGCTTTTGTACTCTGAATCTGCGCGTGGAAGCGAAATAGTGCCCTGGATCATGGGGTTTTTTTCCCTCTTTAAAGGAAGGAAGGAGATTGAAGTATTCTGATACAGTCACAGGATGATAAAGGCCAATTTAGGAATGCCTAGTTCAGGACAGGTGCCAGCTGCAACTTTACGCCAGGCTGCAAATGGAGAAATGAATGAACTAGGGAGAAATGGAAGTTCAGTTCCGCACTGGTTTTAATTTATCTTTGGCTTTAAAAAAAAAAAAAAAAAAAAGTGAACAGAGAAAAACAGTAAACTGGGTAAGAATGGTAGAACCTAAGGAGCCGTTTGTATACAATGTTAGCAGTACTCTGACATTTTAATCATATTGCTGTGTACAGTTACTTGTATGGATTTATTAATTTTTCAGGTTTTACACAGGAGCGTCATCCGTACCTTATTTTGGCAGGCATCTAGCTCAATACTGTTGTGACAGTTCTGTGGAAGCAGAAGTCGCTCACAGTAATGTGTTTAGGAGCGTGCTAATACATTAGGGTTATTATGTTAAGAGTACCTTGGTGCCGTCAGGTATTTACGGATTGTTTTAGATGTGCTGCCATTAAAGTACTGTTATTTCAGTTTTCAGCTCAAACTAAACAGAGAGTTCCAAACACAATCTTGATGTTTTGCGCTGCTGTCCTGACTTAAGAGCTCAGTATGAACAAAAGCAAAGAAGTTCCAGTTCTACAGTTTTCAAGCCAACATCAGGCTAGTTTCTGATGGCATAGTCAAATTTTTACTGGGTTAATCAGAAAACAAATTGGAAATTCCTTGATTTTTCTGGATGTGCAAAACTGTATCTAGTTTGTATTGCCATTGGAAGACTTGGCAAACCCTTTTCTGTCTGAGCGAGTATGTTGGACTGATTAGTATGAACGTGTAGGGTCGTATGTTACTTGCCATCTAGACATAAAGGATATTAAAGTTCTGAGTAAATTAAATACATTGGTTTAGAATCTCAGCATTTTGCTGATTTTTTTAGTCTCAAAGTGCTAATCGGAGACAGTTCCAAAATAATCTTTTTTTTGTCTGCATGTTGTAATTACCTGATAATCAATCTCACCTCTTTATTTTTTAATTTCTCCTTATTTTACGTTTGTATCTCTCCAAAACAGAAGTCACAGACCTGCTTTGCTTAAAATTTTTGATAGCTTTCCTTCTACTTCTTCTAAATATGCCTTTTGCCTGTTTCAGCATCCTGCCCAAAAGCAGAATATTCGTTGATTGTAGACAAGTATAGGGTCTTTTATTTTGCTGTGAAATGTTGTTAAATTTCTTTTTTGTTCATCACTGAACCACACATCGTAACTGCGTGTACATACATCATACTCTGCAAAAAACCAAAACTACACTCTTCAAGATCCACAAAATCCGCCCACTAACGTATGTGTTTGCATGTATTCGTGCAATGTATGTGTAGTCACATGTCACTAAATCTGGAATAATTGAGTTTCAGTATTCTTCTAGTGCTTTGTTTCTGAAGATTCTGGCAAGCTCGCAACAGGAACTAATCCTCCTCTGTTTCTTCAAACTATGTATTTAGGGAATAATTTTTAAAAACTTTGCTAAAGCCCGAGGGTGCAGGCTACATAGATAAGCATCTCCAATGAGGTAGTAAGCTTAAAGAAAAATTGGTGAGTAAGACATTAATGGAAGACAGAAGTGAAGAGTGTCGTAAGAAATGTAGGAATACTAGAAACAGGTTAGCATGGTGTTACAGGCGTTCTGTTAGCATTTTGGTTCAGTAGTCTCTTTGGTTTCCTTGGACATGTACTAAACCCTGCTAATTGTCAAGGAACAAATTGTGCCCATTGCTACTACAACTGTGCATAGGTGACAATATTGCACTGAGATTCTTTGCTCCCTATTCAGAAGCTGATTCGTCAGTTGGAAAGCCAAGGGGTGATCAGTAAGACTCGCTCACCCTTTAGTAGTCCCACGTGGCCAGTGCTAAAGCCTAATGGGGAATGGAGATTGAGAGTAGACTATAGTGGCCTGAATGATGTCACACCCCCACTGAGTGCTGCTCTGCCAGATGTGCTAGAACTGCAGGATGAACTGGAGTCAAAGGCAGTCAACTGCTGTGCTACAGTTGACATTGCTAATGCCTTTTTCTCGACTCCTTTAGCAGCAGAGTGCAGGCCACAGTTTGCTTTCACCTGGAGAGGCATCCAGTGCACCTGGAATCGACTGCCCCAGGGGTGGAAACACAGCCCTACTATTTGCCATAGACTCATCCAGACTGCACTGGAGAAGGCTGGAGCTCCAGAACACCTGCACTACATTGATGACATCATTGTGTGAGGTAATACAGCAGAATAAGTTTTCAAGGAAGGTAAGAAAACAATCAAGAATATTTTGAAAGCAGGTTTTGCTGTAAAAAGAGGTAAGGTCAAGGGACCCGCACAGGAGATCCAGTTTTGGGAATTAAGTGACAAGATGGGCGACGCCAGATCCCAATGGATATGATTAACAAAATAACATCCATGTCCCCACCTACTAACAAAAAGGAAACGTAAACCTTCTTAGGTGTTTTGGGTTTCTGGAGAGTGCATATTCCAGGTTATGGTCAGATCGTGAAAACTCTCTATGAAGTGACTCAAAAGAAAAATTATTTTACATGGGGCCCTGAGCAACAACAAGCTGTTGAGCAAATTAAACAAGAAATTGTGCATGCAGTAGCTCTTTGCTACTACTTACTGTGCACAGTAGCTCTGTGCATGCAGACCGTTCTGAACAGGACAGGACATTAAAAATGTGCTCTACACCATAGCCGGGACAATGGCCCTACCTGGAGCCTCTGGCAGAAAGCACCAGGGGAGACCTGAAGCCAGCCCCTAGGATTCTGGAGTCAAGGATACAAAGGCTCTGAGGCCAACTGTACCGCAACTGAGAAAGAAATATTGGCAGCATTTGAAGGAGCTAGAGCTGCTTTGGAAGTAGTTGGTACTGAAGCACAGCTCCTCCTGGCACCCCTATTACCAGTGCTGGGCTGGATGTTCAAGGGTAAAGTTCTTCTACTCATCATTACACCGATGCTATCTGGAGTTGGTGCATTGTGTTAATCACACAGCATGCTCAAATAGGAAATCAAAATCATCCAGGAATCATAGAAGTGATCACAAACTGGCCCAAAGGCAAAGACTTTGGAATGCCACCCAAGGAGGTGGTGACGTGCTGGGGAAGCACCATCACATAATGAACTCTCAGATAATGAGAAACAGTGTGATCTGTTCACTGATGGGTCTTGTCATATTGTAGGAAAGCATCAAAGATGGTAAGCTGCTATGTGGAGTCCTAAGCAACGAGTCGCAGAAGCTGCTGAAGGACAAGGTGAATTGAGTCAATTTGCAGAGGTGAAAGCCATCCAGCTGGCCTTAGATATTGCTGAATGAGAAAAGTGGCCAAAACTATTGCTATACTGACTCATGGATGGTGGCAAATGCTCTGTGGGAGTGGTTAAAGCAGTGGAAACAGAGCAACTAGCAGGGCAAAGGCAAACCCATCTGGGCAGCTGAATTATGGCAAGATATTGCTGACCAGTGAGGGAAACTAGTCGTGAAGGTATGTCAGGTAGATGCCCACGTACCCATGAGTGGGGCCACTGAGGAACATTGAAACAATCAGCAAGTGGATCAGGCTGCTAAAATTATCCAAACAGACTTGGACTGGGAATATAAAAGGTGAATTATTTTTAGCTCGGTGCGCCCATGACACTTCAGGTCATCAAGGAAGGGATGCAGCATATAAATGACCTCATGACCGAGGGGTGGATTTAACCATGGACACTATTGCACAGGTTATCCACGATTGTGAAACATGCACCGAAATCAAGCAAGCTAAATGGTTAAAACCTGTTGTGGTATGGGGGACAATGGTTAAAATATGAGTATGGAGAGGCTTGGCAAATTGACTACATTACACTCCCTCAAACCCGCCAGGGTAAGTGCTATGGTGCTTATAATGGTGGAAGGAAGCACCAGATGGTTGGACCCTAAGCCGTGCCCCCTGCCACTGCCTGCAATACCATCCTGGGCCTTAAAAAGCAAGTATTGTGGTGACGTGGTACTCCAGAAGGAATTGAGTCAGACAGTGGGACTCATTTTAAAAGCAATTGGGCAAAAGAACATGGCATTGAGTGGGTATATCCTATCCCCTGTCATGCACCAGCATCTGAGAAAATTGAGTGATACAATGGAGTATTAAAAACTACCCTGAAAGCAATGTGGGGCAGAAATTCTAAAAATTGGGACAAGCATTTAGAGCAACCTACCTGGTTAGTTAACACCAGAGGATCCATCAATCGAGCTTATCCTGCTCAATCAGACCTTTTACATACTGTAGGGGATCAAGTCCCTGTGGTGCATGGAAGGAATATGTTGGGGAAAACTGTTCGGGTTTTTCCTACGTCAGACAAAGGCAAACAGTCCCATTTGTGGGACTGTTTTTGCTCAAAGATCTGGATGTACTTGGTGGGTGATGCTGCAAGATGGAGGAGTTCAATGTTTACCTCAAGGAAATTTAACTCCCAGTGCGACTACTCAATTCTGAGCCATATGATGTTAGTTGTTATACAATACTAACAGTGTTCAATAAGTGCTTTTCAGGATGACATAATGGTGATGAAACTTGAGCTAGCTTTATCAAGTGGTGTCCAGGAAACTGTTTGAGGTGGATTTCATACCATTTTTTCCTGCCCTGAGAATCTACTAGGATAGATGAAATCCTGCAATTATGAACTGAATGAACTTAGCAAACTTTTGTGTATAAACATAAATCATAAATGAGTGACCTGTGTATATACATACATCTATATATATGTGCGTGTGTGTATAGATTTGATAGATAAAAAAGTAACAGTGATCTGAGCATGATGCAAATGGTATGGAGTAAGAGGTGGAATATCCTGGTTTGAGGTAAAACAGAACCAGTTTTCTGTTCACTAATTTACTTTTTAGCTAAGCCTCTTCTAACTAACTGAACTCTCTGAAATAAACAGCATATTGTGAGGACACTGTTGGTTCTTAGAGTGATAAGACCTGTTTATTTGTAATTTATGCCAATGAATGGTATGCAGAGAGGCTCTTGTTTATACTTATTGATATAAAAACCAAGGCCAACTAACTGTTATTTGCCCTGTTGAAGGGTCAGAAGCAGAAAAGTGTAGAGGGGTCCCGCCTGCAGGGAGGAGTGAACAGGAGAGGTGACCCAAAACTGACCAACGGGATATTCCATCCCATCTGCCTCATGCTCAGTGTAAAAACTGAAGGAGTAAAGGGTCAGCCCCTTCCTTCCATGGCCAGTGTCCAAGGAGGACTCTGTTCGTCTGCCTTTGATCCCAATCCGTCTGTTCCTGACTCCAGATCTGGAATCCAGTTCCCATTTGTCACTGAGTCCAGCCTGGGACTTCCCCAGTGCCGCCAGTGACATGATCTTCATCTTGGGAGCTTGATGCGGTTTTGAATATATTGTATATATTTCATTATTTCCTTTTTATTATTTTATTATTAATATTTAATTAAAGTAGTTCCTTCTAAACTCATAAGTCTCTTGAACAGAGAGGTGGAGGAGAGCATCTATCATTTGTCTCAGTGGCCAATTCTGCTCAAACCATGACACCCCCCCAGCCATAAGCAGGGACATCTTCCACTGGATCAGGTTGCTCAGAGCCCCGTCCAACTTGACCTTGAATGTTTCCAGGGATGGGGCATCTACCCCCTCTCTGGGCAACCTGCGCCAGTGTTTCACCACCCTCAACGTAAAAAAATTCTTCCTTGTATCTAGTCTAAATCTTCCTTCTTTTAGTTTAAAGCCATTACCCCTTCTCCAGTCACAACAGGCCCTGCTAAAAAGTTTGTCCCCAGCTTTCCTATAGGCCCCTTTAAGTACTGAGCGGCTGCAGTAAGGCTTCGCCAGAGCCTTCTCTTCTCCAGGCTGAACCCCCCCAAGTCTCTCAGCCTGTCCTCACAGCAGAGGGTCTCCAGCCCTCGCAGCACCTCCGTGGCCTCCTCTGGGTCTGCTCCAACAGGTCCATGTCTCTCCTGTGCCAAGACCCGAGAGCTGGAGGCAGCACTGCAGGTGGCTCTCACCAGACCGGAGCAGAAGGGCAGAATCCCCTCTCCTCACCCTGCTGGCCACACTGCTTTTGATGAAGCCTAGGATACGGTTGGCTTTCTGGGCTGTGAATGCACATTGACAGCTCATGTCCAGCTTTTCATCCGCCAGTACCCCCAAGCCTTTCTCGGCAGAGCTGCTCTCTATCTCTTCATCCCTCCAACATCAATTGATACTGGGGGTTGCCCTGACCCAGGTGCAGGACCTTGTTGAACTTGGCCTTGTTGAACCTCATGAGGTTCACACAGGCCCACTTCTCAAGTCTGTCCAGGTCCCTTTGGATGGCATCCCGTCCCTCAGGCGTGTCAACCACACCACTCGGCTTGGTGTCATCTGCAAACTTGCTAAGGGTGCACTCCATCCCACTGTCCATGTCATTGATGAAGCTATTGAACAATAATGGTCCCAGTACAAATCCCTGAGGGACAGCACTTGCCGCTGATCTCCATCTTAACATTGAGCCATTGACTACTAGCCTCTGGATGTGGCCATCCATTCCTCATCCACTAAACAGTCCATCCATCAAATCCATACCTGTCCAATTTAGAGAGAAGGATGTTGTGGGGGACCATGTCAAAGGCCTTACAGAAGTCCAGATAGACGACATCAGTAGATCTTCCCTTGTCCACTGATGTAGTCACTCCATCATAGAAGGTTACTAGGCTGGTCAGGCAGGACTTGCCCTTGGTGAAGCCATGCTGGTTGTCTTGAATCACCTCCCAGTCCTCCATGTGCCTTAGGATAGCTTCTAGGAGGATCTGTTCCATGATCTTCCCAGACACAGAGGTGAGGCTGACAGGTCAGTAGTTCCTAAGGTCCTCATTTCTACCCTTTTTAAAAATGGGTGCAATGTTTCCCTTTTTTCCAGTCACTGGGGACTTCACTTGACTGCCCTGACTTTTTAAATACCACGGAGAGTGGTTTGCAACTACAGCAGCCAATTTCCACAGAACTCTGGGATGCATCTCATCAGGACTTATGTATGTTCGGGTTCCTCAGGTGGTCATGAACCTGATCTTCTCTCACAGTGGGAAGGACTTTGCTCCTCTGGTCCTTGTCTTGCAGTCTGTCCCCTTGAGAGGTGTGGGGAGAGGTTGCCAGTGAAGACTGAGGCAAAACAATTGTTGACTACTTCAGCCTTCTCCTTGTCCATTGTTACCAGTTTGCCAGTCTTGCTCATCATGGGGGGTACGCTTTCTTTGACCTTCCTTTTCTGGCTGACATACCTGTAGAAGTCTTTATTATTCTTTGCATCCCTTGCCAAGTTCAGCTCCAGCTGCACCTTGGCCTTCCTGACCCCATCCCTACATAACTGGGCAGCCTCCCTATACTCTTCCCAGGATACCTGTCCCTGCTTCCACTGCCTGTACATTTCCTTCTTGCCATTTAGTTTGACCAGCAAACCATGCTGGTCTCAGCTCAACCATGCTGGTCTCTTGCCCTCCTTTCCTGATTTCTTACTCCTGGAGATTGAGAGATCTTGCTTTCTATAGAAAGCACCCTTAAATATCTGCCAGCTCTTTTCTGCTCCCTTGTCCCTGAGGACAGTTTCCCAGGAGGTCCTATTGAGTAACTCCTTGAACAGCTGGAATTTTGCTTTCCTAAAATTCAGGGTCACGACTTTACTCTTCGCCTGACCCATATCCCTCAGGACTGCGAACTCCCCCAGTGAATGATCACTGCAGCCCAGACTGCCTCCAGTCCTGCTGTCGCCAATAAGCTCACTTGCATTGGTGACCAACAGGCCCAGTATCACATCCCCTCTGGTACAGCTGTCTATTACCTGGCTAAAGAAATTATTCTCGATGCACTCCAGGAGTCTTCTGGATTGCCTACAGCTCGCCGTGCTACTTTTCCAGCAGATGTTGGGGTAGTTGAAGTCCCCCAGCAGGACAAGAGCCTTTGAGCATGATGCCTTCTGTAGCTGGAGTAAGAGGGCTTCATCAATAGACTCCCCTTGATGGGGTGGCCTGTAGTAGACACCAGTAGACACCAACCAGAAGGTTCCCTTCGTTGCCTCTGCCTCTAATTCTTACCCATAGACTTTCAACCTGTTCATAGCTATTCTTTAGAGACAGCTCTTCACAGTATATCCATTTTGTGACATAGAGGGTAACCCCTCTGCCCCTCCTTCCTCACCTGTCCCTTCTGAACAGCCTGTAGCCATGCAGCCATTGATAGCTGCACTCCAGTCATGGGATTCATGCCACCAAGTTTCAATAAGGCAACTAGGTTGTAGCTATTCTAGTAGTATGGTGGCTTCCAGCTCCTCCTGTTTGTTGCCCATGCTGCGTGCATTGGTGTAAAGACACTTCAGCTGGGCTGTTGGCCATGTCACCTTCTTAGAGGAACACCCCTTAATTCCTTTGAGTTATTTCAGTGGTGTTCCCCTGTTGGCTTCTGTTAGCTCAGGAGCCCCTGGCTCATCTCCGTAGTTCCTCAAATGTGCTCCACCCAGCATGTCTCAGAGCAACAGGCTGAGTGCCCTTGCTGGCACCCTGTTCCTTGAACCTTGACGTCATCCCACAGCTTATCACAGGCAAGCGTGATATAATCCCCCTCCTCCTTCAAGCCTAGTTTAAAGCTCTGTCAATGAGCCCTGCTAGCTTGTGAGCAAAGACCCTCTTCCCCTTTGAGAAAGGTGAATCCCATCTGGCACCAGCAGGCTTGGTGCCATGTAGGCCATCCTATTATGGAAAAACCCAAAATTGTGGCAGTGACATCAGCCCCAGAGCCATGTAATAATAGACTGGATCTGTCTGATTCTTCCAGTGTTGCTTCCCCACAATTGGAAGGAGAGAGGAAAAAATAACAACTGTCCCAAGGCCCTGAAGGCTCTTTTGGATGTCCTTGGACTATGCATTGCAGCTTCATCGCCACCCACATGGAAGAGGAGTAATGGGTAATAGTCGATGGGCTGTACCAGGCCAGAAAGTTACCAGGCCAGAAAGAATTAGTGATGTCCTTAACCTGAGCCCCAGGGAGGCAGCAGACTTCACTTCCCAGAGGAGGGTCTGTCCAACTTATTGGAACCTCTGTTCCCTGCAGAGGGGAGTCACCTACAATTAAAACCTATCTTTTCTTCCTCTCTTCCTCATGGAGGTGGTTGTGACAGATGGGTGGGCCTTTCTGACTTTGCAACACCTCTGGTGTGGATGGACCATCATCCATTGGCTGGCCTTCCATATCCAAAGCCTCATAACTGTTGCACAGAGGCACCTGGGAGGGCAGGGTGGGCAAGGAGGGGGTTCACCTGCTGCCTCAAGTGTGGATTCGCCTCCATTCATTCCTTTCCTTTAAGTTACTGTCTTCAGCCTGGCAACGGGGAGCATACAGGATCCCCTTGACCTTGGTTTTATTCTGGTGGCCGTTCCTGTTTCTGTCTCAGGGAGGACAAGAGCACGGTTCCACCAGTCTATCTCTTTCTCATGATGTTCCTTCACCTTTCTACTTCTTCCCATAACTCTGCCACTAGGCTGAGCAGACCGTCCCCTTCACACAGCTGCTGTCACAGCTGCCATCTGTCACCAGTGAAAGGCTCTAG
Source organism: Numenius arquata (assembly GCF_964106895.1). Classification (NCBI taxonomy): domain Eukaryota; kingdom Metazoa; phylum Chordata; class Aves; order Charadriiformes; family Scolopacidae; genus Numenius; species Numenius arquata. The sequence goes on from NC_133593.1 coordinate 140,642, forward strand.
CACTCTCTGCAGCCCAAGACCTGGATGGCTGGACGTTTTCGTGGAAGCTCTGTCTGGGTTGCCACATCCATTCTGGTGACTACAGAGGACTTTCCACCAGGTGTAGACCACAACTGAGCTCTTTCTGAGAGGGTGACAACCACCGATTGACCTCACCTCTTGAGCTGGCAGAGTGACCATGCTCTGATACCCCATGTTTGCCTGCTCTCTGGCCGCATTCCCCAGGCTGCTTTATATAGGTGTGGGGGTAGTTGTGGTTGCTCTGGCAGAGCACTGGCCTCATCAGTGCCCACCCGGCGAGTGTCTTTGCTGCCCTGGCATTTTTCTGCCTCAGGAAAACCCCCCTGTGCACCAAGACCTGCTCCTGCTCCTGCTCCCCTTGGCAGGCAAGTCTGGAGATGTTCATAGGATGGGGTATGAAGGAATGAAAAGGAGAGGCCTTGCACGGTTTCAAAGAAGGGGATTTGGGAACTGCAAAGAGACTGGACTGGGGGTGCTGACAAGACAGGATTATAGGCGGTGAAGGTGAGGAATTAGACACCTAAATAGAGGGGATTTGGGGACACCAAATAATGTGACTGGCAGGGACTGAAGGATTTGGGGAGACCAAAATGAGGCACTGGGAGCCCCTTCTCCAACCCACACACCTGAGGGGACCCATGTGTCTGGGTATCACCACTCGTCTCAAGAGTGGACCCAGGCATCTGGGACCTGCTTAGGAACCCTACTGTCCCCTGGGGACCCAGGTTGCCTGGGCTCCGCCTAGGAACCCTGCTGTTCCCTAGGGGACACAGGTGTCTGGGTGCTATGCTTTGGGGCCATGGGGTGGTGCTGGGTGCCACTGATGCTGGTGCTGGTCCCCTGGCTCCCTGGAAACCAAGGCATCCAGGCAGGGGGACCTGGCTTGTGGCAGTGGGTGGCCCTGGCATCCTGGCTCCCTGGGGTGCACCCTTGCCTGCTCTGCTTTGGGCCCCCCATTCAGCGGGCACGGCTCTGTCATGACGTTACTGGGACCCCCTTCAATGACCCCCAACATCAACACTGCCTTGAGACCCTTGTCCAGGCTGCTGTGCCACTTACCTCTGTCATTGTGGGTGCGTCATGGGACCCCAGGGACACCTGACCCAACAGGGATCCTGCCCAAGGGGTAGGGTCCTAACTGGCACCTCCATCCCACCAGGGACTTCCATCCCAATGGGGACCCCTACCCTCAACCAAGGCTCTCACACTGACACCGGCCAGGATCCTGGGCGGAAAGGGACCCCCTTTCCTAAATGAGGACCCCAGGGACCCACCCCAGAGAAGCACCCTAGGGACTCTGAACCATGCCAAGGTCTTCTCAGTCCTGACCTGGACCCAAGGGGTCTCTAGGAACCCCAGCCTTGCTTGGGACCCTGAGAATCACCCAACCCTAACCAGTGACACACTGGGGAGTCCCTGGGACACTCTAGCCCTACCTGGGACCTCGGGAGTCCCCAGGGACACCTGACCCTTCTCAGTATCCCTAAACCCTGATCAGGACTCCAGGAACCCCCAACCCTTACTGGACCCTCCTGTCCCTGAACCTCCAACCCCAATTCTGTACTGGTCCAGTGCCCCTGTACTGGTCCTAGGGTCGAAGCAGCGTGAGGCACTTCAGGAGATCATCATGGATGCCCTGCATTTTCTGGAGAAGCAGAGGGACATGAGTAAGCAGGGGATGTGGGACATGTGAGGAGGTAGGGCCAGGACATGGGTCATGGGGAATGGGACGTGGAGGCCTTGAATGGGAGGTGTGGTGAAATATAGAATATATGAAGGCCTATAAAGGGATATTTTGGGAATCCTGAGGGGGTGTGGGCTTCAAGGTATACAGCTTCTGGGGGGTTTTGAGGGAGTATTTGGGGATATATGGGACGCCACAATGGATATATGGGACTCCACAATGGATATATGGGGTTGAAGTGAGTTGTACAGGGGATCTATAGGGCATGAGGAGGGCTTATGGGGATTGGGGGAGGGCACATTGTCTCACCTGGACATCTGGCACACCCCAGAGTCCTTTGAGATGTCTCTGCAGGAAGCCATGAACATAATCTGGGTGAAGCTGAGCCAGCTAGAGGAAGGTATGGGGCCAGTAGGGACACCCACCTGGGACTCCTGGGTACCCCTGGGGTCTCCACTCAAGGGACTGTCACAGAAGCCCCCATCCTGGACGTCTACACCCCAGGGACCCCCACCCTGGGCACCCCCATCTTGGAGACACCCCCAGTGACCCCATCTGGGCTGGACAAGTGCTGAGCCCTGACAGCTCATCACAGGGATGTGGATCCCCAATGATGGATCCAATCCCCAATGTGCATCCCCAGTCTAATGCTGCTTCCTCCCCACCAGCTCCAGCATGCATCCCGCCCTGTGGTGAGTGTCCATCCCTGTCTTGCCACCCCGTGTCCCTTAGCACATCTCCCATCCTCCTGGGACCACCAAGTGTCTCCCTCTCAGGGTACCAGCCAGCCGCCCGTGTCTTCCAGTGTGCTACCTGCCGCCTTGTGGACTGCCAGTTTCCCCTGGACTGCCCAGGTACGGAGCCATGGTAGACCCAGGCATCCAGGCTGGGCTAGGCCCTACCCCAGAGCTGGGTGCCTCCAGGGCTCTGAGAGCAACCCTCATTTCTCACGTGTGGGCATGCCTGCTGGGCCCACCATTAGCCCACAAGAGTGTGCCAAGGTGCACGCCTACCCATTCCCATGGCGAGCACATGGAGTCACGCAGGAGTGCAATCATTTCTGTAAGGGCGTGAGCAGATGTGAACTGATGTGCCTGTCAATGTTCCCAGTGCAGGACATGTGGGCCTACGCGGATGAAGCCATCACAATGCACTGTGATGTGCCTTTTGCCACCCCCCCTGACCTGCCCGTTACCTGGATGTTTGCCAAGGATGTAAGTTGCACAGGCCTGTGTTAGGGTGTACATAGACATTCATGAGAGGACTGGGCATGGGTAGCAAGGCCTGCATGCACACAGTTGTGCGCTTGGGGTGAGGACTATCAATAGACACAGGTATTGCTTATACAGTAGATGCGTGTGCTGTACGTACTATGTGTGTAAGCACACACAGGATGCAAGCAAGTGCTCAGCCATATGAAGGGTGCACACAAGCAGGAGGCAGGTCACATATATTTGCAGATTCGTGTGCATTTGTGTGCATGTGTGTGTGAAGGAAGTGACTTTTCCATATACTCTGCTTGTGCATCCCTGTGTGGACACACACAGGGCACGAGGAGCACCTGTGGGACATCCTATGCATGAGCAAAGGGTACAAGAAGCATGAAGGGGACATGACGAGCATGTGCAGGACATGGGTGCCTTTGCATGCACGTGTATGTTGTTTCCTGTTCCTGGTGGACCATGCTGCACTGATGTGTTTCCCTATGCCCCAGCTGCGCACACAGGATCTGGCGCTGTTTGAGGAGCTGCAGGGGAGCGTGGAGGGACCTCTCAGTCTGACCATCCAGGACCCCACTCCAGGAACTATCGTCTGTTGCCTGGGGGTCCTTTCTGAGCCTTTGGTCCGCAAGTACTTCTACCTCAACGGTGCGCCCAGACACCTGAGTGCCCTGGGGGCAGTGAGCAGCGTGGGGTGGAGCAGGACTTCAGACACCTGCTTCCATGGGGCGTGTGTGTGTGTGCATGGGGGTGTGAGCAGGGTCTGTGGTGGACAGGTGGTTTGGAGCAGGTCCTGATGCCTGGCACCACTGGGGGCAGTGGGGCACCTGAGGTGGAGCAGGGACCTCAAGACACCTGGGTCCCTTTGGGGGCAATGCCCCATGACCCAAGGTGCCTGGATCTCCACAGTATCAGAGGGAAGCATGAAGGCAGATCAGGGACTCCAGGCTCGGTTCAGAGCTGTGCTGCTCTGGCCCTATGGCACGACTGCCCTGCACCACATGGCATCACTGGTGCTGGGGCTGGCACTTGGTTCCATGGTGCTCGTGCTGCTGCTGATGTGAGTCCTCCTGACATGGTGAACCTTACCCTCAAAACCCCCATGCATCTGGGGCTCCCCACAGACCAGCATGGGACTCCCAACCCCCCCTCCCCCCCGGACCCTCAGTCCCGTGGGATTCCCTACAGATGCAAGGGAACTTGGGTGTCCAAGGGGGGGCCATAGACTGCCAGGACACCTAAACTCACAGGGCCTCCTATTTCCCCCTGGGACTTCCATTGTCCTCTGGCCCATTCTGGGACCCCTCCCTTGCACTCAGGACCACTCCAGGCTACCTTGCTTCCCCCAGATTCCCTAATTGCCTGTGAGACCCTGCCACTTTCCCCTATTTTCCTCAGAACCCCTACTGTCCGTCTGGGGGCCCCAATTGCAGCCAGCTGACCCAGTTGCCCCCATGGTCCCATATGTTCACCCTTAGACCCGCAGGACCCTCAGATGCCCCATGATCCTTCCTCTCCCCGCCCCCTCCCCACCCTGCCCCGGATGGGGATATAGGGTCTCCTCCCCTCTCCTCTTTCTTCATTCCTTCTTCTGCCTCCCAGGGCCATCTGGCAACAGAGGCTCCCAGACCTCAGTGACTCCCAGACATCCCACAGACCTGGACAACAGGATCCTCCGGGGGATTCCAGATGTCTGGATTCACCCTAGGGGAGCTTGACACGTGGATCCATCCCTGAAGACCAAAATTTCTGCAATTGCTGTTCTTGCATTGGGGGTGGCATGTGCAAATGAGAACAATCTAAAAAGAGTACCACAAAGTTCTAAAAATCTGGATTATGCTGGAGATAGAGACATGGGGGTCTTGGGCTTGCATACAGAAAAACTATGTACTGGGCAGTGTGTAAGAAGTCCAAAATACAGTTCTGACTCTTCTAATCCTGCATTTCAACAGCTAGCACTGAGGGCAGTTGAGGCTGCCACCTGTAGGAAAGCTTTCTCTGGATACTGATGTATCAAAGATACATACTTTTATATGTCATGGCCATCACAAAAGCCAAGTTATTCTCCTCTGATTGTTTGCCTAAAAGCTGACAGTGCAGGTTATGGTTGAGGAGCCTGAGCTGCAATTTCTGGGCTGAAGCCCCAGCCGGTGCTCCCGCACCCCGCAGAGGCTGGTCCTAGTCCCAGCAAGGACCGTCTCTTGCAGTCATCTGGTAACACAACAGAGCCACCGTGTGCTCACCCTGGAGGCTGCAGCTCACATTTCCCATCAGAGGAATAATAACATTCCCCATTAGGAACACACTGTGTTTTTGTGATCCTGGCCTATTCCTTCTGCTGCTAACAAGTGGACTGGGCAAGGCAGGGGGGGTGGTGGTGGTGGAAGTCACACTGCTTGCAGTCACAGGTTGTCCTCAGGCATATGGCTGTGTGAAGCAAGGGAAGAGGATGAAGCTCTTCCCATCCTGAATGCTGATGACAGGAGCATACACAACTGGCAAAGGAGGGTGACAGGGCTGATGAAACAGCTAGTCCTGGAAACCATTTCCAGGCACATGAAAGACAAGAAGGTGATCTGAAGTAGTCAGCATGGATTTACAAAGGAGAAATAATATTTAAGTAACCTGATAGCCCTCTAAAATGAGGGTCTAGCACGATAGTGGATATTGTTTACTTCAATTTTAAAAAGCTTTTGACACTGTCTTCCAAAACATCCTAACAGACAAGCTGGAAAAATATGGGTTAGATAAGTAAACAGGGAGATGGACTGAAAACTAGCTGAATGGACAGGCCCAGAGAGCGCTGATCAGTGGCACAAAGTCCAGTTGGACATCAGTGGCCAGTGGTGTACTCCAGGAGTCAATCCTGGGGCTACCCAACTGCAAGGTAGGGCTGCAAAAAAGGACATGGACTTCCTGGCATGCAAGGAACTGAGCATCAGGGCTCCAAAGATGATTAGGGGCCTGGAGCATCTCCCTTACGAGGAGAGGCTGAGGGACTTGGGTCTTTTTAGTCAGAAGAGAAGACTGAGGGGGCATCTGATCAATGCTTATAAATACTTAAAGGGTGGGTGTCAAGAGGACAGGGCTGGTCTTTTTTCAGTGGTGCCCAGGGACAGGACAAGAGGAAATGGGCACAAACTTGAATATAAGAAGTTCCACCTAAACATGAGGAGGAACTTCTTTACTTTGAGGGTGGCTGCCCAGGGGAGTGGTGGGTGGTGGAGTCTCCTTCTCTGGAGACATTCAAAATGCGCCTGGACAAGTTCCTGTGAAACCTGCTCTAGGTGGACCTGCTTTGGCAGGGGGGTTGGACTAGATGATCTCCAGAGGTCCCTTCCAACCCCATGTGATTCTGTGATGTATGGTCATGGTAAAGAATGCCAACAGCATCCTGGGCTGCATTAGGAGGAGTGTTGCCAGCAGGCCGAGGGAGGCGATCCTTTTCCTTGATTCAGCACTGGTGAGGCCATATCTGAAGTCCAGTTCTGGGCTCCCCAGTGCAAGAAAGACATGGACATACTAGACAGAGTCCATCAAAGGGCCACAAAGATGATGATCAAGGGACCAGAGCACCTTTCCTTTGAGGAAAGGCTCAGAGAGCTGGTGCTGTTCAGCCTGGAGAAGAGAAGGCTCCGAGGAGACCTCATAGCAGCCTTCCAATATCACCAAATCGTGTCAGGCACGATTTAGTGAAGCCATGCTGGCTGTCTCCAATCACCTCTTTATTTTCCATGGGCCTTAGCAGAGATTCCAGGAGGATTTTGCCAGGCACAGAGGTGAGGCTGACTGGCCTATAGTTCCCTGGGTCTTCCTTTTTTCCTTTTTTGAATATTGGGGTTATGTTCCCCTTTTTCCAGTCAGCAGGAACTTCACCAGATTGCCACGATTTCTCAAATATGATGGAAAGCGGCTTAGCAACTTCGTCCGCCAGCTCCCTCAGGACCCATGGGTGGATTTCATCAGGTCCCATGGACTTATGCACCTTCAGGTTCCTTAATAGGTCTCGAACCTGATCTTCTCATACTGTGGGCAGTTCTTCATTCGCAGAGCCCTTGTTTTTGCCTTCCGTGACTTGGGCAGTGTGGTTAGAGCCCTTGCTGGTGAAGACTGAGGCAAAAAAGTTGTTCAGTAGCTCAGCCTTGTCCATATCCTGGGAGGCCAGGTCTCCCGTTTCCTTCCGGAGAGGGACCACAACTTCCCTAGTCTTGCCTTTATCCCTGACATATCTGTAGAAGTTTTTCTTATTGTTTATGTCCCTGGCTAGATTTAGTTCTGCCTGGGCTTTCGCTTGCCTGATCTGGTTCCTGGCCACTCGGACAGTTTCTTTATATTCTGCCCATTCTACCTGTCCCTGCTTCCACCCTCTATAGGCCTCCCTTTTGGTTTTGAGCTTGTCCAGCAGCTCCTTGTTCATCCACACAGGCCTGCTGGCTATTTTGCCTGACTACTTCTTTTTTTGGGATGCACCTCTCCTGAGCTTGGAGGAGGCGATCCCTGAATGCCAACCAGCTTTCTTGGGCCCCTCTTCCCCCCAGTTCTTTCTCCCACGCTACCCTGCCAATAAGATCTCTCAGGAGACCAAAGTCTGCTCTTCTGAAGTTCAGGGTAGTGAGCTTGCTGCACACCCTCCTCGCTTTCCTATGAATCTTGAATTCTAACATTTCATGGTCACTGCAGCTGAGGCTACCCTTGAACTTGACATCCCCCACCAGTCCTGCCTTGTTGGTAAGGACAAGGTCCAGCATGGCTCCTCTCCTTGTTGGCTCCTCAATCATTTGAAGAAGAAAATTATCATTAACACATTCCAAGAACTTCCTGGATCTCACGTGCCCTGCTGTGTTGTCCTTCCAACAGATATCGGGGTGGTTGAAGTCCCCTATGAGGACCAGGCTGTGTGAGCGCAATGCTGCTTCTATCTGCCTATAGAGGGCCCCATCCTCCCTGTCACTCTGATCTGGTGGTCTGTAGCAGACCCCTACTGTAACGTCACTTGCCCCTGTTCTCCCTTTAATCCTGACCGATAAGCTCTCTGTCAGGTCTCCATCCATCCCCAGGTGGAGCTCCACACACTCCAGCTGGTCATTGACATAGAGGGCAACACCCCCACCCCGTCTGCCCAGACTGTCCTTCCTGAACAGTCTGTAACCCTGCATTCCAACACTCCAGTCATAAGAGCCATCCCACCACGTCTCAGAAATGCCAATAAGATCGTAGCCCTGGAGGCGTGCATATGTCTCTAACTCCTCTTGCTTGTTCCCCAAGCTGCGTGCATTTGTGTAAAGGCACTTCAGCTGGGCGCCCAACAGGGCTGACTTACTAGCTGGAATGGCTCCATTTCCTTCGTGTCGCTCTTCAGGTGGCCTTCCTTTGTGGTGCTTTATCTGTGTTTCCCAGATTCCTTTTGCCTCAGGAGCCTCGAGGACAGGCCTGATGTTATCGCCCCTCTCCCCCTTCACATCTAGTTTAAAGACCTGTCAATCAACCCCGCAATCTCTTGGGCCAGAATATTCTTCCCCCTTTGGGAGAGGCATCTTCCATTTCCTGACAACAAGCCCAATGCCGTATAGGCCAACCCACTGTCAAAGTACCCAAAGTTATGGTGGCGACACCAGCCACGGAGCCGTGTATTGACTGATTGGATCCATCTGCTCCTCCCAGCATCATTGCCTGTCACCAGAGGGAGTGACCAAAAAAATCACCTGCACCCCAGATTCCTTTACTAAGCCTCCCAACTCCCTGAAGTCTCTATAGCTCTTGAGCTTCGAGTCGCTGTCTCCTCTGCACCTACATGGAATATTGGTAGTGGACAATAATCTGAGGACCGTACTAAACCAGGAAGTTCCCTGGCGACGTCCTTCACCCGGGCACCAGGAAGAGAGCAGACTTCCCTCTGAGGAGGGTCCACCCGGCATATTGGGCCCTCTGTCCCCCTCAGGAAGGAGTCCCCAACAACTATAACCCTTTGTTTTTTCTTAGAGGGTGTAGTGGTGGTGCAGGGTATATGCTTTTTTGGCTTAGGAGGCATCTGCGTTATAGGGTGCTCCTTAGCTACTTCCTCACTCAACGGGCCATTCTCAAGCAGAACCTCGTATCTGTTCCTCAGAGGTACTTCACAGGACAAGGTAGGTAAGATGGGAGGTTGCCTGGTGCCACGACCACAAACCTGCTTCCACTCGCTCTTTTCATTTACACTTTTGCCTTCAGCCTGACCAAGGGTGCCTGCAGGGGCTCCTGGACTCTTGCTGCCTTTCTCCCTGTTACCCCTCAACCTTTCAACTCCTTCTTTCAGTTCTGCCACCGTGCTAAGCAGATCATGGATCTGTTCACATCTTATACAGCAGGTCTCACAGCTATCACCTGGTACCAGTAAAAGGTCCTGGCACTCCCTGCATCCTGGGACCTGGACGGCCACGTTTCTGTGGGAGCTCCCTCTGAGTTCCCACATCCATTCTGTTTAGGGTCGAGCGCATGACCTTACTCCGGGTGGAGATCTATGGCTAAACTCCTACCGAGGGGGGCGATGATCACCAGGAGGACTCACCTGTCTGGCCCACAGAGCTTCGAGTTCCTCCCGCAGCGGCGACCGGTCGCTGCGCTCCTGAGAGGCCCCTTTTAGCCGGGGCGGGGGGGGTGGTTCCGCCTCCGCAGCCCGCCCACAAGCTGCCGGGTCCGGCCGGGAGCAGACGCTTTTGCCGGCTTCAAAAGCCCTCAAAAAGAGCTCCTTGCCGGTCCTTTTAGGGTTGGTTTTTTTTGCCGCGATCCCTTCCCGCAGTGCCGCTTACCTCCACTGCAGCTGACCTCCTCGGCAAGGAGGAGATCGGTCCTTTCACATCTTGCCATCGCATCCCAATGAGATGGCAAGAGAGGCTATCACATTGCCACCTGCCTCAGCAAACCCCTTATGTCCTCAGTGTCAGAAAACACCTTACTTCAATGGCAGCAAAGAGGACCTGGTCAGGCCATATTTATTAAGGTCCCACATCACACTGCCCCCTATTCTCACCCTCCTGGATGGGCACACTCTCCAAAACAATCCTCTGGTTGAACCAAGGGCCTCCCATAGGTTTGTGGCCTCTGAATTTGCCCGGAGCACCCAGACTCTTACCCAACTCTCCCCAAACACTGTCACTGTTACAGATGGGAGAATGCATGGTGGGGCTATAACTCAAAAGATCTTAGAGTAACTGTGTCACTTGAGCACCCAGAGACTCTAGCCTTTGGCCCTAGTTATCAAAGTACAAACCTGTCTTTAACTGGCACTTGGGATCCTTGTGCTTCCCTGTGGGAAGGGAAGACCCAGTTCCCAAAGCAGGAGTTGGCCTGAAGAGCCATCAGGTGTTGCTTCCCCTACCACAAGGCTTTCCATGGGTTGTTCCAGAGATTCCCTGCTTGTGAGGGCAGGCTGATGCCAGTGCCTTTGAGTCCTTTGCCCCTTCTTAGAGTGCAGTTCACTGAGCTAAGGAGTTTAGCTAGCCATGTCCAAAGTCAACTCCTTCACTGAAAAGGGCTGTTGTGAAAAAAGCTAGAAGTGAGGGCCTGCTCCTCCTTCCCCTGGAGAGCTACTTTTAAGCTGTGCCTTTACCACTGGCTACATGGCAGCTGTGCAGCAGCTATATCTGCGCCCAGTCTTGTTCCTTCAGTTCTGCCCCCGATGGGACCCGCTGAATTGACCTCCAGGTTTGACCACAGACCTTCCCTATCTCTGCAGATATGCTGGGTCTGTGGCCCCAGCAAGCAAGGGACTGTCACTATCTCCAGAAAGAAGTCTTATCCTGACTTTCTACTGAGCATCCTGCACAAAGAGGTCCCTGCTGCCCAGGACCTTGCGATGGCCTTTGGGGTGACAGGATTTGCAAAGGGAAACAGAAGGCAGTGGAGGACTTGGGGAGCACCTGAGGGCATACAGAGGGCTCTGGCACGGAAAGGAAAGCAGATGTAGGACACTGGGATGCACTGCAAAAAAGATGGGGAACTCTAAGCAGCACCAGAAGGCAAATGGAGGAGTCTGAGGTGTACAGGAGGGAAATCCGAGGTGTCCGAAGGTGCACCTTCTTTTGGGTGCACCAAAAGATAACTAGAGTGATTCTTAGGGGACGAGAGGACCAAATGGAAGCCTCTGGGTTGCACCAGAGAGCAAATAAAAGACCTTGGGGAGCATCAGAAGGCACATCAAAAACATTCATTCAACTCTGTGTGCATTCAGAGCCTCTCCATTCAATTCCACGCAGTCTCTATTCCCCCACATGCCACTGTGGTCCCTTCCATTCTTCTCTATGCGTGCTCAGGCTCCCTCTGTTCCCCTCTGTGGACCCTCAATTACCCCTCATTCCCCTTTGAGTGCTTGTAGATCCTCTCTTCTCCCCTATATGTGCCTTGGAACCCTGCAGTTCCCATCCATGCATGCTCAGATCTCTACTCCCTTTTGCGCACCCCCCCAGTCCCTGCCATCCTTTCTGAGTGCCTCACATCCAAACCACAGCCCCTCTATATGTTTTCAAATTCTCTGTGTTCCTTTCTGGGTGCTTCTAGGTCCCTTCAGACTCATTCTGTTCACTTCCAAACACTCTCAGATGCTCTCCATTCCTATCCAGCTGCTTTCATATCCTCTCCATTCCCCTCGTTGTACTCTCTTGGAACCCCTCTGCTGTCTTCCTTGCACAAACTGATCCCCTCCATTCCCCTACTTGTATGCTCAAGTGTCCTCCATTTCCCTCTGTATGCAATCAGATCTCTTCCGTTTCCCTCCTCGAATACTCAGATCTCCTCTGTTCCTTTCAGTGTATGCTTAGTGCTGCTTCTCCCCTTTGTGCACACTCACATCCCTCTTTACCGTGACAAGTGCCCTCAGACTCCCACTGTTGCCCTCCATCAACACTCAGATCCCACCTGTCCCTTTTGTGGGTGCTCAGTTCCTGTGGGTTCCACCATCAGATCCCTTCCAGTCCCTCTGTGCACCTTCAGTTCCCCTCCATTCTCTCTCCATGCACACAGGGTCAAGCTTTCTGCTTTCTCCTCTGTGCATGTTCAAACCCCTCCATTCCCCCTCTGTACATGCTCAGATCCCTGTTGCTACCCTCCATCTGCCCAGTTTTGCTCCATTCCTGGGCAGACACTTGCTTTCCTCTGTAGCCATCCATCATGCATGACCAGACTCCCAAACCGAGTACCTCAGAGACCACAGCTGTCTCATCTGGCCTACAGCTGAGAAGCCTTTTAGGCAGTTTCTTTCAGCAAGCCCATTCAGCTGCCTCCTTGCAGATCAGGACTGTGGCCCACCAGGGAATAGAGACCTCTCTTGCTTCCCCCAAATGGAGATCACCTCCACCACAACCCTCTTCCCGCTGTCACGCAGTCCAGAAAACACTAGCTGCTCCAAATGACGTTCCTCAGCAGTTAGTCTCTCTGGGAGTCTTGGGGCTGCTCTGAATTCCCCACCAAGAGTTAGGCTGGGCTTATCAAAATCACATTAAACAAGAACCAATTGACCTTGCAGCACCCTGCTGTAATGGTGGGAGGCGGGGACATCCCCAGTGTTTGCTCACCATAGTGGTTGGTGACTGGCATTCATGTGTTTATTTACTGAGCTGCACTCTCCAAAACTCCTAAATATGCTGTTCCCAGGGGAAATTCCATCCAAAGAGCTAAGCACTCACAGAAGAGACCATTCCAAGGACTCTTGCTGGCACAGGGGTTATTTTGTTTGCAGGTTGGGAAGCTGTGCACCTAGAACCACAGGCACCTTCATCTCGGCTTGTGTTTTCTAAGGGCACAAAGGAAACCTAGCCTGATTCCCTCCTCCAGGAGAAAGGAAGCCGAGAGAGGGGGTAGGGCCCACTCACCCCACCCACTGCAGAGGGCACTACAAATGCCTCTGTGAGACCTGCTGCTCCACAGTTTTGCGCTTCAGAGGGCATTCCCGCCAGACACCATGGGTGAGTACCCGGCTGGGAAGCGGGCGCTCCTTGCTAGTGATGGGACGAGCACAGGTAGAGCAGCCTAGCAATAGGGGGAGGCTTCATGCACTGATCCTTGGATGGGGGCGGAGGTACCAGTGTCCTCTGAGGGCCGGCTCACCCGCCACCCTTTCGAACACCAGCAGCTTGTGTCCTGCCTTCTGGCTCACCTCAGCCAGTCCACCACTTCATGGGCCAGGAATGAAACTTGGCTCAGTCATTTGTTGGGTGCTTTGCTCCACCCAAAACTCTCTCATGTATGACATTTTCAGGAGCTGGTCAAGAGGAAAAGGCAAGGTTGTCCGCCCTTTGGGCGAAAGAGTTGAGGCCTTTTGGCAAGCTTTCCAGCTTGCACAGACCGGTCTGATGCTGACCAGCAAGCTTGGTGCACTCCTGCATCTCACAGGTTGTGTTACACTGGGCAGGGCTGGAGCTATGGGATTTCCCACCCCCATGGAGGGAGGGTCACATCTCATCTTTTCTCTGTCTTTTCCCTTTCTAGCAGCCCAGTGCCTTCTAGTCCTTGCTTGCCTGCTGGTCTTGGCTGCCCCAGGCCACTCCATGCATATACAAACCCTAAACATCTTCAAGAAATCTCCCTCCAACAGTCCAGCGAGTGCTCTGAAGGAAACCAGTATGTAGCATTCCGTGGGCATTGCAGTGCTCTCACCAACCCCTTTCAGTTCCTTGGTCTGGGTCAGCCCTGGCTGGTGAACAGCTGGTGAAACAGCTGGTGAACAGCTGGTGAAATGCTCTGGGCCAGTGGAGGCTTGGTAAAATGACACTTGGGAGAAGGTGTGTTATGATGCCTCAGATCCAAAACACACCTCCATAGCGTATACAGGTAGGGGGGGCTGGGGAGAGGCGCCATCAACCCCAGGCTTTTTCCAGATGAGGGAGCTTTGTCCAGCTCTGCCCATCCAGTAGGATGACCGCAGTGAGAGGTCCTGCAGCAAGCAAGCTGAAGGCATGGCGACACCACAGCTGCCAGCTCAGGGAGGGGATCCAGTGTTGTGTGATCATGTGCAGCCAGCTCCGGGTGGGGAAGGGCCCTAAAACGTCCCTAGCCCTGGCCCTGGTCCAGGATGGAGCATGGTGGATGTGAGGAGGTGTACCCAATGCAGGCTGCAGTGCTCTGTGTGCGTGTCTGTGTGTGCACCGTGCAGACTGGTGAGGGTGTCTGTGTGCTTGAAGGGCTCATTTTTCTCCTGTTCCCTCAGTCATAGGCAGAGGCAAGGTCCTCTTCACCTTCCTCCCCAACATGGCCCTGCTTTAGTGACACAACCCCTTTTTCAGGAGATCCAAAGAAGCCTCTAGTGTCCATATATCAGCCTCCTGGACTCATACCAGTATAGCCTGGTGGGTCTGGGGCCTTTCACTGGGGCTGCCTCCTGTTAGGTGTCCCATATGGAAGAGGAACAGAGGGCTGAGGCCAACCCACTCTCACCTCCAGCCAAGCACATTGACCCCTCTGGGCTGGGACAGCTGACTATCCCCAGGGTACTCTGGCCAGGCGTCTCTCTATCCTGCCACAGGGTGAAACATGGTATTGTCCTGTTGCACAAGCTTTTGTAAAATCACCCTCTCTTCTGCCCCAGGTTGGCCCAAGGACTGCAGTGAGGTCTCTTCTGGCAGCCTCAGTGGCATCTACATCATCCAGCCCACCGGACTGCACCCCATCATGGTGTACTGCGAAATGAATGTGACGGGTGGGGGCTGGACGGTCATCCAGAGGAACCAGCAGAGCACGGAGATCACCTGGGCTGAGTCCTGGAGCACCTACAAGTACGGCTTTGGGAATGTGCGTAGCGAGTACTGGCTGGGCACCGAGTACATCCATCAGATCTCCAGGCAGAAGGTCTACCAGGTCAGGTTTGTCATCTGGGATGCTGCAAACAACATGAAGTTTGCAGACTACAACCTCTTCAGCGTGGAAGATGAGTCCCAGGGCTACCGCCTGAGACTGGGAACATACTCGGGGACAGCGGAGGATGCCATGGACTCAGACAATCCCAGGAATGCGCACAACAACATGAAGTTCTCCACAAAAGATCGGGATCAGGACACTTACAGTGGGAACTGTGCCTCCAGCTATGGGGGTGGGTGGTGGTACTCGGCGTGTTATTCTGTACGGCTAAATGTCAAGGGGGGCATGACGTGGGGCAGCCTGTGCAACGGGAACTGCAAAGCTTCTGCCATTCTCATCAAACCACCTCTATACCACTAGTACTCTTTCCTCCTCCTGTCTGCACTGGGCACATGGCCAGACCAGTGCCCTGCTGGGGCCCGTTTTGCTGCCTGAAGGGCTGGGGGTGAATAGGGTTGTTCCTGTATACCAAGAGCTGTTTTCTTCTCCTCTTGAAAAGTAGAAAGGTTCCTGCTTTGTCTTTGGCCTTTCACTTATGGTGGGTTTTTAGGATCATTATTAGAACAAGTCTTTCTAAAAAGCTGCGGTTTCCAAACATGTTCCTTCTGGGGAGAAAATTATGCTCAGAAAAACTAAAAACCTCCTGATCCAGTAAGGTCTTACTCTCTTTATGCTTTGCAGGATAGATGACTTCAGCAAAAAAAGATCAGTCATCACTAGATAACCTGATCTAAGCTTCTCTGAACCCAGGCAGGCCATGTACGCACCATATTCCTGCTGTAATCTCTGTTCATCTTGCAGAATAAAATTGCTTTCAGAATCTGCAGAGATATGTGCAAATATCCTTCATTTGTGTGGGAGCTCCTCACAACTGCTTATTGATAGTTTCTTGCCAGGAGCAAACCTGAGGCTCCTGATGCAGTAAGAAAAGACTTTCCAAGGGGACATTTTTCATAAGACTCAAATGAGGAATTAAAGACAAAACTTGCACTTAAAGAAGAGACTTGGGTTTCAAGGTGGGGACCTTTCAAAAAGTACCACATGGCTAAGAGCAAGCACTGGGAGCAGAAGGGAAGAGCTCACTTCAGCCCTACCAGGCACGACCTGGGGCTAACCAGAGACAGTAGGCCAGACCAGCATCATCCTGCCTTGTTAACATTGTGAATGCTGGCCCAGGCCTTGGGAGGTAACTGGAAGAATGGACAGGGAAGAAAGGGCAACAGCACTGCAAAGCCACACAGCATTGCATGGTTGGGATACCTGGGGCAGGTTTCAGAGCTGAGGCAGCCTGCATTAGCTTAGGTCCATATCGGCTTGCTCCAGTGTGGTGATGTCTCTGAGCACTGGATATCTCAACAGTGGACATGGTACCTGTGATGTGATCACCCAGTGCTGAGCAGCAGGGAGTGATGTCTTGCTGGCTGCACTCTGGCTGGTACAGCCCAGGATGCATTTCACCTTCAACACTGCATTGCTTACTCCCGGGCAAATGCTGTTTACCGGAACCCCAAGACCTTTTTTGTCAAGCCGGTTAGGTTGTACATCCAGGCTGGAGTGCAAATGACTTTTTAAACCAGCAGACATATATCTCAGTCCAGAAATGCTACTCTCAAGTCAGCTCAAAGTGGGAAGCCTTTCTCAACTGGCAGCACCCTCATACATTAATCTCACCAGGCATCAGGACTGCAGGCTCACCAATGCCTCCAGGACAGCCAAGGCTGCCTGTGCAGCCTCTTCAGGAACACAGCACTGCCATAGCTCTGAAGGGCGGTCTGGGACGTCAGTCACAGATCTTGACCTGAGAGTCCCAAGTTGTTCAGGATTCACAGCCACAAGCCTTCCTCGAGCTCAGCTTTTCTTCCAAAGACAGAGGAGAGGAACCGTGGCTTCTTTCAGGCCCTAAGTTCAGACTTCCTTCCATCACGAAGGAGATCCATAACCACATTCCCCCTCTGCAGCAGAATACGATTGAACTGATTTACCCACATCTCTCATGCCCTCAGGGAGCCCACCACCCTCTCCACATGCCAATCTGTGGTGGCTTCTTCTCTTGCCCAACATAGAGCAACCACACAGCCACAGACAAGGGCAAACTACGGGCAAAGGTTTTGCAAGATACTGGGCTTTGCTGGCTCTGTTGGTTAATCACAGCCTTACAGCCACAGTTCAGTGCACAGTGGCTGGAAAAAAACATTGGAAGCAACACTGCATCCAGAGTCCTAAGAACCAAACCACAGACAGAATTAGGTACAACAGCTGTATTCAGCTGTGTACAACAACAGTACCAAAGGGAGAAAAGCTTATGTTACACGCTGATGCTGGGGACAGTCAGCAGCAAGGAAAATGCATGTCAGGCCTTTCACTGTGGAACATTGAAATATTTCAGAAAGAAAAAGGAAAAAAAAAAAATCTGTACAAACCCCCTGCATGTGGCACCAGCTCTGCACCACGTCAGCCTGGGAGCAGAACCAGCTCCACAACTGACCTGGCCCCGCACTGCCTGAGCAAATCACCTTGAAACCAGCAGCCATCACGTCAGCCTTTGTCGAGGTGAGCTCTGCATTCCCCAGGGAGATCTGACTTCCCTTGCGCAGCTGTGTCTCCTTGCCCAGGAGAGGACCTGCATAATACACCTTCTTTCCCCTAGGTCCACCACCCCAGGGTCTGGACAGATTGATCTCCCCCCCTTATGTGCAATGTTGCGGTGGCAGGTAGACACAAGGCAGCAAAGACTGGCTCCAGGGTTTATTGCAGCTGATTTCTCCCACCATGGGTAGCAGAGCTGTGGGGCGTGCGGGGGGCAGGGCCTGAGCAAAGCAGGGATACACCGATCGCACAGGGGAGGGAACTCGCACTGTCTTTCCCTCCCCAGGACAGTGCCTGCGTCCCAGTGCCAGCCAGCACCGCGGCACTGGGCGAAGCTGCCCGCACGCCCGGGGCTCCGGGCGATTGCTCCGGAGCCACTGTGTTTCAGCTGGTGGCGGTGCGGGAGATGCGGGCAGTGCAGGACAGTCACCGGGGCTGGCACGGGGCTGTTGGCAGGCACGGGAGCGGGGCACTGAGCTGGGGACGGGGACGCTCCCACAGGCTCCTGGGAGGCTGGGCACTGCGGCACGGTCAGCACACATCTGTGGGTTTCACCAGGATGAGGGACGATGTGCAGTCGCCATTATCGCAGAATCCTGGCCAAAGGATTTTTTTTTTGGCATTGAGCAGGATGTTTTGGCACTTGTCGTACCACCAGCCCCCATAGCTGTTGGCGCAGTTCCCGCTGTACTGGTCCTGGTCCTTGTCGGTTGTGCTGAACTTCATGTTGTCATGTATGCCCCCCTTCTTGGGGTAATAGCTTGTCAGATAGTCATCCCCATCACCAGAAAACCGGCCCAGCCTCAGGGGGTACCCACTAGCCTCGCTCTCCACCCTGAAGATGTCGTACTCGGCGTAATGGGTGATGTTGGCTTTATTCCGCACAATGAAGCGGACCTTGTAGGTGCCCTGCTGCGTCAGCAGGTGCAGGTACTCGGTGCCCAGCCAGTGATCGCCCCGCACATTCCCGAAGCCATACTTGTAGGTGGTCCAGGATTGCTTCCATGTGAGCTCAGTGTCATGAGAGTTTCTCTGGATAACAGTCCAGCCCTTGCCTTCGGTGTCCATGTCACACCACACCACCCGTGGGGGTGACCCTGCCGGCTGGATGACGTACACCCCGCTGGGGCTAGTCTTGCGGAGATGGCTGCAGTCTGCAGGGAACCCTGCAGCAGTGGTAAACACAGGGTTGGGTGGGGGAGAGAAGGGTCATATGAGTCTGTCAGGACAACAAGGAGCTCCTATAGGGGAGTGAGGATTCAGGACGAAAAGAGCTGGTTTTATCTGTGGTCTACTCCACAGTGTAGAATAGCTTTTCCACTGGCTCATCCACAGCACAACCAAAGGTCTCTAAGACAGTGGCCCTGGTAAGAGCCCTAGGATCTATTTCTCATGACTTCCTATTTCATTTGGAGCCTTCTAATGCACCTGGCCAAGGAAAGAGGGGGAAAAAGTCTTCCAGATGCCAGTGATGTCCTCCAAGTATGTCTGGCCCTCACACAAGGCCCTTGACAGGGTTCCAGCTCTTGCAAGGATCAGAACTGTTGAAAGTGTTCCACTGGATGAGGAGATGTAATGAAAATTTATGTTTTCTCTGGGGGTCATGGTATTGCAAAAGAAGGCTGAGTTCTACATTGATTTCATAGGGATCTCTTCCCCCAGCTTGTTGCAGTTTCTCTCTTAGCAGGACTGATCTGTCATGATTTACTTGCCAAACTTACTTGCCGACTAGTTTGTTTTTCTTGTTTTGTGTCTGATGAGGGACAATTTCCTGTAGATAATTCTGGTTCAGCCCATGAAATCTTGCTTTTCTTGGGCACACAGGTCTTGCAGGGAGTGTTACCCTCCCTTGCAGGGAGAAAGGGAATACTCCTAATCCAACAAGAGCTTAAAAAAACCCAAAATACTGGGAGGATGTCTCCTAGAACTGAAGTGTAAAAAGACACAAGCACCACAGAGCAATCCTGGCATGGAGCTACCAAGGGGATGAGGATGGCTTGGCAGGTGTCAGGCTGCTTACCTCACAAGCCATGGCCTAGGGGTTTGTGTGTGAGAGTTTTTATGTTGTGCATCAGCCTGGGTGTCTGCTGGCCTCCCCAGCACTCAGCAAACCTGAGAATCAGTGCTGAGCTAGGGAGACATTTTCCTGGTCTGCCTCTTGGTGCCCTGGCAGTGTCCCCACCCGCTCCATACTCACCACTCCGGGAGCCAGCAGTGGGTACTGCTGGGCCAGCATTTGCGCAGAGGAGAAGCATCCCTACCACCATAGGTAGGAGGACAAGGTCCCCACGAAGCCAACTTTTCCCAGCCTGGAGCCCTGGGGACGAAAGTGCCCATCACTGTCAGGATCCCCAGCACCACCACCCCAGGCCCCTGGGGAGCTCGGACCAGGGGAGGCAGAGCCAGGGGGCACAGGCAGGAGCAGGGGGCTCCTGGGGTGGTGGGAGCTGCAGCTTCAGTGCAGGCTCTGCCCCTGCAGGGGTGAAGCAAGGTGAGAAATGGCTTTGTCACCCTCCTGATCAGCCCCTTCCCTGCACCAGACAGCAACCTGCAGACCTGTTCTCAGAACCTACAACTCAAGAATAGCTACAAGAGGACAATGGCACACCTGGATCTGGGGAGGGTAATCTGCTGGGGGGAGAGAGGGGGAGTTATCACAAGAAACAATACTTTTTGGAGTAATCATGCTTAAGCCTTTTATATAAGACACTCCAGCCCAATGAGAGCTAGTGGGAATTCGGATCCAAAGGATGGGTCCTATTGCACAGTTATCAGCTCCCAAGCAGACAGGAGGAAGTCTCCTGGCCCACATAGTGACATAAGCTCAAACCCTCTGTGCTAGCCACCAGCACACTGTACACCCTGCACTAGCTCAATTACTGGGGAGATGCCATCATGCCTGGGGAAGGACTCCTATGCAATCACGTGCCACACACATTGATCAGGAAAGGAAAGGACCAAGTTTAAATCTAGGTCTCCACATGAACCTCCCTTGACAGGACATGGGAATACACGGCATAGGTAGCCTGGAGAAAGCATGGGCTGGCACCAAGCATGTGTGTCATTTGGTTCTTTGGTCTTGCACCCCTTCTGCTACCAGGGTGCCTGGCAGCATGCATCACCCAGGCAAGATCATGGCTGCTGTCCTGCTAATCATCTTATGTCTTTGTATACTCACCCTGATCAGGTCTTGTCTGAGCCCAGCACCACACATGAAAGCAGTGTGCTGCTGGGAAGATAACTCACCCATCACAACAGCACAGGCTGAGCAGAGAGCAGGAACCCGGTGGTGCACCCTCCCATGCCAAGCTTTCTACGGTGACTTTATAGGCACTGCACACACCCACTTATGTTCACATCTGTTATTTGTAGAGGCATAAGGAGGCACTTGCAGATTGTGACTTGAGCACTTTTCAGATCCCATGACAGCACAACTAAACCCCCTGAGGGGAGGGAGGCATGCCTCTTCAGCCAGAGAAGTACAAAATAACCCCCTCCATGATGAGGGATTTCAATTATTGACTCTCCCAGCCACACAAACACCACGTATGAATTGGTCACTTGGAGCAAATTCTGGAGAGCCATGATCAAACTGAAGTGGAGAGACCTAGCTTTTTAAGGATGTATGCACAGAAACTAGCAAAGGAAGAGAGATTAGGTCTCCTATTTGCCTTTCCAAGGTGACCTCGGAAAGATGAGGACAGGTCCTCAAGAGATGTGTCTTCTTGCTGCCTCTCTGATGGCAGGTTTCAAGATCAATGAGTTAAGTCATTGGTCTGGAACCAGTGACCAGCAGCCAGAAATCACAGTGTCCCCTGGCACCCCAATCTGGCTGCTCTGAGTAGAGGGCAAGGGCTCCAGGTAACAAACAGGGCCCTGTGGGTCCCTTTGCCACTCTACTTTCCAATCCCTGTCTATGGCCTGGTGAGACCCTGCAGATCCCTCCCCACCCCTGTCTCCACCAGCCCCAGCAATGTTGACCAGGGGTGGTTTCCTCTACAGGAGCAAAATGCTCTCAGGACAGACTGTTTGGGAGGGCTGTTCTTCATGCCAGAAGGTGCAGACAGCTCCACTTTGTCAAGCCAATTTTAGGAGGATAAGGATGTGGCCCTTCTACTTTCTTCTCCTTTGTTTTTTCAGACTCACCAGATGTCTTCTTCATGGCACAGCTTTAAACCTGGTGTTTGCAACAAGCCAGTGTAAAGCTGAGGCTCCCACCAAGCTTTCCATATTGCAGGAGTCCACATCAAGCAGTGCAACTTGCAGGTCTGGATGCAAGAGGTAAGTGATCCCTGGATCAACTTCCATCCAAACCGTTATATCTCACCCTTGCTTGCTTGGTTAGTGGTTGGGAGTCCATGTCCGCAGCCTCTACAGTTTGGGAGAATCATAAAAGCTGCACTCACAAGTCTGTGGAGGGAGAAGGACCCAAGCTGTCCTGGGAAGATGGACCCCAGGCAGAGGGGCCGTGTCCCCTTTCTGTGGGGGCACGGGAAATGGGTGACTTAGGGCCTCCCATGGGCTGTTCCCAGAGCTAATGCCAGCGCTGAGCAATGCAATGCCTCAGGGTATAGTGGGGTGCCTGTGCCAGGGCTGGCAGGCAGGCTGCTGCTGCTGAGCCACCACTGGCATCACTGCTGGCAACAGGACTGACAGATACAGCAGGAACATGGGCCCCACAGGTCATGGAGAGGAAGTTCTCCCCTGCCCCTGCGTACAGCAGGCTTCACTGGGCTGCTCCAAATGGATGCAAATGGTATTTCCTTCAAAGAAATGGTGTGTGAACAGGACAGCTTATCTACAGTCCAGCAGAGACCCCGGGTTTGACTTTAACTCAAATATTTCAGTGGATGGTGTCTTCAAAGCTATCAAACAAAGGTTTTCCAAGTCATGCTGACGTGGGACCTTTTTCTAAGAAGACAGGTGCAAGAGGATCTCTGAACAGATACAGGTTGGAAGCAGAGCTGAGGACAACAACCAGTGGTGGCACTCCAGAGAGGGAGAGCAGGGACCACCATGCAGGACTCAGGAGAATGAAGGCATGAGCCAGCTCTCTGGGAGCAGCAAAGGCAGGCTGCTCCCCACGGGCAGGCAAGTCAGAAGCCAAGGGTGAACCCCGAGGAGGCAATCCCCTTGCTGGCAGGGCTCCGTCCTGACAGATCTGAGCCCAGCAGGCAGAGCTGAGTGCTGGCAACAGCTCCAGGCAAGGAGAGCAGTCAGTTGGATCTAAGATCCTGGACAAAAGGATACTGTGCAAAAGGCAGGGCTGGAGATAAACTACAATGTGGATCTGAGCGATCCATCCAGGAACTAAGCTACCTATCTACAGTGTAGGTCTAAGATCCATCCAGAAAACAACAACAGATAGGGGACTGGAGACCAGTACTCATACAGTGTGGCTCAGATTAGGACTGAAGGCCCAGGTCTAAGCTGAAACAGGCTTCATGGGCCCAGGTGAAGGTCCCAGGTGGGACTGGTCACCAGCCATTAAGGCCTACTGGTGCACTCAGGGCCATGACAGTAGCAGTTAATCCTGAGAGAGCAAATCACACCGGCCTGGTGGGCTGCACAGGTCTCTCATGCTCCATAGGTCCTCAGACTTTTGCTATAGCTCTTTGGGGTCACAAAATGGCTTCTCAAGGCATGTTCTGCTGTGGCAAGACTGGTGCCATGGCTGTGCTCCTGCAGAAATACAGAGGCATAAGGGCTGGGCAGGGGGATCTTCAGAGAACCAGGGGAACACAGGGTAACCAAGACCATGAGGACCTCTGAATGTCTCTGGTCTGATCTTGAGGCCAAACCAGGGACAACTTAGAATGGGTTGCTTAGGGTCATGTCTGGGTCAGTTGTGAATATGTCAAGAAATGGAGGACTCATAACTTCTCTTTTTTTTTTTTTTTTTTTCAGTTTGGAACATCCTCAGGCTGAATTTTTTTGTCTAATTTCCCTGCCTTCCTTTATGTCCATTGCTTCTCATCCTGTCCCTGTGTACCTCCAAGGACAGACATAGAATCACAGGGTGATAGAATAATTTAGGTTGGGAGAGACCTCTGGAGGTCATCTAGTCCAACTCTGCTCAAAGCAGATCTAAAAAAATCAGGTCTTTGTCCAGTCAAGTCTTGAACAGCTCTAAGGACAGAAATTCCACAGCCTCTCTCTGGGTACCTGTTCCAATATTTGACCAACCTCATCTTAAAAAAAGTACCTATTTCTAACTGGAATTTCCATGTTCCAACTTAGATCCATTGCTTCTCATCCCACCACCATGCACCTACTTGAACAGTCTGGCTGCAAGTTCTTTGTATCCTCCCATGAGGTAGGTGTAGGCAGCAATAAGACCTCCCCGTTGCCTGCTCTTCTCCAGGCGGAGCAACCCCGTTCTCTGAGATTCTCCCAACACATCCTGAGCTCCAGGCCCCCAACCAGTCTGGTGGCCTTCACTGGACTTGCTCCAGTCTGTCAATGTTTCTTGTAATGAGGGGTCCAAAATGAGACACTGCTCTGAGGAGCCTGACTCCATCTGCTCTCCACCCTCACACCAGTTAGCTGCAGGCACCAGCAAGATCCCGTCTCAGCTTTTCCTTCTCCAATATGAACAAGCCCATCTTTCTCAGCTTGTCCACATATGTCATGTGCTCCTGCCTCGACTGTCTTGGTGGGCTTAACTGGACTCCTTCTGGAGTTTTAGTCGCTGTTGTTAATGGGGGAGCCCCACACAGGACACAGCACTTCAGCTGTCATCTCACACGTGGAAGTGAATAATCCCTTCCCTCAACCTCCTGGCTGCATCTTTCCAGATGCAGCCCAGGATGCAGCAATAAACAGATCTGTGCCACAGCTATGGCTCTTTCAAAGTCAAACGTATACTTAGCAGGAGCTGAGACCCAGGACACAGCTGGGGTTTCAGAGAAATCTTCTCTACGGCCTTGCCCCTGCCTGCTTTGCACATCCTAACCCAAACACTGGCCACAGCCTCTTGGAAAAGCTGCCCGAGGACTGGAAGCTGTTGGCGAGGCTCTTGCTGAGGGCTGCTGCCTGCCTTTGCTTGCACCTGCTGTTGAGCAGAAGCAGCAGCACAGCCGGGCATGCACAGGAGCCTCCATGACCAGGCAGCAATGCTGCAAGCAAACAGCTTGTGACAAAAGCCCTCCCTGCTCCTCCGCAGGCTCTGGCCATCTTACGCTGTCCAGGACAAGGTGGATCCTGGGATAAAGGAGTCCTCGTAACTCAGAATACTGAGGATATCAATCCCTAGGAAAAGGATGGTCAGGCATTTTCTGTAAGAAATTAATGGTGTAAGTGCTCTTAGTAGCAGAGAGGGGCTTGAAGTGAGACCATTTTACATCAGTGTCACATCACAATTCCCAAAACTCCCTTGTGACTGCTGAAAGGGCTGCAGTGCCAGGGGAGACCACAGTGCTTGTTGCACAAGAGGCAGCGTGATGGTGGCAGGCCAGGCACGTCAGGAGGCAACTGGAGTGGCACTTTCTGAAGTTCAGTGCACAATTTGCCAGGAACACTAGAGTACCTCTTCTCTGAAGGGTCTAATGGGGCCCCCATTGGCTGTTGGACCCGATTCCTGCTCTGGAGAGAGCGATTTACGTCTGATGTTTGATTTCCATCCAGGAGGGGGAATGTCATCTGGGTATTTACTTGTGAGTTGAAATGTGCAGAGGTGCCCAGAGGATTCCGTTCCCTGGGAAAACCCTGCCAGGTCAGGGGGGCAGCCAGGCACTGTAAATCGCGGTTGTTTTAAGGCATTCGATTATTGGTACCAAATTATTTGCTTTGGCTCTGAAGAAAGCTCTTCACCTTTGCGAGACACAGCCTTCATTGTCTGAGGACATATCACTTAATGATGAAGAGCAAATAAGCCATAAACCACTAGTCCTGTTGCCAACTAGAGTACAAGTGTTGTGGTTTGGGTCTCGTGCCTCCACCCCCTTGCCTGCTGAGCCCTATAACTTTCAGTCTGGACACCCCTCCAGTCAGGCCAAACCCGCTTGGCTTCCCGCTTGGCAGGTCCCCGCATAGACGGCATGGGTGAGTGTGGGATAGGATGGGATGGGATGGGATGGGATGGGATGGGATGGGATGGGATGGGATGGGATGGGATAGGATGGCACCGCTGCGCATGGCTGCGAGTCACAGGGCATCCTGGCACTTTATCTTCTGGAGGGCTCCCTTCTGCCCACACCCCAGCCATCCCAGCGCTATGTCTGTTATACTGTCTGGGCTCACTGTGCCCTGGGCTGGGAACTGGAGCAGGAGTCTGCAAGTTCTGCTATTTTCAGGCTGTATCAGTGTAGCCCTGGAGTATCAGATAGCCCATTTTACAAGCCTCATATTTACCAAACATTCTTTGTAATTTTCAGTTCTCCAATGAAAGTATCAAATACCCTAGAATAGAAAATGGATTTTTTAAACATTCTGGATTAAGGAGCGATATTGAACAGGTATCAAGATCTGGAGGTTACATGCTCAAAAGCACAGTGCTGCCCCCAGAAGAACACCCAGGAGAGGCTGATCCTCTCCCCCACATCTTCTTCCTACCCAGACGTTTCATGACCATTCAAGAAAGGTCTGGGTCAGCACTGGAGGGAGCATTGCTTCTCTGGTGGCCTAAAGAAGACATGTCTTTAAACATGCCTCTAAACACCAGTGTATCAAGACACTAAATGTTATGTAGGAACTGAGAAGCACATCACTTGAACTGAAGTGTGTTTAAAAGACTTTTGCTGTAAAACTGTAACCAGCACAAATGATTGGGTCAGCTCTGAGCGTTCCCAGAAAGGCGTGCTTGTCTCTAGGGTGGCTGCAATTGCACAGTGGTTCCAGGCCGGCATCATGAATCGTTTTCCTTTTCAGTCATCTCAGGGAATGGTGCCAAACCCAGGTATCCTGCGGCAGTACAATAGGTTTGGCTCTGCTCCTTTTGGAACTTTGTGGAGGGATCACATTGGTAATTCACCAGGGTGAGCTACATGTCTCATCAGGAACAGGTTTTCCCATGGGCAGGTGTCTCCACAATGCCCCACTCTCTAGGAATCATGATAAACTTTCTATTATTTTATTTAGATTTAACATTGCAAAAAGTGTGCTGGTTTTTCTAGCTGCTCTGAACAAGAACAAACCAGAGCAGCTGGCTCCATATGGAAGCCATATAACCATATAAAGGACATAATTTGCACCAGCCAGGCAGTAATTCCTAAAAGTTTGTGCTGCCCCTCTCGGTCACTCTGCTTTCATGCAGAGCAGAGCTCTGCATGGAGTTTGTTCCCACCTAGACATATGGGTTATTACTCCCCACAAACCTAGACTGAAGGCAGGTGTAGTCCCAGTTTACACCATATGAGTGTGTCACAGGAGCATGATGGCAGCTGGGAGGAAAGGGGATTCTTCCATGCTCACCCTGCTTGTTATCTCCAGCCCTGAGACCTGGTTTTCACCAGGATTTCTGATTATAGTCACTTTGGGTTTGGACTAGGTTTTCACACTTCTTTTGTCTCAAAAACCACCAACAGCAGGTGCCACTGCTAGTAACTTCTGTCGGTGAGTATACAACAGCTCATCTACATGAGTGAATTGGGGCTTATGGCTCCAAGAGGGAGCTCTATACCCAAAGAGTTTTATTTTCCTATTTTACTCTGCAAGTAAAGGAGTCAAATGGGAGTCACGACTCTCTAATGCAAGAGTTATGATCTCTTTCTTCTTTTTCCAATCTCTTCCCATTTCAGCTACCCAGCGCCTTTGTCTCCTGCTTTTCACCTGCCTGCTGGCCTTGGCAGCATCTCTTCCTGCCTTTGACATAAAAAACTTGCATCTCCTCAATGGCACACTGGATGAAATTATGAATGTTCCCCCAGAGTCCTCCCAGCTCAGTAAGTATACCACTACAACTGTGAGTGGCAAACAAGGTCACATTCAGTCAGATCCTACACAGACCTCCACACCAGCCTAACCCCACTCCTGCAGCATGGAGGAAGGACTAAATACTGCTCTATCTGTGGGCAATGCCAATGCAGTGTAGGCTGTCTTACTAGAACAAGAATCCTCTCAGAGTCATCCTCTGCTTACTGCTTGTCTCTTCTGTCTGGCATGAAGTTCTTCTGCCCATAAGTGAGTCCAATAGTCCAAAGCCCAGAGTTCATGGGATTCCAGGGGAAGGGACAGGTTTGATCTCATTGCCAGCAAGACTAAGCCAAGGGTGTTGTGGGCCATGAGCTCTTCCTTGAAGAACAGAAGCAGTGTTAAAGGTGTTAAGGCAAACAATCACAGTGTGTTTTGAGGACATGGAGAACAGTAGCCACCTCTGGAAAGCACAAGGTCAGCAGAGAACTGAATTCAAGAGAGAACTGAATACAAAGAGGAACTAGGTGAAGTTACTACAAAGAATCTAAACTAGTGTCACTGACGCAGAGCAGTCACCCAGATGATGGCACAGAGTAACCTACAAATACCAGGGTATATTGGAGCAATGAGGAAGCCTCTCAGAAATGCTCCCGGAATAAAACTGGGGGCTGGGGGTGGGACATGACACGACAGAAAGAGCTGGTTCCATTCCAAGGTAGGAGGAAGAATTCTTGGCAGAAAAACACAAGGTTCAAGTGTTTGATGCTGGTTTCACATCAGCCTTCACTTGAAATGGTCAGGTGTCAGGAAACTGCCAACACAGGGAGAACCCATGACTAAGACAAGAGCTTGGACTTCATCAAGAACTGCAAGTCTGAGTAGAGAAAGGACATGCGCTCTGGGCTTCACACTCATCTCTCACCCAGACCACTGGTAGGGTGCTCTGAAAACATGAGTAGCATGAATGCAAGATGGATAAGCAGGGAGGCATGTCAGAGAAGACAGGCTAACATTTAAAAGTCTTGACTTGTGGAAAAGTACTTCCAAGTGGATGGGGAGTGAATACAGAAGGGAGCAGGGGCAGACTGTGGCTTACAAAACAAGCATGAGTGAACAGCTTCATGTGGCTGTAGTAAAAGTAAATACCACAATAGGAAAGTCCTCCAGAACACGTTACATGAGTGTTCCCACTCCACACAGGCTCAGGCCATCCACGTTCATTGGTGGGCTTCGAGACACATTTGGAGAAATTCAAAAGGAAAGGGGTCAAAAATCTTGCAGGCAGACTGTGTCAGTGAAGGTTGAAGAACTGGTTTAGCCCCAAAATCAGAAAACCATGGAGGAGGAAATGGCAGCAATATTACAGTCTGTCTGCAGGAAAAGTATACTCTGGTATACTTTACTTTACTATAGTAAGTACTATTTGCTTTACTAAAGTATACTCTTACTATAGTAAGAGAAGGAATGGACTTATACACAGTGAGAGAGGCTTAAGTTAAACACTTCATAAGGGCAAGGATAGGAAAGCACCAGCTGAGAGTGAAAGCAGGGAGCAGATATTTGAGGATGTCAGAGACCAGCAGCTGCAGGGTTAGGCGCCTCTTTCAGAGAGGGGACAGGAATGTTTTTTGTGATTCCATAAGCTTGTCATTCATTCCTCTGTTTTATAGCCATAAGTGGATACACACAAGATGTCCTTGCAAAAGAATTACCTCTCTTCCAGCAACACCCTTGAAATTCCCTTCTGAGCCACCTGAACAGAGCCCCTCTCCCAGTTCCTGATACCTGCACCAGTTTTCCTGTGTCTGCTCTGATGTTTCTTCCCATTCTAATCCCTCTTCTTCCTGAGTCCCTTCCTAACTAATACTGCACTTTAACAACCGTATCTCCAGTGTTGCCACCAACATTCAGGGTCTTTTCCTCACACAGTGTGCTTCTCACCAAGGAAGCATCTGCCCCATTCTAATACCATGTGAATTTCCTCAAACTATCACTTGGCTGTTATCTGAAATGGTTAAATCTCTCTGGAATTAGGAGCAACAACAGAAAAAAGGGACTATCATCTGTAGATCATGCTCTCACAGCAAGCATTTGACATGTCTACTCTCAACACTTACTCTTGTGTCCTCTGTTCTTGTTAATTCAGATAATGGTGGTGAACATGTTCGACAGGTCAGAGATATCGCCCCTCGCCCACCGGCAGGCCATGGTAAGTCTCTTCTCAAGGAGTACATCTTCCCATAAAGTTTTACCATTCCCAGGAGACCAGAGGCTCATGAGGAGCTCTCAGCCACCTTGGCCCATGTCCTACATGTTCACTGGCTCCTCCCAGGATAAATGTGGATTTTCTGATAGGCTACAGAGGTGCCACAGCTCATAACCTTGGGAGGACTCCATTACCAGCCATGTCCTCGACTCAGTAGTTGATGAGGTCATTTTAGCATGGGGAATTTTCCACCTAAAGATCCAAACTGGAAAGTGATGATTCATTATTGGCCTTTGGGAAGTGGTGATTCGTTATTTTCCTATTTTCACTATACAGTTGATGGAAAGATTGGGTAAGACAGGGACTGACTGTGTTACTGCTCTGACTGAATCAACATTATACCATAGGACCACAAGATATGGCTTTACTGGATAGGAATAGCCAGGAGCAGAGGTACTGGGAGTGGAGCAAGGCCTTTCCCAGAAGCATGTAGGTGCATTCAGCTGTTTGCTGTATAAGGGAACATGGAAAGACCATAATCAAATCAAACAAGTCAGGGAATTTCTAAAGAGCTACTCAGGTAAACCCCAAGAAAACCAATGGATTTGCCCTATTGAGATCACAAGGACTGACAGATGTCTTGATCACACTCTCTCCAGGGTTTCTGAGATTACTATAAAGCTCTAAAACCTCCAGGCTGTATCAGCAAATGGCTTTATAACGCAGGTTTGCATTTTTCTGTGTGGTAATACATCACCTGCATGCTACAGGCAAATCATCACAGCACTGCAAGACAGAATCCAACCTGGACTAGGGTACAATGTGTGCTGGGTGAAGGCAACGTCTGGCTTGGTCTCACCAGGCCAAGACATTTTCACAGTGTGTCCCATCAATTTGAATCCTGCCTTAGGAAGATAGGAAGCCCAACTCTTACACTTATCATTTCAATACTTTGATTTACTCCTGTGAGCACATGGCAGGAACACGGCCCAAGAACGTGTGTGCAATAAGACATAGGCACAAAAGAATTATCAGGTACTTTCAGTGTCTCATTGTGTGGGATTTCATAACCATCTCTGTTTCTTGCCCCAGGCTGGCCCAAGGACTGCAGTGAGATCCCCGCTAGCAGCCGTAGCGGTGTCTACATTATTCAGCCAAAAGGGCTCCACCACCTCGTGGTGTACTGTGAAATGAATGTGACGGGTGGGGGCTGGACAGTCATCCAGAGGAACCAGAAAGACACACCAGTCACCTGGGCTGAGTCCTGGAGCACCTATAAGTACGGCTTTGGGAACGTGCGTAGCGAGTACTGGCTGGGCACCGAGTACATCCATCAGATTGCCAAGCAGAAGGTCTACCAGGTCAGGTTTGTCATCCAGGACTCCACAGACAACACCAATTTCGCAGACTACAACCTCTTCAGTGTGGAAGATGAGTCCCATGGCTACCGGCTGAGGCTGGGCTCCTACACAGGGACGGCGGGGGATGCCATGACCTCAGACAATCCCAAGACCATGCATGACAACATGAAGTTCTCCACAAAGGATCGTGATCAGGACACTTATAGTAAGAACTGTGCCTACAGCTATGAGGGTGGGTGGTGGTACTCGGCGTGTTATTCTGTACGGCTGAATTTCAAGGGCGGCATGACATGGGGCAGCCTGTGCAAAGGGAACTGCAAATCCTCCCTTATCCTTATCAAACCAGCTCCATATTGTTAGTGCTTCTTCCCCCTCCTGTCCACACTGGACACTCTGCAAAGGCTCTGTGTGGCCAAAGAGCTTGAGCCTTTCTGGAGCAGAGAGGGGAGCCCAAGGGTAGTAGGGTTTTAGTCAGATGTCACTTTCCATTTCCCCTCTTTGAGTGCAGGCTCCCTCTCTGCTCAGCTCTTTTCCCCTGTGCTTGCCAATGATTCCTTGTTATTATGTTCATAATCAAGAATAAAAAAATCACTCGTGAAATTTGTGAATCCATATGCACCTTCCCTGCGGGAGGAAAACACTTAGCCCTTGAATGGCTTTTCATCAGAGTTTCTTAGCTGCCTCCAGAATTCATAGCAAGCAAAAAAGATACATGCCACAAATTTCCATGTACTCTGCACCTCTCTGTAGCATCTGGTAAAGCATCCCAATAAATTTGCTTGAGGTCATTCTCCATTAATGAACGTCTGTTCTGTATCTCTGATGTGCTCCTACTGAGACCCGAGAAATCCCATGTCAGGTGCTAGGACTGGGGTCTTGGGGCTACTCACACTGAGACCTGGGATCTGCACAGGAGGGATCAGAAGGGACCTGTCACATGGGAGAACTCTTCCTAAATCATCACCATGTCACAATCCAAGAACAAAAGCTGTGGCAATGTGCTGGCACCAAGGTTCCGCTCCTGCTGGAAGGCTGCGTGTGTCAGGATTTGTCACTACCTGTCTGTCTGCACAGTCATGCTTTTATCCTGCAGAAACATGATGTGAAAGTCATCAGTAGGTCTGCTGTGACTACGAAGCATTAAACTTAAATGGAAGAGAAGTAGGTTAGATGTTAGGAAGCACTTGAATTAGGAGACACTCCAGTGAGGGAAGAGCTCATTACAGGAATGAGCTCACTGTACCCGGGTTTCTGAGACCAATTTAGACAAACCCTTGCTAAGAAAGGTGCAGACAGAGCTGATGCTGTGAGGCTGCAAGACAAGGCTCCTTCAGGTTCTCCATCCCACAATGCTGTGGCACCACTGGGACAGAC
This sequence comes from Numenius arquata, assembly GCF_964106895.1. Classification (NCBI taxonomy): domain Eukaryota; kingdom Metazoa; phylum Chordata; class Aves; order Charadriiformes; family Scolopacidae; genus Numenius; species Numenius arquata. The sequence goes on from NC_133593.1 coordinate 172,769, forward strand.
TGTTTGAGAAGCACTTTCACCTCCACAAATAATTTCCGGCTTTGTCTTGGGGCAGCACAGCAATAGCAGTGAGTTCCACTTACAGGACTGACAGCTAAGGGAAAACCCAGCCCTTGCCTGCGGCTGCAGAGCCCAGTGCCCGCCAGGAACCACCCAGAAAAGTTTGAGAAATTAGAAAATACTGAAAGAAGTGAGCAATGGAGAATCTCCAAACCAGAAATTAGCTTACGCTGCTCCAGAGAACTGTCCTCAGCACAGACGGGCCACCTGCACCTGGGGGGGGTCTGAGGAAGAAGAGAGCTCAGGGCTACTTCTACTGAAAGCAGCTCTTGGGTGAAGAAGGCTGCAGTCGCTCTCCTGAGAGCCTCCAGCACCAAGCACTGAGCCCCCCCAAACCAGAGCACAGAGGACTGTGGGGGGCTTCACTTCAGGGCATGCTCTCATGGCCGAGATTGTGGGGGTCTTTTGTGTGTGTATGGTTGGACTCGGTGATCTCAGAGGTCCTTTCCAACCATGAAGATTCTGTGATTCTGTGACTGGTGGGCCCTTGGAGTACAGCCCATGCCTGCCTTCCAATGGGCACCACAGCACAAGGCGGGGGGGGGCACAGGGCAGCTCCATGACGGACTTGACATTGGCTGGAAGAGAAGTACAAGATGCTCCACCAGAAGGTGGAGGATGCCTGTCAGGAAAGTGCCTCCACCCCACCCCTGGTGCTCCCAGAGTGGATTTGGCTTTCAAAGCCAGCAAGCTCAATGACATCAGGTGACACTGGGCAGACTGTGAAATGACACTGCTGCTGCTCCTGGGTCTCTGGGGTTTCCAAGCAACTGGCAGATTGGAGTTGCATTTGCACTGCTGGACTAAGGAGGAAACGATTCTTGTCCCAGCAGTGCAGTCTTCTGCTAGGGCTCTCCAAGGCAGTGGAGAGACACAGGCCAGGAGATGCAGTAGCACTTCCTAAAATATCCTCACAGTACAACAGGGCTGGACCACCAGCCCAAGAGGACAGGCTTAGCGTGTCTCTGAATTGCTGTCTTGTCCCTCCACCACAGCACGTTCCAGTGTACAGACAGGTTCTCATCTCTCCTACAACAGCACCAGCTCCACGCAGCTCCTTATTCCGAGCTACCCATCCAAATGCTCCCTAAATCCTGCTGGGCTCTTGGTCACCCAACAGCAGTGACCTCCAGCCCCCAGCGGCTCCTTAGCAGTTTCCCTTCACTCGGGTCCAGCAGCCAGTGTTGGTTTGAGGTGACACCTGAAGTCAAGCAGTGGTCATTAAATGCCATCTCCCACCAGAGATTTGCTCCATGGAAATGTCCTGGGGAGGCCAGAGCAGTCCCTGCTCCAGTGGTGCTCCCTGCAGCTGTGGTTTTTCACTAAGGTAAAACTTCCCCAGGAAGCAACCCTCCCCCTTCACACGAGCTCCTGGTTTGCTTTTCCCCAGCTTCTCCAGCCCATCTTTTAGTTAAAGAGTAAGATCTTTCCTGTGAGGGTGGCAGAGCCCTGGAAGAGGCTGCCCAGAGAGGTGGTGGAGTCTCCATCTCTGGAGACATTCAGACCCGCCTGGACACGTTCCTGTGCAACCTGCTCTGGGTGACCCTGCTCTGGCAGGGGGTTGGATCTCCAGAGGTCCCTGCCAATCCCATATCATTCTGTGATTCCGTGATTCTGTGATCAGGGCACAGATACGATGAGAGTTTCCCAGCCTCCAGCACAGAGATGTCCTGAAGCAGAGCTTATAGTTCTCATGCAAGTGTCTTTTTCTTTTAGCTGTCCGAATTTAGCAAACATTTAGTCACCACAACACGCTGCAGCCAGCAGTTCCCCGGCACAAGTGGGGCAGCGCTCCCACCTCTCCTTTCCCTAAGGGACGAAGAGGACCTGCCCGAAGCCGGTAGTCTCGGGCTGCCTCATTGCTCTCTGTCCGCTCTCCTGAGCCGATGGGTACAGCGTTGCCAGGATCTCCGCAGGGTGCCCAAGCGCGGTGCTCTGAAGTACAGCATGAGGCCAATGCAGCGACAAGCGGGATGCACACAGTGCGGTACAGCGCGATACACGCAAGGAGGTGCGGGATGCCCGGCGCGGGGAGCGGTGCCGGCGGCGCGGTGCAAAAGCGCAGCGCCTTCTGCTCAGCTGCGGCTCCTTTAAGCCCGGCGGGGGCGGCGGGCACGGGGCGGCGCGCGGCGGGGGCGGGCGCGGCGGGGGTGCGCGGCTCCGGCGGCGGCGGCGAGGGGTCTCGGCGCGCCCCGGCCCGTACCCATGTCCCGGCCCCCGGCGCCGCCCGGCTCCCCGCGCCGCTTCGGGGCGCTCAGCACCGCGCAGCTCCGCGCCCTGCTGCAGGACGAGCCCCGGCTGCAGCGCGCCGCCCGCCTCAGCAGGAAGGTACGGGTGGGGAAGGGCGGGGGAGTCCGGGGGCGGGGGAGGAGGGGAGGGGAGGGGAGGGGAGTCTGCGGGCGGCCGGCGGAGCGGAGCCGTTGCAGCGCTCGCCACCAGCGCGGCTTTCGCGCTGCTCGGGATGGAGCCGCCGGCAGCCCGGGCAGCGGGCGCTGCGGGGCCGGGCATCACCCGCCGGACCCCGACACCGCTGCCCGCTGGTTTTCCCGTGATACCTGACATCCCGCCCGCCGAGCCCGGGGGTGTGGGGGAGCGGCAGGACCCCCCGGCTGGGTGGGGTGGACGTGGGGAAACCTCAGCTTGGGCGTCCTGGCCGGCGGCTGCCCGGGGGCTCCTGGTGCTGCTCGGGGTTTCAGCAGCCGTCGCCCGCCAAGCAGCCTCGGGCCACCAAAACCCAGAGCAGGGCCACTGCCGCTGCCCCCGCTGCTCTCACTGCTCCGAGATCCAGGGGAGGCTGGGAGGCGCCGGCCCCTCGCCCTGCCCTCCGGGCCTGGTTTCGTTCCCTGCAGCTGGGCCGAGCCCCGAGTGCTCCCCAGCTCCAGTGGTTCCTGGTGCTCCCCTGCGGGAACGGGACCGGGTTATTCTGAAATCATTCTCAGCCTGATTTTAGTATCTTTCCCCGGGGCCTCTCAAAAGCGCAGCCTGGCGCCACGCTCTGCTTCCCACTCCGCATGGGCAGAAGATGTGTGTGCAGCCAGAGTGAGTGTGTGTGTGTCTCTCTCCTGATGTCCGTGTTCACTAACGAGTCCTTTCCTCTGCAAAGGGGGCTGGGTAACCAGCTGTGAGGTTTGCCACATTTTCAGGGTAAGCTGCCCTGTGCAGTGGGTAGCCCAGGTCCAGCCGCATCCCTGCTGAGAAACACCCCCTTTCCAGGCAGAGAAGAGAGATGGGGACAGTGCAGGGGGAGAGGGTTTGCCCCTAGATGGAGATGGAACCCCTCCCAGCAGGCTGCCAGCTCTCACTGGTTCTACCCATTTTTCCCAGTGCTGACATACCCCACCTCCCTTGTTTCCTGTTCCCACAGTTTCAGAGTCTGCAGCTGGAGCGGGAGATGTGCTTGGCTTCAAACTGCACCCTGGCCAGGGTGAACCTGTCCCTGCGCCCGCGGCTGGAGGATGGGAAGGCTTCCCTAGCCATCAAGTACCAGGAGCTGCGGGAGATCCGAGAGGCATGTTGGGACAAGCAGCAGCGCCTGGGTGAGTGGTGCGCAGCTGATGAAACAAGGCAGAGCCCGGCAAGGCCAGAGCAACCCACATTAATACAAGGGCCTGGGTGGGCTCAGCACCCTTGAACCTGCCACAAGGAAATGGCCCAGCCATGATCAGGAGCGGTGGGGGGTAATGCTGCCTGTGACATAGCCAGCCCTCAGCTGGGACCAGTGCCATGGTAGGATGCAGGCCTTGGTGTGCAGGTGGCTCCAGGGATGTGTTTGGGGGTTTGTTTGAGGGTGGAGAGAGCTGATGCTTGGGGATGAGAAAGACTGCAACCCCAGCAGTGGGGGCATCCGGGGGAAGGTCTGTTGGCAGCCCGGTCCCATCCTGACACAGATGCGTACCTGGAGAAGTGGAGCCCGCAGAGTGCCCTGGGCCACCTCCAAGCCAAGCTTGATGCCTCCGAGGCAGAGTCAGAGGTGAGTCAGGCAAGACCCCGGTGCTGCCAAGCCTTCCTCAACTGGCCCTTGCAATGCTCTCCACGGCCTCCTGGCATGCCAGGCCCTGGAGAAGAGGCGGGGGGGGGGCTCAGCCATCTGTGCTCCCTCTGTGGTCCCATGGCTCTCTTGGCTTGATGCTGTCCCACTGCCTGTCCCACAGGCACAGATAGAGCAGTTCCTGGCCCGGGACCTGCCCCTCGATTCCTTTCTGGATTCCTTCTGCCAGAGCCGCACACACTCCTACGTCTGCCGGACACAGCTGGAGAAACTGCAGGAGCTGCTGCAGAAGGGCCAGGTGGGCAGGGTCCCTGTGGGCCCTGTGGGGCACCCAGGTGCCCTGGCTAGCCCAGCACAAGTCTGCCTTGCCCCATTACGGAGTGGAGTAGCCCCCAAAGTCTTTGATCTCTCTTACGGCTTTGTGCCCGCCTTTCTCATCCCCTCGGAGGCCGTTGTGCCTTTTGCCATGCCAGCTGTGACTCCCAGACACCATCTCCCAGCCCTGGGACACCAGCCATCATCTCCCTGCTCTGAAATCTCCAGCCTGCGCTCACCCCTGTGCCTCATCAGACACGTCCCCCTGCTCAGCCCCCAGCCCTTCCGCAGGCAGCAGCGGCTGCGACACCAGAAGCAAGAGTCTCCGCACCGGTAACAGGGTAGGGACAAGGGATGTCCCTGCTCCTGGCCCTGTGCATCCACAGGGGCTGTGCAGGAATGCCCTGGCCAGGGAGCATGGGGGGGTGATTGTGTGGTGCAGGCTCAGCTCCAAGGGGCTGTGGTGGCTCTCAGACAGGCACAGGGGTGGCTGCTCACAGGGGGGTGGAGATGCTTGGCCAGGGGTGGGATGGGGCAAGTGCTGTGACAGCAGGTCCTGCGCCCAGGGAGCTGCTGGGTGAGGAGGTCTCTGCATTCACAGCAAGAGGGACAGTGACAGGAGGTGGGGGTGTGTTGTTTGTCGGGATGTTAGTGGGCTCAATTGGGTGGTAGATAGCAGGGAAGAGGGCCCAGGAGCACTGGGTGCCACGTGATTTCTAAATAAAGGCTCTTTTCCATTCCCTGTGTTACCCCTTGACTCTGGCTATGAACAGAGGGATGGGACAGGCAGGGAGGAGGTGGTTGTGGGGGAACACTTGCCAGACTTGGAGGCGACTGGCAGTCAAGGAGGGTCTTCCAGCCTGGGAAGCTCCCAGGTGTTGCACCTACACTTGGCTCAGCCCATCAAACCCCTGGGGAAGGCGGGAGCCCCTGCAAGTGGGGCAAAGAGCCCAGAGAGGGTGAGTTTCCCCCCAGGCAGGTACCAGGGACTGTCTCCCAGCAGTTTGGCCCCACATATGGTGAAGACTTCTGGTAACCAGAGATGTCTCGTGATTATATTCCACAGCCAGCCAGGCTCTGAATGTCACTGAATTTCACTCAATTTTTTAGAGTCGGAAAGGACCATAAAGATCATCTAGTCCAACTCCCCTGCCGAAGCAGGATTGCCCAGGGTGTGTGAGGCTCACTCAAGGTTCCACAGCAACAGGTCTCATCAGCCTCTGTGCAGCCCTACAGTGTTTTTAGTACCTGTTTCCCATCCACTCTTTTGCACTTAACCCTAAGTTCAGCCACCACTGGAAAGGGCAGCAGGAGGCCTGAGCTCACCCTGTTTCACCCTGGGCTCCTCTATTGCTTTCCTTAATTTCACGCAATGGATGATGAGACAAGGCTGGACGATATAGCCCTAGTTCCTCCAGCCGTAGCCCCTGAAGTACTTGTTCCCTGCTCTGGGATGTCTTTTGTCCTGCTTCTAGCTTTTGATTTGGTTTCAGACTCCTGTCATACTTTCAGCCCAGTCTGGTGGTAGCATTTTTTTATTCTTTCTCAGCTGGCTGCCCAGCCTGCGGCTTGGAACTGTTATGTAGACTGCTTAGAAATCATCCAAAGCAGCAAGGGGCCCTGGCTCTGGCTACAAAGTACCCCAAAATATAGACCATCGGCTTGCAGTGTCTGATCACCCCTCCACCACTGACAGTACCCCACCCTTACTCCAAACTCCAGCCCTGTCTTTGGGACTGGGGCCACTCATACAGTATAACCAATTAAAACAGGTTTAAGACTAGGATAAATTTGGGATCAGCTACTGTGGCTCTATCTGCAGGTGAGGAGATGGTAGTCACTGGAAACCCCAAAGGGTTTCACAGAGTACCTTCTCTGCTGGGTCCCATCAGGCTTGGTTTGGGCTCAGCCTGTCAATGAAAGGTGCCAAGACACACCTGATTGCCAGTCAGGCTCTGTGGCTTGGCATATCCCAGGAGGAAGGACAGGCAACCATGGCGCAAGACCTTGGTTGGATTCCTGTACCAGCCATGCAGGGCTAACCTAACCAGGGAAATAAGGGGACCAAGCAGGAGCACTTAGGAGGCCAGTTAGTTTGTGTAGGACCATCTGTGCTGTGTCTGGAAGGGGTTGTGATGCACAGGCAACCCTGTCCTACCCAGTGTCTTGGGGTCCCCCAGACAGTTTTCCTGACTACCCCAAGGGCTGTACTGGATGCTGTGTGAGACGACTGTGGGTGCAGCATGGAGAAGTGGGCCCAAAAGCTATGAGGGCTCTGAGCATGCACACACAAGGAGTGGTAAGCATAGGCTTCTCCCTGGGGACCTGGTTGCCCACCTGGGAGAGGACGGACACCTTAGCACTTGGCTCAGGAGGAAAGGACCCCAAGATGATGCCATCATGGCAATAGCTTTTCATCCATAGGAGCCCTGCAGTACCCCATGGCACCTGCCTGGCTCAGGTATGAGTGGGCAGGCCCTGGCAGCCCCCATGGACCTGTTGGGCTGGCCACCATCCCACTTCAGCCAAGGTCCTTTAACCACTGGGAAGCTGCCAAGCAAGGTGAGCCCCTGCCCTGGGGAAGTTCCTCCAACACTGGAGTTGGTCCTGTTCAGTAGTGGACAGGACTCTGGTGGGCGGCCAGACCCCCCCAGTTGCAGTGGCCCTGGTGGGGAATGTACATGCAGCATTAGTGCACCCTGCACCTCTGGGGAACGTGGCAGCAGTGGGTATCTGCCTCGTTGCTCCCAGAGTGTGCCTCATTGTACGGGCAGGCCTGGGCTGGGGACAAAGTCCCACACAGGGCACAAAACAGGGACACTGGTAACAGCCAGGAGCTGGCAGCAGCACAGGGTGATCCCTCTGTGCCCCTCCTTGCCTGCATGCACAGTGGCACTCCCTGCCTACACCAAGTGCTGCAGGCCCCGAAGGGCCACATCGAGGAGAGGGCAATGTACCCCCCGCTCACCCCAGCGGAAGCACTGCCACCCAGTGTGCACCTGCATTCGTTTCTGCACTGGGCCAGGCAGCAGCCTGGGGCCAGCTCAGCCCCTCTGCCAGCTGATGAGCAGCTAAACCCAGGAAGGGCAGGCAGGAAGCTGGCCCTGCCAGCCTGGTGGCCTCCCCGGCTCCCCCAGGTCTGGATTTTCAGAAGCCAGGCTGGGTAAAGCAGCAGCCCCCAGCCCAGGAGGGACATGACATCTGTGAGAGAAGGGATGTCGTGTCCCCCCCCCAGCATGGGCAGCCTCCGGTAGACCCTTTGAGCCACAGCCCCAGGTCGGCAGGGCATGCAGAACCCCAGGCTGGGGCCAGCCAGTGAGGGATCATGCCAGGGTGCCCCAGCTGGCCCCCCACCGTGCACTGCACAGGCAGCAGGGCTGTTAACCAAGAAAACTCTATTAACAGTTAACTCTATTAACAGAGATGTCGCCGCAGGGGATGCTGTTGAAGGGAGTGAGAGCTGCCCTGCCATGGGTGCTGCCAACCGTGTGGCCCTTCCCTGGGTGGGGGCAGAGCTACCACAGCCCAGCAGCAGCAGGACTGGGGTGCAGAGCTCTGTCCACATATGCCAGGGCAGGTGAGGGCTGGGGCTGTCCCCTCACCCTCATCCCTGCCACGCCAGCCCCTCTTGCAGGAGGGGGGAATGACGGCTACCCCTCCAGCGCTGCTCAGGATCCTGCTCACCCAGGCTGTAGCTCCTTGTCTCTGCCCCTCATGCCCCCAGCCCAGCTGGTACCTCCAAAGATGTGCTCAGGAGCCAGGGGTAACCCCTTCCTTCCAAAAGAGCAGCCCAGCTTCTCCAGACAGAGAGAAGAAGCCCTAATGAAGCACCGAGACCCCCCACCCGCAGGCTGCACCACCCAGCAGTCAAGGTGAGCAGCTCAGCACTCCAAGCCTGTGGTTACGGGGACATCAGCCCACGAGAATGGGCTGGGGAATGGGGCCTGCACTGAGCTTGCAAGGCCTCAGGACTGGGGCTGTCAGTCCTCATCCAGGCTTCCCTCAGCTCGCCTGGAGCTTTTGTAGTTTGTAACAGCATCTAATTACCAAGTGGCCACCCCACGAGGATTGCACTCACCTGGCTAAAGGAAAACCCCAAGAAATGCAGTTTCTCCTGGCATCTCTCCATCAAGGAAACAACTAGGGAAAGTCAAGAACATGACGACAGTATTGACACATAAAGACAAAGGGGTAGAAACCTGGCATGCTGGGAGCTGGCAGTCAATCTCTGCATTTGGACTAGCTCCAGCCACTTTGTGCCTGAGCTCCTGAAGTTCCTCCTGGAACAGAGGAGCATTCAGGCCTGACCGGAGCAAAGGTGATGCTGGGGTTCTCCAGTACATATACATTGTACCAACCCAACAAATGACAGACTGGATGCCTCTCCATACCCCACATGCCATGCTTCCCCGCCTCAGACCAAACTCAGCAGCAAAACTAAACGCTGCCCAAACTCAGCAGCAAAACTGAACACTGCCTGCAGCACACGAGCGCAGAGAGCGCAATGACCACAGAGGGTACATCACAAGTGCACAGCAACCCCCGTGTGTCAGAGGCAGCACAGAACAGGGCTCCAGCAGGCAGGAGTGAAGTCCCCGGTGGTGTAGGCAAGCTATTCTACCCACACCCCACTGACTGCAGGCAGCACACCCACCCTTCCCAGCATGGCCTCGGGGAAACAGGACCCCCATCCCTACCCTCTTCCTCAACCTGCTGCAGTCACTATGTGAAACACCAGCCTGTCCCTCACCCTCCATTTTCCAGCAAATACAAGGAATATTTACCACCCAAGACCACCACTTTGTCACCAGCTGGATATCTTTAATGTTCCAAGATACATCATGGAGACCTGAGGAAGAAGAGGAAGAACCAGTAATATGAACTGCCCAAACCACTCATTGAAAGGCACATGTATTAGCTCAGTTTTGGTGCCTCGTGTGTGATTTCAGACACAAGCACCAGACACAAAGCAGGAGAGTCAGCCCAGATGACTTACTGGAGCAGCTCTTCCCTGTCCCAGTGTTAAGGGACAGAGCGATGCAGGCAGTACGCCAGCCAGCCTGTTTCTCCTGCTCCATACTGCACTGCACCAGACACTCTCTTTGGCAGGGAGCTGGCTCAGAGCTGGGTACAAAGCCTGCCTGAGGGAACAGCCCATAGCCCCAGGCCTCAACAACTACATAGATTTAAGAAAGATTAATCCAGAGGACACCTCGTGTTTAGCAGGGCTGCCTTAAAAACCTGTAAGCCACAACACCAGGAACTAGAGAGGTGCTCCCTAGTACCCACTGCTTCCCATGGACATCCCTAGCTTTTCCAGCCTGGAAGAGAATGCTTCCTGTCAAGCTCTGCCAGAGAAGCCGCCTCTGGTCTTACAAGTGACTTGATTTATAGCATGAAAATGCATCAGCATGTGACACAGCCACAATTCTGGAGACTTTCACTCTGTCATTGATGCCCTTGAACACCAAGCTCCTGCTCTTCACATGCTGACGTTTCAGCACTATAATCCCACACAGAGGGATGGACTAACAACCAGAGAGGATCCTGGAAAGCTCACTCTCTGCCTCTGGGCTGAATTTGCTCCAAAGACACAGCAGTCTCTGGAGTCTGCAGCTGGAAGTGGTACAATGCTTTCCAGAAAAGGCAGAAAGCTCTCCTGTCCAGCATATACCCTGTACCAGCAAACATTACGCTCCCTGCCACACAACTGCCTTGGGCTCAGTGCAGTATCACAGAACTGTAGAAGCTGTAAAACATGGAACATTTGCTTTTAACATTTTTGCGTTGGGAGAAAAGATAACCGAGGGTCACTGCAGTGAGAGGCGAGGGCTTGGCTCCTGCGCAGACTGCTGCCAGCCAGGCCCAGCAAATCCAGTGCAAAGCAATGCAGATGAAGTCTTTGGCACACTTAGAGTTCAATACCATGAAACTTCGCTCACTCCATGTAGTACCAGCATAGCGCAGATGAAATCTTCACCCAAAGAAAGACAGAAGCTCCGAGAGACACAATCTTTGGTTCTTAAAACACTTCAGTACTTAAATAGGCAAATACTCTTATGTACAAATGATGCTTAGATACATGCAAAACACAAGTAATGCCACTCAGTGCTCAGAAGGGTACCACTCCCAGCCACAAAGGCCTGTGTGGGATGGTCTTGATCAAAGTTCCTGGCAAGCCCTAGACAGGACAGGCTGTTCTGAACACAGAAGTGTTTTGGGCAGCATCTCCAGCCGACATCGCACGCTGACTAGGACACAAGCTGCCAAGGGCCCAGGTTTCATTCTTCCAGGCTGCTGAAGCCAAGATTTTAGTACTCACCACACAGTGAGGCAAACCCTTGACAACGGCAAAGATGCAGTTTGGAGACCAACACTCCTAAAATTCCTCAAAGATGCAGTAACCACAGGTGTGACAGCACAGATGTGGCAGGTCCCAGATTAACAGAAAACCACAGAGAGCCATAACTCAGAACCAGTGAGAGCACCCCCCAGGAACACACACAGCACACAAACACCACTGACAGCCATTTAATCTTTGCTGCGGCTTAGAATAGGCACGTGGTTCCCACCAAGGTCAAACAGCAGTGCCAATGAAGGGGACACGTCACAGTCCACAAAGTAGAGTCCATGAACTGCATTTACCTGTCAGGCACTGTGTCTGCAGGCTCTATCCGCAGAGGGGGCACATCACAGCCTTCTGAGCCCCCACACCATGTCTGCATGGTCACGCTGGTGTCAGGGGCACATCACAGCCTGTGGAGCAGAGCCCACATGTGGTATCCAGTGGTCACATGCTGTCTTCAGGTCACACTTGCAGAGGTCAAGTCATAGCCATGTACTGTGCCTGCCAGTTGCACTCCATGTCTGAAGGTCACGCCAGCAGAGGGGTCTGGTCACAGCCCATGGAGCAGAGCCCACACACGGAGCCTGCTGGTTGGGCGCTATCTCTGAAGGTCACAATGGCAGAAGGGACATGTCTCAGCTTGAGGAGCAGAGCTCGCACATGGATGCCTACTGGTCATGTACCGTGTCTGAAGGTCACACTGACAGAGGGGAAATGTCACAGTCTGAGGAGCAGACCCTGCACACGGTGCCTACCAACTGTGTGGACGCAGAGGACATCCCCCAGCCAGCTGCCGTGCCCGCTGGTGACACTCCTTCCTGCTGCAGCGCTAGAGCTGGGTGGGTGACCGATGGCTGCCCGGCCCCGCTGTCACTTGAGGCCGTAGAGGATTGCGAAACCTAGGAAGAAGATGAGCCCGACCGAGAGGTCTGAGACGAGCCGCAAACGTCCCTGGGCCGCGGCCTCCTCCCGCCGGAGGCGCAGCTGCTCCCGCCGCGCCCTCAGCACCCGCTCCCGCTCCAGCTGCTCCCCGTAGTGCGCCCGGTAGAAGGCGTCGAAGTCGAAGGGCGGCGGGACGGGTCCACGACGGGCGGCGGCGGGGGCCCGGGGCGGCGGCGGGGCAGGGGCGGGCGGGCGGCCCGAGGGCTGGGGGGCGGCGCGCACGTCTTCGGGGCTGAGGAGGCCGCGGTCGTACTTGCGGCGCAGGGCAGCGCTGCCCAGCACCCGGTAGGCCTCGCTGACGGCGGCAAAGCGGGCGGCGGCGGCGGCGCTACCGGCGTTGCGGTCGGGGTGGTAGCGGAACGACTGCTCGTAGTACGCCGTCTTGATCTGGGCCGCCGTGGCCGTGGCCGGGACCCCCAGCACCTCGTAAAGGTCGCGGCGCGACCGCGGGGCTCCGCCGCCGCCCGTCTGCCCGCCGCGGGACGGCGGCAGGGGGCGGCCGAGCCGCGGAGCCTGCGGGGCGGCGGGCAGGAGGCGCTGCAGGCGACCGAGCGCTGCCGGCTCCATCGGGCCGTGCCGCCTCAGCGCCCGCCCGCCGCCATCTTGCGCGCGACGGGGCCCTCCGCGCGGCGCGGGGCAGTGACGTCAGGCGGCGGCATGGCGAGCAGCGGACGCCGGCCCGAGCACCGCGGGCCGCCCGAGCTGGTGAGCGACGGCGGGAGGGAGGGAGGGGGGGGAGGAGGAGGAGGGGGAGGGGGAGGGGGGGGGAGAGGAGAAGAGAAGAGCCGGGCCGGGCCGGGGGTCCCGGGCCTCACTGCCTCCCGTTGTCTCTTGTTGCAGTTCTACGATGAGGCTGAGGCGCGGAAGTACACGCAGAAGTACGGTGGGACCGGACCGGGCCGGGCCGCGCCGGCGGGGAGGGGTACCGCCGTGAGGCGGTAGCGGGGTGTGTGTGTGTCTCGTGATGGGGGGACAGCGGGGGAACCCGGCGTGTGTGGGGAGTTCTGCCGTGAGGCCTTGGCGGGGACGACCCTGCTGTGTGGCAGCGGCGGCGGAGTCCCGTCGGGGGGGGTAACCCCTCCATGGCGGGGGTCCCGACGTCAGGCGGGGGTGTGTGAAATCCTCCCGTGAGGCGGTGGCAGGGGGCGTTGCGCTGCGGGGTTGCTCATTCCCTGGCCGTGGCTTGCAGCTCCCGGGTGGTGGAGATCCAGTCACAGATGTCGGAGCGGGCTGTGGAGCTGCTGGGACTGCCCGAGGACCAGCCATGCCTCCTCCTGGACGTGGGGTGAGTGAGGGCCCTGGCCTGTGTCGTGGCACACGGTGGGGCTTCAGCTGGCTACAGCGCTGGGGCCAGACAGGCACCCAGGGGCGAGGGACATCCCTGCCCCGAGGCACTGGCGTCTCTCTGTTGTAAGAGGAAAAGGAGAGACAGGTTGCTTGTAGCGTTGCGGTGTGCTGGAATCACTCTTAGACCAGGCCCGTGATGTCTGCGCTTTCTCCCCTTCCTCCCTTCAGCTGTGGCTCTGGACTGAGTGGGGATTACATCTCCGATGAGGGTCACTACTGGATTGGCATGGACATCAGCCCTGCCATGCTAGGTGAGCAAGCCTTCTTCCCCTGCCACCCTCGCCTCACCTCGGAGGTGGCCCCCAGAGGTGTGAGATGGTTGGCTGAGCTGTGCTGTGTTCTGTGCAGATGTGGCCGTGGAAAGGGAGGTGGAAGGAGACCTTCTTCTTGCAGATGTGGGTCATGGCATTCCCTTTAGGCCTGGCATGTTTGACGGCTGTATCAGGTGCGTTTGTGTATATAAGCGAGCTCTCTTGATGCTTCATGTAACTGCATTGTTTGTACAGTACACATGGTCCATGTATGATGAGTGCGACTGTCCTTATCAGTCAATCTCTGCTCCATGCAACTTGACTTCACCTCTCTAGGAAAAGCTGCTGAGATTCTGGATGGTAGAAGCAGCTTCCAATGGCTGTTTCCCAAGTAGTGCTTGTCTTTTGTGCTGGTGAGATAGGAAGTTTATTGAAGTAAATAAAATAAAATTGGTGATATTATCAGGATGGCTAAAACCTGCTCCAAGGAGGAAAACAAGAAAGTATGTCTGTACCATTGCTCAGCTGCAAGGTCAGTCCCTGCATGAAAGGTTTGGTGGTTGGTTTTGGGATGAAGGGCTAGGTGAAGGGGACAGAAACACGTTTCTGCTTAGAGAATACTTCAGAAAGGTGCTAGGAAGGAGTAGGGTCTGTCCGTTGCTCGTCCAAGTGCTCTGGGATTGCTCATTGGCAAAAAACTGCATGGCCATGCAAAGGCCACAGCCAAGTACTTGAATTATTTGAGCACCTGGCCTAAAGGGGATGCTTGGTGATTCTTTTGTGCTTGAATAGCTACTGCACTTTGTTGGGTTTTGGCATAGTGAGTCTCCAGAGGGATTTGTGTAACTGCAAAGCAGAAGGCAAGGATACACAGAGGAAAAGAAATAGTTTCCCTGAAGCCTAGCACATGCTTAGTGCTGGAAGTAAGCTAAAGGGAGGTGACAGGCTCTGCGAAACAGTTGATAGCTCAGTGTCCTGGGGGTCTTGTTTTCTTTCTCAGTATTTCTGCAGTGCAGTGGCTTTGTAATGCTGATAAGAAATCACACAGCCCTCCAAAACGCCTTTATCGATTCTTCTCAACTCTTTATACTGCCTTGGTAAGTGTCACGCTCTCCCCAGTCAGGCCTCTGCCTACTTATACATCCTCGTGGGTCCATATTTTAAGTCAAGTGTTTTAAGTAAATGCTGCTCTGAAATGGAGGATTGGCAGGAGCACTCATTTCCTGTCTCCTTGCCTGCCTGCATGGTGTCTCATGTTTCTCTGATCCCTGCTGTTACCCCCATGCCTTGCTGTGCTGTGGAGGAGCTGGCCCTGCAGTCTGAGCAGCTCTCCCGGGAGAGTTCTCCAGGAGGCTTTGGGGAGGCAGGCACTAGTGTCTGGGCTAAGAATTGGGTCACTAAAAGGGTTGCTTGCACTGAGGCAGGTTTGTGACCGACTTTATTTCCTGTAGGCCCGAGGATCCCGAGCCGTCCTGCAGCTGTACCCTGAGAACTCAGAACAGGTACAGGACATCAGTCAGTGGGGAAGAGGAACAGGCTGTTTGGTGCTCTGAATGCATCGTGTTTCTCCACATTGGGTCTGTGTCTGTGTCTCTGTCCTTCCTGCCATCTGTAAAGCTCTTCAAGACCCCCAAAAAAAAGCCTACAAGGAGAATGCCCTATGCAATTTCTGTTGCTTCACAGATTGTCATGGGCTGAGCCATAAAATCAAAGAGATTGGAAGGACATGATCTGAATTTGCTCTCCTGGATTTTCCCATGTGACTGGGTTTGAAGACTGGACTGTAGTCATCAGCACTGTACTGTAACTCCTCAGGGCTGGAAAATCCAGCCCAGTATCCCTCTCCTAGAGAGTCTGTGCCAATTAACCCAGGCTAGACTGAGGGACAACCAAGTAAAGGCAGCTGACTGGTGTCTGGATGGTACTGCAGAACTTAGAGCATGGTGCAGAGTTTTACAGGAGCAGAAATGGGTCATCTTTGGTATGCGCAGTTAGCTGTGGTTGAGCCCAAAAGTCTCTTGGGCATTGCTGGTGGATGACCACTAAATAACTTTTGCACATGCTTCTTTTTCCAGCTGGAGCTCATCACGGCCCAAGCTATGAGAGCTGGCTTTACCGGGGGAATGGTGGTAGATTACCCCAACAGTGCCAAAGCCAAGAAGTGAGTCCTGTGTCTCTGTGTATGTGTGTGTTTGGGGCAAGGCCTAGGTTTAGCAGTGATTTATTTAGGTTTTTTCCAAGCTGTTCTCTCTTCTGTGATATGCTCCTGGACGGAGATTACAGCTTCGATCTGACTCTGTTATAAACAATCTCGGTCTTGCTTGGGAATCACATGCTGAATCCCAGCTTCATGCTCCTTCTTCTTGTTCTTTCAGGTTCTTCCTTTGTCTCTTTGTTGGGGCATCTGGCACATTACCGAAGGTGAGGACATCCACAAGGCAGCAGAGTTTCCTTCCTGGCTGCTGGGTGATATGGAAGAGCTGTGGGTGAGAGTGGGAGCCAAGCAGCTATGCGCATGCAGATGTGACTTGGTTTATAAATTTGCTGTCAGTCTCACCAACCCCTGCTCTCCCCAAGATCTGGTTTCTTTGCCACAATCTGGAAGACCAGTTTGTCCCTGCTCCAGTCCTTCCCCTTGCAGAGCCCTGGGTTCCCTTTAATTTAGATGGCATGACTCTTAGCTCTGTCTGCTCCAGAGCAGAGCTAAACTTCCCAACTTGCTTTTCAGGGCCTTGGTACTGAGTGTGCCGATGGAGAAGAGATACACCAGGCAAAGTTCACCAATGAGAGGTATCATGTAGGGGATGAAGCCACAAGTTCTCCTCAAGCAAGGAATGTGGGGGGTATAAGGGCTGGGTTTTTCTGACTGTGAGGACCACAACACTGCTGTGTGAGAACTGGCTGAAGGGAAGGGACGGGACTGGGAAGACCCTTGGCAGCACCCATGGGCACTGATTTATCTTATCAAAGGGCCCCAGACACAAGGAACAGAATGGGTTAGTTTGGAGGGATTTGCTATGGCATCGTGGGGCTGTTGTTGATGCTTACCCTAGAGCTGCAGCTGAACATTTGGTTTGAGGTGTACTTTCTGCCTGGCACTTGGCTCTCCAGCTCAGCGCTGTTGTGTAGGTCAGTGGTGATGGGAGGGGGAATGTTTACAGTGCTGGTGATACCAAGCATGGCTTTTTTTAGCGGGGGAGACAGGCTGCTGTGCCTGAAGCCTGGTGTTCCCTTTTTTCTGCTGTCAGATTCTTTGCTTAGCTCTGCTTAGCTGTGATCTGCTGGCCAGGTCTCCTCCCATGGTAGTGGTGCAGGGAGGAGCCCCTCTTGCAGCCATTGGGAGAGACAGAGAACAAAAAACAGAGGAAAGTCGTCGTGGCTGCCAGGAGCTTGTGGCTGCCATGTTTTCCTGCCTCTTACACTGCTGTTCTCTGCTCACTTAGTCCAGGGGTTACCTAGTCTTGGAGGGCAATAGCAGAGCTGGCAACTTGTTGGGAAGCCAGAGGCTTTGTCTGCTTTGTTTGGAGTAGAGCAGACAAGGGGAAAGTGGGTTTGCTTGAACCCTTGTTCCCCTGAGATCCCAGAGCCCAGCGTGGTGCTGGTGTGTCAGGTGTGGCACAGGGGAGTACTGGCCTGCTGCAGCCTGTGTAGGGTAGGTATCCCTTGGCTCAGAGCTGGGGCTGGAAGCAGCTTCCTCCCGCAGTGCATCTGCAGTTGGACTGTTTGGCCACCTGCCCTAATGCTGGCTGAGCCTCTTTCTTCCCAGGGGTGGTGGGAGGGGTACTCACTGGTTTTGTGAGGCAGAAGGCATGCCCGGTTCTGGGTGGCAGTCCTCCAGGGCAGAAAACTACCCCCACACCTCAGTTTCTCTCCAGCTGCTGTCCATTTTCTCTGTAGGACACGGTTCAGAAACGCCAAGGGCAAGTCTGTGAAGAAAAGCCGGGACTGGATTCTTGAGAAGAAGGAGCGTAGGCGACGACAGGGCAAGTAAGTTCAGCTGAGTCTTGCCTCAGCTGAGCCTGACTGCGCTGGTCTGGCCTGCTGTCACCCATTCAAACTCCTGCCACAAACCCCCTTCCCTTCCCCTCCCAGAATGACCTGTGGATTGTGCTTAGTTGCTTTCTGCTTTTCTGCACAGGGAAGTGCGAGCAGACACAAAATACACAGGTCGAAAGCGCCGCCCTCGCTTCTGAATTGCTCTGGACACTGCTGGCATGGACAATGGCGCGTTGGTCCCTCCAGCGAGCCTCCCGTGGATGGCACAGATGGGCATGCCAGGCCTGGGACTTGCTGGCACGGGTCATTATGGCTCTTGAAGGTGTAAACTGGCTCAGACAGCCAACTGCAAAGCTTTCAGCCTGGTCTTCCTGGAGAAGGTAGAGTGGTAGAGAGTGCTTTGGCTACTTGGTGTCTGCAGTGCCATTGCTTATCTTCCTGAGAGTGCAGTGAGCCATCTGGAGCTCCAGGTGAGCCAGAACATTATATTCTGCCTCCTCACTAAACAGTTAACGAGTCACAAGTGCTGCTGGTCTCCTGTGTCCTGCTCTCAGTACAAGGGAGTACTGAGGTGGGAATATAGCGCCTCATTCCCTGCCAGGTTCTGCTCTGCCTGCAGGCAGGGAGTCGGGCAGTATAAAGGTGTGTGTCCCATGAGGGAAAATCTTCCTCCTGGCAAAAGTGGCGATTCCTGTGGCGATTGCTCCTGTCCGCGCTTTGCATCAGGCCCACCCTGTATCCTTTAGTGCTCCCAGCGTGCTGGGGTTCCCACAGCCCAGCCCTTGCTCCCCACCACTTCCTTCCTTCCCCTGAAACAGAGAAGTGCCAACCAGAGCTTTACAGTTACAAATGTTTATTCTACATAAAAATTCCACAAAATGGGAAGCCATTTTGCACCCAAAGCTTTGGGAAAAGGGAGGCTAGCAGGGAAGGAAAAGGTGAAGGAGAGAAGAGGGAACATACAGTGTCATCCAGCCCAGTGAGACAGAGCAAGCCAGGGTCAAGATCCACATAGAAAACAAGGACACTTAGCTCACAGTACAGCAACAGTACAACTCCACGGGGGGCTCGGAAAGCCTTCAAGTACATTTATTACAAAATAAACAATCCCCAGTTCGAGTGCAAGCTGTGCGTGCCCCACACTGCTCGTGGAATACTGCATCGACACGCTCCCGGCGCTGGGAGGGCAGGTGGCACTTGGAACAGAGGTGGTGTAACCCAAAGGACAAGCGGTCTGAGGGGGGCTGGAAAGAAAAATTGAAATGTCTCCCCAAAGCGCAACCACACTGTTGGTGATCTGGTCTGTACATGCAATGATGATAGGTAAAAAGGAACTGAATGGGGCTTCCTGTAGCGCAGGGATAATTATTGCACCAAAACACCCTCCCCTCACAGCGAGGACAGTGTGAGCCTGTCTGGGGGGCAGCAATGGCAGCCTGCTCCTCTGCCTCCCTGGGGTTGGAGCCTGGCAGCACCACTGCCTGCAGGATCCCAGCAAAGTACAGTGGCAGAATCACCCACTGTGGCCCCGTCTGGCTCCTACTGCTGGGGGGCTGCTGGCAGTGGTGGTAACAACAAGGAAGGAGCAAGTGCTGAATACCCCCAGTGCTGTTCTTGGCCTTGTGCCTTCACAGGGGTGGGCCACAGCCCTGATGTCATGTGAGCTTGTGCCACAAAAGCTGCTGCTTGGAAGAAAAAAAAAGTCATCTTATGCTCGCAGTGGGCATTGCTGCAGGGTGAGAGCCTGAGAGGAGCTTTTTTGCCTGCCTGCCCAGGAGCAGCCCTGCCAGCAGCGTTATTGCTTCCTGGAGGAGGGGTTGCGGTGCTGTTGCTGGCTCAGCAGAGCGCAGACTGCGGTGGAAGGGAGCTGCGCAGGGGCAGGAGCAGCAGGCACTCGTGCATCACCTCCAGCTCCTTTTCCTGTAGGCAGACATCCTCACAGAGCAAGGACCCTGCCCATGTTGGCCTTCTGCCCTGGAGAGGGGCTCCAGGGCCAGCCCTGCTTGCGGGGGTCCCGGTGCCACAAGCCCTCTTGCGCACACAGGCTGCGGTGCTGGAGCTCGCATCAGTTGTGGGACTGTGAGAGAAGGGGGCTCCGGTCTTGGATGTTCTCATGGCTGCACCCACTGGGGTTTGGGCTGGGCAGGGCAGGGGACCGGGCTGGACACACTTCCCAATGGCATCTGAACGCAACCAGGGCCTGTATTGCGGGGTCTCGGGTAACAGTGGCAGGGAAAGAGCCGTGTCTGGGTTGCTGCTGGGCAGGGTTGCACCTGGGGAAGGCAGTGCTGTGTCTTGGCTACAGCCCACTGCCTTTCACCCTGCACCCATGGGCACTGCACACGGGGCCACTGCCTGTGCTACAGCACCCGGCCAGGGTGGAGCAGCCCTGCCCTTACCCGGTCGGAGCAGGGACACACTGCCTGCAACTGGAGTCCTTGCTGCCATCAGGGGTCCTTTTTCTGCTACCAGCATCTGCGCTCAGGTCCAGCCCCCTGCCCCAGTGTGTGGCTGTAAGCTTAGCCCCAAGTGCCTGCCCTGCTCTGGGATCCTCTGTGGTGGCTTTGGCATGTGCATGGCCCAGCTGGAGCCCTGGAGTCTCCAGAGGAGTGTGAGGGCAGGGCCCTGCCCTCAGCCTGAGGAGAGGACAGTGACCACACAGAGCCCCTCCGTGCTGCTGGCAGGTTCAGGCCACCCAACTGTGGCTGTGTCCATGTAGTGGGTGTGACAGAGGACACAGGGCACCCATATGCTCCCACAGCACCCCACTGAGTGTGGGTGCCTCACAGGATGAGCAGGCAGAAGGACACTGTGCCAGGAGGAGGTAGCAGGGGCAGGCGGATGCCAAGAGGTGGTGGAGAGATGGAAGGGACAGTCAGGCACTGCCCTACTCAGGAGCTGGGAGGACAGAGGAGGATGAAGGCTGCTGCTCCTAGCTTGCAGGGGGGTGGATGCAACAAGGGCTGCTCCTGGGATCATGACAGGAGAAAGCTCAACTGCCTCCGACCCCCAGCTATGGGTGCCAATGAGGAGAAGTGCGGCTGGAAGCAGCCCTGCTCCCAGGCAAGCACTGCTGGGGGTTGCAGGCATCAGCCCCAAACCCCGACGGCCAGAGCCCAGGCCTGGGGCAGCAGCAGACCACTGTGTGCCAAGCCTGAGAAGAGAATGATGAGGCTTTTGTGCAGGTCTGGCGGCCAGTGGAACATGCTGGCCTTAAAGTATCTGTGCCCTCCTGCCCTGCCAGGCCAGCACCAGGGTGCAGCACAGGTCCCCATGTGGCCTGTTCCCGTTCCCAAGCAACTGTGATAGCCCCTAGCAGCAGCTCCTCATCCCACACTGCTCCATCAGGCACCCACCTCCAGCAGCGGCACATCCAGCCCCTGGCACCCACACTGGGGTGAGGGCTTGCCTAGGGAGGGGCAGCCCTGCCATTGGGAGATGGCACGGCCATGGGACAGGCAGGGACAGGGGGAGGCAGGGCCTGGCAGAGTGCACCCCTGGGGAAGGGATCCGTGAGAGAAGCAGCCCAAGGAAAGGTGTTTGCAGGCACAGATGCGGCTGACAGACATGAGAGCTCTGGCTGGAGGTGACGGGGAAGCTGGGGAAGACTGACTGTGCTCTCGAGGAACCCTAACACCCTTCATCAGTCCCTCCTCATCCTCAGCTGTCACTAACACAGACTGCCCAGCACAGGAGGAGCAGCAGCACCTAAGGACACCTCTGTCCCTACCTGGTCCCAGCCAGCCACCCAGGCTGGAGCAGTGATGAGAGCTTGGGTTCCCTGCCAAGGTCCCCCTTGCGCCCATCACTATCCCCTGCACCCTGCCTGCGCCCCCGGGGCTGGCGCTCCCTCCACACAGAAGCACCGCACACACAGCATCACAAACAACCATGCATTAGAAACTGAAATGCTGCTGGGAGACTCCGGGGCTACGTGGTTCGCTCTGGCGTGGCTGCGGCCCCACAGCACACGTGGCTCCGTCCATCGCACACAAACAGTCCCGTGGGGTGAGTCTAGCCGAAAATGCCGCCGAAGGTGGAGGCAATGACGATACCCAGGATCACACAGCAGATTATGATCATGATCTTCTTCTGCTCAGGTGTCCCAGCACCAGCAGGGAGAAAAGGGAGAGGGGACTGTGAGTGTTGGGGCAGGCTGGCCCCAGGAGATGGGGGCTGTGATCTGCCCTGTCCCTGTTTGCCCATCGTGGGCTCTGAGCAGCACCATGGGAGCCAGACGGGCTCCAGCAGCCCTGGGGCAGGGATGGGCATCCTAGCTCCCCCTTCAGCTCTGGGCTAGCAGAGCTGAGCTGGTGGTCCCCAAGCTGCTGAGCTGATACGGGACCAGGTGTGGGGATCGGGACAGGCAGCTGGCGCTGCGGTCAGGGTCCCAGCTGGACTGTGCCTTTTCTTGATATTTTTTTTGGCAAGGGACATGGCTCTCACATGGGATCCACCCTATCCCTTCTCCTCCCCTCAAGCAGCACCCCCGCCCCACAGCCCATCGTTGGCGCTCATGCAGCCTATGCTGGGAAGCTCTGCCTCAGCTAGTGCCACCAGCAGGAGCTGTGCTGCACTCAGTGGTGCGGGATAAAGGCACCCATGAGGCTGCGCCATGCTGCCCACTCCTCTGCACAGGCAGTGGGGCAGGCAGGGACAGAGGTGTCAGCAGTGTAGGCAGGGGAAGACGAGCCCCAGCCAGTGCCATGACTTACCCGTCTGGCTTTGCTCTGGTACTTCACTGCTTTTTTGGTGTCAGACACAGCACGCTCCACATAGTCCACTGAGTGCTCCACGTTGTACTCGATGCGGTCGATCATCTCGCCCTGCAGAGCGGGGACAGAGCCCGCGCACCCACGTGCGCGCAGACGTGAGCACCTTCCTGCTCTGCTACTCCCCAGCACCATGTGGATGTCACCCTGCCCGGCAGCCCTGCACAGGAGAGAGAGGAACCATCACTTGCCTGCAGGCCGTGGGTGCCTTGGGACAGAGGCTCCGAGCCACGGGCTTTGTCCCAAAGGGCTGGGACCTCTGTGCACATCCCAGCAGGGAGACAAGCAAGGGTGAGGTCATGGGGGTTCCCCAGCAAGGTCCTGGCCTCGTGGCCACCCTGTCTGGTATTTCAGGTGACATCAAAACCACAACAGGCTCTACACTGACGCCACACTGCATGCTGCTGAAGTTGGAGGCGTGGCAGGGGAGCAAGGACCACACCAGCAGCCACGTGGGATGCTCACGAAACCACACACATGCAGGGACAACGGCTCTGATCTGCACAAGCGCCCTGCTGAGAGTGGGGGGGTCCCGGAGAGAGGCTGGCGAGGTAAGACCACAGGGCTCTGCAGGGACTCCTGCCCTGCTCTGCCCCCCAGGTTGCAGGGGTGGGCTGGGGAGGTGGGCTTCTCCGGACGTGGGGACATGGACTTGGGCAAGGTCCCCCAGCGTGTCCACCACCTTTGGCTGCACAGGGAAGCAGCCAGGTCCTGCAGCAGCTGAAGACAGCATATGTCATTCATGCAACTGAAAGGGTGGGCAACTTGAAGCCCAGTGCCCTCCTGCATGACACAGAGGGAACTGGGGCTGCAGAGCTGGGGGGGCATGGCCAGCAGCTCTGCAATGCTTATTTCTCGGCCTATAGGTGGGGAGAATAGGGAGGATGAGCCTTGCAAGCCCAGGGGTACTCTGGTGTTACCCCCCACCCAAGCACTGAACCCCCACCAGGCGCCCTGCTGCTCCCTGCCTTGCCTAAATCTGCTGCTTTTCATTCTCACTTGTCCCACGCCTGTATCAGAGCAAGCAGCTGCCAGCCCTGCACCCCTCTGCTCCTGGTGCCAGCAGCTTGGAGCCTCCCACCCCACAGAGCAGCACTCTAGCCCTTAGAGCAGGGCAGGGAATGGCAAATCCCCCCCATCTGTCCCCCAAGGCAGACAGGATGGGGCATGAATGCCACCGTGCCACAGCCACCCTTGCCTGCCTGCCACAGGCAGGCCCTAACACCATGCGAGAGCTGCAGACATGCAGGGCGCAGCCATGCAGAGCGGAGCATGCAGCACCGGCGGGGGCTCGGCGGGGCTTTACCTGCCACTGATGTCTCCTCAGGCCGTGGCAGCATGGCGGGCAAGAAGGGGGGTGAGCAGAGATGCCAGAGCACATGCCCGGCTGAAGGGCCAAGTGCTACAGGCTGGTGGCACAGCCAGGGGTGGCCTGACAGGACCACTGAGGCTGGCAGCACCCCAAGCTCATGTGGCAGGGCCCGATGCTCTGGGGGAGGTGGAGAAACCTCCACCTGCATGGCAGCCACCCGCTGCTCACCAGAGCCCATCACTGAACCTCCTGCCCCAGGCACGCAGCAGCCCCCAGCTCTGGGGCACAGGGCAGGTGGCTTTGGCCCCAGGAAGCCCAGCTCAGCCCCAGTGGGAGCTGTGTCGGTCCCAGATGCAGTTTTTCCCCAGGCAGGGCCCCACTGGTAGCCCCATCGCACTTCAACCTCCCGCCCCAAGTGAGTTGGTCACTGGGCCACAGTGTCTCCGTACCTGGCTCTCCACCAGCATGGCCATGTCCATGAACATGTCATGCAGCTCTCGGATGCTGTTCTCCAGTTTGATGATCTCACTGTGCCGCGTCTCAATCTCATTCAGTGCCTGCTTGGTGATGTTTGAATCCATAATGATCTGCAAGAAGACAGGGCCACTGAGCACCATGCTCAGCCCCTCAGATGCCAGGATTAGGGGCACCAAGAGAGGGAAAAGCAGGAGCCCCAGAGCCCTTCCAGCCACCCCAGCCAGGCAGTTTGCAGCAAACCCCCACCCCATCCTCCAGCCAGGATGCAGCCCCTCCTCAGACAGCATCCTCAGGCCAGGTCTGAGCACCCAGGTCCCACCTCCTGTACTTGGGCCACTGTAGCAGCATGTCCACCAGTCCCCTGGGACGAGGGGGCTGGCTCAGCTTTAGCCTGTGCTGGTACTTACCCCGGAAGAGAAGATGGCTGGGTTGCCGCTCTCCAGCATGTCCTCCAGCTCCTCGCTGGTGGTGGTCCTGCCAGCTGCAAATGACACAGCATGGATCAGCCATGAGCCCCCTGTCCCAGCCACAGGTCCCACAGCCCTACCGCAGGGCTCTGCTGGCTCCATGGCATCTCCCAAGGGTGGAGCAGAGGAAAGCTTCAGTCCCAAGACTGAAGACTGGGCAGTTTGAGGGGCTGCCATCCCGCAGCCTGGCTCTGGGCCAGCCCTGTGACCCCTGTTTTTTAAGGGGATCAAGCTGCCAGCTTAGCCCAGCTCACCCAGGAAAGCCTGTCTGTCCCTCCTGGTCAAGCTGTCCATTTCTGCAGAGCAGGGAGTGGTGCCAAAGGACTGGCAGCCGTAAGAACCCAGTTGGCGAGCTGTGATGGAGGAGGGATGGAGAGCAGCAAGCCAAGATCAGGGATGCTCTTGGCAAACCCCATCTCGGGCCAGTTGAAGTTCATGAGCACACTGGGCTCAGCTGGACTGCCCGAGTTTTAGCCCTGCAGCTGCATAAAAGAAACCAGGCTCCGTCCTTCCCCCTGCAACACAGCCCGCATCCTTGGCTCCAGGGTGGTATCTTCAGCCCCACAGCTCCTTTGGGAGCAATTCACCCGTTGTGCATGGTTGCCTACCCCTCCCCATGGACATACTCTACACTGCTACAGAGGAGAGAGATATTAATCCCTCTATGGGTTACACCCATCCTCCACCACTATTTGCGGGGTTTTCTTCGGGCCAACAGCCAGGTAGGACCCATGAAATTACAGTGCTAAACAGAGAGTGTGGCGCTGGGCAGGCTTTTGCTGGGGCTGCCCAGTAGGAGCAGGGAGGGGGAGTGGACACAGGTCACACCTGCAGAAAGGGCAGGAGACATCCCACGGGCATGATCAGGAGCGAATGGGGGCAGACAGGCAGGAGCAGCTAATGAAGCAACTTTATGAAGCCTGACAACCGCAAAACCAGCAGAAGGGCAGGCAGGGCTCTGGTATGTACTCCCCTGTGACACGCTGCCCACAGACTCTCTCAGTGGTATCGAAAGCGATCCTCAGGATGAGTCCAGGGCACCTCTGAATTGGGGGAATGGAGGAGACATAGCGAAGAGCAGGGGCAGCCCAGAGGACAGTGCTCCCTGCTTCCAGCAGTGCCAGATCAGGGACTCAGACCAAGGAGGTGCCCAAAACCTTGAACCCCGTCCAGACCCTTACAACAAGTGTGTCAGTACCCCAGGGAGCACCACAGGGCACCGTGCCCACCCAGACATGTCAGGCCACCAACACAAAGGCATGGTGCATGCTGACACCCTGCCTGGGGAGCTCCTCCAGCAAAGATACCTCCATACTTCATTACACATCTCTTTCTTTGCAATGTCCTGCACCTGGGTTGGGGCAACCCCCAGTACCAGTGCAGACTGAGGGAGGGAGGGAAGGAGGCAGGGATGGATGGATGGATGGATGGATGGATGGATGGATTAAGAACACCCTGTGGAAAAGGACTTGGGGATACTGGTAGGTGACAAATGGGACACAAACCAGCAATGTACGCTTGCAGCCCAGAAAGCCAAGCATCTCCTGGGCTCCATCCCCAGCAGCGTGGCCAGCAGGGCCAGGGAGGGGATGCTCCCCCTCTGCTCCGCTCTCCTCACACCCACCCCCTGGAGCACTGCCTCCAGCTCCGGCATCCCCACCACAAGGCAGACATGGACCTGGTAGAGCCGCTCCACAGGAGGCCACCAACATGGTCCGAGGGCTGGGACACCTCTGCTGCGGACAAAGGCTGAGAGAGTTGGGGTTGTGCAGCCGGGAGAAGAGACGGCTCCGGGGAGACCTTCCTGCGGCCGCTCAGTACTTAAAGGGGCTTATAGGAAAGAGGGAGAGAGACTTTTGACCAGGGCCTGCAGTGACAGGACAAGGGGCAGCGGTTTTAAACTGAACGAGGGTGGGCTTAGGTTGGACATTGGGAAGAAATGTTGTACCCTGAGGGTGGTGAGACCCTGGCCCAGGTTGCCCAGAGAAGCTGTGGCTGCCCCATCCCTGGAGGGAGTTCAAGGCGAGGTTGGATGGGCTCTGAGCAACCTGGGGGTTGGAACTAGATGGTCTTCAAAAGTCCCTTTCAACCCAAACCACTCTGTGAGTCTATGATTCTCTTGCCCTGAGATGCAGAAACAAGAAGACCACTGAGAGCTAGTGTGCTCTGCTCTTTGCTGGGGCCCCACATGCATAGGTGTCTGAGTGTCCATGATGGGAAAAAGCATTTCTGGCTTTGTCTCAGGAAAATGATGCCATATCAGCAGATATTGGAGGTGATAGCAGCAGGAACAGATGGGAGCCCACAGACTCTGGGCAGTGTTACCAGCACCATGTGGAAGTTGTTTGCTGTCTCCTGGGACCAGGAGGCTGCACAAAGGGAGAGGGAATAAACCCAAGCACACACACCCGATGAGCAGGAAACTCCAGTACAAAGGCTTGGTTATCTGCTAATGCTCATCAGCTCTGATTTCCACCAGACCAACAGGGTTTACATCCATGGCTGGGCAAGGAATTTGCAGCCTCCTCATCACAAGCAGGTAACAAAGCTTTCTGGATGCTTTCTGGACCGTGTGCTAACCACAGTGCCAAGACCAGGAAGGGTGGCAGGGTGCAGAAATGAACAAGAAAAAAAGAACAAGAGGAAAAACAGTGACCAAGAGGGAAAAATGGACAGTCCTTAAAACAAAATTTTTCTTTCACTGGTTTTCTTGAAATGAAATACTTACTCTGCAAGTTAACTGCCCATGGCCAGGAATGAATTCCTCTATTATTTATGTGACTAATATTTCACAGTCTAAAAAGCTAATGGAGTTTTTATTTTAATAACTGATAGGAATGGCTCAGTGACACTGTGAGCACGGCCCAGCTGGCTCTCACAGCAGGGATCCAGGGCACAGACCCTACAGGAGCCAGCAGTGTTCCTAGCACATCCAGGGTTGTCTGGCAGGAGCTTGGGACAGGCAGTCTGGGATGCATGGAAAGAGTAAAATGGAATCAGCTTGGTCCTGGTGTGTACAGACACCAAGCTTTCAAGGTAATGGGACGGCTCCTGGGCCACTGGTCCAGGTCACAGCAAGCTCTGGTTCGTGTAGGAACTGGAGCACCCAGACCTCCCCGAGACTACACGCTCAACAGGGAGATGCAGAGAATGGTGGCCCAGATGGTGAGGGAGAGCACCAGGACAGTGCCACCAAGTCTCCCAGCCTTGGGCTCTCCCAGCAGCACTTTCTACTGCTGTAACTCTTAGGGGACAGGTAAGTTGCCTTCGACAGACACAAGGAGCCTCAAATGAGCCTGCTTCCCACTGTGGTATGGCGGGCAGAGGGAGGAACTCTGCTGAGTGGCTCAGCGGTGAGCCCATCCCACAGCTCATCGCTTCTCCTCGGCAAACAGTGCATCTTCAAATCCAGCTGCGTACTGCAAGAAGACCAAATAATGGACAGAGCAGACCTTAAGAACATCTTTTAAAAGTACAGTAAAGCTTATAAAGAGGAAGAAAATGGACTCGCTGAACACAGCGACATGAACAGGGCCTGCTGTTGAATGAGACGGGTGCCATGGTGACAGAGAATGCAGAGAAGGCAGAGTTGCTGAATGCCTTCTTTGCTTCAGTTTTACTGCTCAGGCCAGCCCTCAGGCCTCCCGCACTTTGGAGGAAACAGAGAAAGTCTGGATGAAAGAAGACTTCCCCTTGGTTGAGGAAGATCAAGTTAGGGAACAGTTAAGTAAACTGGATATCCGCCAAGTCCATGGGTCCTGATGGGATGCACCCGCAAGTGCTGAGGGAGTTGGCAGAAGTCATTGCTGGGCTGCTCTCCATCATCATTGAAAGGTCCTGGAGAACAGGCGAGGTGCCCAAGGACTGGAGGAAAGCCAATGTCATCCCAGTCTTCAAGAAGGGCAAAGAAGGAGGACCCGGGAAACTACAGGCCAGTCAGCCTCACCTCTGCAAAGGTAATGGAACAGCTCATTCTGGGTGTCATCTCAAAGCATCTGGAGGAAAAGAAAGCTATCAGAAGTAGTCAACACGGATTCACCAGGGGGAAATCATGTCTGACTAACCTGATAGCCTTCTACAATGGCATGATTGGATGGATAGATGAGGGGAGGGTGGTGGGTGTTGTCTACCTTGACTTCAGCAAGGCTTTTGGCACAGTCTCCCACAGCATCCTCATAGGCAAGCTTAGGAAGTGTGGGTTAGAAGAATGGACAGTGACGTGGATTGAAAACTGTCTGAAAGACAGAGCTCAGAGGGTTGTGATCAGTGGCACAGAATCTAGTTGAAGGTCTGTAACAAGTGGGGTTCCCCAGGGGTCAGTACTGGGTCTAGTTCTCTTCAATGTTTTCATCAATGACCTGGATGAGGGGATGGAATGTACCCTCAGAAAGTTTGTTGGGACACAAACTGGGACACAAACATAAAACTGGGAGGGGTGGCTGACACACCAGAAGGCTGTGCTGCCATCCAGTGAGACCTGGACAGGCTGGAGAGTTGGGCAGAGAGGAACCTGATGAAATTCAACAAGGGCAAGTGTAGGGTGCTGCACCTGGGGAGGAATAACACCCTGCACCAGTACAGGTTGGGGCTGACCTGCTGGAGAGCAGCTCTGAGGAAAAAGGCCTGGGAGTCCTGGTGGACAACAGGATGACCATGAGCCAGCACTGTGCCCTTGTGGCCAAGAAGACCAATGGCATCCTGGGGTGCATCAGGAAGAGTGTGACCAGCAGGTCAAGGGAGGTCATCCTCCCCCTCTACTCTGCCCTGGTGAGGCCGCATCTGTAGCACTGTGTCCAGTTCTGGGCTCCCCAGTTCAAGAAGGACAGGGAACTGCTGGAGAGGGGACAGCAGAGGACTACAAAGATGATGAGGGGCCTGGAGCATCTCTCTGATGAGGAAAGGCTGAGGGACTTGGGTCTTTTTAGTCAGAAGAGAAGACTGAGGGGGAATCTGATCAACA
Source organism: Numenius arquata (assembly GCF_964106895.1). Lineage (NCBI taxonomy): Eukaryota > Metazoa > Chordata > Aves > Charadriiformes > Scolopacidae > Numenius > Numenius arquata. The sequence goes on from NC_133593.1 coordinate 202,002, forward strand.
CCTATAAATACTTAAAGGGTGGGTGTCAAGAAGATGGGGCTGGTCTGTTTTCAGTGGTGCTCAGTGACAGGACAAGAGGAAACAGGAACAAACTTGAACATAAGAAGTTCCACCTAAACATGAGGAGGAACTTCTTCACTTTGAGGGTGGCAGAGCGCTGGAACAGGCTGCCCAGAGAGGTGGAGTCTCCATCTCTGGAGATGTTCAAAACCTACCTGGACAAGTTCCTGTGCAACCTGCCCTAGGAGAACCTGCTTTGGCAGGGTGGTTGAACTAGATGATCTCCAGAGGTCCCTTCCAACCCCATATCATTCTGTGATTCTGTGACAAGGCACCTTCCAAAGACTGGGATCCTCTGTCTAGATCTGGCTTTCAAGCTCTCATTAGATACAAATCCATACAACTCATAGAGAGATGGATATCACTGCCCCATCCACCCATGCACATAGAGGCAATGAGTACAAGTGACCCAACCCACTTGGCCATCTCCCGGCTCAGGCAGGTCTTGCACTGCCTACGGTGGTGTCAGGATGAGTAGACTTCAGCTATAAAAGCCTGCCCAGCACGTCACAAACTGCCACCCACCTCCCGGTCCCTCAGGACCTCTTCTGCTCAGCCCGAGCCTGGCGGGGGCGCAGAAGCTGCAGTGGCCAACTTCCAGCACTGTGCAGGCATTTTCACATTTTTAGCTCAGATAAATCCTGTGGTCATTCCTGAGACGAAAGTGTCACAGGAATCCTAAATAAGGCCATCCTGATCACCCAAGGCTGCCCGGAGGAGCTGCTGGGGCCAGAGTAGCCCCCAGACTCTCCTGGCTCAAGGGTAGCTTGGGATGCATCCACAGCTTGTCTTTCTGCACATCCATTAAGCTGGTCTCACACAGCGGGGTGTGGGCTGCTTAATTCTCACAGTGCCTTTGGAGACGGCAGATGCTTTATTTTTGGCTCCTCGGTCTCGCATTATAACAAAACTGTTCATAAAAACAAGCAGTGTCTGTGCAGCGCCTCCACGGCTTCAAAGCTGCACACCCACCAGAGAAAGCTCCTCCAAGCCTCAAATCCAATTTCTCTGGGAGCCAAACTTAATTAGATTGAAGATGTCATTTCTCGTAATGGACAAAACAGAGAGGAAAAAAACAAAGGAGCGACACCTCCCACTGCAGGCAGCACAAGGCTCGTGCCTGGGGAGTGCAGCTCCCAGCAGCAGATGCGGGGGAGGCACAGTCCTGGCAGAAGACAGCCACCAAGCATCTATCCTGCCATCACCAACCCCAGGACATGGCACATCCTGCGATCCCTCCATGGCATATGCAGTCTCGGTGCATTTGGGAGCAAAGCAAGTAAGTGGGGGATGAGGGCAATGATTAAGGCTGGGGCAGAAGCAGTGGGAGAGGAGAGGATGCCCACTTCACCATGTCAGACAGGCTCCCGGGCTCAGCATGTGCTGGACGAGCAGGGGTGACAGCGAGGATCACTGAGGTACAACCTTTGGCATACACAGACACGGCAATGCCTACCCAAAGGGAAGGGGCAGATCCTGAGAGGGCTGTGGGGAGCCCCAGGAGGTGGCTACAGCCTGTGGCAGTGACTCTACATCACCATTTCTTCTGCAACTGTCCTACTTCCAGAGCAAGAGGCAGATGAGGTTGAGAGGGAGAAGCTCACTGGGCGCTGGGGAGCTTCCCCAGAGCAGCTGAGAAGTCCCTGCTCTCATACTTTCAAAACCAGAGTGATTTACTTGCTTCGCTGTCAGAGCTCCCGGCACTTTCTATCTTTGGATTTATCAGCTGAAAATGAGAGCTGAGGATTTGAGAGCTTTGTGCAGTTGCCACATCCCAGATGAGCTCCATTCAAAAGAGCCTGTTCAAGAGCCCCTGGAGCAGCAGGGACTGAAGGTGCTGGCTGAGACACTGCAGGAGGAGCAGAGTCCTCTGCCCAGGAAGCACTCCTGATAAAACTTCAATAAGCTTGCTGCTTTTGATAAGCCTTTTTGCCAGAAAAGATTTTCTGATGTCCAAACAGAGGAACCCAGCTTTTTCAAAGGACTGTACACAGGATTTTACACCTTCCCAGCTCGGACGCCATCCTGCATCTGCTCCACACCTACACCTGAAGGGAAAGCACGTCCCTCACTATCACAAACTCGGACATCTCCTCTGCACCTATCCACTGCACCTTGGTGAGCGTTGAGCAGCCTTTTCCTTGTGCTCCATCAATGCTCTGTCAGGCACTGACAACCTGGCAGAATGTACAGAGCACAGGCAAGTATAATTTAATGTATCTCCATAATTTAAGCAGAGCAGCAGAGTCCTTCCAAAATCCAGAGGTAGAAAAAACAAGAGGAAGGTTTCTTTCAGGTCTGCAGACAGCTAAGGACCTGGCTAAGTCCTTTAAAATCTTCCCTCTTAGAAGGGAGGCATAGGGATATCTTAAATTCCTATTTACATTACAAGCCACCCCTGTGTCTGAGTATCACCTACAGAATGATGTTAGCTGACGAATGAGTCAGTCAGCTGGAGCAGGGACACACTCACCATCCTGCTTTACATCAAACGTCAAGCTTTTGTTGAGCCTCATGTCATTCAACCTTTCCATTCAGCCAGTGTGAAACATTTCTATTATTATTATACATCATAAAGACTAATCTTAACAGAGGAAAGGCTTGCAGAGCCAAGTCTCCTTCCAGTCCTCCACAGAAACCACCACACTCCACTAGCACCCAGATTCCCGGGCATCTGCATTTCATGACGCATTTCATGACGCATTTCATGACGCATTTCATGATGCAGTTCATGTGCAGTTCATACTATTATTGCAAAGCAGCATTTTGTTACAGACTGCCTAAAAATCACTCAATCTCAGGTGAAGTCATCACTTGCCAAACTGTTGGAATGCTGTTTGTTTTGTTACGTTGCACTGTTGAGTTACTTCTTTTTGTTTTGTGTTTGTGTTTTGTTTTTATTCTTTACTCCAGAGGGAGATCTGGAATAGGGACATACACAAAAGCTTACAAAACCCACCCTCATTCTCATTTCACTTTCTGCGTTATGAAAAAAAAAGATGTTTGCCCATGCCAGAGGGGTTGGAACTAGATGATCTTCAAGGTCCCTTCCAACTCTAACCTTTCTATGATTCTATGATTCTATGAAGGACATTCCCAGAGGTGACCTTAATGGACACCATCCTGACTCACAGATCTCCTACCTTATTCCCTTTCACAACTCTGAGTTGTGAAAAGGAATAAAAACACTCATTTGTTTGTGAGAAAAAAAACACCTGGACTAGGCTTCAGACTCTTTAATTTCAAGCACAGAAAAACCATGACGCCTCTCTGACATTAGATTACTTGCAAAAAACCAGTCTCTCTTAAACTCTGTGTGCCCTATGTTCTCCCTTGCTTGCTTATTCCCCTGATTATGGTGGTGGTATGGTTCTTCTTTGCTGGGAGACGACCATATTTCTCTAAAACTAACCAGGTATCACCAATTGCCCAGAAGAACAACCAGAAGAGCAGCTTTTGTGGATGGGTAAGAGCAGACTTCTCCTAAGTGATGGACTCTGAATGATGCAGGGAGATATTAATGCCATGGTGGTGACAGCCTCAGAATTGTCACCTGGTGTCCGCCTTCAGCCAGAAGACACTACTACTGCTGCTAAGAGCCATCCCAGTCCGGGGTCCAGGGAGCTGCGTGGGGCATGCATCGAGGCTCGTGCTCCTCCTGCAGCAAGGGAAACGGCTGGGAGCTGTGAGTGCCCCCATCTCGAGAGTTCACCTCTCTGGTTTTATATTTAGTTCTCCTCTCCTCAGAGGAAAGCCAAGGCAACACATGAGAGTCCAGAATTCCCTCTAGCTACTTTGAATTCAAAATTAGCAGCAAACAAGGAAGAAATCTCTCTTCCTGTGCTCTCTGCACTTTCTACACAGCATTTAAGAAAATATGAAGGGAGGTTTTGCACTTTGCTGGATGTGTTTTGGCACTGAAATGCAAGGTACCACCACGTGTCTATCCTCCAGCAGGAGCTGTGTCCCAGTTGCTCCTACAGCCCCCATGCACCCCCGGGTTTCCACGGGGCTCTGCACAGCTGCGGGAGCAGCTCTGACCCAGCGAGAGCCGGTGCAGGATGCGGCTCCACGGTGTGCACAGCCCGGCTGTGTCCCCGCTCCGGGTTTACTCACTGATCTCCAGCTGCCTCTGAATCCTGCCCTTGCAGCGTTCCCGGTAGTCGGTCTGTGTGGCGTTGTACTCGGACATCACCTCCACGAATTTGCGTGACAGTGTTGAGTGCTGCAGAGTGGAGAGGAAGAGAGAGCGGGGTTGAGGGAGAGACCTGCCACCCCCGAGCCAGAGGAAGGCTCAGCCCTGAGCAACCCCCCACACCTCTAGCAGCCCAAAAACCATTTCCAGCCCAAAAGCTGCTCTGAGGAGTGTGATGAAGCACAAGGGGAGCAGGTGGCAGCAGGTGACAATGACCCTGAGGGAAGTGGACCAGATGCACTCCCCACCCAAGCCTGATCCAAGCACAGCCTTCAGCCTCCAGAGGACACCCCAGGGTGGTGGCAGACCCCTGGGTCATGGCTGGCAGCACCCTCTTTGCACCACACCACAGCTTGTGCCCAAGCAGCCGAGAATCAAGGCCACAACAGTGCCCGGGTCGAGCCCTGCCTGCCTCTGCCACGCTGCCGGGATGTGCCGGTCCTGGCACAGGTGCAGGATGGACCAAACTTGCCCCAAACTGAGCAGCTGCCTGCAGAGCTGCCAGCCCAGGGTGGATGGTGTGGCAGAGCTATCACCCCCTGCACACAGAGCACCCTCATCTTATTAGGCTGCTTTCCATTTTCTAGGAAATGCACCAGAAAACCTTGGAATTACACCTGAACATGCTAACCCTCCCAGTGCTGGCTGCTCTGCAGGTGGGGAAGCTCACCCCTGCATGAGCACCCACCCTGGGGCCTGGCTTGCTGCCTGATCTAGCTGCCAGGCTGAGTGCAGCAAACAGCCCTGAAGATGTCCCAGGAAGGTCAGGACAGAGCATCACATGCATACTCCATCCAAACGCTTGTGTCTCTTGAATAAGCCCTTTCCCAATATGCCAGAAATTGAGTTTCATAGGAGTTTCATAGGACTCACAGAATGATCTGGTTTGGAGGGGAGCTTCAAAGATCATCCAGTCCAAACACCCCCACTGTAAGCAGGGACGTCTCCCACTAGATCAGGTTGCCAGAACATAAAAGCCTTTGGACTGCTCTTCAGGGTTGTTGGCGGCTTTGTTTGGAGGTAGTTTTGCTTGCAATTAAAAAAGGGATGTATTTCCTTCATCTTGTTCTTGGGAGTGGCTGGGCTGTTTATAAAGGCATAAAAAAACCCACCCTGCAACTGTGAGATTCACTCCAACCGATGGCCCTTGCACAACATGAAGAACTGCCAGCAGCAGGACATGGACGCAGCCGTGCCCGCTGAGTGGGGCCGGGGCAGCAGCTCTGCCGATGCTGGCTGCCCTCGCACCACTCCGAGCTCCTCGCCCTCCATGGCTGTCAGCAGCAGCCATTACCCACAGTGTGCTCCCACCCCCTCCACTGAACCAGGTAGGAAGGGCTGGCAAGGGGGTGTCATGGGTCACCCTTCGTGGATGTTGTCGTGGTTTCAGCCGAATTTACCAAAACCGGACCAACAGATGGCCCTTCCCCCCCCTTCTTCCCCCCCAAAAAGAGGAGAGAGGAGGAGAAAGAGATAAGGAGATTCAGAAGTTTAGAATGAACTAAACTACTTTAATGAAGAATTAATATTAAAATAAAAATAAAGAAGAAAATAATGAAATAGATACAATATATACAAAACCGTATCAAGCTCCCAGGATGACAGTCACGTCACCGGCAGGCACTGGGGAAGTCCCAGACTGAACTCAGTGACAAATGGGAACTGGATTCCAGCTCTGGAGTCAGGAACACACGGATCGGGATCAAAGGCAGATGAACAGACAGAGTCCTCTCTGGACGTCGGCCATCGCAGGAAGGGGCTGACCCTTTGATCCCTCAGCCTTTATACTGAGCGTGGGGCAGATGGGATGGAATACCCCAGTTGCTCAGGTTTGGGTCACCTCTCCTGTCCACTCCTCCCCACCGATGTGACCCCTCTACGTTTTTTCCGTTTCCGACCCTCTAAGGGGGCAAATAACGAAATTGGCTGCCCTTGGTTGTTACAGCAATAAGTATAAGCAAGGGCCTCCCTGCACACCATCCCTTGGCACGGAGCACAAACATTGGGCTGATCATTCTGAGAACGAGCAGTTTTCTCCACAACATGCCGTTAATTTCAGAGAGTTAGAGGAGGCCTAGCTAGGATGTAAAGTTACAGAACAGAAAATTGGTTCGGTTTTACTTCAAACCGGGACGGATGTGATGCTCTGTCACCCTAAAACATGAAACTGTGGCTGGAAATTCATTAACAACAAAAGGAGGATTAGGGAAAATCTCCCTCCTTTATTGGATGCAGAGGGAAACATAGTCACCAAGGACAAGGAAAAGGCTGAGGTGCTCAACGCCTACTTCGCGTCAGTCTTTAGCAGTGGAACTAGCTGTTCCCTGGACACCCAGCCTCATGAGCTAGGAGACAGGGAGGGGAAGCAGAATGAGGACATCATGATTAAAGAGGAAAAGATCAGTGACCTGCTACGCCGTCTGGATGCACACAAGTCTATGGGACCGGATGGGTTACACCCAAGAGTGCTGAAAGAGTTGGCAGACGTGCTCGCTAAACTGCTTTCCAGCATTTACAGGAAGTCATGGCTAACTGGGGAGGTCCCAATGGACTGGAGGGTGGCAAATGTAACACCCATCTACAAGAAAGGCAAAAAGGAGGATCCAGGAAACTATAGACCTGTCAGTCTAACCCTGATACCAGGGAAGGTCATGGAGCAGGTCATCTTGAGCGCCATCAAAACCCACATAATGGGCAACCAGGGGATCAGGCCTAGTCAGCATGGGTTTATAGAAGGCAGGTCCTGCCAGACGAACCTGATCTCCTTCTATGACAAGATAACCAGATTATTGGACGAGGGAAAGGCTGTTGATATTGTATACCTGGACTTTCGAAAAGCATTCGATACTGTCCCCCATACAATTCTTGTGGAAAAACTGGCTTCACACGGCCTGGATGAGCATACGATCCGCTGGGTCAAGCAATGGCTGACTGGAAGGTCCCAAAGAATGGTGCTCAATCCAGCTGGTGGCCGGTCACAAGTGGTGTGCCTCAGGGCTCAGTGTTAGGACCATTTCTGTTTAATGTCTTTATTGATGATCTCGACAAGGACATAGGGTGTATCATCAGCAAGTTCGCAGATGACACCAAGTTAAGCAGGAGTGTTGATTCCCAGGAGGATAGGGAAGCTCTACAGAGAGACCTAGATAGATTGGATCATTGGGCCAAAACCAATGGTATGAGTTTCAACAAGGGCAAGTGCCAGGTTCTGCACTTGGGCCACAACAACCCCGTGCATTGCTACAGGCTTGGGGAAGTGGGGCTGGAAAGCTGCCTGAAAGAAAGAGACCTGGGGGTTCTAATTGACAAGCGGCTGAATATGAGCCGGCAGTGTGCCCAGGTGAAAGCCAAGAAAGCCAATGGCATCCTGGCTTGTATTAGACATAGCGTGACCAGCAGAAGTAGGGAGGCGATTGTGCCCCTGTACTCAGCACTGGTGAGACCACACCTGGAGTATTGTGTCCAGTTTTGGGCACCTCAATCCAAGAGAGATATCGAGGTGCTGGAGCGGGTGCAGAGGAGGGCAACGAAGCTGGTGAAGGGCCTGGAAAACAAATCCTATGAAGAGCGGTTGAAGGAGCTAGGACTGTTTAGTATGAGGAAGAGGAGGCTGAGGGGAGACCTCATCACTCTCTACAACTACTTGAAAGGACACTGTAGAGAGGTTGGTGCTGGTCTCTTCGCACAGGTAACTAATGACAGAACGAGAGGGAATGGCTTCAAGCTCCAGCAGGGTAGGTTTAGACTGAACATTAGGAAAGAATTTTTCACAGAAAGAGTGGTCGGGCATTGGAACAGGCTACCCAGGGAGGTGGTTGAGTCACCATCCCTGGATGTGTTTAAGAGACATTTAGATGTGGTGTTGGGGGATATGATATAGGGGAGAACTTTGTAGTGTAGGGTAGATGGTTGGACTCGATGATCCCAAGGGTCTCTTCCAACCTGGATGATTCTATGATTCTATGAAATGGGCTGTGGACCCTTCCTGGAGCTGGGGAAGGTGGTGAGGGTGACCAACCCAAGGGGCCATTGCAGCTCCTTAGACCCATGAGCGCACAGACAGCAGAGCTCAGCCCCTGCAGCTCTGAGCTCACACGGGGTACAGACAAGGGTCAGGTTGTTCTCTTGCAGCAAAGCAGCAGCTTCTTGAGGATCTTGAGGATCTATTCTCTTATCACAGAATAATGGACTGACAGAATAGTTTGGATTGGAAGGTACCATCAGAGACCATACAGTCCAACCCCCTGCCCTGGGCAGGGACACCACCCACCAGACCAGGTTGCTCAAAGCCCTGTCGAACCTGGCCTTGAACCCCTCCAGGGATGGGGCAGCCACAGCTTCTCTGGACAACCTGGGCCAGGCTCTCACCACCCTCAGGGTACAACATTTCTTCCTGATGTCCAACCTAAGCCCACCCTCGTTCAGTTTAAAACCGCTGCCCCTTGTCCTGTCACTGCAGGCCCTGGTCAAAAGTCTCTCTCCCTCTTTCCTATAAGCCCCTTTAAGAACTGAGCGGCCGCAGGAAGGTCTCTCCAGAGCCGTCTCTTCTCCCGGCTGCACAACTCCAACTCTCTCAGCCTTTGTCCGCAGCAGAGGTGTCCCAGCCCTCGGACCATGTTGGTGGCCTCCTGTGGAGCGGCTCTACCAGGTCCATGTCTGCCTTGTGGTGGGGATGCCGGAGCTGGAGGCAGTGCTCCAGGGGGTGTGAGGAGAGCGGAGCAGAGGGGGAGCATCCCCTCTGTTGTCCTGCTGGCCACGCTGCTGGGGATGGAGCGCAGGAGATGCTTGGCTTTCTGGGCTGCAAGCGTACATTGCTGGCTCATGTCCCATTTGTCACCCACCAGTCTCCCCCAGTCCCTCTGCTCTGGATTGAAAGCCTCCCTTTCCAGAGAAGGCAAATCTGGTGCACAAGTCTCAAGAGAAGCCAAATCTGATACTGTGTCAAGCAAGAAACAGTTGTGCATTTCTTCAACCGTGCAGCAGAAGCAACAGCATGTGACTGATGGGCCACATCTCTCACACTCGTCCCAGGCATTTAGCATCACTCTCTGCAAGGTGGGACCAGCCGACAGTACTGCTGCAGGGGGAAAAGGATGTGTTACCCAACCTCACCCTACGGACTGCTCATGCAGCCCAACCCAGGGAGTGGGGACCAGCAGGAGATATGGAGAAATCAAGGAAAGGTGATGGAAAAGGGATAGGAAAAGAGGATACTCAGGACCAGAAAGAAGATACGGAGAGACTGGCACAATGAAGAAACTCCTGATGAGTGTGCCCCCCTGACACTTTCAGGGCCACCAGCACAGCTGGAGCTCACCCTTAGAGCTGTACAGCTCACAGAGAGCTGAATCGAAGGGCTGTACCCATCCCTGCTGGGCTGGAACAGCTCTCAAAGCCTCTATGTAGGGGGGGACCTGTGCAACGCAGTATCTCTGAAGGATGAGCCGTGCCTGGTGCACACTGGTGCTCAGACACTCCTACCAGGTGTTGGTACACCCCGAGCAGCCTCAGCCAACACACTCCATGAGACGGTACTGGAGATGTCTTGAAGATATACTTACATTTGCTTTGCAGCTATTCTAATCAAACAGCAGCTTGGTATTTATGGTAGAGCCTCAGACGCAGCTCATCTTATTCCTTGTCACATGAAAGCCCCCTGGCAGCTTCAGCAGGCAGCCTCTGCTCAAGAGGTGCCCGGCCCAAAGCAAGGTCAAAAGAGCTCCTGAGCATCATGGCTTGAAATCCAGCAAAGATGTGATGTGCCATCCAACCACTCTTCTTCTGCCTTTTCAAAATTGTTTTCCTAAAATCCAGTTCATTCTCATTCAGCTGAAAAGTATCAGCATATGTTGATCTGCAGCCAAATATAGCCTGGGTGTTGAATGACACCACTTTCTGCTAATCAGTGTACCACACCACACCTCTTTTACTTAAGAAGTTACTTAACTTAGTGTTTATTTTGTCAGATTGTTATTTTATGTTCCCACGAGCATCCCACATGTCTACAAAATGCATTTGATTTTTGAAGGAAAATGGAGTTTCATGCAAAATGGGCTGGAAAAAGCTTTCTAAATGGCTTTCAGACATTAAATAAAACTACCTGAATGTTCAGAGTAAACAAAAAGCACATAAAATGTACCTTGTATTTCAAAGAAACTCATTAAACAGAAAATATTAACTAAAGTTAGGAAATGGGGTTGTTTCACCCAGGGCCAGCGACTCTTTACTCCCCAAACACGGGGAAAGCAGCCCAATTTGCAGAACTACCAAGCTGGATTTCCAAAGAGCTAATAGAGCTCTGGGTTCCCACAGTGGGCTTTGACACCCCCACAAAGTGTACACTGAAAACTGGGACCTTGGCCTTCAATACTTTTAATTAAGAGAAAGATATTTATGAAGGGCTCATCCCACAAGGGACCCTGGAGGGTGATGCCAGCCTTCCTCCTGAGCCTGTTGGGGTTACAGGGGGAGCAGAGATCTCACCAGCTGCATTTGTTTTAGTGTTTGAACTAGTCCAAGCGAGGTGAGTATTTCCACTGCACAGGCATGATAAAACAAGAGCAAAAGCAACTAGAGCAAAAGCTATTATGAATATTACAAGGACCAAAAGTACTGACATTTGGAAGAATGTAAATAGTAGCTGTTATGAACTCAGATTTTGACACTTATAGAAACACAGAAAATAATGTCGAGACGCATGGGAACCTGCATCACTGGCCGTGTTTCTGGGCTGGGGATGCCCTTGGGAGCTGTGACCCCAAAGCCCCTGTATCTTTCTGCTGCTGGTAAGCTGACCAAGGCAGGCTGTTTTATTCAAACAGCTGCTGTGAAATGGGGACAAACAAAGTGGGTTTAATGTAATGAATTTAGAACATGAAAACAACTTTTCCTTGCTGCAGAAGCAGCATGGGAGCCAGGCTGCCCCTTGGACCAGTTCGCTGTGAGCTCTTGGAATCACAGAATCATAGAATCACAGAATCCCAGGCTGGAAGGGACCTCAAGGATCATCTGGTCCAACCCATCTTGGCAAAAGCATGGTCTACACAATATGGCGCAGCACCCTGTCCAGTTGAATCTTAGAAGTGTCCAATGTTGGGGAATCCACTCTTTCCCTGGGGAGATTATTCTAACGGCTGATAGTTCTCATTGGGAAAAATTTTCTCTAGTGTCCAATCGGAATCTTCCAAGGAGTAATTTTTACCCACTACCCCTCGTCTTTTCCATGTGACTCCATGTAAAAAGGGAATCTCCATCTTCTCTGGACTTGTGCACCCGCGGAAGAGGCCAGCACCATCAGCTGCCCCAGGACCTCGCCAGAGGACCAGCCAAGCTTGATGTGCTCACTCGAGCCTCCCTACCTTGTTGGCTCCAACACAGCCCAGCCAGCTGGCCCGGGATAATACAAAGCCATTCCTGTGAAAGCTCCAGGTCTGATGAGGCTCCAGAATAAAAGTCCATAATCTTAATGCTCAGCTATTCCTAATTTACAACATGTTATCAAGGGAGGAATCAGCTCCTCATTCCTCCTTTTACTCAGTGATTTGCTCACAGTAAAGTCCACACAAACTAGTGAAGCCCTTGTTACAGAAATACTTACACAAGGACCACACTTAAAGTACCAGGCATATCTAAATCAGCTGTCCAGTTCAACTCATCCCAAATCCCACACGCAAATGTAGGAAGGGAGGTGGGAGTGGGGTTGGGCTCTGGGGGAACACAGACACGTTGCCCAAGCACCCAGGGAGGAGCTGGGAGAGCCAGAGCTCAACTGGATTGGTGTGAGGGGTGTGCAGGGCAGCAGGATGGGCTGCTCTAAGTAGCAAAGAGCTTTGGGAAGGCTAAGGAAGCTGTGGTCCCACTGCTCAGTGGGACCGGAGCTCTAGTGACCAGAGACACGGCAAAAGTTTCCATTTCTTCTTCTGTCTTGGTGATCACTGTCCTTGGCCTCCCTCCTCTGAGCAGAGGCCAACGGCATGAAACACTACCCATGGAAAGGGATGCAGATTTTGGGTGTGCTTAAGTCAACCGGAAATTCGCAGGTCCGTGGGACCAGGCGAGGTGCATCTGAGCATGCTGATGGACCTGGCCAATGTCACTGCAAAGTGCATCTCCATCATCTTCCAAAGATGGCGGTGATCATGGGTGGTTCCAGAGGACTGGCAAAAAAAGGAAAACATCACACACCTGAGAGGAGGATCTGGGGAACCCCTCAGCCTCCCCTCAGTCACTGGGGAGGTCATTGAGTAAATCCTCCCAGAAGGGCAAGAAGGTAATTAGAAACAGCCAGTGTGGATTTACGAGGCACAAATCATGCTGTGCTATCCTGATGGCCTTCTCCAATGAGATGATCAGCTGCGCAGATAAAAAGAGAGCAGGGACCATACACACCCTGAGTTTAAGGCCTTTGACACACACTCCCACAATATCCATTAGTCATTTTGATAGGTTGGATAAGGTTGGTGGAATATTGTCTGGACTGACAGGTTGTGATCAGCAATACAAAGCCCAACTGGTGGCCAGTTCTTAACGGTAACCCCTCAGTGAGCAATGCTGGGACTGAAAATACCATTAAACATCTTCACCAGTAGCTTGGGATGGCAGAGTAGAGTGCATTTTCAGCACGTTTGCAGAGGAAACCAAACTGGGGAGAGCGATAGACGACAGAGCTGCTATTCAGAGGGACCTCAACAGTCTGGAGAAGGGGTCTGACAGGGACCCCGTGAAGCTCAAAGGCAAATGCAGCATTCTGTGTTGGAACAGGATGCACATTGCAAGATGACCTGGGGGCCAGCTGGCCAGAAGGCACCTATAGCTCACAGAGTCCTCATGGACATCAGGTTGTACAGGAGTCAGCAGTGAAGGTAAAACTCATCGTGGGTTGGGTGAGCAGAAGGACAGCCAGCAGGGCGAGGACAGGGATTATTCACTTCCACCTAGTGCTTGTGAAACCACAACTAAAGTGCTGCGTTCTGCTTGGGGTTCCCCAAATCACACTGCATGGGAGTGAAGCCAGCTGAGGCCTCCAAGGTAGTCTGGGCTAGAGCACAAGACAAATGAGGACAGGCAGGGTTTGACCAGCTGAAGGTGACAAAGCTCAGAGGGATTTTTTTTGCTGCCTACAACAACCCAGTGGAAGAATAGAGAGAAGCTGAAGCTACACTCTTCTTGGTGGTGCACAGGGGCAGGACAAGAGGCAACAGAACAAGTTGGGACACAGGGGATTCCAGTTAAATATTAAGGGGGAAAAAGTCATCATAAGGGCAGTCAGACACTGGATCAGGGCCCAGATGACCCATGGACCTATGCCCATGGCATCTCCGTCCTTTTAGATACTGAGAACGCAGCTGGACAAAGCCATCAGCAACTTGATGCAGCTGGCACTGGATGGCCGGGAGTCCAAGGGGGACATCCATGCTACAAACACAGCCAATACCATAGGGTAGCTCCATTGCAATGTGGTGCCTGTGCTGAGGTTCTGTCCCATGGCACCAAAAATTCAAAATCGCATCACAGTGCACTGGGTACTGGGGCAAAACCAACACAAACAAGGGCCAGGGACTTTTTCACACTAATGGTATGTTCCTGCCAGAAAACCGCCTTAACTCAAGCTCACCCCACACTTCCTTGGGTGACAGCTACAACAGTTGCATCGGTACAGCTCACCCATCACGCACACACACCCCGACAGCGCTGCTTGCCAGCGCTGCCAGAGCTGTCAGCTCCTTTTACCCGCAGTGCACGGTGACAAGCAAAGCCAATAATGCAACCCGGGGACAACACTGCTCTGTGCCCCTGTGCCAGCTACCCTCCTGTCCTGCACACACAAGTGTGCATGCTGGGCACATGCACCGCTGGGCACGGGGTCCCAGCACGGGGCTGGCACCCCTGGGAGGACGCAGGGCTGCAGGAGCCCAGAGCTGGAGACCAGCCAGGTCCGACATCAAAGCCCTGAAGCGGAGCAGTGTGCTACATCGCCCATTTCAGTCTCCCAACGCCTGAAGCTGCCGCTCAGAGGAGCTCCTCTCCCCTGGTTACTAGGAGACCCTAGAGAAATGCTAGGAAATGGCTAAATTATAACAAAATCTGCCACTTCCTTGATTGAGTGGGCCACAGCTGAGTGAGTTGGGGTTGTGCTACCTGAAGAAGAGGCAGCTCTGGGAATACCTTACAGCAGCTGTATAAAGACGGCTTATAAGAAAGATGGAGACTTTCGACCAGGGCCTGCAGTGACAGGACAAGGGGCAGCGGTTTTAAACTGAACGAGGGTGGGCTTAGGTTGGACATCAGGAAGAAATGTTGTACCCTGAGGGTGGTGAGACCCTGGCCCAGGTTGCCCAGAGAAGCTGTGGCTGCCCCATCCCTGGAGGGGTTCAAGGCCAGACTGGACGGGGCTTTGAGCAACCTGATCTGGTGGGAGATCAGGCAGGGGGTTTGGACTAGATGATATTTGAAGGTCACTTACAATCCAAATCATTCCATGACTCTGTGGTGGAGCAGAGCCCTGCATCCCACTCTCCCATATGCCAGGATGATGTCTGAACCACAGAGCTTCAACATGGAGCAAATCTAAACCCTGGCCCGGGGCTTCACAACAACAATTTGTGGCCTCCTCTAGTCTCCTCGGACACTGCAGAAGTAATGCTTTTGCCTGGGAAACATGGGCACACCACAGCCGACACCAGGGACAGTCACCTTCAACTGCCCCCTCCCTGCCACTGCTACCCCACATCTGCATTTGAGATGGCAGACAGCTCCTGAAGGGCACAGTGCAGAGCACAGCAGGGCGGAAGGCCTGGTGGGGGGTTTCACAACACTGCTGTCAGCACACAGCAGTGTCTCTGCAGTGGGAAAGGCAGAGGTTTTTTCTGGGAAGAGATCTGCTGACTTCCCCTGACACTGCCCAGCTAGAGCAGAGCTTTGCCCGTGCCAGGATCCCTCTGGGAGGGACAGGAGAGCTGGTGTCCACAGGGACTCGCGGCTCTGCTGTGTGCTGTTGCACCATCCTTTGCTTTGTCTTTGCTGAACCCCAGCAATTCTCCTTCCCACTTGCTCTAGAGACAACCCTGAAGCCTTTCTCTTGCTTGTGCAGGGCTGGGAGGACGCTGGGCTCTGAGCTGGAAGCTGCCTCTGCAGAGGTGATCAGTTAACGTCACCGCTGTATTGATTTGGCACCGACTGCCGCATGGGAGAGCTGACTACATGAGTGGCTTCCCAGACTGAAAAGGAGATAAACTATAAATGCCAAAACCCCTCTGTCGTCACTGTGGAGTGCTTAGAGAAAGTAGAATTTTTACTGAGCTTTATTTGTGCATAACCCCCTGCGAGAGCAGCAGATCCATGCCTGGCTCCCCACCCTTGGGCATTAAAAAGCAATGCTGGCAGCTCCCATTGCCTTTATCAGTTTAATGGTTTGCTAAAACACAATCTTCAGGACAGAAAAACGCCTTGCTTCACTGCTCCAGGATGCCTTGTTTTCATCCACATCCTCCAGTACGACCAGCAAGGACAAGGCACTGGAGCTCCTGATGCAGAGGCAGATTCCACTGCCGGAGCAATGACTGCATCTCGTCAGGTGCTCTATCACCAAAGGATCACTAGAAGGTCAGCCAACCCACGGTAAAAACTACACAGCAACCCTGCATGGCGGGGCAAAAGACAAAGCTTCAGCCCAGAGGGGGCTGATTTTAAGAAGCTGTGACAACGACATGGAGGATCTGAAGCTGTAAAACATCATGGTCTTTCACAATCACTTCCCCACAAGAATTAACCCACATTTTCAGCCCATTACTGAGTTGTATGGCCAAGTTATACCACTTGTTTGCTTTGTACACTTTTTCTGGAGATGAATAATCTCCTCTATCATCTATTTCATCAAGCTAAACTAGTTCAGCTTTTAGAGCTCAGGCCACAGCTGACAATGGATGGACTTAATGAAAAGTGTCACAGTCACACAATACAAGGTGCCAATCCAGCACTAATTAACTCTTTTGGATCCACTTTCCTCTAAAACCTGGAGTTAATGACCTGATTATGGGTGCAGTGTCAGGTGCCACCTACACTCCTGTGCATGGTGCAAGCAGAGTGTGGCAGCTCTGGTCAGCACAGTCTTGCACGTGTGCTGGGGCCAAGGGGCCACCGTGCTTACACCTGATCCAGACAAACTTACACCACTGGCTGATCCAACAGAGGCCACTAGAGCTACAGTCTTGTCTCTCCTGCCTCCATCCCCACATGCTCTGCAATCCTGGGATGTCCAAGACAATTGCATAGCTCTGACGTCAGAAAATCAGTAAAAGCGTGTCCTATTTTCACAAAGTACACATTATTTAAGAATTCAAGCCCTGGTTTCAAAAGCAGCTGGAGACCATGGGGAACCTTGTCTTACCAGACCTCAGATCATCAATGGTCAAATGCTTCTGAGTTAACCTGAGACCTGTGAAGATTCTGCAGGCTGTGTGAGCAGTGTACGAAGCTCGGTCATCTCCCCTGTCCCCAGCTTCCCCTCAATGTCCTTTGCCTTGGCACTCCTCAGGTGCTCTGCATTGCCCTCCCAGGTCATGCCTGCCCACTGCTTCCCCAAGGAAATTTTTCTTTTGGCACATTCTGCCACACTGTTGGCCTTGCCATGGCCCCATTGACAGTGCTCTCTCTGTTGGTGGGCTCAAAGTCTTCCCAATAGCACCTCACCACAGACATCAGAGAGATGTTTGTGACCAGTCCTCGCTTTCCAGCTGCCTCAGGCCAGGACCTGCGCAGTGCCCAGCAGGGACATCTGCAGCAATCAGACCTTCCCACTGCAATCAGCTGCTCCCGAGAGAGAAAAGCCTCTCTACAAGACACTCCAACATTTCTTTCACCAAGTAGTTCTAAGCTATTTCTTGACTTTGGATCAGTGGGAGGGAAGTTACTCAGAATTGTAGGATAATTCAGGCTGGAAGGAACTTCAGGAGGTCATGCAGCCCAACCTCTGGCTCAAAGCAGGGTCCATGACTTCCAGTTTCTAGCACATGCTGTTGGACCCAAGGACAAGCCCGATGTTCCTCAACTCCTATCTCATAGAGCAAACACGCTCCACCTGGCCTTGGCTGCAGATTGAAGCATGAGCAGCAAGACTGTTCATCACAACTGAGCATAACACAGCCTCAGGACCACGCAGGCAGAGGAGAGGGAGGCACACACCATCTCTACCTTTATCCCTGGCTAAGCCCATCAAAAGAAGGTGCTAGTTACTGGTGGTTTCATGGGAACATGAGGAAGAGTTGTGTCAGCCTTCAAAAGTCTAATGTTTCCTGAACTGTGAAGTCACATCGATGCCTGGTGGAGGGGCAACCACAGCCCCAACAGATAGGAACATTTCCAGCAGGCTGCAGGCCTGCACAGTACTCTCTGAAAGACCATCCATCTTCTTAGATTAAGTGAAATTTTAGGTGAGTTACCCAGCTGCATCAGTAAGCCTTGGTCTCACCTATGAGCTCTTCAAGCATGCTTCCAGGCACTACAGAAACACAGAGCCTTCGGGTTTCTGAACACAACGCAAGCAAACGTTCTCCCCCAAAGCTGGCACTTCAGAGGGTATTTTTACTCCAGTCAAAGTAACCTTTAGTGAGATGCTTAACGTGGATGTGAAGAAATCCACCTGCCTGTTCGTCCAAGCAGACGCCCAGACTTGCACACAAGGACAAAGCTGATGCTCGCTGCCCTCCCCTCCACAGCTCCCACTGCACATACTTAAGTCACGGGTCTTTCAGGCTGGCTTTTTGCTGATCCATTTGGAAACGTGCTGCATTACTTTGCTCAATATTTGCATACCAGAACTTGATTGCTCTAAAGCCAAGCACAGCTCTCCTCTCCCATCACCTCATGGGATCCCCCAACTGCCTCCCCTTCCCAGTGCCACAGGGCAGAGACTCACCTGAGTTTTCCGTATCCGCAGGTCAGCAGATGACCTGTTCAATCCTTCCTCTTGTTCAATACTCTGCTCAATACCTGGTCGGGGTAGAAGGACACGGATTATTTTGCACTGTTTAGAGAAGAAAAAAGGATATCTGGAAAAAGGATTGTAAAAGACTGAAGTCTGTGAATCGAGGTGTATCTGGCACTGAGCAGTCTCCAGCTCCTGACTATAGCCCACAATTTAGCCTGGACTGGCAGCAAAGCCCCATTTCATTACAGCAAAGCACTCAGTGCCTGGCCATCAGCCGAGACTTGGTGCTGTCGGGGGCAGCACCCGTCACTCTGAGGCTGGTAAGCAAGGGTTTCAATACAAAATCGATGGAATGCTGGGGTCTGACCTCTGCACTTTCTGGTATTCAAATAAAATACAGTGCTGTTCTCCCCCTGCAAGGCAGGAGGAGGAAACCCAGAGCTAAAATGTCTCTGAAAAATACCAAAGCTCCAGGGACCCTAAAAATAGTACATCTGCCAGCTGCCTGGCCTTGCACAGGGAGGACCCACCAGGCTGGCAAGAGCTGAACAGTCCTCTGCAGCAAAGCAGAGATTTGTCCTTTTAATTATGCCACGTAATGCAACTAAGAGATTAATTCCTCACCTGCCCAAAGACCATAAATCAGAAAAGGGAGAAGCACTGCCCTGCTCAGCATCCCACTGTAGTTCGGGCATGGAGAGGGCATGGGGTTGCAGGGCAGGAGGTCTGGCACAGAGCAAGGCAGTGCAAATCTGCTCCTCAAGGCTGGCTCAGGACACGCCAATTTTTGAATTAACTTAAATTCAGGGACTTAAAAAGCCTGGAAGAAAGCTCCCATCAGCAGGCTGGCCCAAGTGTGCAGAGATACATGTTTCCATGTAGACCACCAGGTGTGAGTTGGTGGCATCCCTTGAGTTTGGCTGATGACTTCATTCCCAATGCAGATGTCCCACAGCTCTCCAAGATTGGCTGTCCCCAGCACCTTCCACGCTGGAGCAGGTCCCATGAGCTCAGCATGGGGCAGGTTCCTCCTGCAGCAGGGGTTCCCCATTCCCTGGAGCTACCCAGTGGCTCCCAATTACAACCCAGTGCAGCAGGGCAGAGCACAGGACACCGCTGCCATATTGGGCACCTGTGTTTCTGCTGCGTGCTGGTTAGCACGGGTGTCCCCACAGTACCGCCCTGCAGAGAGCAGCAGTGCTGTAAGGAAGACCGTGGGCCTGGGGAACCCTTCATGGTGCTGGCAGAGGGTGTCCAACAGCACGGCATGCTTCGGGGAAGTGCTGGAGAACATCAGCATAAATTCTGCACTCCCTCCTACTCTCTCCTGGAACAAGCATCTGTATCCAGAGCTGACCAGAAAGACCCTGTCCAAAACAGCCAGACGGCCACGGATTTTCTCCTGTGCACCCCCCTGCCTGTGAGCGCACTCCCTGCTGCCTGCCCAGCATATTTCATCAGCAACTGGTCTTCCTCCACACTTGTCATAAATCACTCCCTGTTCCCAAGGAACAGTATTGGCAAACATTGTGCATTTATGATAATTAATAAAATCACATTTTCCCAAGAAGCTGGTAATTAGAACTAGCCACTGCATGAGCAATGTCTGTCCTAAAGAAGTCAATCCATTGTCAGCAGATGGTGTTTTTGATCAGTCCTGACTGTTTTCTTTCACTGATCATACTGGCCATGAGGCGGTTTGGGTTAAAGCACAAAGACTAACAATCTACTGCTCCAGGTAAATATGATACCGGTGAGTCTTTTCTTGAAGAAGAAGACAGTAATTGGAGCCTGTCCTGCAAACCTTCAGGCTTTTAGAGCCCCTTAAGAAATACAGAACAAAGAACCTATGGAAAAGAATTTTTGTTTTGCACAGGCTACACCCTGTCCCCACCTGGACACCAGGGATCCCAGTATGGCCGGGGGCTTTGGTCTGTGGGAAGGGTCCACGGTTTATGAATCAGGTTAGCTGGCTCCTAGCTCTCCTTCGGGTATAGCTGAGATCACATATCAGGAGGACAGAGGACAGCAAGGGGACAATGGAGCTACAAGTCTTCTGGTGCACACACAGGACATGGTCATGCCACTAGTGACAAATCCGACCAACAGCTACCACCATATCTAAGTCCTCCACGACTGTGGAGCTCCCAGAAAACCCTGGGATTAGGGAGAACACTGCTACCATGGGGGAAGCACCAGCTCCTCTCCCACCCTTCAGACATGGCTAAATCTCTTGCAAATAGCTCAACCAAATCCCATGCTGAAGGCCAAGACCTCTGCAGGCCGATCTGAGCTGTGCTGGGGTGATCTGCCTCCTGCCTCAAGATGCTGCTGCTCTCACTGACCTCCTGAATCCCTGGGGTCCAATCTTGGGCTTTTGGGCTTGTCTGAATGCTCTAGCATAACTCAGCCATTGGCAGCCTGACAGTCATGTTGTTCTCACTCCCCATTTGTCAAAGAGATTGAATGACTCTTCCAATGGTGGAAACCAATAGTCACATTGGCCTTACTCTGTCCCTGCACTGTCTAAGACAGAGGCACACCAAGACAATGGGGTGTGCTGATGAGACAGGATAACCTTCCCAAGCCCAATGGCCCCTTTCTTCCCCACTGTCTGCCCCACAGAACCATGTCCAGGGCAGTGGTACCTCCTGCCCATCCTGCCAGTGTAACCGGGACGGGCAGGAGGCACCACTGCCTTGGGCAGAGCCACCAGCGGTGCAGCCTATACTGGGGATGGAAAAGCAAAGGAAGACAAGACCAGTCTGGTGGGAGCAGAATGCAGGCAGCGAGAAGCAGGATCCCTGGCGCAGCATGTCTCGTGCTAGCACACTGCTGGAGAGCCGGGAGCACCACCCAGCCCAGCTGGAGCCACACAGGGAAGAGGGACCATGGCTCTCTGGATCAACACCTTGGTGCTGCACCTGCCTAGGCTGCCTGTGCCAACCTGGCTCACCTCTTCTTGGAGGCTTGCAAGGCCCACAGCAGCACCTCTTCAACCACTCAGCCCTGGCTACCCAACCTTTGGCCATGCCATGGCTTTGCTCAGAGCCAGGGCTCACCGGGAGAGTCCAACACCTGCCAGCGCTAGTGGCATGAGACTTGCTTGCAGCCCATCAGGTTCTCATGGCCCCGTTCCCTCACCTCCATTGGGAATGGGGTACAAGGGGGTAAATTCACAAAGGGCAAATAAAAGCAGCTAGAGGATGCTAGGAGGAGGGAAGGTGATGCCCATTCCCAGGTGATCCCTGCAAAGCAATTGCAGATGCCACTTCTGTCTGTCCCTTACCCCACCTCTGCGACCCCTCCCAGTGCCAGCTCAGGATGCCAGAGGATGCACAGATGGGGCCGGGCTATGCATAGGTAACCTGCCCTTTGCTCCTAGAGCAAACCACCCCAGAACTGTCTTGATCCAACTCAGACACGCTGGTACAGGGTTGGGATGACAGCCAGGGCCCCACAGCATTTCTGGTCATGGGGGGTGAGTGGGAAGCACTGAGCAATTGGGGCATGAAGCAGGACCCAGGGCAGCAATGCTCCCTGCCTGCTGCATCCCCAGCCTCACATGGGAGCCACGGTACCTGCTGCCTGGGGCTGCAGGGCAGGAGCGCAGCGGGCAGAGCCCCACAGCAGCATCCCAGGCAAATACTCACTCTTTAGCTTGGAGCGCACTTTGTTCGCTGTCTTCTTTATGTCAGACATCAGCTCTTCCAGCTCCTCCTTTGTTTCTGGAGAGAAAGAAAAGAGCAAACACAGATGTGTTGGTGACACCATGAAAATCTGCTGCCTGGCCCCATAGCATGTGGAGAACAGAGCTGCGAGCACTCCCATCTCCAGACTGGGAGCGCTTCCACCCCACACACCCCGTTGGACTCTCCTCACAGTCCAGAGCCTGGAAATGATGCTGCTGCTGGTTGGGAAGCAGGAAGCTGAGGAGCCGTTCTGCAGGACCTCCTGCGCCCACAGCCCTAACCTGCCTCATAGCCAGGTCTCTGCAGAAAGTGGGAGGGATGGGATACATAACCCACAGTGTTGGTTCCTGTAATAGAGAGAAAAACCACTGCCAGATACCAAAAATCTTATGCTCACCAAGGGCTGATCTCCCCAGGCTCCTGCCACACCAGCCAGCCCACCCCAGGGCATTAGGAAAGGTCACGCCTTCCACCGGCACCCCCTGACTAACAGCCAGAGTGTGTTATGTGTACACTCCCCAGCTTGAATTTGCTGCTTTTTCCAGAAAAGTAAGGGTTGAAGGGGCCAGAAACCCCCCCAGTCCCAGAGCCCATGTCTCAGGAATGACTTGGAGCAGCCTGGCACTGGTGGGAGGATGTAAAGCAGTTCTTGTATTTCAACAGGTAGGGGTACAGCACTTGCAAATAAAAACAAGTGCAAGTCCCTTCCTCCCTGTCCCCACAGGCATCCCAGGCACGCCTGCATGACCTGTACACAGCTCCCACCGGGAGAAGAGCCCTGCAGAGCATGGAGCCCGTCAGTGACTCTCAGCATCTCTCCTGAGGGGACTCTCAGCCCCATCCCTGGAGGGGTTCAAGGCCAGGTTGGACGGGGCTTTGAGCAACCTGATCTGGTGGGAGGTGTCCCTGTCCAGGGCAGGGGGTTGGACTGGATCATCTTTGAAGATCCCTTCCAACCCAAACCACTCTGTGAGTGTGTGATCTCAGCCAGGTTCCTCTCCCAGAACCCAGTGTCCTCGAAGGAACCGAGATGTGCAGGCATGTCCCTCGCCACGCTGTGCTGCCGGACTCCCCGCACTCAGCAGCAGGGCTGGAGCCGGGGGCACAGCACCCACACCCAGCACGCAGGTACCCAACTGCGCTCAGCCTGCACAGACCTTCATGCTGTGCACCTGCAAAAAAAGATGGGTGGTACGAAAGGCCCTGTGCTCACCTACGGGCTTGTCGCAGCCCAGCTGACTTGCCAGGGATACAACTGTGCCCCAACTGTGGAACTGGCCAATGCCAAAACTCAGCAGTGAGACCAGCATGTTGCAAGGTCTCAAGATCCAGATACTAAAGAAAGTACAAACCACCTGCCATTCAAATATGATTTCTTGGAAATGCAATGCTGCCACCCTAATGGTCCCTCTTGATTTTGATGAGATCAAGACTTACTTAATTAAATAAAACTTTGTTTAATAGACTCTAGGCACGTTAACTGAGTCATTTCGATGGCTGTGGTAGCTCTGATGTTGTACACTCCCAGCTGGCAGTCACAGGCATAATTAGAAAAACATGATGATGGGAATGTGGTGGGGGAAGGTCACATCCTATTGACAGTTGTACACATTTCTGACTCAGAGGTAAGAGCTTCGGCACTATTGGGAAAAGGAGAAAATGAGCACGTCTGTGAATACCCTCACCCCAGGCTCCCGGTATTTCTGAGCAAGCCAACACAGTGGTCTCAACTGGAGAAGTGGTACAATTATGGATTTGCTAGAGAATAAGCACAAATGCAGGGAAAGGAAGAGGACATTTTGAGTTTGAATTCTCATTTAAGTGACTAATTACTTTTTTTCCCCATTCTTGAAAGACCTTGTATTGAATAAGGAAACAAACCAGGCTGGGCTGAGTAACCCCCTGCACCCGAACAGGCTGGGCCAGCTGATGGGGAAGCAGACAAAGACCCAGGAGTGGCAGGGGACAATAGGCTGCCACGAACATGGGGACAGGCCAAGAGCTGGGCTTGTTCACCTGGGAAGAGGAAAGCAAAGGGGGTTCCTAGTGCTACCTATGACTACCCAGCAGGAGGGTGGAGAGAAGCTGGAGCACGACTTCTTGCTGGTTGTTGCAGGTCACCTTCAGCTTCTTGCTGAAGCTTGGAGGTGCACAGGGACAGGACAAGCAGTGATGGACAAGCTGGGACAAGCAAAATTCAAATTAGATATTAGGAAAAAAATTGTCATCATGAAGGCGATAAACAGTGAACCCAGAGAGGCGGTGGGATGTCCATCCTTAAGGATATTGAGCATATGGCTGGGTGAGGTCCTGAGCAAACTGATCTAATGCACCTGCTGGAGGGTACTGGACCAGTGACCTCCAAGGTCCCTTCCCACTTGTATCCACTTTTGATCCTATGAAACAATTTCATGCAACTCACTGCTACGTACTTTCCCTTCTCCCTGTCAATTCGGGCTGGGGTATACGCTGCAGTGGTGCTATTACTGAGGACACACAGGGCAAGTGGTGAGCATGGGTGAGTGCAGGAAGGGCACAGGACCGTGCAGATGGATAGAGGGGATACGGGATGGGGAGATAGGCTGCCTTCTCTCCAAATATTTCCAACTGAGCAGTGGGGAGAAAACACTCCTTCTGGTTGGCTTTGGACGTACGAGGATTACTTGGCGACCTGGCAGGCATAGGCTTCCCAGACAATTATTTTCATATCCATGGCGTCTGTTTAAGTGACTCACTCAAATCTATTTAACTGCTCAAGGCAAGTAAAATTCAGCAACAGGAAGCCGAAGTACCACAACTTCACCACCGCTATGGCTGGAGTCACCCCGGTAAGTAGCACAGCGCTAAGGGGCAAGATGTGATATTTAAGAGGATGGGCCGGACTCCCTGCGTCCCACAGCTGACCTGGGACATCTGCTCTGTTCCTGCCGGCTCTGTGCACAGCAGGGGAGCAGGGATGCCCCCATGGCCACCAGCACTGTGGGGCCGTGTCCCCAGGCCCTGCTGGGAGGGGAGAAGAGGCTTTGGTCCATGGTCGAGATGGTGCCCAGAGCTGCCATGCAGGATGCTCCTTGGGGTGGGGGGACTCCTGCCTGCAGCCCAACATTCATCATTGCCATTCACCATCACCAATACAGGAGGAGGGAAAAAGCCTCCAAACTGCACAGCAGCGAGGAAGGCGGCAGCAGCAGCAGGTACCAGAAGTCCACCCTTCAGAGTTCACTGACACCCACCCGCCACAGCATGCCTCAGCGTGCTGATACACACGATACGGTTCTCAGCCGTTGAAGCCTCCTCACTCACTTATTATTCTGATTAGTAAACCTTCACCTCTTTGTGACCTGCAATTCTTTACTGACAACAAGCAACCAACATAATCAAGAAAAGTACAATTTCAAACTAACTCATAACTGAGTTCCCTGACAAAGCTGGGAAAAACAATCTTTTTGGCAAAGACTTAGCTTTTTCAAAAAAAAATTAAAGAAGGATCCTGATTATAATTCCCCCAAGGAAATTTAAAAAAATAAACCTTTTTTTGCCTTAAAACTTTTCTTCTGTCTCTTGCAGGTTACCATTGTTGTGCCTGTTTATCTTCGCACATATATTTACAAAATGTAGGGTATTTTTTAAAGGTGAATGCAAAGAGGAAGCACAGACCTGGCAGCCCTAGGAGCTATCCAGTCTCTGGGAGCACACCGTAAGGCGTCCTTCAATCAACCTATGGAGTTGATTGAAACACTTTCCATAGTGTTTCATGGAGCTAAAGTAATAAAAATGAATCCTGTTTTAAAAACCACCAGGGAAGAGATTGGCTAGAAAGGCTGTTCCAGCCCCAGGCTGGTAACTACTGACAAGTTAGCCTTACCTCCATGCCTAGTAAGATCATGGAGCAGATCCTCCTGGAAGACATGTTGAAACATATGGGTGACAGGGAGGTGATGAGACACAGCCAACATGGCATCACCAAGGGCAAATCGTGCCTGACTAAGCCTGTGGTCTTCTACGATGGAGGGGCCGCATCAGTGAACAAAGGAAGAGCTACAGAAGTCATCTATCTGGACATCTGTAAGGCCTTTGACCCGGTCCCCCACAAATTTCTTGCCTCTTATTTGGAGACCTACGGGTTTAGTGGATGGACTATAGATGGAAAAGAAATTGGGTGGATGGCCACATTCTAATTATTGCATTCAGTAGCTCAATGTCCAAGTGGAAACCTGTAATGAGTGGTATCCCTCAAGGGTCTGTGCTGGGACAAATACTATTTCACATCTCCATCAACGACACAGACAGTAGGATCAAGTGCACCCTCAGCAAGTTTGCAGGTGACACCAAGCTGAGTGGGGCAGTCAATACACTGGAGGGAAGGGGTGGCATCAAGAGGAATCTGGACAGGCTGGAGGAGTGGGTCCATGTGAACCTTGTGAAGTTCAACCAGGCCAAGCACAAGGTTGTGCACCCAGGTCAGACAACCCCCCAGTACCAGCACATACTGTGGGAGGGATGGATGGAGGGATGGATGGATGGATGGATGGATGGATGGATGGAGAGCAGTTCTGCAGAGAAGGACTTTCCAGATGAAGTCTCATTTGCCAGAAAGATTTGAGGAACCAATGACCTCTATGTAGTCCTTCAGTTCCCACAGGCTGATGTTCCTTCTTGGAAACAGTTTCTAAGTCTGACACTGCAATTTGTTTATTCAAGCTAAGTAAAACACTCGGTTTGCAAGATGCTGACTCAACCCCTTCTTAATTTTCTAGAATTTTTCCCAACTCTGATCAATACAACCAATCACAGCAGGTATGACAGAATGAGGGAACACACAAGAGGGGTGGGCAGGAGAGAGCTGCGCAAACACCACCCCGAGCAGAGCCAGGATTGTCCTTTCCACACAGAAGCAACACAAGGAGCTCCAGCTGCTTGCTGAGCTGCAGAAATAGGACAGGGTGACCTTGTCCATCTGCCTTTGCCAGGAGCGAGGGCATGGGAGACATTCATTACCACCGTGAGGGTGCAACAGCCCTGGGATTTTTAACTTCCAGCATGTCACGAGTGATGGATCCTGCTCAAGAAGCAGCAGGAAGAGATGCTGCCAGGGTCCAATGTCAGTGCAAAATGCCATAAGGCTTCTACACAGGAGCAAAACAGAGATGGTGCGCGGAAGGGTCTGATAAGCTCTTACAGAACCCCTGGGACTAAAGGCGCTCCCCAAAACACCTTGTCTGTACCATCTGGCTGTGTTTGAGGTGATCCTCAACAGATTAAAAATTGTAGTTTTTGTCTTTTTAAGTCACAAAAAAAAACCCAGAAGTGAGATCTTTAACTGATGTTTCTATTACATATTAATAGGTAATTAAAAGCTGGTTATTGGTAATCAGTGGGACTGCACTTATAAAATACCCTTTTATATTAGTGGTGATGGGTCCTGTTTCACACATCCTGGAAGCCCAGCATGCTCCTCACAGGCTGGTGGTCCAGCCAGGCAAAGGCGCTGAGATGCAGTCACTGAGAAGTGTGGATCCCAGTCCACTGGCTGGGAACTGGGAGTTTTGCACCAACTGGGCTTAAAACAATGGAGTGGCCATGGGCAGCCTCGCACCCAGAAGTCCAGTGTGCCAAGCCCTTTCACAGCCTGTCGCTGAGCTGGCCGATAGCTGAGCTACCCCCTGGGGTGTTCTCATCCTGCTGCCATCCTCCTCTGCCTGCTCCTGTCGCTCCAGCCTGGCCTTGGAGCTGGAGAACCCCCTGGGAGCCAAATCTCAGGATGACGGGAGAGCAGTGCTATGCATCTGCTTCTCCTGCAGTCATGCTTGTTGGTTACTTACAATCCAGCAGCACAAAGGACGGGATCAAAGTTAGCTCGCGACAAAGTATTTTGGTTTGGTGATGAACCTGTGCAAAAGGCAGAGGGGACAGACAGTGCAGCGTAGTGCCTCACTCCATTTTCTCTTTTTTTGGAGAAAGTGTTGGGATTTCATTTCAATTACACTAAAACAAGAGTTTGCAGCTGGTGATGAAGAGGTAGGGATGAAGGGGAGCCATACAAACGCTGTAACTCCGCCTGGACGTTCATGTGAACTCAAATCCAACTCACACAACAACAGGGTTCCCAATATCTGCCGTCTGACCTGCCTGCAGCGCTCGTGGGGCCATTGGCCATGACAGCCACGGAAAAAATGGTCTGCATTCAGCAGCAAACCTAGTGGGACCCAGAGCTTGCCTCCGGCATCCCCAGCCCACCCCGTCCCATGAAGGTACTCTGGCTTCCAGCTCCACCAGAGCCGCTGTTCAGAAGCAGGAGGTCGCTGAGCTGACAGGAAACAGCAAGTATCAGTAGCTCAAAAAAGGGAGGAGTTTAGGACATGTTTTAATTAATTTTTCAGCAATAATTATGTACCCTGAGTGACAATGCAAGCTGAAGAGCACAGCTCTGTACAGCAATGAGGTCCCACTAAAACGCATCTCAAAGAAGGCAACGGGCCTGATGAAAGCACAGTAGCGTTGCACAGGAGCTATCTGGTGGGTGCTGCATGGCCCTGGGGACTCATCCCGGCCCACGACAGAGCTGCCTCCACAACGGGCACCCAGTTAAGACAGCAACATTTATGTGAACAAACAGCTTTGGATGGCTGCTCCCACCAGCGGCAAACGTCAGAGATCTCCAACCCTTGCTCTTTTACAGCATCACCCGCAAAGTTTTGGGGCACCCACCTCTCTGGAAGCAATTACCTGGCTGACGAGCAAACCACTCCTTCCCTTTCCACAGCCTCCTCCCATTTTCTTCCCAGTGCCCTGTCCTGCTCATGGCTCTCCTCTGAGCCTCTCCATCCACCCCTTGTTTGCTCCAGGGTGACACTAAACGCCTTTGCGAGCTGTGCCCTGTCCCTTTGCTGCCCACTGCTGTCCTGCTCAGGGCCACAGACTAGGCCTGGGAGCCGTGGGGCGCGGGGGAACGGCAGTGCCGGGGCTCACGGGGAGCAGAGCTAGCCCAGCCCTCCCACGGGCACGCAGCGGGCAGAGGTACCAACTAAATCTGCTTAGATCTATTTTTACATTAATTGTCTTACCCTCATTTAATTCTCTTGATTCAATTCCACTTCAAATACTCCATTATTTTGCCCAGAAGCAAGGTTGGGTTAATCAGTCAATAATTACCCAGCTCATTCCCTCTCTCTTTCTTTAAAAAATTGACGCTGTGTTACCTCCCAAGCTCCTGATGCCCACCAGGGATGCAGAGAATTATTGGAAATCAACACTAATGGCAGAGGCACGATCTTATTCAGCTCTTGGAAAACTTCCTGATCGATAACTTCAGGTAGACTGGATCCAGCAGTGTCTATTTTTGGTACTGACTGTTTAGAAACAACCTGAATTACTGTTGGAATGTAAGAATTTAATCATCTTAAGATACATCATGTGTTTTCTCAAACATTCAAAAAAGCCTTTCCCATATGTTTCTGTCCTTTCTGCATTATTCTCCCTTTTCCTGTTATTAATTCACCAAAACGGCTGAGAGGTATCTACTCTTATTTAAGCACGTCACAAAATATTCAGACCGTCCTTCAGCTGATGCTTGCTGGATTTTCCAGCTCCCTGAAACACCGAGCTCCAGTTTGTGTACCACTGGGAGAGGGTGGGAAAATATTCTCCTCATCCCCACCATGTATGGGAAAATGGAGAAGAAAGTAAATCAATGGCAAATAAAAGTCCAAAAGTAGGAGTTACAGAAAAGCGGTAAGAAACGCAAAAGGACGCGGTGAGAACATAGTGCTTTAAACTTATTCTGTGCGCACATGATATAAAGGAGCAGGTCATGATCGTCTGCACCAAAGCTTCTCACTTTTCATCTTGTACTTGGTTCCCCTTTGCTGAGACAAAAACAGAGGGAGGCTCTTCGGTAGGAGTACAGAATGTCTGCATGACGGGAAGATTTGCTTCTCATTTCTACCAAGCTCCAATCCGTTGTGCTGACGCCCGGGGAGCCCCAGCGCTGAGACCTGACCACGAGCATCGCTGCTGCACTGGGGGTCATCCCCTCAGGTTGTGACGAAGATACTTCGCACTCCAGAAATGCAAATCTTTCCTCTGGGTCTGAGTAACACAAACTAGGCTAAATTTGGGATCACAAACGAGCAATTGCAATTCTCTGGTTTATTAACTGGTCTTGTAACAAAGATGTCTGAAAAAATGAAAAAATTCCTTTTTGTCCTATGCTTTAATCATAGGATCATACAATCACAGAATGGTTAGAGCTGGAAGGGACCTTAAGATGATCTCGTTCCAACCCCCTTCCATGGGCAGGGACACCTCCCACCAGACCAGGTTGCTCAAAGCCTCATCCAGCCTGGCCTTGAACCCCTCCAGGGATGGGGCAGCCACAGCTTCTCTGGGCAACCTGGGCCAGGGTCTCACCACCATCACAGCAAAGAATTTCTTCCTGAGATCTCATCTAAATCTCCCCTCTTTCAATTTAAAACCATTACCCCTCATCCTATCACTACACTCCCTGATCAAGAGTCCCTCCCCATCTCTCCTGTAGCCCCCTTCAGGTACTGGAAGGCCATAATAAGATCTCCCCGTAGCCTTCTGTTCTCCAGGCTGAACACCCCCAACTCTCTCAGCCTATCCTCATAGGAGAGGCACTCCATAGTTTGTGTTGGAAAGGACCTTCAGAGACCATAGAGTCCAACCCCCTGCCCTGGGCAGGGACACCTCCCACCAGACCAGGTTGCTCAAAGCCTCATCCAGCCTGGCCTTGAACCCCTCCAGGGATGGGGCAGCCACAGCTTCTCTGGGCAACCTGGGCCAGGGTCTCACCACCCTCAGGGTACAACATTTCTTCCCAATGTCCAACCTAAGCCCACCCTCGTTCAGTTTAAAACCGCTGCCCCTTGTCCTGTCACTGCAGGCCCTGGTCAAAAGTCTCTCTCCCTCTTTCCTATAAGCCCCTTTAAGTACTGAGCGGCCGCAGGAAGGTCTCTCCGGAGCCGTCTCTTCTCCCGGCTGCACAACCCCAACTCTCTCAGCCTTTGTCCACAGCAGAGGTGTCCCAGCCCTCGGACCATGTTGGTGGCCTCCTGTGGAGCGGCTCTACCAGGTCCATGTCTGCCTTGTGGTGGGGACGCCGGAGCTGGAGGCAGTGCTCCAGGGGGTGTGAGGAGAGCGGAGCAGAGGGGGAGCATCCCCTCCGTTGTCCTGCTGGCCACGCTGCTGGGGATGGAGCCCAGGAGATGCTTGGCTTTCTGGGCTGCAAGCACACATTGCCAGCTCATGTCCCATTTGTCACCCACCAGTATCCCCAAGTCCTTCTTCACTGTGTGCTCTCCATCCATCCATCCATCCATCCATCCATCCATCCCTGCCTCCCTCTCTCCCCCCTTCCTCCCTCCATTCCTTCCTGCCTCCCTCAGTCTGCACTGGTACTGGGGATTGCCCTCACCCAGGTGCAGGACCTTGCACTTGGCCTGGCTGAACTTCATGAGATTCACATGCCTTGGTAACTTTATTCCTAGCGCTCTAGCCGTACACTAAAGCATCTTCACCCATCCTTTCCTTTTTATCCTCACCTCCTTCAGGAGGTTGGCTCTGAGCCACCCTCAAGCAAGCTGCGATGAACGCTGACCCGGACATGCTCTCCACCACCCTTAGCACCCCATCCAACACTGCTTTTTCCCTGGGCCAGGAATATCACTCATTTATCTGACCCTTTTCTAGAAGGCTGAATGAAATGCCAGGTGCATCAGACTGAGGTAAAAAAAATAATAATAATAAAAAAAATAGTTTTGGATCTCTCCAAACCCCAAAGCCTAAAGTAGGAGGCAGAGCTCTGGAGGGCCACCAGCCATCCCGGGCCACCTCAGATGGCACTCCACAGGACAGCATGACCACACATGCCACAAGCTGTGAGAAACTGGATGTGAGACCCGACAGAAAAGAGTGTGTCTCAAAGCTCGTTTTCTGCAAGATATCTACCACCTAACACAAGCCTACATCATGACACATACTGGACACCTCCCCTGGCCTGTCTGGTGAACCAATCCCCTTGGGCAGGGGCACGGACAGCTTTGCTGGGAGCAGAGGGCTCCCATGGAGAAAGTCCCACAAGTTCACCAACACAGCCCACTTCTGCATGACCCATCATGAGTCCAGCAGTTATTTGATCCAGGACACACCATGGATCTTCCCAAAAGCAGATGTACCCTGAACGCCATATTTAAATTGTTCAGGATGAAAGAGTGAGTCCAAACTGTGCCAAGAGTGCCCTGGCCACTCAGCAGAACAAAGGGCGAAGAAGCAGGGCCTATTGAGGGACTGGGTCCACAGGAGGAGGGAAGTCCTTCACGTCCTGCACAAGGTGATGCAGATCACATATGGTGACCCCATTTGGACAAAGAGAAACAGAGCTTCGTGCAGAAAGGCAGCCAGCCAGGGAATTGTGGAAAGGTTATTTTTAGAGTCGCACATTTCCATTATAAAGACCAAGTATTACCTCTAGCTACAAAGAAATCTTTTTCTAGCACTGGTGGAAAAAAATGACCTGAAGAAGTCCTACCACCTGGAGCTTCAACTGCAAGGGAGTGCTCTTCAAGACACTGTTACTTGGTACCCAAAGTAGCATGTGCAAAATAAAGCCCCAGAAAGCACCCACTGGAGAGTTCAGACACCTCTGCTGCCCAATCCAGCATTTTTTTCCTTTAAATATATGGCCTGATTTATATTTTCAAACATGGACCGAAGTGCAGGGAACTGTGTGACTGCTCACTCAACCCCTGCTCAGATTCTGGCTAATATGCTGGGACCAGCACCATTAGGTCCAACCAAGGACAACACCTAGGCAGGACACGGTGGCTGGAAAGGGCTAAAGGTCATTCTGCAGCCGCTGCCACCTGCAGCTGGATGTCTCCTGCAGCCATCATCCTTGCGTGTTGGTTGTCTGGCAGTTTCTTCAGAATCCACTAACTCATGGAAAAGGTATAGATCAAACTTCCAAGCTGGAAGGTATAACCACGCCAGCTTACCCAAGGACGTTTCTAAAGTGGATCCAACAGCAGCCGGACTGCTGAGGCTTTCCTGCTTCCCAGTGTGATATAGGGGACACCCACACTGTGATGGAGGAGGGAGGACGAGCACTCTCACCCTCTGCTAGGTAACTGTTTTACTCATAGATGCATGAGTTACAAGTTGCAAGTTATAAGTTTGAAGTTATGAATTAGAGAACTTTTGAGTTAGAAACCTCATGAATTAAGTGATGGATTAGTGAATTCACATTAGACTAGTCTGTGCAAAGGGTATTGAGCCCCTGTTTGTCTTGTTTGCTTTCTTTCTGAATGAGGTCATAAAGTTTAATTTACAGAGCACGTTGCTCTGTAAATTTGGGAGATCCAAATGGACCATGAAAAACTGTGTTGCTCATGGCCCATTCCCAGGCAGCCTGGCTGGCTGTTCTGCTGTTGTGGGTCCCAGTCCCCTCCACCCTGACTCTCCCCATTCACCCCACACTGGGCACGGAGCAGGGCAGTGGCCATCTGATAGCTCCCCACCAGAAGGTTTGCTAGGGCAACACCCTGTTCAGGTAAACCAGTCACTGCAACCTGCAGCTCTGTCGGGTGTCAGAGCAGATGGCTTTAGGCACAGGAGGGCTGGGAAGGTCCCTAAGACCCACCTGCTGCATAGCAGCCCACTGCATCTCCGTAAATAGCAGCCCACGAGCAATCACCATAATGCATTTAATAAAAAAAAGAGAAATGGGCTTTGGTCATCACGAGGCTTTAGCAGCAGCCCTGATCATAGAGTGCTACTAAAGAGGCAGCAGCAAAAGGATAGGAAATGTCAGAAGGGAAAAAAATGTACCTCACAGGACTGAGCACTTACACAAGTATCTTTTTCATAGGATCATGGACTGACAAGAGTGGTTTGGTTGGAAGGGACTTTCAAAGATGAACTGGTCCAACCCCATTTGGGACATTCCCCACTAGACCAGGTTGCTCAAAGCTCCATCCAACCTGGCCTTGAACACCTCCAGGGATGGAGCAGCCTGGGCAGGGTGTCACCACCCTCACGGTACAACATTTCTTCCCTAAACCTTACTAGGCCCCTGGCAGGGACAGTGCTGTCACATGCTGCAGAGCCCCTGTGGCTGCTGGCTCTGCCAAGCCCCTTCTGAAGACCCTCCAGGGCAAAGCCAGCTCTCGCCGACTTCGGGAACAGGCTTCATTCACTGAGGCTGGTGTCACCCAGGCCCCCAAGGCCACTGCTGGGGCAAGCTTTGGTTTGGTCCATCCATCCTCGCCTGCACCCATGTCTCCAGACATAAAAGCAAGCCAGCTCCATGCCTTCACGTCAGACGCACATACCGGGGCTGAGCCCTCTTCCATGAGCCCCATCACAAGGCTGCCTCACCGCCGAGCTCTTTTGTTTGTTTGTGCATTTACAGAAATCAGAAACAAATTGTTCCTGATCAGGAACTTCCCCCCTAGTCCGGCTCAGGAGCACAAAATCACACCCTTGGCTGGCTGGAGACCTCCCTCCCCATGCAAGGCGAGCACACATTGGCAGCCTCTGACGGGTCCTGCCAGCACCACCCAGCACTCCCCAGCATCTCCCCACTGACCAGCCCCTGCAACCCTCCAGGCGCTGCTGCTTGTGAGCTCGTCCCAGCCTCCTCCTGCCCTCACTGGCAGTGCCAGCAGGGCCCCGGCAGCCGCAGGCAGCGCCAGGAGCTGCGTGCCATGGCAGGCAGTGCCGACGTGCTTCCCGGCACGCTCGCTCCAGCCTCCGCCTCCCACTCCTCCCCAGTGCGACGTCAGCCACCAGCGTCACCGGCATGTCACCAGCTGCCTTTTCCATGGCGCTCCTTAATTCATCAGAGCGGAAAATCTCCTCTCTGATGAGGGGGGAACAGGCAATCCCAAAAGCAAGGGGACCACCGTGACCAGCAAACCTTGCTTGCTCCCTGCTTCACTACTCCAAATTTCCTGCATTGTCCTTGCTCAGTGCCCCTCAGGGAACAGCAGGTTACCCTTAAATGCTCAAAATAAAAATGGAGATACAGGGAATACTGGTAGGAAAGGAGGAAAACCAACTTGTCTTTAACGAGGAAGATGAAAAAACACAGATTGAACAAACAGAAAATAACACACACCCTACAAAAATACTGGAAAACAATGCAGGGATGCGTTCAGATGGAACAGAAAGGAGGGGGAAATAGGAGGGATGCAGGTCTGGGACTGCACTGACCAACTGCCAAGTACTCATTCCCCCTCCTCAGCTCTTGCATAGGAAATATTTTTGTGTACTGTCTCACAGTAGCCCCCACGCTTCCCCCGCGTCAATGGCTCACCCCTTCCCTCCTGGCTCCACATCTCAGCAGCCTCCTCCAAAGCCCTCCCCCCTCCACTATTTTGGGCTCGTCTTGCTCCCGCCATCCATCTCCCTTAATTATGGCTTCCCCAGCCTTTCCCTCTCTGTGTGCTGGAATTCACCCTCCCCTGCCACTTCACTCTCCACATTCCTTTCTTTGCCAGGATTTGCCTTCTTCATTCACAGCGCTGCTCACTCTTAGCTAATTACCAAGCCCAACAGAAGTCTCTGCTCTGCCAGCCTTCACACTTTGCCCCAAGCATCTGCTGTTGGCAGCTGGCTGGTCAACCACCACTACCTGCCTAATCATTTGCATACTTAAAAAAAAATCTCTTTAAAATTTAGCTACTGCACAAGCAAAGCTGTCTGCAGGCACCCCCAGGCCCTGCTGCACCTCCCTGCTGCCAGGCAGCTGGGCAACCCCATGCGTCTGGCAGAAGAAGGTCCTCATGCAAGAGCATTGCCCAAGGCTCACCCTCCCCAGGACCTCAGCAACCTGACAGCCATGGGAGACCTTCTCCTCCCCCGCTTGCCTGAAAAGGATGTCCCTCTCCCTGCAGGGCAGTATTTCTACCTTTTAGACAGCAGGTTTTGCATTCCCTGCGGGGGGAACCTTGGGGAAATCTCATACTGGGGGCATTTTCTAAAGGTCTGTGGGCATCCTTGGTCCTAAGATGTGGCTGCGTCCCCCACCCTGTACACTCACCTCCTCACCAAAGCCTGATAGACAGAGGCTTTTCCCCATCAACTTCCTTTTCCCAAGTTATCTTGCCCAACATTTCTGGCCCCTTGGTCCAAACCCAAAGCACTCACATGCAGATATGGGGCTGCTTCATGCACAAAACACACAGCCCTTGCCCACACTTTGCACCAAGACACACATGCAGTTCTGCAGCCGCTCTCACAGGGCCAGCAACGTTTTCCTCCAAGAGTGCAAAGCCCACCTCTAACTCTTAGTGAATAACAGTTTTAATACGCACAGGTGATGCTCAGGAATGACAACAGAAACCTCCAGCTATTGCAGGTGTGAAAAAGGCACTGCTGCTGATCTAACAAAGCTCAGAAGCAAAATTCACCAGGATAGGTGAAGGTTTTAATCAAAGCAAAATGTGCAACAAAGGAAAAGCAGCAAGGAGAGTGTATCTTTGGTTTTCCTGCAGTTTGCAGCAGCTGGGGGCTAGGCAGAGACGTAAGGGTGTATCACACACGCGCCACCAGGCTGGACACGGGGACCAGATGATTAAAGATTCAGAGCCAGATTGGGGAAAAATGATGAATGAGTCCCATGCAGGGGTCAATCCTGGGTCAAGTTCAATTCAGTATTTTCATTAAGAGGTTACAAGCTGGAGGAAAATCCACTCACCACCTCACAGAGGGGGCACAGAAGAGCTGTGCTTGCTTCACCTATCTGATTTAAAGACACACTTGATTAATGACAAAACCAGGCTAAAAATCAATTACAGAGATACTGAAAAAGAACAAATCTCAGCTGGTTCCCATGGAGAGCAATAATCTAATGGCCAAATACAACTCCAGAACCTTGTATGCACTTGTACACTGGGAGGAGGTTACATGAGAGTCAGCAAGGAAGGCAGCAGCTGATGGCAGGACAACACGTGCGTGAATCAAAGGCATTTTTTTCTTGGAAACAGCAAATCTGAGCAGGACTCAGGTAGACAACTGCCTCCCTGAGCTCAACACAGCACCGTGCTGAGGATGGGCAGTGCAGGCAGAAGGGGGCTGTGACCCTACCTCTGAACACAGCATTGACCCCATGTCCCAACAGTGCTTCCACGTCCCAGACAAGGATGTGCCACAGAGGCCAGAAAACAGGATTTCACCCAAGAGATGCCGCCTGATCACTGCAGGCGGGTTCTGGCCCATGGAAATGATGCCCACACAAACAGCAGTCTGAGCACTACCTAATCTCACAAAAGATCTAGCTAATCCGATTTTCTAGAGGTAGTTGGTGTCCAGTAATGCTTGGCTTGCCAGCTTCTTGCAGACTGTGGATAATTAATCCCCTGTTCAGTCCTCTCCTTCTGGGGTCAAAGGATGGTTAGGATTTCCCACAGCAGCCTCAGGCAGGCCACAGGACTGCCAGCCTGGTGCTGGGACAGGGATTGCACTCAAATGCTGCATTGCAGAAGATATGACACCTGTGCAATGGTCAGGGAGGGATATACTTGATAGAACAAGAGGAAATGACGTCAAGTAGTGCCAGCGGAGGTTTAGATTGGATATTAGGAAAAATTTCTCCCCCAAAAGGGTTATCAAACATTGGAACAGGCTGCCCAGGGAAGTGGTGGAATTGTCATCCCTGGAGGTATTTAAAAGACGGGTAAACGCGGTGCTGAGGGACATGGGTTAGTGGTGATTTTTGTCAGTGTTAGACTGATGATTGGACTCGATGATCTGAAAGGTCCCTTCCAACCTAGACAATTCTATGATTCCATCTCAGTAACTAATAATTGTCTCCAAAATTCTCCTGATGACCAGACACTAGCCATCACCGGACATGGTCCACTTGATAATGAAGATCTGTGTCCTCAAAAAGTCTTCTCTGATCCAAATCTCACATGCTCTTGACCAAACTAACCAACAAATTTGCACTTGGGATGGCAGGAACCTCCACCAATTGTGGCCTCATCTCCTTCATGGAGGACACATCACTTGACCAACTCCTTTGGCATGAGAGGATTTCAGCCTTTCCTGCTTTTGACTTACCACAGTAGTGCAAGGCTGGGTGGCACAGGAGGGGAGGACACAGCTCACAGCCGTGGCCCTTCCTCTGCCAGCAAGGGTGACAGCTTTGCAGCAGCTTGTATGTAGCACCTTCCTGGTGCTTGCTCCAAGCAATGCTCTAATGCCATTTTAACAAGCCCTCAGAATGTGCCACATCCCCTGCCACCGCAGAGGGCATGGGCCCCAACTGCACATGCAGCACTGGATTGTCATCACCGTGATCATGCTTTGCCTGCTCGCTCTTGACATTTCAATAGCTTCTGCAGGAGCTATTTTTGTCCACCCACTGTGCGGTTCCTCCTGAGGGCAGGGCTCCTAAACGGGCAGCGAGAGGAACGGGGAGGCGAAGGGGGATGCAGGAGCCAAAGCCCCCAGACGGATGCTCAGGGTGGCAGTGGATGGGGCAGGTGAGCATCGCTGCCAGCAGACTTGTCCTGTGGCCTACCGGCACCACATCCAGGCTGCACAGGCTGCTTGAGGTGAGGGCAGACTGGCTTCCAGCCTGCCCCAGCTCGGGGTTTGGGAACTCCCACAGCGCTGTCCTGAAGGAGGACGTGGAACCACCCAGGTGTGGAAACCAATGCCCCAGCCCCCCTCCCACCACTCCTGGCAGCGGCACCCTGCATACCCCAGCGCGGGTGGGCACAGGATGAGCCTGCGCCAGAGCAGGAGCAGCTCGGCAGAAAGCCAAGGAGCCTGCAGAGCCTGTCCCTTTGGAGGATCAGGGTAGAGAGCACATCTGGCTACCAGGAACCGAGCCTGGGGGCAACAGCTGAGGGGTGGCAGCCAGCACCGGGCTGGTGCGCTCCACCCCTTCTGGGCACGCTTTTGCCTGTATGCAAAGAGGGATGGATTTTGCATTTGCATTCATTCAGTAATGTTAATTATGACACCCAGGCATGCATAACCTGGAAAGGTTTCCAAGCCCCAGGTCCCACCAAGACAGAATTGCTGCCTAAAACTCCAGGTCACCCTTTAAACAGACTTGGACAGTTCAGAAGTTAGTGTCTTCATGTACTTCATTCAGTCTCTTACTGAAATCAAAGTCTGGAAATCGGAAGAGGTTACTGCCTGAATACCAACCCCGACAGCCATGCATCATGGTCCTCTTGCTAGAAATGGAGCACTGGCACCAGTGCTCCCCACTACCAGGGCTGATGAAGCAGCCATCTGCAAGAAGACACCACAGGGGGCTCAGAAAAGCCTGTTTTCATCACGAGAATCTGGATTTTTCAGACACCAAATTACTTCAATCACCAAAATATGGATTTTTTGCCATTCTTTCTGCTGCTCACAACCACCATCTGGTAGAATGGCATTCCCAGCCACTCTGCCCATGTCAGTCACCACCTTCTCACCAGTGGTGTGTTCAGACAAGGGAGAGGCTGGTCCCATGTCTTTTAGTAGCAGTTAACTACTAGTTTCTTCACTTTAGGCTGCTGAAAAAAGCAGCTCAGAGTTTCTCTAGTGAGAGAGCAGAAGCTCCCCAGGGTTTGGATGCTGTGAGCAACACCCTGGTACAGAGATGGGTCCACCGTGGAAATGGAGCTATGATACCATATGTTGATGACTCCCTTTAGGTAGTATTTTTTCACACAAAACTGGTAACAGTTTTGATAACAGATAACAAAAAAAGAATATGACTGAGGCTTTACATATCGCTTCATTTTAGTTGCAACTCAGAGCAAAAATTATGCATTCTTCCACGGCTAAATCTTAAGAGCAATTCCAGTTGACATGGCTCCACCACTGCAGAAGTGGAACTGATAAGCAGGCTCTTCTTAAAACTCAGAGGAAAATAAGGTGGGTGATGTTCTGCTTACATTCTTCAAATCACTTTCCCACCAGGCTGCTTTCCTGTAGCACCATAAGCTATTAAAAGCTCTTGCAGTAGTCTCAAGGCACAAAATTATCTTCCAGATTGGGAGCTCCAGATTCCTTTGGGTCATGGTGAGATATATAATCCACATATATAATCCACACATGGTGCCATTACCCACTCTAAGCACTGTCTCTGCAAGAACCCAGATGGATGCCAATAAGGCACTTCTTATAGCTGTAGCATTTTTAAGAGACGTTAACATGCCTTGCATAAAAGTGTCCTAATTTCTGAGTTGGGTTGAACATGCATGAGTCACTCAGCTACACTCTTCTAAAAGCCTACACCTGTACATAAAAATCCCAACTTCTCTCTCATACCCAACCTACTTAGCAAAAAAGGCATTATAAAGCCATGGACATGCTATTTTTTCCTTCGTAATTCAAAACCTTTAAATTCTCAATGGAAAAAATGTTACTACACACATCGTTTCCAAACACTTCGCAATGAGCACTCCTCAGCTTAGGGTGTCGCACACATAGTATCATCTCCTACCGTCGCCACAGACTGATGATTTTACAGGTGACCCTGTGCTCAGGAGGATGTTGGCCCAAAAAACGTGGGAATCAGCATGAGGTTTGAATTGTCCTTCATCAAAAAATAGTAGATGGGGTAACAAAAAATGATGCAGAGACTCCAGTGCTCCTTCCAAGCTGAGGTACAACAGGGAAGACAATCTCCACCACAAAATGACAGGGCTTTGCTCCCTGCATTTGGAGAGCAGATTCAGCACCTGGCTCTTTTTCCTCCTAGAGAAAGAGCTGCCTTTCAAGTCTCACCTCTTCTAGAAACCTTCCCACTATGCTTAAAAAAAACAACGGAAAGGACTGGTGGAGGTCGCAGTAGCTATGGTTTCCCACTGGTGGCTTTGGCTGACTAAGAACTTCCTAACTTCAGCCTCATTTCCTCAATGGAAAAGCTTCAAAGAGAAGACCTGGCTACCTGGGAACAGCAGCACCCTGCAGCCAGGAAGTGCAAGGTAGCATCACAGGTTGTTCAACAAGCCAAAGACAAAGGGAACAGAAAAAAACCTTCCAGCAAGTCTGCCCCTGCTCTGCTTTTGACCCAGAAACTTTTTAGGAGAAACTTGTGGTTTTCTATCCACTGATTAATTGGAGTAACCACAGAAACAAACTGCACTGTCTTCCCGTCTTTGCTTCTTTGCTCTAGACAAACGCTAATGCACACTGAGCTGCTCCAACTGCTCTCAGGGCTCCAGAGACTCCCCAAGGGTCAGCTCCTTCTTGAACGCAGGTGCTCTTTATCTGAGGTTGAGGTCCT
This sequence comes from Numenius arquata, assembly GCF_964106895.1. Classification (NCBI taxonomy): domain Eukaryota; kingdom Metazoa; phylum Chordata; class Aves; order Charadriiformes; family Scolopacidae; genus Numenius; species Numenius arquata. The sequence goes on from NC_133593.1 coordinate 243,134, forward strand.
CTTTCTGCTGAGACTTTTTATGATGACATCTTTTAAGGTGGCACTTAATTTAAGAGATTAAAGACCAATAATTCTTTGAAGTAAAACCTGAAAATAAAACCAGTGAACTTGAAACCATTCAACACAACCTGTCCAATTGTAATAGTCCAACTGTTTATTACAATTTTTGAAATATTAATGCAACTCTAAACCTTTTCTTGTTGCAGTAAAAACACAAGCAGTATTTCAAGCAATAAGCCAAACAACATTCAACATCTCAGATCTGACCTGTCTCAGATGGGGTCAGTAAACTGGCAGGGTGTCCGCAGGGTGGATCCTCCACATGGGGATGGTGGCACATTTTGCCAAGCACAACAACCCCCCAAAACTCTGCCACGTGGGATCCCCCATGGGACAACCTTCCAGCTCTCTGACTCACCAGCGCACTGGGTGGTGGGAAGGAGAGGCAATACAACAGTCATGTCCGGGCAGCAACTGCTAGAGGAAATAATCAGGTCAATGCATCTCCTGATGGCCTCCAGCTCTGACTGGGGGGCACACAGAGAAAACAGAAATGCTCTAAGGACAACTGGGCACTTAGAAAGCCTCCCACAAGCAGGCAACATTTGCACCTGCCCGAAATAGGGAACACTCATGTTTTACCACAGGGACAGAATACCAGTGCTTTTCTCTAAGGCCGTGAAGCTGGTACAGAGATCCCTCACTATAAAGAAAAAAGTGGAATAATGCTAATCAGTGAATAATCAGAATTCTCGCTTATCCTGTGCTCGTCCTTGCAGCTTTCACCTTGTCCAGGATAAAAGGTTTCACTTGGTCCTGGATAAAAGGTTTCTCCTCTTGCTGATGACCAAGTTGTACAACCGTCAGCACCACAGATATCTTGTTCCCATTTCCACAGACTGCCTTGAGGCACTGCCACCAGCATGGGGACACCAGGGAGGTCTTCATCTCCTTTGTTCCTCAGTGTCACGCTTGTAAATGGGACAGGAGCTGCACTTCCCTTCCCATGCAGAGTTATTTTAGATTTACAGGTCAAAATGCTACCTAAGCACAACTAACAGCCGTGACAATCTCTGGCAGTTATCTGAGCAATGAATGCTGGATCACTTTTCTTATTAAAATTGCACAAAGAAGCGGTTCACAAAGGGCTGGAGGCTAGTAATAAATAATATCTGCACAAGATGGTCTTCAGCTGTGCACACATCAGTATTTACAGATCAGAAGCCAAGTTCTGACCTGTTGGATTCTACACCAGTTGATTAATTATTGACCTCAAAGCTAATTAATCATCCATTAACTCTTTGTGAGCTCTTCTACCAGCAGGGTACACTCATGAAGTGTCTCAATAAATGCTTCTAAGATCTACAGCTTCATACGATTAAGAAGAAAAATCCTTCATGGGAGAGCCTCAGGCCAGAAATCAGAGGAGGCCAGATCCCAGCTGCATTTTATCTTCTTTTCCTGACAATTATTTGGCCTTGCCTGATCCTTCATTATCCGTCACGTGGTGCTCACAACAGAGTGCCTCTCCAGGCAGCACTTTTTTTCACTTGCAACCAAAGCAGCTCTTTTATTTGAATTTTTGCTAATAATCTGATAACTCAATTAGGAAAATACAGTTCTTCTCCTCCTCTGTGGGGCCTGGAAACTCATTAACAGTGCCAGGAGACTGCAAGAAACTTAAACCTATTAAGCAGGTTCTACTGGCACTAAAAGCAAGCTCAAGATTTATGCTGCCTGTCCTCAGAAAACATTACTCTCTAGTGGACCCACACAAACTGAGGCAAGATTGATGGGCAGGTCTCCAGAGTCATGGGAGGAAAAATGCCACCATAAGGCAAGCATCAGGGCCATGTACAAGTCATGCTCTCCTCTGAGAGCCTTCAAACCTAGTGCTGCCCAGACTGAGCCTCAGCAGCCATCCTGCCTGAAATAGCAATAATTTTTCCCATTTCCTCAACAAAATGCAAAATAAAGGCCTCCCAAACCCCAAAGGTCTCAGGTTTAGGGTTTTTCTGCTGCAACGCCGTAGCTCATCATCACTTTGCTTCCCATGTGAAGTATCTGCATCAGCATCTGCCAGCAACGCGCAGGTTTTCCACTGCTATTTCACAGAATCACGGAATCACAGAATTGTCAGAGTTGGAAGGGACCTCTAGAGATCATCTAGTCCAACTCCTCTGCTAAAGCAGGATTGCCCAGAGCACATCACTCAGGAATGCATCAAGGTGGGTCATGAAAATCTCCAGAGAAGGGGACTCCACGACCTCCCTGGGCAGCCTGTTCCAGGGCTCTGTCACCCTCACCATAAAGCAGTTTCTCCTCATATTTAAATGGAACTTCCCATGTTCCAGCTTGTGCCTGTTGCCCCTTGTCCTATTGCTGGAAAATACTGAAAAGAGTCCAGCTCCATCATCCTTCAACCCACCCTTTAGGTACTTGTAAACATAGATAAGGTCTCCCCTCAGCCTTCTCTTCTCCAGACTAAAGAGCCCCAGCTCTTTGAGCCTTTTCTCGTAAGGGAGATGCTCCAATCCTTGAATCATCTTTGTTGCCCTATGCTGGACTCTTTCCAGTAGCTCCCTGTCTCTCTTGAACTGGGAAGCCCAGAACTGGACACAGTATTCCAGTTGTGGCCTCACCAGTGCAGAGTAGAGGGGGAGAATGACCTCCCTCAACCTACTGGCCACACTCTTCCCTATGCAGCCCAGGATCCCATTGGCCTCTTGGCAACAAGGGCACATTGCTGGCTCATGGAAAGTTTGCTATCCACCAGGACTCCCAGATCCTTCTTCTCAGTAGTGCTTTCCAGAAGATCCATCCCTAACCTATACTGGTGCCTGGGATTCTTCCTCCCCAGGTGCAGGACCCTACATTTATTTGCCCTTGTTGAACCTCATTAGGGTCTTCTCTGCCCAGCTCTCCAGCCTGTCCAGGTCACGCTGGATGGCGGTACAGCCCTCTGGAGCGTCGGCCAGCCCTCCCAGTTTGGTATCATCAGCCAACTTGCTGAGGATACACTCTGTCCCCTTGTCCAGGTCATTGATGAATATGTTGAACAGGACTGGGCCGAGTACTGACCCCTGGGGGACACCGCTGGTTACAGGCCTCCAACTTGACCCTGCTCCATTAATTACAACCCTCTGAGTTCTGTCACACAGCCAGCTCTCAATCCACCTCACTGCCCTCTCATCTAGCCCACACTTCCTTAATTTTCTAATGAGGATATTATGGGAGACAGTGTCAAAAGCCTTGCTGAAGTCAAGGTAGATGACATCTGCTGCTCTCCCCTCATCCAGCCATCCAGTTACAATGCCACAGAAGGCTATCAGATTCGTCAAGCATGATTTACCCTTGGTAAATCCGTGTTGACCACTTCCAATAACTTCTTGATCTTCAATGTGTTTGGAGATGACATCTAGAACGAGTCGCTCCATTATTTTCCCAGGGACAGAGGTGAGACTAATTGGCCTGTAGTTCCCTGGGTCCTCCTTCTTGCCCTTTTTGTAGACTGGTGTGATATTTGCCTTCCTCCAGTCCTCAGGCACTTCACCTGCTCTCCAAGACCTCTCAAAAATGACGGAGAGTGGCTCAGCAATAACATCTGCCAGTTCTCTCAGCACTCGTGGGTGCATCCCATCAGGGCCCATGGATTTACGTATGTCTAGTTTGGCCAAGTGGTCTCTAACCCAGTCCTCCCCAAGAGAGGGAAAGTCTTCCTCTCTCCAGACCTTCCCCCTTGTCTCCAGGGTCTGGGATTCATGAGGGGCAGCTTTGGCAGTGACGACCGAAGCAAAGAAGGCATTCAGCAACTCCGCCTTCTCTGTGTCTTCCACCACCAAGGCACCCACCTCATTCTTCAGTGGGCCTACATTTTCCCTAGCCTTCCTTTTTTTATTGATAAACTGAAAAAAACTCTTCTTGTTATCTTTAACTGTGGTAGCCAAGTTAAGTTCTGCTTGGGCTTTTGCCCTTCTAATTTTTCCCCTGCATATCTTCACTACACCTTGATATTGCTCATAAGTAACCAACCCCCTTTTCCAGAGATCGTACGTAGACTTTCTTTTTCTCCCTGAGGACTCCATTGATACTTCTTTTGTCAGAGGAGTTTTCTTTTTTGCTTAATTTGATGCCATAACTCAGCAGATTTCCTGAATGGTTGAAATGCTGTAAGAATAAAAGTCCCCCAGTAATCCTACACTGAGCTTCTCCATCCTCCAGCCCCTTTGATGCTCACGTTCTGCCACCTCATCTGCACGTGAGTCCACACACCCTCGCACCCCACTCCCACGCCCAGGGTCTTTCCCATATGCCATTCCCCTCAATCTGCTCATTAAACTGGGACCTCAGACTGGGATCTTTAAGGGGATTTGGTGTCTACCTGTGGCTAACAAGTCTCTTGATTTTAAGTCCTTGCCTGCCTGCACTGTGGTCTGACACAGCTGCCATGGGGGGCTTAGTCCCAGTCTCCCCAGTAATGTCACCTGCCTGTCCGGACCCAAAACACTCATTTCAGGGTCCTCTGAGCAGTGGGAGGCAGGAGCTGGTCATCTGTTCATCTCCAGCTCTGCAGGCTCAGTGCTAAGGGAACCCATCATAAGAAATAGAGCCAAAAGAGACAGGGATGTCACTTGGCCATTACCATCACCACAGCAGTCCCATCACATGCTTACTCCAAGCAAGTCCCCAGCCATGCCCTATTCAGGGTGACACGCCGGACACACACAACAGCTTTTCTCACATGGGTGCAGCTGTGCTGTGGATCACCTCAACAGTTTCCATCCCAAATGCAGCTAGTGTCACTCCTTGCTCTCCTGGAGCACTTCTACTCAGCACTCCTCTCCTGGGGGCAAAACTGGCATTGGCAATGAGATCTCACAATGTACCCAAAATCTGTCCTCATCGAATAACAAGTACTACAAGCCTGCTCAGGAAGAGGGGTGTTGAGCCAAGATCTCCAGCACCCCTTAGACTCCGATGAGGAGCCCTGTGAGAACAATGATTTCACCACCCAGGACCTCTTAGGCGATGATTTCAACACCAAACTGAAGCCTCCTTGGTCACACACATCTGGTTGCCACTCACTAGATCCCCATCATTGGAAGTGTTCAAGGTCAGGTTGGATGGGGCTTTGAGCAACCTGCCCCCATGGCGGGGGGTTGGGCTGGATGATCTTTGAAGGTCCTTTCCAACCCAAACCACTCCATGAGTCCATGATTCCAAGGGGAAAGTCAAGCCTGCACTGGGTGGCAGTTGTGCAAGCCAAGGGAGGATCTGCACCCAAGTGCACCATGGAAGTGACCACTCAGCTTCACCACACCCCAGGCAGAGCCCAGCAGAGAGCAAAGGCACCCTCTTGCATGAGGGGTAGAGGACACTTCTCCCAAACCAACCAGCTTGCTCCCATCTCTCCCTCGAGTATTGGGATAACACCCTGGCCACGACACTGAGCTCACAGCACATTATCACCTCTCCTCCCCACTCCCTCCCCTGCATGCCACAGCTATGAGCTGCTCTTCCGCCTTTCTGCAGGGAGGACCCAGCCCATTCCCGCCCTGTGCTGTGTCCACCCCCTGGTCCACAGGCACCAGCTCCCTCTTCCCCATGGGTGGTTCTGCTGAGCTGTACCCGATGCAGCTCAGGGACAGCTGCTCTCAGCTTGTATTTCATGTCGAAGCTGGCTGTTTCCACATCAGATATCAAAAGGGCTTGCGTGCACAAAACAGCTGCTTTTTCAGCCATCTGGTTAAGTCTGGCTCTGTCTTCTTCATACCCTCCCACCAGATGTTTGTGCTGATCACCACCATGAGCCCTGCAGCTCTACCAGATTGCAATCCATCTTACTGCCCACTTATCTAACCTATACTTTGTCCATGGGGAGACAGTGTCAAAAGTCTTGCTAAGCCAAGACAAAAAACACCTGCCACTCTACCCGCACCCACCAAGCCAGACATCTTAGAAACTATCAGGTTGGCCAGACGTGATTTTCCTTTCATAAACCTGTGCTCCAGATCACCTTCTCATCCTTCATGTGCCTGGAAATAGTTTCCAGGATTAGTTGCTTCTTCCCAGGCACGATGAGGAGGCTGACTGGCCTGGAGCTCTCCTGATCCTCCTCCAGGCCCTTCCTTAAGACATGAGGGACATTTGCTTTCCTGCAGTCACCTCCCTGATCACTATCAGCTTTCAATGATAATTATGAGTGGCCTCGCAATGACACTGGCTAGCTCCCCCAGCACCGAGGGTGCATCCCATCAGGGACCCCAGATCTGTGCACATCATTCTGGAACGTTCCCAGACCTGATACTCTTCTACTGAGGGTCAGTCTTTGCTAATCCAGACTTCCCAAGTTGTCTCTGGGGCTCTTCCTGACCTCCTGTCGTTTTGTTTAAGGTCCTCCAACAGGACTGAGTTCCTGCAGTGACAACCTCACCAAGTGTGCATATTTCTTATCAAAACCTTTTCAAACACAAACTAATCCATTACCGTACCCGATGTTTTTTCCACTGCTCTCTCCATTACCAGAGCCAGACAGAATCTGCACCATCCAGCTGCTGGGAAGACACTTCTTTGCTGCTCACCCCTGACCTGCTGTAGGCACCTACCCAGAATAAATGGCTTGTTTTCAGAAATATTTCCACTTGGCAAACAATAAATGAAAGTCCCCCAAGCCAGTGACCACCAGCAGATACTCACCCCCAGCTCCATTAGAGCACCCCCTCCTCAGGGGACAAGAACATATATTTTGAGGTTCACTTGATTACTGTAAGTTTTTTGCCCCCCAAAAAATTAAAAAGAAGAAAAGTAATTTTCCAAAATGCACCTCACAGACCACCTAAGGTCCAGACAGCACCACCCTGCCAAACTGCTCTTCTCCAAGGTGGCCAGCACTGTCCTAACACCCACCCATGCGGGACATCAACACTTCCCATGTTATCACAGGATGCAGCAGCCCACAGACCAAGACATCACAAACTCAAATGCAGCCTTTGCCTGAAAACCACTTTTAAGACCAAGGCTGGCAGAGGAATACATGGAGGCAGCACAAGGGCAGCAGTGAACTCATGGAGAGCAACCTCAGCTCACGTGGCTCGACTCTCCATATGGCTTTGGCAACTCTCCTCCAGTGAGGTGGAGGCTTCCTCTTCCTCCAGTGGAGGAAGCACAGGCAGGAGCGGGGAAAGCCTGGCCTTCAAGAAGTCATCAAGAGCAACTCATTGGAAAAAGAAACCAGTGCCAGGAGACGGTTACTCATCCCTGTGGCCACCAGAAGCAATGTGAGAGACCAAGCTCTGGTGCCTGTTCGCAGAGAAGACCCAAGAGGGAAGGATCGGCCAACCGAGACCTGGATCAAAGCCCTCAGCAGCAAGGAAAAAATAGATAAAACTGAATGAAAGCCTGTAAAAAAAGAAAACCCTCCCAGAATGAGAGACTGGGCAGAGGAAAGGTTCCTCTTGTCTCTGGCTTGCCAGGGACAACCAGACAGCCACTGACTATCTCTGTCACTAACACGACACAGGTGTTGCTATTGGGGTGACAGATTAACAACTAATTTCCTTGTCCCCATCAGCCAGCATCTGGAAACATCAAATATTCAGGCTGCTGAGACTGGAATATCAACTCAAATCCCATTTCTAATCTCTCAGTCACAAGCCAGGATTTATGGTAACACCTCCCGAGCTCACACATCCTCATGTCACTGTCTCTAGAGGAAACTGGTCCAAACACAGCAAGCCATTGCCAACAGGAAAGGAACTGGAGCATGCTAATGACATGACAAGTCCCTGAAAGGAGAGCCCCGCAATTTACTGATTGCATTACATCTATGAGCCAGCCACATAATGCAGAAAGTCTCACATTTGAGAAAAATTATTCAGCAGCGCCACATCCCATGAAACCAACCCCAGTCACAGGCCAGGACACCATCATCATGGACAGCCTCAGCGGGCTGGGTGCCCCAAAGGAGTGAGGGGGTGTCCAGGGTGTAGACATGACTGGGGTGCATGCTCACATCTCCATCCCACCCTATGCACACAAAGCGACCAAGCATCTGCAACGTGCACCAGTGAGCACCCACTTAGTACAAGCAGGGGATCTAAGCCCTGATAATTAAGCGGAAAATTGCAGAGGAAGAAGCCAAGTGACAGGTCAATGGGATTATTTTCTCCTTCTGAACAATCTCTAGCTCATAAGCAGCAACTGTCCCAGGTTATGGCAGCAATTTTCCCTGATATTTCACTTCCCAGTTGCTCACTTCATCAGCCCTGCCCTAACACCTGTGATTTACACCCGCCTGATGAATTAACTTGAAAAAACCGCAGGGCCCCTTTCCTGTAGCTCCTCTCTAGCTGAAGAGACAAAATCCGGGGTTGGCAACCACAAAGTCAGCTGCCTGAGGAGGGGGTGCCACAGCTGGGAAGCCCATCAACAGCAGGCACACACACAGCCGTGGGGGTCCAGCACCCAACGAGTCGGGTCTAAGCAAGTTGAGTCTGCAGAAGCACTGCTGGGGGCTGGTGTTTTGGGGGAGGGTTTAGGGTGAGGGTGTTTGCAGAAGACCTGATGTGTGCATGGCCCCTGCAGACAACAGAGTGCACAGGGATGGAGGACCCACAACCCATCTGCACAGCCTGCAGGGACCTTCTCTGCAGAGGACGATTTTTGGTTAAATCTTCAGCTGGAGAGGCACTCGGCTGTCCTGGCAGCAAACGGTGGGAATGGCTCCTCTCCTTCTGTTTTGCTGCAGGTGTTTCATCTCGCTGCTTGCTGGAAGCTGGCTGCGTGGCCCCGGCGCCGTCCCTCTCCTCCCAGCATGGTAGGCGAGACGGCACTTGGCCACAGCACTTGGGAAACCACATGAGGCCTGATGGCTGCGGCACACCTCCTCACAGCCACCACTGCTAGCAAACACAGCCATGGCCATGACCTTGGAGGTTCAAATCAGTACAGAAATGAAAGAGACGCTGACACAGACAAGACAGCTTGCAGTGCAACTGCTGAATCACAGCTGAAATGAGCTGACACTGAAGCAGAGCTCTCACCAGAGGGAAAGCAGGGGAACTTAAAGAGAAACTGGAATTGGAAAGATATGGATTTCATGGACAGATAAGGAACTGGGTGAATGGCCACATCCAAAGAGTTGCAGTCAGTGGCTCAATCATATCTCCATCAACGACACAGACAGTGGGATCAAGTGCACCCTCAGCAAGTTTGCAGGTGACACCAAGCTGAGTGGGGCAGTCAATACACTGGAGGGAAGGGGTGGCATCAAGAGGGACCTGGACAGGCTGGAAGAGTGGGTCCATATGAACCTCATGAAGCTCAACCAAGCCAAGCACAAGGTCCTGCACCCAGGTCAGGCAATCCCCAGTACCAGCACATACTGTGGGAGGGAGGGAGGGAGGGAGGAAGGGATTAATGGATGGATGGATGGATGGATGGATGGATGGATGGATGGAGAGCACCCTGTGTAAAAAGGACTGGGGCATACTGGTAGGTGACAAATGGGACACAAGCTGGCAATGTACGCTTGCAGACCAGAAAGCCAAGCATCTCCTGTGCTCCATCCCCAGCAGCGTGGCCAGCAGGACAACAGAGGGGATGCTCCCCCTCTGCTCCGCTCTCCTCACACCCCCTGGAGCACTGCCTCCAGCTCTGGTGTCCCCACCACAAGGCAGACATGGACCTGGTAGAGCCGCTCCACAGGAGGCCACCAACATGGTCCGAGGGCTGGGACACCTCTGCTGCGGACAAAGGCTGAGAGAGTTGGGGTTGTGCAGCCGGGAGAAGAGACGGCTCCGGGGAGACCTTCCTGCGGCCGCTCAGTACTTAAAGGGGCTTATAGGAAAGAGGGAGAGAGACTTTTGACCAGGGCCTGCAGTGACAGGACAAGGGGCAGCGGTTTTAAACTGAACGAGGGTGGGCTTAGGTTGGACATCAGGAAGAAATGTTGTACCCTGAGGGTGGTGAGACCCTGGCCCAGGTTGCCCAGAGAAGCTGTGGCTGCCCCATCCCTGGAGGGGTTCAAGGCCAGGCTGGATGAGGCTTTGAGCAACCTGGTCTGGTGGGAGGTGTCCCTGCCCAGGGCAGGGGGTTAGACTGTATGGTCTCTGGCAGTCACTTCCAACCCAAAACACTCTGTGAGTCCATGATCCTATGATTAAAGCATAGGACAAAAAGGAATTGTTTCATTGTCTCATATATCTTTGGTACAAAACCAATTAATAAACCAAAGAATTGCAACTGCTCATTTGCGATTCCAAATTCAGCTTAATTTGTGTTACTCAGACCTATAAGCAATATTTTATGAATTTTCACACCCAGCAGTATGGGGGCTGCGGGGATGGGAATATGTACAGGCACACCTTTACATGTGAAGGGATTTAAATCACACCAGTGTGAGGTTTGATTGACCAAGGCCCACAGTTGGCCTGGCTTAATGAGCGAGCCACTAATTCACTTTTAAGCCTAAGAAGATTGAGCTTTTACAAAGGTTCATCAGGTTTACATGGGAAGGTGTTGGCTGTGGAGGGGCTGCAGGGGTGGCCTCTGTGAGAAGACACCAGGAGCTGCCCCCTTGCTGGGCACAGCCAATGCCAACTGGCTCCAAGACAGACCGCCACTGGCTAAAGCTGAGCCCATTAGTGACAGTGATGGTGCCTCTGTGATAATGTATTTAAGAAACGATAAAAAACACTGTGCAAACAGTGGCTGTGAGAGGAGAGTGAGAAAATGTCTGCAGATACCAAGGCCAGAGAGGAAGGAGGGGGAGGAGATTCCCCTTCAGCCCCTGGAGAAGAACGTGCCGATGCAGATTGTCCACCTGCAGCCCATAAAGGACCCCACGCTAGAGCAGGTGGATGTGCCCTGAAGGAAGCTGTTATCCCACAGAGAGCCCATACTGGAGCACTTTATCTCCTATCTGCAGACTGAAGCTGTAACTGCAACCCTGACACCCAAAGCCAACAAGAGTCTACTCCAGGGCCCACCCCAGTGCCCTCCTATCCCCAGACTTGCAAAGCAACCATTGTCTCCACTACGCACCCCAAATTCAACAAACAAAGCAAACAGCCTCAGCTATATAAGATGGAGAGAGTCCACCTCCATGGCAAAAGAAGGTGGCAGGGGACACATTGGTCCTGGCTTTGTAACATGCATGAAGCATGCCAGGCCCATAAAGCTTCCTCCTACTCCTGCATCCCCTGGGCCAACACCTAAAGCTAGGTAGAAGGGAAATGGACACAAGCCACCCAGTGTGGGCAACCCAGGAAGGCAACAAAGGAGCCTGAAAAGGGGAAACAAAAATAAACTTGAAGTCCTTATCAGCTTTTGGGCAGCTCCCAGCCACAAACAATGCCCAACTTGGGAAACTGGAGGTCACAGTCATACCCAGTAATGTCCCACAGATGTCTGGGTTGTGTGTCTGGTACACGGGGGTCAGGGCTGGTCGTGGTCACCATGTGGCTGTCCACGGGAGGGCTCACAAACACCTCTGCAGGCATTCGCACAGGTGGGAGCAGGGCTGGAGAGCAGCAGCTCCCAAAGGCACGAGGAACAGGCTGGATCCACCTGTGGGTGCTCCTGCCAGCACCTCTGATGCCCCCATCAAACATCAGGCCACCTCTGCCAATGGAGATGATGAGCCTGCGCTGGGCAGGCGGCCAGCTCTGTGCAGGCAGCGGGGCTCTGCCTGCATGGGCTGGAGCCGGCAGCTGCCAGAGCAGCAACCACTCCCTATTGGCAGCTCCCAGGCACTTGCCATGAGGCAGATCCCCACCACCCAGCTCTCTGCAGGACTCCCAATTAACGGCAAATGGGCAGCAGTACCCCCTGCGGCGATTAATCATCTTCCTGGGTTGCATGGAAATCATTATTTCCAACTACCCCTATGCAGCTGCTGATGCACTCACACGCCAAGGTGGGATGCAGAGCCTGGCAGCGCCGAGGAGTGGGCAGGCAGGCAGGGAGCAGTGCTGAGGAGCGGGCAGGCAGCAGTGCTGAGGAGCGGGCAGGAGGGCAGGCAGCAGCGCTGAGGAGCGGGCAGGAGGGCAGGCAGCCACCCCCGGGACCAAAAGGGCGGGTGCAGTAGAAGCAGCAGAGACTCAAGAAAGAGGGGGCCGGTGTGAGGTGTCAGGACAGTGGGCAGGAGCTACATGCCAAAGGTGGGCAGTGTCACGAGGCAATAAAATAAAGGGTTTTGGGGGGAGTTTAGGGGGAAATAGGAAGTATTTTCTGTGTGATTATTTTCTCCTAAAACAAGAGCTGAAAAGATTTGGAACAACATTCAAATGCTTGATTATTGCAGCAGTTCAATCAAATATACAGCAGCGCTGTGTTAAGTACCTTTTAAAAAAGGAACAGGATTATATTCCAAACCTTCCTCTAAGAATAATTTTTTTTGGCATTAACACATCATAATATTAGGCCAAATTTCTGTGTGCTATTTTTGAGCACTGAGTAAATATTTTCAGTATTCTCTTTCTTCTCCCATTTTTCAAGCACGGTGGTTTCTGGCCCTCTCGGTGCAGATCCATGCGACACACAGCCCCGCTGCCGTGTAACGGGCAAGCACAACGGGACTGGACAATCCTATTCTAGGTGTTTTTACTTCTTTAGTCAGAAGTAAGAAGGTTATAGGTATCTCATGAATACTTCCAGCACCACTGTTGGTGTTGCCTGAACTCTGAACAACTCCAGTCTAATTCTTGGAGGACTGCAATAAGCTCAGCAGTAAGAATCCATCACAGACGGGCAGGGAAGGATGCTGGGCAGCTCGGTAGGTCCTGCCCACACCAGGCAGATGTGCCCAGCAACTGGGTTTGCTGTGGGCCAAGGCAGAGCAGCTCAATTCACTGGCTCCTGCATTGCTTGTGCAAAGCGTTTGACACTGTCCCTCATGACATCCTTGTCTCTAAATTGGAGAGAAATGGATTTGACCGATGGATAAGGAATTGGATGGATGGATGCACTCTAAGAGTTGTGGTCAACAGCTTGATGTCCAAGTGGAGACGAGTGACAAGAGGCATTTCTCAGGGGTCAGTACTGGGACTAGTGCTGTTTAACATCTTTGTCAGTGACACGGACAGAGGGGTCAAGGGCACCCTCAGCAAGTTTGCCAGTGACACCAAGCTGTGTGGAGCGGTCAACACGCTGGAGGGAAGGGACGCCATCCAGAAGGACCTGGACAGGATGGAGAGGTGGGACCATGCCAACCTCATGAAGTTCAACCAGCCCAAGTACAGGGTCCTACATGTGGGTCAGGGCAATCCCAAGCACAAATGGGATGGAGAGCAGCCCTGAGGAGAAGGACTTGGGGGTGTTGGTGGATGAAAAGCTCAACACAACGCGGCAACGTGCACTGGCAGCCCAGAAAGCCCCCCACATCCTGGGCTGCATCCCCAGCAGCGTGGCCAGCAGGACGAGGGGGGGCATTCTGCCCCTCTGCTCGGCTCTGGGGAGGACCCCCCCCAGTGCTGCCTCCAGCTCTGGGGCCACCAACAGCAGAAGGACATGGACCTGTTGGAGTGGAGCCAGAGGAGGCCCCGGAGATGCTGGGAGGGCTGGAGCCCCTCTGCTGTGAGGACAGGCTGAGAGAGTTGGGGGGGTTCAGCCTGGAGAAGAGAAGGCTCCGGGGAGACCTTAGAGCCCCTTCTAGTCCCTAAAGGGGCTCCAGGAAAGCTGGGGAGGGACTCTTGATCAGGGAGGGGAGCCATAGGACTAGGGGGAATGGCTTCAAACTGAAAGAGGGGAGATTTAGATGTGATCTTGGGAAGAAATTCTTTACAATGAGGGTGGTGAGACCCTGACCCAGGTTGCCCAGAGAAGCTGTGGATGCCCCATCCCTGGAGGGGTTCAAGGCCAGGTTGGACGGGGCTTTGAGCAACCTGGTCTGGTGGGAGGTGTCCGTGACCAGGGCAGGGGGGTTGAAACTTGCTGATCTTTAAGGTGCCTTCCAACCCGAACCATTCTATGATTATTCTATTATTTCCCAGCCTGACCCACTCAGACACTGGTCGCTGTTTCCTGAACTGGTTTCATAAGAACCTCTGCTCTCCACCAACAGTTGTCAGGGATGGGACAGGCACCGTTTCCCAGCGGTGAGCTGGGTGACCCTGATACCAAACTCACTCCCCAGCTGGGATTGTCTAGCTGGGTGCTCCCTGGCACCGACAGCTACTGTCAGGGCTTTGCTCCCTCCAGGAGTGTCTCAGAGCTGGTCCTATCACTGCTGAACCCGCTGTCCCAGTAGGCCACCTAGTCTCCCACTGGGGACATCGGCTGTTAGCCCTTCAGTTGCTCTCCCATTTTCTCCTCAACATCTTTATCAGTTGATACATATTGTTCTTAAAGCATGGACAGCCAAACCATCTGGACCACTCACGTCCGTTTGCTCCAGAGGACAACGCAGCAGACACAGGGACTCCCCATTTCCAACCTGGATGTGACAGGACCCTCCTCCCAATGAGGAGCCAAACACTAGCCCTGTCTAGCATAAAGTCCGCTCCTCGGCACGTGACCACCTACCTAACCAGCCCATGGTGCCCATGGCAGAGACCTGTCCCACTTCCTCCTCCAGACTCAGCCCACATGCGCTCCTTGCTGTGCTCCTGGTTCTCCACACTGTAAAAGCTCTCAGGGTCCTTCAGCACTCGGGATTTCCTGCTGTCGTCTGTGTCCTCCCACCACTTGCCTAAAATCACCACTTTAATCGACTCCTCCTCGCCCTCCTTCCACCTGAAATACAATCACACACACGACCCTGCCACACATGGGTAAAGGTTACCCAAAGACACACACACAACCGCTATTTTCCCAGCTGCCCAAAACTGGATTGGTTTTTACCAGTAATTCCTCCTCAAGCTGTTTCCAGCCATTTCCAACTCACCATCCCTGACTTTTTCATTTCTCAGTAAATCAGCTAGTTTTGTGAAGCCAATTCTTGGAATCCCGCCACAGCTGGAGTCCCTTGCCACAGCAGTGCCCGCAGCGTGATCCCCAGGTGCAGGTGATGTTGGGGACCTAGGAAGTCACAAAATTGCTGGTCACTCTCCTCTTCCTGCTGCTCTGTCAGCCAGATCTAGGCTGCTCCCCTGTTCTTGGCATGCCTAGACAGCACAAAGCCTTCCCCATGCCACAGTGTGCAGCAGCACCAAAGTAATCCTGGGAAAGCAGAGTAACAGGATTTACGGCTTGCTCATCTCAGCCCTCCTAAACTCATTTCTGCAAATAACAGATTATCCGCTGGTGTCAACACCGAGACAATGGAGGTTTAGCAAGAGAAAGCTGAGATCTAGCTGCAAAGCGTTACACTGCTGGGTTTGAATGAGGTCTGCTGGAGAGCATCCTACTCCATCCCAGGGTCTCTGCCCCTCTCCTGCCTGCGCAGGCAGCACACCCAGCGCCCTGCGCTGCACCAGCCCCAAGGCGAGGGCACGCTGCTGTGCACCAAGCCGTGCTGCTGGGCGACACGTCCCCTCATACAGCGGGGACATGGCTCCAAAGAGCATCAGCGCTGCAAAAGCCATGTGCACGCAAGCCTGCAGGGCAGGGCTCGCTGCGCAGACGCCAGTCTGCGTCCCCCTGATCTTGCCATTTCCTTTTCCCAATGCTTCCTAGGCTGCCCCACGTTTCTGCTCTTTCACCCTTTGGCCTTCAAGCCCCCCTTGCCTGCCTCCCCTGCCAAAGCCAAGCCTGAGAGCTAAAAGCATTAGAAATCACAGTAATTTTCATGCCATGTGGAGCACAGAAGGGGATGAGGAGAGGATCCTGGCTGCTGTAAGAAGACGAGAGAAACCCAACCACAGGATGGAGTCAAAAGTAAGCAACACCCAGGAGCGGTGCCACTGCAACACATGTCCCCATGCCACCCAGCACCCCACCCGCCAGGGCCAGCACCGCAGTCCAGCTCACTGCCCACTGGAGCAGGGCTCCTGGCTGCTGCAGAGGCGCCTCTGGCCCCTCTTCTCCCCCCGGCTTCCACGTCCTAGCCAGCAAAACAGCAACGAATGCAGGAGGGAAAGCCTGAGGAGAGGCCCATGCCTCAGGCAGCAACCCAGCCTGCTGAACCCATCGCTTGCTGGAGGATCCCCAGCCTGGCCAACCCGCTGGGCAAAAAGGCCTAAACTCTTCCAGCCAGCACTACAAGGGGCACAACTGCCATATCCCCTCTCATTTTTGCTCCTTTCCCACCTCCTCCCTCTTTCCGACCTCCATGGGCCAAACACCTCAGACTGCAGGAGAGGGCAGGCAGCCTCACCACACAAGACCACCAGAGCGGCGTGATGTGGCCCTGGCACAGCTCGGCTCAGCTCACCCACCCCCCTGGACTTGGCTCTGGACCTGGTCCTGGCCCAAGGACCGGCCAAGGCTGGCAAGCGCAAGGGGAGGAGAAGCAGGGTGGTGACCAGGGCCAAATTCGCACACAGACAACAGGAGCCAGAGGAAAAAAATACAAGATGCAACAGGCAGCGGGGCTCAGGGCAGTGGTGGCCCCGTGTCCACTCACCTCCTGCCAGTCACTCTGTCCCAGTCTTCTTGGGACACAGCAAGAACAGGGGTTGTGGTACCATCTCAGGGCTACCCTGCTCACAAGCTCAAGAAGTGGGCCTGTATGAACCTCACAAGGCTCAACAATGCCAAGTTCAGGGTCCTGCACCTGGGTCGGACAACTCCCCCTATCAATACAGGCTGGGGAATGAAGGGATTGAGAGCAGCCCTGAGAAGGACTTGGGGGTGTTGGTGGATGAAAAGCTCAACATGAGCCGGCAATGTGTGCTGGCAGCCCAGAAAGCCCCCCGCACCTTGGGCTGTATCCCCAGCAGCGTGGCCAGCAGGGCAAGGGCGGGGGGGATTCTGCCCCTCTGCTCCGCTCTGGGGAGACCCCCCCCCAGTGCTGCCTCCAGCTCTGGGGCCACCAACAGCAGAAGGACGTGGACCTGTTGGAGCGGGGCCAGAGGAGGCCCCGGAGATGCTGGGAGGGCTGGAGCCCCTCTGCTGTGAGGACAGGCTGAGAGAGTTGGGGGGGTTCAGCCTGGAGAAGAGAAGGCTCTGGCGAAGCCTTACTGCAGCCGCTCAGTACTTAAAGGGGCCTATAGGAAAGCTGGGGACAAACTTTTTAGCAGGGCCTGTTGCAAGAGGACAAGAGCTAATGGTTTTAAACTAAAAGAGTGTAAGTTTAGACTAGATATAAGGAAGAAATTCTTTACAATGAGGGTGGTGAGACACTGGCGCAGGTTGCCCAGAGAGGTGGGAGATGCCCCATCCCTGGAAGCATTCCAGGTCAGGTTGAACGAGGCTCTGAGCAACCTGGTCTAGTTGAAGGTATCCCTGCTCATGGCAGAGGGGTTGGACTAGAGACCTTCCAAGGTCCCTTCCAACCCAAACTATTCTATGATTCTATGAAGACACACAAAGTCAAGGAGCCATGGGAGCTCTCCTGTGCTATGACAGCAGCAGCAGTAACTCTGCAGCAAGGACAGGCTTCTGCTCCAAAAGTCACCTCCTCATGGCCCATCATGCAATGGGCTCTCTAGGTGCCACCTGGTGCACAGCCCAAAGGAGATCAACTTTTTAAGCAAAAGCTGCACCTTGTGGTAGCGATAACACATCTTTCAGGACTGCCACTATTTGGTCTAAATTAAGCCCAAAATAATTACATAGCAACTGATTTTTATTCTTTTTTCATGCTGCCATGAATCAGACTACAGTTAATTGATATTTACTCTGTATTCACTCGGCGTTGCGGATCACCCAGCGTTGTTCAGGATGACAGAGCAGACAATAGGTGCTGGCGATCATGAAGCTCAGGCATGCAGGGGGGCTGCACAGCTGCTGCATGGTAAAAGGGAATCTCACCTGGACTAACACGTGGCACATCAAGGGGACAAGAAAGAAAAAGCCACACGGGCACAAGGGAGAGAGGACAGAGATGTCCCAGGGCACCCTCTCTGCAGCACTGGGATGATGCACAGCAAGTCCATGAGTCCTGTTCCTGTGGGCAGCACCCAAGGGCTGGCAGCGGGTGTCACCGTGCTGGGTGTGATGCAGCCGCGGGAGCCTCACACAGGTCCATCCTGAGTGATGGCAATGGCCAGGGAAGGTGAGGACCAGTGTGAGCATCCCTGAATCCACAGCAAGAGGATCCTTGGACCCACACTTGCCCCTACTACACCTGCACCCCGTGACACCCACTGAATCGGTGCCGGGAGCTGGTTTAGTGCTGAAGGGAGGTGTTTCCCAGCTCCACTAGGGATGTCCTGGAGACACCGGGGAGGGCTGGACTGTCCGCTTCCTGGACAGCCATCTCCACAAGCCACTGTACAATCAAGCTTCTTGCTCACAGGCAGAGGTGCTACCACATCCCACCAACCCTCACTCTGTCCATCTCCTTCAAACACTCATCACCTGCATGTGCCCAGGCCCAGCACCCACCAGTGGCTGCAGGAAGGCCTGGCCCATCCCACACAGACAGACCCCAACTTCCATGGGAATAGTAACATGACAAGGTAAGAGAAGAGCAACTCAGTCTGAAAAGCTCAAGAAATGCTGACCAGCAGCCAGGGCCAATGGTTCCCTGAAGACCTCACGCCCAGCCCTTCAGAACCAGAGCTGGGTCAGGTGATAGGGATAGGGAAGGCAGGGATTGCACAAAGCCCTTGCAAAACGACCAAGCTGCTGCGTGGACATGACAGGATGAAGCCAGAAGGGCAAACAGCTATTTAAGCTAAATATATTTGTTCTTGGGATGGTGTTTTTACATAAATCGATCATAAATAGACTCAAGCTGGAAATAAGAAGATGGCTCCTGACCACTGGAGGTTAAGTCCTAAAGCAGCCATTCAACAAGAATTACTGGGAGAAGAAACAAAACTTGTTCAAGATGGAGCTGGAGAAGTGTGTGAAAAGGTGATGAAAAGCATCTCTGTGTGACACAGGATGCAGCCACCCGAGGTAGACCCTGAGCTTAGCATGGTATTGCCATAATGACAACAGGCATCATCAGCACACCTCTGCTCGGGATGCCCAAGTCAAGCGAGGTGTTGGAGGTGCTCTGCAGGAGCTCCTGCACCTCCCCAGTGAGCAGAGGAGCCCCCGTCCCTGCACCACGCACTCCATCAGTCTCTCCATCTCACACCAGGTTTGCAGTGAGTAGGCAGCTCTACTGCCACACCATGCCCTGCCAACCACAGCGAGGATGAAGAAACACCTCTGTTGGTGGGGACCCTGCCATCTACTAGCTGCATTAGTGTCTTCCCCATCCCCATCCCTACTCTGGGAGGCATGGTGCCTCCATGCCCTCTTAGCTCCCTTTCCCACCGTGTGGTAGTTTTTCTGGGGTTACATTCCCCCTGGTCCCTGGTCCCACCAGGGCAGAGAGGAGGTTTCCTTGAAGACCGGGAGTTGCAATCATGCTGCGTTGGAGGCTTCAGGCTCAGGCTCCTGTGATGCTCTTTTGGGAGGAGCAGTGTGAAGAGGACAAATGAGGGTTTTGATGAAAAGCCTGACTTTGTCCTTTGGGCCTCTCTTTGCTCCTCCACCTTCTGTGCTGCTTCTCGCGGCTTCCCTGGGATGGGAAATCAGAGCCAGCCCAGACTTCAGCAGACCTCGGAGATGGAGGTGAGAGGAGCTGGACCAGGGACCAGGGGGAATGTAACCCCAGAAAAACTACCACACGGTGGGAAAGGGAGCTAAGAGGGCATGGACCAGACCCTGTCCAACCTCTCTGGGCAATTCATGATTTTACATCCATCAAATCCACTCCACACCTTGCCATGCAACCAGGCCAAGTGCAAGGTCCTGCACTTGGGTCAGAGCAACCCCCGGTACCAGCACAGACTGGGGGAGGGAGGGAGGAATGGAGGGATGGATGGACGGAGAGCATCCTGTGGAGAAGGACTGGGGCATACTGGTGGGTGACAAATGGGACACAAGCTGGCAATGTACGCTTGCAGACCAGAAAGCCAAGCGTCTCCTGGGCTCCATCCCCAGCAGCGTGGCCAGCAGGACAACAGAGGGGATGCTCCCCCTCTGCTCCACTCTCCTCACACCCCCTGGAGCACTGCCTCCAGCTCCGGCGTCCCCACCACAAGGCAGACATGGACCTGGTAGAGCCGCTCCACAGGAGGCCACCAACATGGTCCGAGGGCTGGGACACCTCTGCTGCGGACAAAGGCTGAGAGAGTTGGGGTTGTGCAGCCGGGAGAAGAGACGGCTCCGGAGAGACCTTCCTGCGGCCGCTCAGTACTTAAAGGGGCTTATAGGAAAGAGGGAGAGAGACTTTTGACCAGGGCCTGCAGTGACAGGACAAGGGGCAGCGGTTTTAAACTGAACGAGGGTGGGGTGGCCCTGCCCACGGTAGATGGTTGGACTGTATAGTCTCTCAAGGTCCCTTCCAACCCAAACCACTTTGTGAGTCTATCCCTTCTTCAGGCTGATGGGCTGAAGCCACCTTTGCAATGCTCCTGTACTGCACTGAGGATGAACCTCACAGCTCTGCCTGCACCAAAATCCTCACCTGGCCAGACGTGCAGGGGCAGAGGCAGCACCGATGAGGTTGTGGATTTGGGTTGAGAGCAGCACAGTGCATGGGGGGACATGCTGCTTTGCTTTATGTCTCCAAGACATGCCCGGACACTCTTTGCCAAATCCCCTACTTTGCGGGGGCCACACTTGCTTCACTGCAGCTCCAGCTCCTCTCACCTCCATCTCTGAGGTCTGCTGAAGTCTGGGCTGGCTCTGATTTCCCATCCCAGGGAAGCCGCGAGAAGCAGCACAGAAGGTGGAGGAGCAAAGAGAGGCCCAAAGGACAAAGTCAGGCTTTTCATCAAAATCCTCATTTGTCCTCTTCACACTGCTCCTCCCAAAAGAGCATCACAGGAGCCTGAGCCTGAAGCCTCCAATGCAGCATGATTGCAACTCCCGGTCTTCAAGGAAACCTCCTCTCTGCCCTGGTGGGACCAGGGACCAGGGGGAATGTAACCCCAGAAAAACTACCACACGGTGGGAAAGGGAGCTAAGAGGGCATGGAAAGCAGTGCCCGAGGAGTGCAGCTCGAGGAAGAACCAGATGCAGCCTCCCTTCCTCTAGGCAGCACCTGAGCAGCATCTCCTCTGAGCAAAGCAGGCTTCTAGCTGTGACAAAAGGACCTGGTGAGTAGCAAGGTTATGCTTACACGAGGCTCTGGTCAGAGCCTAGGCACCAAGACAACTCCAAATTGCCTTTTGGCACCGGCCAGTCTTGCCTCAATGCATTAGATGTTAGGTGAGCAGCTATGATTTGTCTTCCTTGACCACCTGACATGTCTCTCTGCCAGGAGATGGACTGCTAGAAATTACAGAGGCCACTCTCCAAATAACTCAAGTGTCCTCCAATAGATGGAGAGCCTGAACAAAGTCACCTGGGACCTGTGTCCTGGTGTCCCAAGCCACCACCTTGAGTCCGCACAGCTTAAATTATGAAACTGGAATTCAAGCATACATGCAACTGAACCTCTTCTTCCATCCTGGTGCAGAGCCATAATGAACCTCCTTCCAGGTCTGAAATATTTATCAGGTCTTCTGAAGCCTGCGGAGATGGACTGAGCTCACAGGCTGAAAGACACAACTTCAAATGTGAAGATTTACGTTCCCAGAGGCAATTCATTCAGGAACAGCATCTGTTACGTGATGCAGCGCTGAGGAGTGGCAGAGCATGGCCGCGGGGAGGGCATGATGCACAGAGAAGACGCATGGCAGAGACCAACCACTCCAGGAAAATAAATACAAAACAAAACAAAACAAAACAAAACAAACTACCATTTCATTCCTCTCCAGTTGGCAACTTGCCATCAAAGCCACCTCCTCTGGGAAGCGGCCCAGAGACCAAGGACCGAGATGAAGACCCTGCCTTAAGTGCCAGGAGTAACAACAGATGCAGCAGCTCACCGGAAGGATTTTAGGAACAGGTTTGCCAGGAGCTGTGACTCAAAACAGGAGTAGCAGCAGCAATGGCTCTGACCCGAGGAGGAATACAACCTCTCAGCCACTCCGAGCCCACCCACGTCCTGACATGATGCTGCCCACCCTGCGGTGTGGAGCTGCTCAGCAGGGAGACCCTCCCCGTGCCCCTTGCAGCCAGGTGTGAGCCTGACAGAGCTGCAAGGGGCAGGCAGGCGGGGGGCTGCCACCTTGCTGGCACGATGGCAGAGCCAGCCAGCTGCCCACCCACCAGGCGCCAAAATAAGCCCAGGCAGCAGCAGCAACGCGGATCCAAGAACAGTCTGTGCAGCCAGAAGAGGGATCAGTGGGAAGGGAGAGGAGGGATGAGCCCTTCTGTGCAACACGGATCCAGCCCAGCACCTCCGCCCCGTGCCAGCCAGGTGGGTAAATCCAGGGCTCCCATAGACACCTGGACTTCGCCTCTTCTGCAACAGCAGAGCACGTGCAGGAGAGCACCAAGGGCTTGCATTCGCCTAAGCACACAGTCATTTAAGACACAGGTTCCAGTAGGACTGTATCTGTGGAGTCTCTCTCTTCTATCAAGAAACCCTGAAAAAGCAGCAAGCAATTTAGCCAGCAGACGCCGTACGTTCAGCCTGCCCACCCTCCACTCAGTGCTCCAACAGCAACTCTAACCACTGTTCAACCATTTTCCAAATTATCAGCTCACCTCTCTCCTGATCTTCTGAAGACCCACTCCAAGATCCTCCAGCTCTATGAGGGAGTTGCTGGTGGTGTTTAAGGAGTTTGTATTTCTTGATGAAGGAGCTGCACCTCACCAAACCAAGCTGCACCACACACGGCACATTTGCCTCCAGAAAAAAATGAGAAGTCTGTGTCTATCTTCTGATATTCTGGAGGATTACTTCCTATCACTGTAACGGAGGTTTCACAAGATCTGATTAGATTTCACAAGATTGTTTAGAGATCACTAAGAAATAACTTGAGGTGCTGTTCCAGAAGGGGCAAACAGCACCCCAAATCCCCTGTAAGTTTGGCCCCTGTAGAGCAATGTCTTGCCTTGATTGTCATCACAGGTGTCATTCACTTGCCATGTTAAAAAGTAAACAGCAGTGAGCACACACCAAGACCAGCTTTTCACCAACTACATTTTAGCGCCCCTTGGCTGCATCCCTCTCTCATGCCTCATAAAAACATTGTTTCTTAATTTCCAAATTTCCACCATTCCCAACTGCACTGCCTTCATTGCGACGGGGCCCTGCACCGCCTCCACTCCACCAAAGTGCAAGACTGAGCTCCAGCCAAGGTTAATCCCATCTTTGGTTGAATTTCTGCCGGGTTTCATGCGTCTCACCTGGGGCTGAAGGAGCAGACAGACATGGCCTGATGCTGCTCTTGGCCTGGCTGAGTCTCTGGGAAATGGAAAAACTAGGAGTGGCACATCATCAGTTATCACAGAATGTTTCGAGTGGAATGGACCTTTAAAGATCATCCAGTCCAACCCTAAGTTATTCCAAGAGCTTACCCACAGTCCCGTGAGACAGCACACGGCCTGCTCTTACAAAGCCATATTGAGTTTAATGCCTCTCTAGATCATCTAAGCAGAACCCTGCAGCTATGACCAAAGTTGTCTCCTGTCCTGAGGACACTGAAGACCATTTCCAGCACTTCACCCCCATGTGCTGAGGGACAGAGGGAGCAGTGCTCAGTTAGGGTGAACACCCTGCTCCTAGGAACACGGCTCAGTTGACACCATACCACCTGCAGCCCCAGCACACAGCAGCCTGGGGGAGCTGGAGGCTGGTCAGAGACAACACCTGGCGCAGGGTCAGTTGTGGTGAAGAAGCTCTTGCTGATTTCTGGTGAAACATGTGAGGACTGAGCCCACGTGAACGTCATGAAGTTCAACCAGGCCAAGTGCAAGGTCCTGCACTTGGGTCAGGGCAACCCCCAGTACCAAAACAGACTGGGGGAGGGAGAGAGGGAAGGAGGCGGGGATGGATGCATGCATGGGTGGATGGACGGACGGAGAGCACCCTGTGGAGAAGGACTGGGGGATACTGGTGGGTGACAAATGGGACACAAGCCAGCAATGTGCACTTGCAGCCCAGTCTGCCATTGACTGCAGACAGCACCACTGCACCTCCTGGACACACCAAAGTATTACAAAACACTAATTTCTCAACAGGGTATGGTCTCTTCTTTTGCTGCCCAAACAGTTTTTGGCATTTTAAACTGAATTTTCTACAATACCAAATCAAGGTAACACTGTAAAACAAAACCAGAAGCACTCCCAATGTCCTAGCTGCTTCTGGAAGTCACGTCAATGTCACAGTGTCTTGTTTGCTGCAGATCTCAGACTTTTAAATAGATTATTATGCTTTTAGGCTACGAGTGCCCTTTGCAGCCTGAGCTCTGGCTCAGCCCCGAGCAGACACTGTGCCGATGCCTGCTGTATGAGCCCAGCAGTCAGAACCAAAGCAGTGACAGCTCTTCCCTGAAAACACCCAAACAGAAACACTGCAAAATCTTACAGTGCAAGTGCAGACCAAAAGAGCCTGGAGGATGATTGAGCAACAGTCTGAGATACGTGAATTCCCTTGAAAAAATCCCTTGTTTCCAGGCTCAGCCAAGTGAATTTGAGCTGAGGAGCAGCTGCCAGGATAGAGGAGTGTGAGACAATTTAGGAAGGACCAGGTTCTTCCAAGCAATTAGCAATACCTATTGATTTGACTTAGGGCTGAACACAAGAGAATGTGTGTACAGACAGCCTCCTGGGACCTCTAGAAACAATTCACAGTTGGATATGAGCAGACATGGAATTGCACTCAGCAAATGAAAAGAAGGAGGAGAGTGGATGGCAAGACAGAGACCTAGTCTCAGCTTCTCAGCCCCCTAATCACACCTTTGAGCCAGGGCCACTGCAGCCTTCAGCTCCTCAGCAGTCACTCACTGGCCCATCAAAGCAAGACCTTTTCCCAACAACAAGGGCTGCTCGCAGCCACTCTGCACAGTCACCCCTGCAACCACCAGCCCTGCGACCACCAGCACCATGAGGAAGGTGGGCAAAGGAGAGCCCACACGGGCTTACAGTAAGACTGAAGGACAGCAGACATTCAAATGATGTCCCTGGTCCAGCACCACTGATAAGCAGCTCCGCTCAGCTGTGCTCACCCCTGCCCTCCCTCGCAGAGCTCAGCACCTCAGTCCCACACGCTCCCCAACGAGCGGTTTGCAAACACCAAAGCTGGAAAGTCTCTGTACTAAGGAAGCCCAGCTGGCCCCACCAGCCCCAGGTGCTCTGCCAGTGCCAGCTCCTTCGGCTCCCCGGGAAGAGGCGCTGCTCACACCTTGGGACAGGGGAACTCATCACCCACAGCTCTAACTCTGCCAGATCCTGCGGACTCCCAAATGTTCCCACTTCTTGGGTGCTGCTATACTTAACTTCTGTTCCTGACAACAAACCTCTTCTCAGGAACACAAGACTAGGGAAGAAAACAGCGATGCGTCAGTAAGGTCTGGAAGGGACAGACTCTTTGGCCAGCCAGCAGAAAAACATCCTTCAGGACAGAGAGGACACCATCACAAGTTCACACCATGGGCTCAAAGAAGAGCTGCACCATTCTGGGCTGAGCAGGCAATGCTCAGCCTGTTCTGCAAGCGCTGCCTCATCCACGAACCCTCCCCAGGCAGCTCAGAGCAAGACAACAGTCAAACAACCAAAAAACAGCCATTTGCTCTTTTCAGCCTCCACGTTGTCCCATCCTTCAGGAATTCCACTCCAGCAGCCTCACTGGACCC
Source organism: Numenius arquata (assembly GCF_964106895.1). Classification (NCBI taxonomy): domain Eukaryota; kingdom Metazoa; phylum Chordata; class Aves; order Charadriiformes; family Scolopacidae; genus Numenius; species Numenius arquata. The sequence continues at coordinate 268,870 of NC_133593.1, forward strand.
TCACCACCTCTCAAGGTCAGAAAGCCATCAGCCATCCCTCAATCTCCTTCCCATTCAGGTTCCAGCCCTCCCTCATCCCGGCAATCAGCCATCTCACAGCTTGTGACTTTCCAGCCATGGCCACCTGAAGACACGAGGACTTCTGTCTGACTCCGTCCACCCCAAAAGCAGCCCAGTGCAGCCCCGTGCCCACAGGGACACAAGCAGATCATGGCTCACTCACTCTCATCAGGGTTGGGCGAAGCAAGGATGGCGCTGTGCTTCCTTTTCACTTCCTCCACGTTCTCCGAAATTTTATCAATGAACCCTCGAATTTCTTCCACCTGTGGGGATGGACAGCAAGACAGGTCTCCTGTGAGAGGCCTGGACTTTTGGAAAGGGGGCAGATTATTAATCCCTATCCCAAAGCAACCATGACATGTCTGAACTACAGCAAATGTCCTCCTGGACTAATATTTTCCGGCTGGATCCTGAAACTGTAGGACCGCTGTGAAATCAGACCTTCCACATCACAGCAGCCAGCTTTGCAGTCACAGCAATGTAATACAGACACTATGTCCTGTGTCCTTTTGTGATGCACAAACATTTGGGGTTTATTTAAAATAGCACTAGACCTACGGATTCCCAGACTCTGCACCTCCAGCGTGGAGAACATTGCTGAGATTGCTGAAGCCAGGCTTGGTCCTGGCTCAGTCCCCCATGGCTCTTTGCTTAACTAGCTGAGAAGTCCAGTTTGACCCTCACCAAAGCCAAATTTGCCAGCAAATCACTGCTGGCATCTTCCTCGCTCTCCTGTACAGGGAGACACACTGGCATCACCAAGAGGGGAAACCTACTTGTGTCCTCTGCCTGCTGGGCTGCCCACCCTCTAGCTCTGTCTTCTCCTTCGACTCACACCACCACTTTGCTCGTCTTCCTCCATCTGCATGTCAGATTTTTTTCATTCCCCACTCCATTGCCTGCACAGATACATTTCAACACCCCCTACACACATGCCATGCTAAGGGTGTGCTAAAAATCCGCATGCAGATCTTACAGCCACCCACATGCCAGAAGACGAGAGGCACAAAATTAAATCAATCCCATGCAGAAACTGCTACTCCGCAGAGGTGCTTTCAGGAGAAGTTTGAGAGCCGGTCCACTTTAGCGGCAGGCTGGAGGCAGGCAGGCATGTCTCACCCACTTCATTTCTGGAGGAGGCACCATGGGCCAGGTAAGCCCATGACAGCCCCAGGTATGCGTGGAAGCCTTCTTCCTGCTAATCAGCACCCTGAACGTAGCCCCTGAGGACCCCAAGCATCAGCTGAGCAGCATCAGCCAGGGCAGGACCCCCATCCCCATCTTGACCGCTGCTCCTGGCCTGCAGTGGGAGCCCATACCACAGCCCCACAGCCTACTCTGGTGCCAAGAGACAGCTCTGAACCGGCTTTAAAGCTGCACTGGGGAAACAAAACTCTCACCTGCTCAAAGAACTCGTCCATGAAGCGGTCCCGGTCCACACTGACAGTGACTTCATCATCATCGTCGCTGTCCTTCGCCTGCAATGACACAGAAAGAGGCATCAACAAGTGCTTCCTGCAAAGTTTGCAGCTCCATTTCAGGAGCTCCACAACGGCATTTTCCCCTTCTCCTTTGCTCACTTGCTCCCAGGAGCTGGGGAAAACGCCAGTCAGAGCATGGGAAGCCCTGGGCACTGTTGCACTAGAGCACTACGGGCATCAAGAGAGCAGAGCACAGCCAGCTCCAGCAATAAAGGCACAACACAAAACACCACCACAGCCAGCTGCCACACCACAGGACCTCCCAGGGCAAGCGCAGAACAAGACTAACAATACCTATGCATTTACAGAGGGCTGGAGAGGGAAACTTAATGAGCTACACTCAGATGTGTGTGAGCATAACGGCTCTGCAAACAGCAGTGACGGGAAAGCAGGAGGGATGCTGCAATGGGAAAGCATGAGGGATGCTGCGATGGGAAAGCACGAGGGATGCTGCAGAGTGCAGAAAAGATGGGAGAGACCAGAAAATACAACAGAATTAGTAAAGCCACAGCAGGCAAATGAGGGGTTGTCCTTGTCTGCAGCAGCATGTGTGTCATTGTCATCAGAGATGAAAACACCTCCCATCCCAGTGAGGCGGAGGATGCGAGCTCACAGGGGAAAGAAAAATTACAGTTCTCCATATAAGGAGACATTTAAAAGCTTATTGTCCAAAGCAGATACATGACAGAAGGAAACAGAAAATGAATGGGATGGAAAAGTTTCTTCTTACTCCATCTTCACAGGAGAGAAGGAGCCAGTGGGATGGAGAAGATTTAAGAGAAGACTGTCTCTGCTAATCTTGTAATTATCCCACATTTTGCAGACGGTTACACATCACCCCGTGGCTCCTTTGCTCTTGGCAGACTTAGCCGATACAGACTCCAGAGAGATGCCTCTTACCTTGAAATAAGTCAGATGAAATACCTACCCTTCCCCTCAAAATTGGCTTTTCAGCCTAGGGTGATTTGGGTGGAGTCACCAAGAGAAGACCTCCGCTTTCAGCCTTGCCATCGCTCATGGCACCCTTTGCTCTGGTAACCGTTTCACAACTGGCTTAACCAAAGACCCTGAGATTCGAGAGGTACTGTGATTCAAGTGAAAATATCACTTTGACAAGGAAAAGCAGGTGCATTGCTGCCCTGACCCACCACTCTGGGCACAAAGAAGAAACGTTCCCTGAAGCCAGGAATTCAGAATTTGTCCATTTGGGCCAGGGCCAGGCCCCTCTGTCAGGGCTCAGCAGCAGGAGCTGCTTGCACAGCAAGGCTGAGGCATGGTGGGAGCCGCCAGCCCGGGAATGGGTTGATGCATTTTAGATTTTGATGAAGCTGGGAGAGATCAACTTGTGGATGAGCACCTAGAGCTTTCTCTTGCTTTGACTTAAATCTCTTCCCTGTGTTGCTAAAAATACACCATTGTGCTGAGATGGGGAGAGGGGTCAGTAATCCCCTGCCTGCACAGGCATAGAATCATAGAATTATGGAATAGTTTGGGTGGGAAGGGACCTTTAAACGTCATACAGTCCAACCCCCCTGCCATGAGCAGGGATACCTTCAACTAGACCAGGTTGCTCAGAGCCTCGTTCAACCTGACCTGGAATGCTTCCAGGGATGGGGCATCTCCCACCTCTCTGGGCAACCTGCGCCAGTGTCTCACCACCCTCATTGTAAAGAATTTCTTCCTTATATCTAGTCTAAACTTACACTCTTTTAGTTTAAAACCATTAGCTCTTGTCCTCTTGCAACAGGCCCTGCTAAAAAGTTTGTCCCCAGCTTTCCTATAGGCCCCTTTAAGTACTGAGCGGCTGCAGTAAGGCTTCGCCAGAGCCTTCTCTTCTCCAGGCTGAACCCCCCCAACTCTCTCAGCCTGTCCTCACAGCAGAGGGGCTCCAGCCCTCCCAGCATCTCCGGGGCCTCCTCTGGCCCCGCTCCAACAGGTCCACGTCCTTCTGCTGTTGGTGGCCCCAGAGCTGGAGGCAGCACTGGGGGGGGGTCTCCCCAGAGCGGAGCAGAGGGGCAGAATCCCCCCCGCCCTTGCCCTGCTGGCCACGCTGCTGGGGATACAGCCCAAGGTGCGGGGGGCTTTCTGGGCTGCCAGTGCGCATGGCTGTACTTGTCTGGACCTGAGGAGAGCTCTGCACACTCCCTGCAGAAGTCAATGTCCTTTGTGACGGGCAGAATGCAGCTTCTTTCCTGAGTCTTTTGTATCAGTTTGCTCTTGCCCTGGGGAGCAGAGGCAGGTCCTTGCCGGTGGTCACAGCTCAGCACCAAGAGCCGGAGCATGACTCGGGCTCAGAGCAGAGCTGATGCACAGCCAGAGCCAGCAGCACCCACGCAGCCCGGGGGCCAGGGGTAGGATTTGGCCGTGGGCTCTGTTACACCCCTCCTGCACCCCGATGCCACCAGGCAGCCAGGCTGGAGGGACCCGTGCCTTCTTTGCCCCTGATCCCTGCCACTGCAGCTCCTTCCAGCTTTGCCGACTCCAGCTCTGTGCCACAAATCTTTGCCTCGGGCAGCAGCCCATAGCCCAATCCATCCTCAGCACCCACTAGGAACAGCCTGGCTTGTCCCTGTGTCTCATGGCACGCAGTCCAGGACATGATCCTGTCCGGAGGTTAACCCCACAGTGCAGGGGGCAGACGGCAGCTCTGCCAGGGCACATGTGTCCAGCCTGCAGCCTCGTGCCACCTCAGCACACACCCAACAGGACGGCCATCCACTGGAAGGAGTCAAAGGAGAGAAGGCTGAGAGCACCTTTAGGAGGTCTGGGGAGACTGGTGGGTGACAAATGGGACACAAACTGGCAACGTACGCTTGCAGACCAGAAAGCCAAGCATCTCCTGCGCTCCGTCCCCAGCAGCGTGGCCAGCAGGACAACGGAGGGGATGCTCCCCCTCTGCTCCGCTCTCCTCACACCCCCTGGAGCACTGCCTCCAGCTCTGGCGTCCCCACCACAAGGCAGACGTGGACCTGGTAGAGCCGCTCCACAGGAGGCCACCAACATGGTCCGAGGGCTGGGACACCTCTGCTGTGGACAAAGGCTGAGAGAGTTGGGGTTGTGCAGCCGGGAGAAGAGACGGCTCCGGGGAGACCTTCCTGCGGCCGCTCAGTACTTAAAGGGGCTTATAGGAAAGAGGGAGAGAGACTTTTGACCAGGGCCTGCAGTGACAGGACAAGGGGCAGCGGTTTTAAACTGAACGAGGGTGGGCTTAGGTTGGACATTGGGAAGAAATGTTGTACCCTGAGGGTGGTGAGACCCTGGCCCAGGTTGCCCAGAGAAGCTGTGGCTGCCCCATCCCTGGAGGGGTTCAAGGCCAGGCTGGAGGGGGCTCCACCTGGTCTGGTGGGAGGTGTCCCTGCGCAGGGCAGGGGGGTTGGACTGGATGGCCTCTGAAACTGTCCTGGTTGATTGCATGCAGGATGCCACATCACTGCTTCGTCCCATCCTACTGCCCACTAGACCCTGTCATTGTTAGACCCAGAAATCCCAAAGGAAGGCACCCACTGCCCAGGGAGAGGGTTTCTGCCAAAGCTACACGCAGTCTTTTTGGAGGCACTTCTATGTTCAAGGCAGCTTTCCCCCCAGGCGCAGCAGAGCGCTGACGCACAGGCAGGGTGATGGTTATTTAGGGCAGGCACTGAACACAGCGCTGCCCTGCTGTGCGCAGGGAGACTGGCACAAAAACCTGGCCAGGGGCCCTGTGAAAAGGAAATGACATGGATGGAGCCTTCTGGTCAGGAGGGCACGTCTCACTCTGGGCTGGAGAAGGGCACCATCTGTCCAACCAACGTCACTGGAAATACCCTCCTTGCCACATCACCCCCGACACACGGTGTCAGGCTGATCGCCCAACACCCCTGCAGGAGGGAGGCAGCAATGGTGTTAGCCAAAGGGCTAATCAGGACTCAAGGGGGAGGAGATGCCACCAGGCAGGTCCAGCTTCCCGGGATGCAGGACGCTGAAGAATCATCTGCTCCCAGAATCTCCCTCCATCCCAGAGCTTGGTCCAGGCACATTTGTTAAAAACCAAACCAAAATAGCTTTCCTAGGGAAATCTAAAGTGTCTACCCAGGCAACAGCATTTTGGCTTCAAGCATCCCAGGTTTTCAAAGCCACATGGAAAGCTCCAGTCTAGGTCAAAGCTTCCCCCCTGGCACTGCTCAACACAAGCAGCAAACAAGTCACAGTCTTCAAAGATCCAGGCTTGCTTGCCAGCAACAGGAGAGGAGCACGCACTCCCAAACGCCACACAAGCACGCTGGGCACACCATCCTCCTGGTGCTTCTCAGCTGCCAAAACGGCCATCCATCCATCTCTGCATCCGCTGGGCACCCCTGATGTGTTCCAACCTCAGGGGGAGAGGAAAGAGAGCCACAGCAAAGAGCTGCAAGTCTAAGTGCCTGAGGTGAGACTAGCTCTAAAAACAGCTTACAGCAGGTGACAAGCCCAAGTTAATTAACACAACCAGCTCGGCAGCCCTGCAGCCTTGGTGGGTCACTGGCACCACCCACTTTATGCGTACAGGTACTGCATGGCCGTGCTGATGGCTGCCAGTGTCCCTGGCACAGGGATGCTCTGTCCCCAGCATATCCGGAGCAGAAGAGAAGGAGGGGTTTGATCAACCTCCCTCGACACCCGCTTCGGCCTTGGGCACTTCTGGGTAGCACTGGGAACACAGGGTCTCCAGGCTTCCACCCCCACAGCGTAGGTCAAGATAACCCTTCTTTCTCAGGGTTTTTTATTTCTCCAGCCTGCTGGAGGCCAAGCGGTGAGCAGCATGGCCAGCAGCAGGGATGGCTCTGAGAACTGCTGCCTCTGGTGCTGCTGAGCATGGGGAGCGGGATGGGGAGGGTAGGTCAGCCAGACCTCCTCCAGCATCTTTCAGGACCTCATCTTAAACATGCCCCTCCTCAAGGGCTGAAATCCCAAAAGAAATAAGAGCTGAGCTGTGATAACTTCCCCGGCAAAGTGGAGCGAGGCAGTTCAGAGCCCCAGAGCATCCCAGCTCTGTGGGTTTTGTAACAAGCACACTGCTAATGAATTCATTATCAAGCAGATCACAGCCCTCCTGTTCAAGCCAGCCCCGGTCTCTCCGCAGGTATTTTCTGGAAGACAGCAGAGGAGCACAAACCAACGAAAAACAGTCAAAGCCTGCTCTCCCTCAAAAAGCAAGAGGCAGCAGGCAGAGAGCACGGCAGCAGGGCGTAGCGAGGTCTCTATTATCTCAGCAGTGGCTACACACAGGCTTTAGCTCCTGCCCCCTTCTGTTCACGTTGCAGATGAATTTGACTGTGTCTGGATGCATCTGCAGAGCCGTGCCAGGACAAAGGAGCAACAGGCCCAGCTGAAGCTGGGCACCTGCGTGTCTCAGGGGACCATGCTTGACCCCCCAGCTCATCCCTCCGCCAAGCCCCCCTTTCCTGAGAAACACCCACACTGCACAGCCAGCAGCAGGCAGCGAGTCCTACCCTGCCTCCAGCCGCCACGCTGGGCTGCAGGGTCCAGCACTGCCTCCCTGCCCCAGGGAGATACACAAAAGCACAACAAAAAGAAAAAGCTGCAACAGCAGCTAACCCCTTTTAGGGACCATTAAGATAGGCATAAAAAGGTCTCATCCCTAAGAGATGCATGATGCTGCTCACCAGCTTTGCTTCCAGGCTGAATATGTTAGGCTTTTTTTATTTACTGGACACCTCCACACTGACCTGCCCAGCCTGAGAAATTTCAGCCATCTGGGCTTAACTTTCTGTGCAAAATGACAGCCCTTTCTGTACCAAAACCAAAGTGCCCCGTGGGATGCACAACACAAGGCTGCTCAGCACGGGGATGATCTCTGAGCAGCGGTGGGTCATGGCCAGGACCATGTACCCGCATGGTGCAACACACAAGGGTCCAACACCCATTGCCTTGTTCCCCATGTCCCAGTCCATGAGCCCAGGACATTGCTGTCGGCACTCGAGAGCTCCTGTGGCAGCTCATTCCCCGCGGCTCTGGCGTGCGGCTGCGCACATCGCTGGGGAAGAAGGATGAGGTCAGAATAACTCAGCAGTGAGCTGCACCAAGATCTCTTCTCAGCCATCTTAAAAAGCTTACAGGACATGCATTAAAGCGTATGGATGACCAGATTCCCGGAAACATCCCAGCCCAGCTCTGAGACACTCAGCAGCAGCAGAACAGCTCACTCTGGCTCTGCTGCTGAAGCTTCATGTGAACAACGGAAAAAGCACCAACAGGTCTCCGACCCACCAAACTACCACCACCCTCAGCCTGGGAGGCTGCATTGAGCCTTCACACCTTAGGGTTTGCTTTAGCGTTTTGCAGCAGCCAAACCAAGTCTTTCCTCAGGAATCCAGAAGCAGAAGTCCTCCTCCAGAGGGTTTTCAGGGAGGTGGTGTCAATAAGGACAGCCAAAGGATCTGCTCCCAGAAGAGAGCCCTGAAGAACTGAACCACCTGAGACCACGACTTAAACTACCAACAGCCTCAGTCTTAGCATTTTTTGCAGACTATATATATAGCACAGCTATGCAACATAATAAACCAGGCATTTTACAGCACACAGGCCTCAACTCAGCTAAGTCCAATTCCAATATTCACCAAAACCAGCCCATACTTCCCACTAACAACTTTTTGATGAATAAATGTTCAAGGCACAAATGACTTTAGCATTTGGTAACATCTGCATGAGTCAGTAGGCGTTTCCAATTTCCAACACTAGCAGTACAAGGGAGAACAAGATTTCCAAGAGTTTTGTCCTTAGGTGTTGGCTTTCTTTGCTGCAAAATTACATTACTGGCCTTTGGCATGAAGCCTAACCCTTTTATTAGAGCCGTGATCAACTCTTAAGCTTGGTTTTGGAAGCAGGTATGTAAAATTCCACTGAGCTATTAAGAACAAATGTTGGAGGTGACAGAGATGTCACCAGTCCTGAACAGGGCAAGGAGTTGAGGTCACCGACCTCCTCCTGTAGCTCTAGAACATGGACAGTACTATGGTCTTCTGGAAAGGCATCAATACTTTGCAGTCAGTGATTTACAAATTTGCAATCATGGCTAAAGAATTACTTGGGTAACAGCAGATAGACTTAATTCATCTGAAATTAATTCCTTAACGTCCTTCTGATGGCTTCACCATCCTTGTTACAGCTTCACATGGGTAGCAGAAGCACCTGCAGTCACAGCACTCGTCTCTCCTCTCCACCTTGTTGCATATTTGCCAGGGTCAGTACTCGGAGAGGTTTCTGCCAGGATCACCACCATGCTTTGCTGTCTACCAAGTGCTCCACAATTGACACTAAGCCCTGGTGATGCCCACGAGTGACTGTGAGGTCTGTACCTGGAAGCTGCCGGTGACAAGAGAAGGAGAGCCTCAGGGAGAGGAGGTGATGCAGGTGGCACCACAGTTCCCATGGCCCATCTCACCAGGAGAGGATCAACACGTGAAAATCAAGGCAGTCCATAAAATAGTTATCCTTCAAATCAGACTGCACTGGCTACAAACAGACACTCATTGAACGTTTTGGCTTGGAAGACACCTTCAAAGATCCTGCAGTCCAAGCACCCTGCCATAGGCAGGGACATCTTCCACTTCACCAGTTGCTCAGATGGTCATGAATGCTCAAACATGGGAATGACATTTCTTTGGTGCTCTTGCCTAGACCATATAAAGGAATCTTAGCACCACCCAGGAGAGACACCGACCCTCCCAGAAAGCAAATGTCTTCTGGAAAACCAAAACAAAGTCGCTTCATACACCACAAACCCAAAGCATGACAGGACTTGATGGAAGATTTGAAAGCAATCGCAGATAAAAAGGAAGACTTAATACAAGAAAATCCACAGCAAACATCACAGCAGAAGTACTGCACAAGAGGAAGTAGCCACAGCTGGCAGCATGCTTCTGAAAACTTGCAGGACAACGTGAGCAGAAGATTTTAAGTCTTTTTTAGTTAGTTCCCATTAAAAGAAACCCAGGTCTGTAAGTATCCACTAAAAAGTGAAATACTACACTATTAACAGAAAGCTCAGTCCCATCTTGCAGCAGATTTTGACACTACACAGCCATGGTCTGTCCCCTGCGCCTGGCAGCAAATGCTGAGGTGCCAGTGGACACCAGAGGAACAGGCAGCAGGGAAGAGGAACCTTCTCCAGCAGGACAACACTAGCCTAAGAACAAATGAACACAAATAAATTTTGGGCAGGAGATTTGGAATCTTACAACCCAATCAGGACCTGATCTAGTGGAAGATGTTCCTGCCCATGGCAATGGGGTTGGAGTAGGTGATATTTGAAGGTCCTTTCCAACACAAAGCATTAATGATTTGATGACTGTGGTCCTGCAACAGGTGTCCAACGGCAGCAGGGACAAGCAACTTCTCTACAATGGGTCTCAACAGGGTTGTGAATTGGGCCAAGGAGGTTGTGTGTAACAGCAAGGTCTCAGCGGCACACACACAGCATTGGCCTCAAACTCAAAGGGACCTGGACAACACCTCTCAACGGGCAGTGCCAGTACCCTTGGTGACTGGGGGAAAGCTTTTCCTTAGCCTGACCTCCCCATGGCTGCCGCAGCAGCAGGACTTCCCATTCTCCTCAGGATGCCCACAAGGACAGTTTTTGGTCAGCAGTTAGCAGATGTTTTGGGCTTCACTCACTGCTTCCAAGGCTTCTGCAAAAGGTGACAGAGGAAGAGACCCTCCTGCCAGAGGAGAGTTGCTGTATGGGGGTATCTCCTGCATCTCCACTGGAAACACTCAGAGTATCACACTGAAGAAGACTGAAAGTTGCTTCAGGACATCTCTCATGTCCTGAAGCACCTGAGCACTTAGGATCTTCTTATATTCAAGGCAGGTTAAAGAAAAGCAAATAAAACATCTATTTACAAAACTCAAACTGGTCAGCACGGGTACACAGCTACAGAAAAGGTGAGCACCAAAATTGGAGTGGATTCACAGTGGGTTTCTTATCTCAGCCTACATTCAAGGATGCCTGGTTAAGCCAGAGCTGCTTGCACAGGGTCAGGATCATTCCTGTACATTTGAGGTGAAGAAACTTTCTTCCTGACGTGACCTGCTGACTTGCAAACACAGTACTGTGGAGCAGGTAATGGAGAAGTGCAGTAGAGGAGGGCCATGCCCACGGTCTGCAGGAATGGCAGCAGGGTGTCTCCAGGTCTACACCATCACCTCCCAAATATCACCAGCATCACCTAAAAAGACATATGGGCTCCATCCCCAGCAGCGTGGCCAGCAGGACAACAGAGGGGATGCTCCCCCTCTGCTCCGCTCTCCTCACACCCCCTGGAGCACTGCCTCCAGCTCCGGCGTCCCCACCACAAGGCAGACGTGGACCTGGTAGAGCCGCTCCACAGGAGGCCACCAACATGGTCCGAGGGCTGGGACACCTCTGCTGCGGACAAAGGCTGAGAGAGTTGGGGTTGTGCAGCCGGGAGAAGAGACGGCTCCGGGGAGACCTTCCTGCGGCCGCTCAGTACTTAAAGGGGCTTATAGGAAAGAGGGAGAGAGACTTTTGACCAGGGCCTGCAGTGACAGGACAAGGGGCAGCGGTTTTAAACTGAACGAGGGTGGGCTTAGGTTGGACATTGGGAAGAAATGTTGTACCCTGAGGGTGGTGAGAGCCTGGCCCAGGTGGCCCAGAGAAGCTGTGGCTGCCCCATCCCTGGAGGGGTTCAAGGCCAGGTTGGAGGGGGCTTGGAGCAACCTGGTCTGGTGGGAGGTGTCCCTGCCCAGGGCAGGGGGTGGCACTGGATGATCTTTGAAGGTCCCTTCCAACCCAAACCATTCTGTGAGCCCAGGACACACCACATGCCTGTCCTCTGCTCACAGCGATCAGTCTGCTCCCCCGTTTGGGGGGCAAGGCAGTGCCCACATTTCAGACACCAGTCCTGCTGCTGGCCACCGACAGCAAGGACACAGGCAGTCTGTGGCACATTGCCCCTGCCCTCTCCTCCTGCCTTCAAGTTCAGCAACACTTTCTACTCCTTGTGCTTCCAGAGTTGCCTCGTTTTTTATTTTTTCTAAGTAAAGACAGTCCCGTTGGCTTTATGCCTGGTCTGGTCCTGACACAGCATCACGCTCTTTCTGTTCTCTATGCCGTCCTTCTCCACTTGCCTTCCTCTCTCCATGCATCTCCTCTAAGGATAATCCTGCAGACGCCGCAGTCCAAGGACATTCGGCCGTCCCCTGCCATGGGTTTGCTCAGTCACCCTCCAGCCACCCGGATCCAGGATGTTACTGCACATTCCATCTTCCCAGGTCTTCCACTTGGGCTCACCCTCCTCCTTTTTGCTAATATACGTAATTTTCTGGAAGTAGCAATTTATCATAGTACTTAGCTTAATGAGCCTTACTGTACATGTTCTGCCTGTAGTGATAATTTTGCATATTTCCTAAGAAATCTTGTTAACGGGGAGATACATAGCAAAACAAACATTTGTATAGCTTCTGAGCAGCTCGCACAAAGACACTTGCAATCAAAACAACAGGAACCAGTCTAAACCCCTTTGGCTCAAGCCCTTTTAGACATCCAGCACGCAGTCAATGTACATGGCTTGTGAGCACAACGTCTCATTAGTCTTCAGCATCCACAGCGTAGCACCAGCTTTCAGGAGGCAAAGAGTATTTCTGCATTCAGGTTGAATTCAGTGGGACCACTGAAGCCCCCACCGCACCCGACCTTGAGCTCCCCAGCAGACATCAAAGGATCCCAGGGCTCAGCTTCCCCCTCTAATGCTGGTGCCATTGGGCACTGAGCCCTCCTGGCCTCCAAACCCCCATCCATTGCCGTGCAGACCCCAGTCTCCTCCCGAGGTGGGGACATGAAACACCATCCAGAGCTGGCTCAGAGGCTGGGCTTTGCATGCTGCTGTGTTTAAAGCACACCAAAGGGTCTTCCCAATGTTACGTTTTCTTTGGCTTGCCCTACTCGAGCGATGTGCCAGCTGCTGCTACTGGCATCCCTGCAGCACAGGGACGCCCGGGACCCCACAGCTGCTGGGGAGCAGAACAGCTCAGATGGAGAGCATGCAAGGCAGGTGTTGCGGGTTCACTCTGCATCACCTCCACTATCTTGTCTTGCCCGGCAGACCCCAGGGAGCAAGGTCTCACCCGTGCCTCAACCCCTCCTGCTCTCCAAACCACGAGGGAGCGAGTGAAGCAGCTTCCCAGCCCTGGAGAGGCACCCTGACGGTGGGGAGACAGCCGGGCCAGGTGTACTCCAAGGGCAGCCATGGTGCGCAGCCTTCCCCAGCAGCTCCTTCCAGCCCCCAGAAAATCAGCTTGTCAGCATCGTTACCCACCCCGCCAACTACAGTCAGAGCGGGCGGCTGTGCGGGCTGTGGACACGCAATACGGAGCCACCGGCTGTCACCTGCCACGTGACAGCCCCGGCTCCCCCACGGGTGAGGGAAGAAGAAAAGCTGAATTATTTACGTGACCCTTTTGGTTGAATAGAAGAGCTCAAAAGCACACTGGGAAACCAAGAGGGTTAAAAAAGGAAAGGGTGACAGGATTTAAATAAGCAAATATATCTACCTCTGGGGTCAGCAGGGACTTTTGCATCAGGGGGTGGCTCCGGAAAAGCCCCGCTGCCCAGATGGAGATCAACGAGACCTGACCCCTGCTGCAAACAGCAACTTTGGTTGACTTCACATTTGTGCCCCCGAGAGAGAAATCATCAGCAGGATTATTAACGAGAAGGGCTGGAGCAAGGCATGGCTGCAAGTCTTGGGCGGCCTCACTGCAGATTTCAGCTGCCACAGGAGGGAAGAGGGGTATCCACAGAGCTGGACCTGGAGCTGACTCTGCTTTCTCTCTCCTTTTATTTTTAACGTACACCTCCCACGACTCCCACAGACATGAAGAAGCGCTCGAAACAGGGACACAGCAGGCAGGCAAGAACTGGGGGTTTCAGCCAGCTGGGGAAGACAATGGCACGGTACAAATGCACGGACATCGCTGGAGAAAATCGACTGAAAATAGCTGACAGAGAGGAGCAACAGGCGCAGGAGGAAGGGGCCTGGCAAAACCATTTTGACCATTTCCGCAAGCTGCAAAAGCAGGTCTGGTTTTGCACCTGTGCCTCTCCCATTGGCATGGGTTGGGAAACAGCTCCTTACTCAAAAATGAGGTATGATGAGAAACAAAAGCTAGACGTGAAATAAAGAGCAACTCTTCAAACACCGGAGGGATTATTCTTAATTAACACTACTCATTTGAGCAAGGCAAGCCTTTAGACCCAACAGGAATGTCACCAGAAATGTGACCATCACTTTGTACTCTTGCTTTGTCGCAAGCAACTGTTGAGGCTTCAGTCCTACAAACGCTCTTTGCCACCCAGTCTTAGACAGAGGACCGGTTCCACCACACAAGGTCTGTGCTGGGGGACCTCCAGGTCCGAACTGTTCTTTTTCTCCTGTCAGCACTCCAGAGAAGGTCTTTCTCATGCTGGGGGAGCTTCTGCCAGCACTGAAACCTGCCAGGCCTGGACACCATCCCACAAGCGCAGTGGCATTGCCAAACCTCTCCCCACAGCACCTGAACCCACAACTTGGGCAGCATCCACACAAGCATCTCAAGGAACACTTCCATCACGTAATTGTAAGATAAAACATCAGGCAAGCACTGTCTGGTTGGGAACAGGGAGAGGATCTGTCAAGTGATAAATGGTCTTTCCCAGACCAATTAGAGCCCAGTGACTGCTACAGTCACCAAAAATCAATAACTATTGGAAATTCTGCTAATTGGCTGTATGAAATGTTGACAGCAGAGTCCCTTCCTCTCAAAATCACCCATCATGACTCTTAATGGCCAGTAACGACAAGCATGTGGAGTTCCTGCAGTGACAGCAACCCGGACCCAAACCATCCCATCCACTGACCCCCGCACCCCATGCTTCCATGTCCCCTCAAAACCCCCTCTCCTAGCTTGGGTAGGCATCTCACAGCAGCCTGCAGAGCCTGGGCATCATCTCACTGCTTCAGAAATGGGGAGCAAGTGCAGGAAATTGAGTTTTGCTGGAAACGTGGCACTCTGGGACCAGAAACTGCCAAATGCCACTTGCCTGCTCAACGTCTTCATCAGTGACACAGACAGTAGGATCAAGTGCACCCTCAGCAAGTTTGCAGGTGACACTGAGCTGAGTGGGGCAGTCAATATGCTGCAGGGAAGGGGTGGCATCAAGAGGGACCTGGACAGGCTGGAGGAGTGGGTCCATGTGAACTTCGTGAAGTTCAACCAGGCCAAGTGCAAGATCCTGCACCTGGGTGAGGACAACCCCCAGTACCAGTACAGACTGGGGGAGGGATGGATGAATGGACGGACAGAGAGCACCCTGTGGAGAAGGACTGGGGCATACTGGTGGGTGACAAAGGGGACACAAGCTGGCAATGTACGCTTGCAGACCAGAAAGCCAAGCGTCTCCTGGGCTCCATCCCCAGCAGCGTGGCCAGCAGGACAACAGAGGGGATGCTCCCCCTCTGCTCCGCTCTCCTCACACCCCCTGGAGCACTGCCTCCAGCTCCGGCGTCCCCACCACAAGGCAGACGTGGACCTGGTAGAGCCGCTCCACAGGAGGCCACCAACATGGTCCGAGGGCTGGGACACCTCTGCTGTGGACAAAGGCTGAGAGAGTTGGGGTTGTGCAGCCGGGAGAAGAGAGGGCTCCGGAGAGACCTTCCTGCGGCCGCTCAGTACTTAAAGGGGCTTATAGGAAAGAGGGAGAGAGACTTTTGACCAGGGCCTGCAGTGACAGGACAAGGGGCAGCGGTTTTAAACTGAACGAGGGTGGGCTTAGGTTGGACATTGGGAAGAAATGTTGTACCCTGAGGGTGGTGAGAGCCTGGCCCAGGTTGCCCAGAGAAGCTGTGGCTGCCCCATCCCTGGAGGGGTTCAAGGCCAGGCTGGAGGGGGCTCCACCTGGTCTGGTGGGAGGTGTCCCTGCCCCCTGAAAGTCCATTCCAACCCAAACCACTCTGATCCTATGACACTCGCACATCTCTCTCACCTCCTCCTGCTCTGTCTCAAAACATCATTCATAATTGTTTTACTCTTTAGACCTGTCTCGCACCCTGGAAATCCCAACATCTCACCCAAACTGAGCTGTCACCTCCCAGGTAGGATGGAGCAGTGTGGGACCCTTGCAGTCCTGCACGCACACACAATCTCATCCCGGCCCCGCAGCACACTGGCTGCGGTGCCCTGCTGAGACACGACAGCAGAGTCCTTGTGCCTTGAGCAGAGCTTCAGGTTCTTCCTCCATCTGCAGTGGGTGATGGCTCTTTATAATGCAGCACCCTCAGCACCAGCTCTCCTCAAGCTTTGGAGGACACAACGCAAGCAGAGCCTAAATAAAGACATTTTAGGTGCCTGGAGCACAGGGAGCAGCAGCTTAGAGACTGTCCCAAAAGCAAAATAAATTATTTTTCAGATAATTTTTGTCCATCCTTGCTCTGTCACTAACATTGCAGAGGGACAAATGCAGTGGGAGGAGCTGCTTTTGGGGGTTTTGGGGAAGGGGACCAGCTGCAGCCCCGCTCCAGATGGGCAGGAAACACCACCCGTGGCCAGAGCCGTGGCACCTACCCCCAAACAGCTGAGAGCACAGCTCTCCTGGTCTTGTTCCAGGCATCCTTCATGGCCAGTCCTCAGCTGCTCTTTCTCCACAAAAAGACGACATTTTTCCCTGGTTCAGAGCAGGCCTGGGGGCACCACCACGCCCAGAGCACTAGATAAGCTTGAGTGAGTTTCAACACAACCCGGATCGCCAAGGTTCACAGAAGACACGGGATCAGCATTTTGCACTGCAAGTACCATTTTAAAAATCCCGTTAAGACATGAAGCTCTTGTTCTACCCAGCAGTGAAAGCCCTGCATCTCCTCCTCAGCTCCAATAATGCCAGCTTGTTTTTTTAATTCTTCTTTTTTATCATCCCCGGCAGAATTTAGACACTGTATTAAAAAAGGAAGAAACTGGCCCAGGCTATTAATGAGGCTGGTTACTGGCAGCACAGAAAATACAAACCCAAACACTCTCTATACTCCATCCACTGCAGCATCTCGCTCCTCCCAGGTGACCACCACCACCAAGTCTGTAAATCCACATTTCTCACACACGTTGCCCGACTCCCCATCGCCCTGCCAGGCTCTGCCCCAGTGTGGGCAGCCGCTCAGCTCCAGGGCATCCCGATGCTCCAAACCGGCTCTCCATCCCCAGGAGCTCCCGGATGCAGCAGGCAGCCCTGGGGAGGATGCTGCACCCTTCAGCATTAGGCTGATGAATAATCAGCAGCAGCAGGAGTGAGGCAAAAACATGTTTTATTTTTCTTCAGACATATTTAAAGGAATGGAGAGATTTTAAAATACTCCACAGTATCACTTCTCAGCCAGCACCGGCTGCCAAGAGGACATTCACGGGGCTGGTTTTTACTATTATTATTAAAAAGCCTATTTTCCAATTCTGTTTCACAGCCTGTGCTGTAGAGAAAGAGCCCCCTGTTTGGGTGCTTTCCAGGCATTCTGGCTGAGCCGGGGGGGGGGGGGGGGGGAGGGGGGGATGCAGTTGTTCTTTATATAGTCCCTTCCTTCTCCAGCATCAACAGTCACCCCTCGGCATCGACTGCCACCCCTTTGGCCCCTTGCTGTTGTCACCCCAGCTCCATCCTCCTGGTGCTTTCCAGACCAAGCCGAACTCCCGGCTGAAGTGATCCCAGTGGGGTGTCCGCAGGGACAGCCAGACTGGGCACCCACAGTCGTCCCTGCCACTCCTTGCTCCACGTCTGGGTCAGCCCTCCAGGATGGAGCACAGATGACACAGCCAGACCCCTGCTCGCCTCCCAGGTGGCTCAGCAGACCCAATCATGAAATAATTAAAAAAAAGAAAGAAAAAAAAAAAACACAAAAAAAAAACCCAAAAAAAGCAGCAAAGCAAGCGCTGGTGTGGTGGCATCAGACAGGAGGCTGGATGCTGGAGCAGCACCCTGGGATTCCAGGCTCTCACCCTTCCAAGCATCCTCGCAGCCCCCACATGCTGCACCCTCACCCCAGTGCGACGGGGAGTGCTGGTGCCCACACAGTCCCCGGCAGGCAGGGCTGCAGGCAGCCAAGGGGCAGCGAGGGGCTCTGCTGTGCCACTCGTGGAAGCTGCTGCCCACACTCCACCAGCCAAACCCCGGGACCGGCCGGACGCAGCACAGGGTCCACTGGGCCTGGGCAGCCCCTGGCACCGGCTGCAGCCGCTAATGGTGCCCACCCCCGGGCTCAGCCCCGCAGGCTCGGCAGAGCCCCAGGTCACAGCACTATTGGCAGCGGCGGTGCTGGGGGGCAGCGGGAACCGGCTGGCGACCCCCGGGCGGGCAGCACCCAAAGGGCTGCGCGGCCCCGGGCTCTTCCCAGGCCAGATGACATCAGCAGAGCCCGGAGGATGAAAAAGCAAAACGGGTGCAGAGCAGGGCGGCCGGGGCAGGAGATGGCACTGAGGGGGACACGGCACGGGCAGGGCCCTGCCACCCCGCGGATGCCCGCAGCATCCCCGCCGGGCGCTGCCCTCCCTGCTCCGAAATGTGAAAATAAACTTTTTTTTTTTTTTTTTCTTTTTTTTTTCCGGCTGTGAAGGCTTTCAGCCGGCTCGGCCCCCCGGTCACCCGGTGCCGGGGAACATGAGGTCCCCCGGGGCAGCGCCCGCCCCTCGCACCGCCCGCCCGGCGCCGGGGGGCAGCAGAGCGTCCGGCGGGGACGGGGAGGGGGCGCACTCCGGGGGACCCCGCTGCCGCCCCGACACCCCCGCTAGGGCCGGTTGGGGGCTCGGCCACCCAGCCCGCCCGCCCGGCTTCCCCCGCCGCCGCCGCCGCCGCTCGGGGCATGGCGGCCCCCGGCCCGGGACGGGGAACAAGGCGGCTCCGGGCGGTCCCCGAGCAGGGGCTGAGGCCCTGCCCAACCCGTCCCCTGCGGCCGGCGCCCCCCACTCACGGCGCGCAGCTCCCCGGTCCGGTCCTTCATCCTGCCCGGCCGCCGCCGCCGCCGCCGCTGGGTCCGGTCGCCGCGCGGGGGAGGGGCGGGCGCGGCACATGCGCGCAGCCCGGCGGAGGGGGAGCGGCGCGGGGGGGGGGGGGGAGGCTACTACCGGGAGGGCGCCGGGGGGGGGCACACCTCGGGGGGCACCGGAGGGGCACACCGGCGGGGCATACTGGGGGGGGGAGGGGCGGGTATCGAGAGGGCACACCGAAGAGGGGGCAGAGCTGGGGAGGACACAGCTGCGGGAGGGTGAAAGTGGGGGGAGTCACCGGGGGTGGGGGGAGGCGGCGCACCGGGGACGCACATGAGATCTCACACCCGAGGGAGTCACATCTGGGGGTGTCACACTTGGGGGGGGGCACACGAGGAGGTCTCACGCGGGAATAACGTCAAAGGGAGATCCCGCCTGGGGTCCCACTCGGGAGTCTCACCCGGGGGCGTCACACCGGTGGAACATCACATCAGGGTGCTTTCCGGGGGGGGCACACAGCAGGGTCACCCCTGGGTGTCCCCGGGGCAGTAGCAGCACCAGGGAGCAGTGAGGTGCCAATAGGGCGCAAACAGGTGGTGCCAGATTGTTGCTTTTGGGGGACCTGACAGTGTTGGGGAGACACCCCTATGCCCCCTCCTTTCCCGGGGCAGGGACACCTCCTACAGCCTGTGCCTGCAGGTTCCTGCACATCCTGGGGCTGCCCTCAGGCCACCTGGTCCAGCCTCAGGGCCACTAGCCGCAGCTCCGGCAGCCCTGGACACATCCTGCGGCCCTGGGGTGCCTAGTGCTCAGGTGTTCCTGGTACCGAGGCTCAAGTCTCCTCTGCCAGGGAGGAGCTCCAGAGCCACCAGTGCAGGGGGTGGCTCTTCAGGGGGACAGCCCTCGGTGTCTAAACCAGCCAGGCGAGAGTCAAGCAGAAATATCCCAGCGAAACTCCACTCTTGTTCCCCTTGAAATGTCCAGATATCAAAACTCAGTGTCGTGACAAAGACCTCTTCCCTCTGCTCCTCCAGGTTCACACACTGAGCAGATAATCCCTGGAACTGGACCTAGATCTTGCCTGGCCTGAGCAAACCCTGCTCAGATTTAAATCGTAGAATCACAGAATATCTCAAGTTGGAAGGGACGCATAAGGATCACCGAGTCCAACTCCCTGCTCCTCGCAGGACTGCCTAACACTAAGCCATATGGCTAAGAGCATCCTCCAGATGCTCCTGAACTCTGACAGGCTTGGTGCAGTGACCACATCCCCGGGGAGCCTGGTCCAGAGACCAACCACCCCCTCAGTGAAGAACCTTTTTCTCACATCCAGGCTGAACCTCCCCAAGCGCAGCTTCATTCCATTCCCTCATGTCCTGTCACTGGCCACCAGGGAGAGGAGATCAGTGCCTACCCCCCTGCTGTCTCCCCGTGAGGAAGGTACAAACTGTCCTGAGGGCATCCCTCAGCTTTCTCTTCTCCAGGCTGAACAAGCCCGGTGACCTCAGCTGCTCCTCCTGTCTTGCCCTGGAGACCCATCACCATCTTGGTCGCTCTCCTCCAGACACACTCCAATAGTGTGATGTCCTTCTCCTGTTGAGGCGCCCCAAACAGCAGACGGAGCTGGCGGGGCGGGGCGGGACAGTCACCTCCCTCCGGCTCGAGGCACCCGGGGCACACCGCTGGCTCCCCTTCCGCTTCCACCCACCCGGACCCCCAGAGCTCTCCCCGGGGGGCTGCCCTCCAGCCCCTCGTCCCCCCATTTGTGCACGTAACCAGGATAACCCCTCCCGGCCAGAGAATCCAGCAGTTGCTCTCGTTACATTTCGTGCGGTCGGTCACTGCCCAGCTCTCCAAACGTCTGGATGGAACCTCGGCGGGACCCTGACTCGTCTGAGGGGATGCAGATGGCCGGACGCCGTTTGCCGAGCGAACTGCCGTGAGACGCGGCCGGAAGGAGCCGCGGCCGGCGGGGACTGCAAGCCCGCTCCGGAAGGGGAAGCCGGAAAGCTGGGGACGGATGGCCGGGGAGCCCTGGGGAGCCGGCCGGGGGCCCAGCGCGGCCCCTCGGGGCCGCCCCTCAGGGCCCGCCGGGTTCCCGGGGCCGCGCTGGGCAATGGCGGCCGACGGGGCCGCGGCTGCCACACGCCGGTCCCCGCGCTGGGGCGCGGCGCCCCCTGGCGACCGCGGGGGGGACCTGCGGGGGACGGACCCCCCCGGGCGGGCACCCAGCGGAGCGGGGCCGGGGGCAGCTGTACCGTCCCCCGGGAGAGCGCCCACCGCCGCCGGGGTGACGCCGGCACCCCCCGCCCCGGCGCTGCCGGGAACCGCACCTATTCCCCTATTTTCCCGTGCTGCTTTTCCCCCGAATCACCCACAGCCATCCCTTTCCCCGCCTTTGCTTCCCCTCTTAAACATCCCACGAAAGTTCCGTGCCGTCCCCCGCATCCCAAAACATGTCTCATTCCCTCAGGCAGAAATATAACCCCCTCTTCCTCCCCTCGTAGGTGCCCCAGGTGCCTTCCCACATGGGCCCTGGGGCTGAAGCTCTGCCCAGAGGGGCACGGGCAGGGTGTCCCTTCCTCCAAGCCCCGAATTTGGGTTCCCTTGTGCCTCTGTGCTCCCCCCAGCTCGTGTGGATGCGCTGGTGGCTCCTGCGAGCAGACACACCGCCAAGCAGGAGGGTCAGGGACCCCTCGGGCAGAGCAGGACCCAGCCTCCTCAGCAGCAGGGGCGAGGGGGAGTTTTGGGTGGCAGAACAACCAGGCTGCGTTTTGAGGGTGTGGAATAATTCCTAAAATATAATTTTTATTAAAAATATATAGCATTGTTCACACATTAAGGAAAGGTATGAAATGGAAACGTTTCCAGGGTGGAACACAGCAGCAGCTGGTGTGCGAGGAATCCGCTACATCTCTGACTCCCTGAACAATATTGCTTGCAAAAGCAACACGGAGGATGGAGTGGAGTGAAGATTCCACGGCCAAGCTCTGTGATTACACAGCAGAATGGGAACAAGGTGATCCTATGGAAGTGATAAGCGGCATGCTTGCTACCCTCAGCCAACAGCCTGTCAAATTTTGATGAAATGCTGTCCTTTGTGCCAACTTTGCTCGTTATAATGTCATTCTAACACCAAAACACACCTCCAGCCCGAAGGCTGCCCACCTCCAAGGTGCGACCACTCCTCCTTGAGCCTGTGCCCTGAATTTTTTGTAAACTCTACCTTTAAATGTGAGGCGAGAGAATTTTACACCAATCATAATAATGGTATTTATGACTAGAGTCACTCAAACTCCACCTTGAAGGTAAAAAATAATATAAAAATAACCCGAGAAAGGGGGGATGCTGGGGAAGACACCATCGTGAACAAGTCAGGGAGGACCCCATCAGGGACTGCCTCTGACTCCCGGGACCAGTTGAGGGGCTGAGCCTTTCTTCCCCCCCCATAGGGACGCCTGTGGGTGAGACTTAGACTGTGCCGAGTGCTTCCTCGGGGAACTCAGAAATCTCCCTAGAGGGTTACCTGTGACATTTAGAGCCAGGCTGTATTGTTTGGAACTTTGTCGTGCGCTTTGTACCATTAACATTTTTTCTTTTACTTGCACGCGCTTTGCAGACAGTGTATTTATCACCGGCAAACCATAAGAACCTTTATATCTGTTGCTGAAATAAACTGCGCTGTTTAAGTAGCTAGCCATTTCGGTTTCTCACTGAACGTGACCAAACACTAAAGTGCGGCCGTGCTGGTTCATGAGCACGACTAGACTGAAGGTGCAGTCCACTATTAGTGTATCCAGAATCGTGATAGTTTAAAATATATTAAACGCGACTGGGCTGATAGTGGTGAATTGGGCATCGCTCAGAATTTAAACCCAGCTGCACCCAGCCTCCCACCTCGGTGAGGAGCGTTAGAACGCAAGGGGGTTTATTTTCTGCCAAAACTATTTTGCATCTTCATGCAACAGAGGGGTGCTCTGAGCTCCTGGTTTTGGCTATGTCCCACCTGCTGCTATGCTGTGGTGTACACAGGAGGGCTTTGCCCAGCCGGGATTTGTGGATTCTTTGCCTGTTTGGCAGTTCAGCAGGAGCACGGCACCAGTAACAGGGTCAGGTGAGAGCCAGGCTGTGCTAGGCAGGACTCAGTGCCAGAAGAACGGTGATTACTGCTTTAGGAAGTTGGCATTTATGACCAGGAAGGGAACAGAGCCGGTCTCCATCGTAGTGCTGTTGCTCTGCATCAGATCAGCCAGCTCAGCCTGCCCAGAGGAGCTCCCAGTCCCAAGCACAGCTCCATCCCCCCCTGACATCTGGTGAAGGCCTGACCAACCCCGTAGGAGAAGGCAGATGTTGGGGAACTTGGCTGGATCCAACCATTCCAACCATGGCCTGGCTCTGGCTGCTGCCTCACCCCCATGCACACACACAGGATGCAGAGCCCTTGCCCAGGGCAGAGTTAGAGAAGGAGTTTAATAAGAAAATAAGTCAGCCTGGGCTGACCTCGAGGTGCAAGGCATGGCCAGAGGGGTGTACTGACCAGCAAAGTGTTCACAGGCAACCCATTCTTTCTGTCCCCTTATCCCTCTGTTTTCCTATGCTTGTTCATCCCTTCCTCCACCTTCGCTTCCTCTCTTAAACATCCCATAGCAAAGCCTGTGCAAACCCCAAATGCTCATCCGCACGTGTTTCCCATGCCCCAGGCAGACATAACCCACCTCTCTGCAGCAGGTGCCTGGGGCTGAGGCTCTGCCCAGAGGGGCCCAGACAGCATATCCCTTCCTCTGAGTCACTAATTTGGGTTCCCACCCACCCTTGCGCCTCCGTGCTCCCCCAGGCACAGAGTCCCCCATACAGATGGGACTCACATGGGTTGGTAGCTGCTGGGAGGAATGTGGCCAGGTGTTATTTGGGTTCCCCCTCCCACCAGTGTCTCCCCATATCCCTTTGCAGGTGGGCAGAGGAGCTTTACTGCATCATCCTCACCAGAGGGGAGAGTTCCTGTCACCATGAACAGGGTTTAATTTACTCAAGCGACAAGAGCACTGTGCAATTACAAAAGAGATGTCATCCCCTCTGCCATCGCCCCCATGAGCCCTCTCCATGGCCCAGGCTGGGAGCCCACCTTCTCCCTGCTCTGTTGTATTCTCCTCTGTCTCCTCCTCCTCTTGGGGAGGCTGGGAAGGCACGTCAAGGAGATGTCTCTCCTGCCACCAGCTCCCGCTGAAGAGTAGTGCTAATTCTGTCCCCAAACCCACGCTTGCACACACAAGCCACCCTCCCATCCAGGAGGAGCAACAGCAGTGGGTGCAGACCGGCCAAAATCATGCCCAGTGCCAGCACATCAGTGCTCGAGCCTTGGCACCTTCTCCAGCCACCCTCGGGATCCCCACAGACAGCTCTCGGCCCCTGCCACAGGCTGCGGGTGGTTTCTCAAACACACAGACACACACCCCCCCCAGAGCCTGGTGCCTCTAGGAGCAACCTCCCCCCTCCCCAGGCAGCTCTGCTCACCCGCCCCACGCAGACACGGGCCAGATCACTCTGAGACAGCACCAGTGTCCTTCAGTGTGCTGCTGCTCGCTGGCTTCTGTGAAGAGCTGGAACCATCTGGGTCAAGAGTTCCTGCAGGGGAAGGGACCAGCTTTTGTCCCAGAGGACTTGAAGCTCCCATCACATACATGTATTAGCTCGAAAACCAGCTCCTTGCACACTAAGTGGAACAGGCATCTGGGGCTGACTTTGGGCCACTGCTATCTAGGTGCCTTTCAAGAGCTCTGATATCAAGGTACGATCATGGACACCTCAGCAGTGTCTCACTGCACGGAGAGGTCTCATTGGTGGAGCTTGTGTTGGGCGCAGCTGTATGGGTTACCTGGACCCAGGCAGCTGTTGCAGCATTTCTCATATTTGTGCTGCACTTATTTATTGCAGCTTCTTAGGGCAGGGGCTCCCTTCACCCACACCCCCACGGGGGAGGCACAGAAGACCTCATTGGTGCACATCACTCTAATGCCAAGGATGGTCTCACCCATGGAGGGACATACAAAGCCACCAAAATACAGCAGGGAAAATCCCATATCTGGTGTCCTCCCACACCAGGCCAGCTCAGCTCCCCCTTGCCCTCCACAAGGTTTCACATCCCTGCCTCTGCCTCCACCTCCCCGAACACCTCTTTGCCTCCTGCTGAGGGAAGCAGCCTTCCTTGGATGGCTCCACATGCCCCGCGCTCTCCACACTCACCCTTCCCCGAGGCAGGTGAGCATGAAGCCTTCCAGACCCAGCTCTCCATCCTTACCTCTCACCAGAGCCAGGACACAACGCTCTGGCTGTCTCAGCTAAGACTGTGGATGGGTCTGACCATGCTTTTGTCTATCATCACACTGGAGCATCCTTTTTTTCCTGCTAGAGCTAATGCTGAACAGCTCATCCTGCTTGTCCCGTCGTGGTACCGCTGTGCCCCCATGGCTCGGCTCTCTCCATGTTGCCACTGCCCAGCATGCCAGGCAGATCTCCAGTACTAACATCAGGCTGCCAGAGCAGGGACCCCTGCTAGCAGGACAGGTCAGCACCTTCCTCAGTGCCAGACACTGAGCAGGACCATCCCACCTCCAGCTGAAGTACCCTTTCTAGCTAGGTCACATCAAGAGGCTCCCAAATAAACATTTTCCTGCTCTCTGAAGCTCCACAGAGCACCCTGGAAGCCAGCATTCCCACTTTGCAAACTTCCCTGCCTGCTACACGACAGCCTTTCCCATTTTCAGTCCCAACAGCTTCTCACCTCCAGTGAGGACTGCAGGTCTCCTCTCCCTTCCAGGCAGTCCCCGTCCATGCACCCTCCCTCCAGTGCTGGGTGCCACCATGCATCTTACACAGGGCACCAGAGAGGGCTGCAGGAGCGTGGCAAGAGTGGAGACATCAGACAGAGCAGCCTCTGACCCCAAGAACCGAGACACGGCTGTGGGGAGTCCGGCTCCCCAAGAGCCCTGGAGATGCAGGGGCTAAGGGGAAGAGGCTCAGGCAGCTCTTCATTCATGCTGCGAGTGGGACTGCAAAAAAAGAGTCAGAGCCACACTTTGCTTTAACAGCACTTGCATCTGCAGCACTCGATGTATTTACGAGCTTTCAGGTGAGTCAGGCAGCTGACAGCAACTGAAAACGCAGCACAGAAGCCTGAGGAGTCACACACACATTTTGAGCAGAGGTTGCAGGAGGGTGGCTGGTGAAGTCTGCAGCTGATCTAAGATCGATCCTGCTGTTTCTGTGGACTTGGCTCCATCAGGAGAGACTGGACTGCGACTGCCAATGGAAGGAAGAGCTCAGACGTGCACAAGGAGGTGCAGAATGAATCCTCACCAGAAATGCAGAGAAAAGCAAGCCCTTGTCCTTGAGTGAGCCTGACAGCATGGACATGGCTGAAATCCAGAGCTCAGCCAGGCTCCACATGACAGAGGAGCGGGGGCTGCAAGACTCGCAGCTTGGCTGGGGCTCAGAAACCACCCGAAGCCATTCATTCATTTTGCAGCCACTGCTGCCACTTCAGGGACACTATTCCCTTTGGAGGCACAGGACAGAGATCCTGGGGCAGCTGCCAGAAGTAATATGTCGAGGAATAGACTGGAAAGCTGTTCAGTGAGGGCAAAGAAGGGAGCCGCTGGGCGCAGCAGCGCTGAGGGAGCCATGGAGCCTTACTCGCTGCCAAGAACACAGGCCAAGTCTTGTGGCAGGGGAGAGCCAGGATCTCAGAGGCAAGGCAGGGATAAGCTAATTAAGATGGGCCACTCCACTCCACCTCCCCGCACTGGGAGCCTCCCCCAGCACCCTGCACCCATGCCACCAGGGAGGTGGTGGGCAGGGGAGGAGCGGGGCAGGAACAGGCACATATGACCACAGCCACGAGCAGACCCAGCTGACAGGTTGTGGGTTCCCTCTCCCCAGGCCAGGGGAGCAGAGACGATGCCAACAGCGATTACTCCAAACGCCTGTCTCCATGCCAAGTCATTAAAAAGTTGTTTTTGAAAAGCTAGTATTGTCTACAATCTCATGTGCCCAAGCGACAGGAGGATGCTTTGCCATCACCTTTCTGAGGACAGGGCTCCTGTCCATGGGGCAAGAGTCCAGCAGAGCCCCGTAGGAGTGGGTGATGTCAGTGAACAAGGGAGATGAAGTCAGGAGGGAAGGGAAATGAAACTCTGCTATGACTTGCAGAGGTTGAGGCAGGGCACCCAGAAAGGCACGTGACTGTTGTGGACAAAAGGGAAGAGCTGTGCCCCGTGCACGAGGGGTCTCTCCCCAAGCTGCAGTTTTGGCCAGACGAGGTTGGTAGGGCACGGCACATCCACACCTCCCAGCAGTTCTGCACACCTTCCACCGTCCCAGGGGGGCTCTGCAAGGCCAGGAGCCCCGGGAAGGTGGGGATGGCACAGGCTGGTATCACAGCTCAGCTCCGCTCTCACAGGGCGAAGGGCTGCAGGGAGCAGAACAGCTCATGCGCCAATAGTGAGGGGCAAGAGGCACAGCTTTGTGCAAAGAGAAAGTAGGGCCAAAACCACCCCCAGGATTAAACTACCTCCAGGATTAAACTACAGAACAGAATAAACACGCAGATCCATACACATAGAGAGGTCTGCGTGTGTCGTGCATGCAAAAGAAGAAAATGGGTCAGGAGAGGAGAAAGGATGGAGAAGGAGAGGTGGCCAATGGGAAGAGCAAAGGAATCGAGCCCTTGCAAGCACAACTGCAGTAGGAAACATTGGACATCGCAAGTGAAGCGTTGAGAAGCAAGCTGGGCTCGGTGTTCCTACCAGCAGCAGGACAAGTGGCCATTCACTTGGGTCTACAGCTTGTCTGATCTCTCAGACTCCCGACACCACCTCCAGAGCCGTAAGAGAGCATCACAGCACTCACTATCACAGGCACTGCCAGCGTGGGACAGGAACCCCCCAGAGAAACAATAACCGCCTGGCAGGAATCACATGCTCCCTCCTCCTCACGCCTCCAACAGCAGCCTGACAACAGGCTTTGCTCAGCTCATGCACAAGCTGCCACTGTCAATTGCTCTATACAAGAAAATTTGCTACAGCAAAAAAAAACCCCAAACATCTGGAAGGGATGATCCGTAGTCTCCGGCTTCATGTAAAGAATCAGTTGAGCAAACAACTCTTGATCCTTGATTCAGTCAAGGTGATGTTGCCTGAAGGAAAGAAGTGGACTAGATCTTGATATCCAGCTTGACCTTTCCGGCTTTCCAAGGCCAGATTAATCTCAGGAAATTCCCCTTTCCCACCTGCCCAAAGGGCCGATCCTCTCATTCTCAGATCTGGAAAGCTTGAAACAACCCAGAATCACATACCTCCAAGAGAAGTTTCTCTTTCACACATTGCAGAGATCCTCCCAACTGTTTTGAAAGTCAGGTGTGGATTTTTTTAAGAACTTGTGAATAAATTATAGAGAAGTCTGATTCTATCAGTCCTTTCTGATTTTTTGTGTTACTCTAGAAAAGAATCTTGACAGATGAAAGGGAAGTACCTCCAATCTACATGGCACTAGGCTTCGCTTCAGAAACCTGCTCAAACCAAAACAGTGAGAGAAATTCAATCAAACCAAAGCAATTATTTCAGTGCAGGAAAAGGGGTACACGGACATTTATTTTTTTGACCGATCTAATGAAGTGTGATTTTGCTCAGGTCAGCTGTACTCTGCTTTGCACTGAAATACTGACATTAGCTTTAGAGAACACAGGCTGCACCTTGAGAAGACAATAAGCATTAACAAAAAGGCAGCTGGGGATGGAAGGCAAAGCAGCCCACTCCTTCCCTTCACTGCCAGGAGATGGCCTGCAGGGAGCTTTCCTCTGACACTCCAACCCAGTGGCTAAAATTAAAATATATTGAGCCAACAAGCAGCCTCCAGTAGTCCTTTAATAATGACCCCTTAAACCGCACAGCACAGATAAAGCTCACCTCTCCCTCCCCACGCACTGTGCTGGACAAAGCCCTGCAGGACGCATGCCTGCGGCAGCTCCTTCTCCCAGAGGCAGCAGCTTCGCTTCGCAGGCAGCCCCATGTCCTTCCCTATGCACCTCCCGTCCTTCCCAAACACACCTCCCGAGCTCACAGCCCCTGGGACGGCAGTGTGGAGACAGGGAGCACAGCCCACCCTCCCAGGCCAGAATATCCCTGCAGCCACATCAGGAGAGGCTGTGTCCCCAGTTCATCACAAGCACTGGGATAGGACCAAGCCAAAGAGATATTTGAAGTCTGCTGGCAAGGCTCTAGTTTGAAGTTATCACAGTCCAAATCTTCCTCAGTTGAGAAAAACCTATTCCTGGGGTCTGACTTCTTTGGTGGAAAGCTGTTCCCCCAGTCACGTGAATGACTCATTTCTAGGTTTTCTTTTTCTGTTACATTTACACTGGAATTTCTCATGGCTGCTGGTTTGCATCATGCAAGCCCTGCCCACAGCCTTTTCGGCCACCAAGTAAACGTTCCTGCAATTACCCTTTGTTTGCATAGTTTATTTAATGAGACACCCGGAAGGCCCCTGGGGACTTTCAGCTGGCTGCTGCCCCGACGCAGAGCACATCGCTGGTAAGGTTGCAGAATTCAGCCTCAGACAGATGCCGTTCAGCTGGAAGTTCAGCTGGCACTCAAAAAACCATCACAGCTCCAGTCTGCCTTGAAGGAAAAAGCAGACAAAGCTCAGTGACGTTTCTGCAGCTGATGTAGCCAGAGCCGGGGGGCTGCTGGCAACACTCCAGGGACAGCACAGACCCCCAACTCTCACTGCTAGACCCACTCTGGTCCCCCCAAAAGTCTGCAGCACTGCCTGCTGCGGACTCCTCCTGCCCTCCAGCCTCCCGCCATCTTTGTTTCACAGTGTTCCCCAGCCCGCCAGGCTCCCCAGTCCCACTAATGGTGCCCCTCCTGTCCCAAGCTCTTGTGGACCCACAACCCTCCCTTCCTCTCTTTTCTCCCGTTGAGTTTCACTGCAAGGGTGTCCCTCCACTGCGAGCCATAGGGACATTTCTGTACAGGGGAAACCTCCGTGGCTCCAGGGAGATCACTGGCCTCCCCTTCTGCCTGACCCCATGGTCCATTTCCTCGTTCATCCGCGCATACTTGGTGGAGGGACAGCCCCCATGCCAGCTGGCCAGGCTCCTTGGCAAGCTCCGAGCACAAGCCCTGCACCAAATGCCAGTTTGGATTAAAAGATCAGTGACATTTTCATACATGTGCATGTATACGGAAATTTGCTAGTTGCATTTCCAAGAGGGCATATTCAAAGAACATTTGCTGAAGGCTTTCTCCAGAACATCTTTTGCAAGCACCACTTTGTTCAGTCAAGCCAAGGAGGCTGCAAGTACAAAGGTGAAAAACTAGCAACACCTTACTTTGGAAGAAGTGCTTCTTCAGTTATAATAATTTTTTATTTTTAAATTTTGCTCTTGAGTTTCTGTAAGATTTTACACTATTCAGAGTTTTAACTAGCAAAACGAGTCTAATTGTGTAAACTTTACTGCATGTCTCTGGAACCTTAACACTCAATACACCAAATCCTGCCATGTAAATGTGCTGAGCAACAAGCACAAGTCAGGAACCTTATCTTCTAATCAGAAGAGTCCACTCTCTAACTGGACCTGCCTTTGGCATCACCTCAATCAGAAAGGTGTTTTGCTACTTTATTGACATAAAGAATATTCTCTTAACCTTGCAATTCAATCCTGAAAAGGGCTTCAGAGACATGCAATTCAGCTATTAGTGATAAGCACAACAGAAACACCCAGAAGGAAATTAAGTATTGCTTAGATAACATGCAATAAACATACAGGGCCATGATGTGAATTATGATAAAAAAAAAAAAAACCAAACCAAAAGAGAGAGCGAGTGCTACATACTCACTGAACACTTTTCATCCTGGGTCAACCTCTGTGAAACGTGACTTTATCGTTAAAGACCATGATAGCGCGCACACCTCAATTCTGCTACTCCAGAAGCGGGTGTGTGCCTTCACAGCCATCACATCAACACCCTCAGTGGAGACCTGACTCATGCACAAGATGCATCATCCCGCTCTAGGCCAAGGACACTGTGCTCTGCTTAACAGCCCATGCGATCTAACGCGTGCTGGCAGCCTCCTCCAGCAAAAAGGAGGGCGAGGAAGGTGAGCAAAAATCCTTTTGTTACTGCAATTGCCAGACACATTCAAGCTGCCAGACAGATCTAGGAATTCCAACAAAGGTCAAGGAGGAACAAATGCGAGAGTTCAGTTTTCCCACTAAAGGCGGGGAGAAGATCAAAATGGCAAGAAGAGAGTGAGGAAGACAACAGAGCACCAGGGAAGGAGGATGTTCTAACAATCGTTAGAATCACGTCTGTGACCATGAGTCTTATGTCCCCTGCAAAGGAGAAACGCGCAGAGCAAAAGGAGAAAGGCCAATTCCTATTTCATATTTACACATTCAGACCTGCACGATCTCAGCCTGAGATTTTTCTTCCTATCCCTTGTGTTGGGAGCAGAGGAGAACATGTGGAGATGTGACTCATGGACAAATCAACACAGCACTGTCAGTCTGCAGGTAGTCTTGCTCCTGTGAACTTGAAACAGGAACAGAAACAGGGGAAAAAAAAAAAGTCTGAAAAAAGAACAGGACAAAGCGGATAAAAAGTGGGTACACACATGCTTCCCTGGGAAGCACGGCAGTGTACTGCAGAGATCAAACAATGAGCCACAGCTCAAATGAGCAGCTTGAGCAGTTCAAAGTTCAGCTGCTGTGCAAATATTAGAATCTGCTCTCGCTGTCTGCAAACTGTCCAGCCCCAGCCAAAGTTCTGCTATGAACGAAGGGGAATGTGTGTTTTCAGTTGTACTCTTGAACAAAGAATCTTCCTGCTCAGCACTGCAGAGCCAGGAATGTTATGAGCACATACATGAAATCAAAGCAAAGGAATGACATTTGACAGATTGAGAACTGGAGAAAAGGGTTACATTCTGTATTTCCTTGTATCACATGTGGCAGAGAGCAATCTCTCTTGGAATGAGTCAGTCTTAAGGCACAGGTGGACAGATTCATTTTACTATTGACTGCCCTAAAGCTACAAATGCCAACAACAATTATCAGCGCTTCTCAAGAAGTTATCTACTCATTTCATTAAATCTCAAACAGCATTCATGCCCTGACCTTCAACATCACCCTCTTCTTTAAGAAGAAAACTAAATTTACCAAGTCATGTAGACTTGAAATTTTTCTAATCATTTACTATTCAATTCCTGAAAAGGTGTGAAAGGGTTCACAGGTCCCATGTCAGTATTTTAGTCTGCTCAGTAGAAATATGAATAACTGGCCATATTATTAAGGCCTGGTAATAAAATGCCTTGAAAAAATAGGGTTCCTTCCACAGGTACTTGTGGACATGCAAACATTCTGGGTCTGGATGTGTTTCAGACTCCTTCCCCCATCCCGGGAAATGAGAAAGGAAGGGCTTCAAAAGCTTCCAGGCACCAGCAGTGTGACTCCTGCTAAGCAACGGGAGCTTGTGTCGGAGAGAAGATGCTGAGTGCTGCCAGGCAGCGGAGGTGGTCAATCATGGCTCCTGTGACTGGTGCGCAGTGGAGGCAGAGGTGCTGACAAGGTCTTGAGGAAGGCTCTTGCGTGCTTCCTGCATCCTGCGCCGTGCCCTCTGGAAAGCCTCTATAACACAGCAGGTGACAGCAAGCCGGAATGCATCAGACAGCCTGAGGGAAGGGGAGGGATGACTCTGTCCAGTGAGCGTCATCTCTCCTGGAGCAGGAGCCTCACTTCCTATTACTAAGTTCCACTAACAAAACATCTGGTCCTCACTGCTCTCGTCACCTATTTCTAGCACGGTCTTTGCTTTGTGCATAATGGAATCAGAGACAGAGCCTGTGCATCAGCACCACAAGCTATGCTCAGTGCCAGGCAAGACTGGGCAGCCCAGCCTAGGCTTTGCCCTCCCAGAGTGGTTAACTCTCCTGCCTGCTGAAAGCTGATGCCTCCTGAAGTTTCCAGCTCAAATCAGAACATTTAACCTCTGCTATGGAGTCAGAGAGCTCATGGGGGTTGGAATTATACCCACAGTAATGGATTCTCCTGAAATATCCTGCCCACTCTGTAAACTGGCAGCAAAAATGAGCCAAAGGCTCACCAGGGAGAATGACACTGAAAGCCCTACCCAAAACGTTGTAGACAGAGCTCTGCTGGCTGGAACCTCCAAGCCGGTCCAGTACACTCTGCATGCGCTGCCTCAGGGCACTGCTTTCCAGAAAGGCTCTGCGCAGAAGTACAACAGGAGGTCAGGGCTCCAAAACATAGCACACAAGAGCTCATACTCACTTTGCTGCGCTTACTTAGACTGCTGCAGGCAGTAAAGCCGGAACGTGACGCTCCCTGTTGTCTCTGTGCGAAAACCAAAGCGGCTCAGACGCTCTCCCTGCAAAGATGGGATAAGTCAGAGTAACCATAGCCTGCAACCTGCTGCAGCAGGCTGACCCTGGCGAAAATGAGTGTGCCCCACCAGGAGCATGCCCTCCTGTGGACACACTCTCTCCCTTCCCTGATGCACAGAGAAAGTGAGGTCAGAAAAAGGGCAGACGGTTCCAGGCTGGGCTGAGGGCAGGACCTAAACGCTAGCAAACTGATAGCGCAGTGCTGGAGGAAGGTTTCAATAACTGCATCAGGGCTCATTCCCACACAAAGCTGCTACTAAGATCAACTGGCTCGTTACACCAGCAAGCACCTCTGCAGCTTTCTTAGGAACATGAAATTTCTACCTGCCTCACATCCACCAGCTACTTGCCTCGGGAAACTGTTCCAGGTGCCATACAGCCCAGATTCCTTACAAAAACACAGGACAAGTCTATAGCTGGTTACAAATGCTGACCTGACAGACACTTTTCTGACAGGGCCAGCAAAGGTGGGTGTAAGTCAAGGTAAGTCAAGTTCATGTTCACCCACTTCTCTAAGTTGCACACGCCTCAGAAGGTACAGCACTCTGCCTCAGCCCACACCTCCGTTCATGATCCCAAGCCTCACAGAAGAGACATTTCTTGAGGACAGGACCACTGCTCATCCTTGTTCAAATCTGGTCCATGCTGTCCACAGACAACAGAAGCTGAGAGCATAATCTCCCATCTCCCAGCAAGAGCAATGCCCTGCAGCTCAGCCCACCTTGAAGGTTGATGGTATCCTGATGTAGGTGATGTCCTCCAGCTCTGGAGATCCCCCAATGAAAAACCTCCTCAGCTCAGCGATTGTCCCCAGCTCCACAGGGCGCCAGGTGGGGATGGTGAGCATGTGGAGACCTGACCCAGGACAACAGAACAGCTTAGCAGGTATCACAGAATCACAGAATGATATGGGGTTGGAAGGGACCTCCGGAGATCATCTAGTCCAACCCCCTGCCAAAGCAGGTCGACCCAGAGCAGGTTGCACAGGAACGTGTCCAGGCAGGGTTTTGAATGTCTCCAGAGAAGGAGACTCCACCACCTCTCTGGGCAGCCTCTTCCAGTGCTCTGCCACCCTCAAAGTGAAGAAGTTCCTCCTCATGTTTAGATAGAACTTCTTACGTTCAAGTTTGTGTCCATTTCCTCTTGTTGTGTCACTGGGCACCACTGAAAGAAGACCAGCCCCATCCTCCTGACACCCACCCTTTAAGTATTTATAGGTGTTGATCAGATCCCCCCTCAGTAGTCAGGCTACTGCTATTGTAA
The DNA here is from genome assembly GCF_964106895.1 of Numenius arquata. NCBI lineage: Eukaryota > Metazoa > Chordata > Aves > Charadriiformes > Scolopacidae > Numenius > Numenius arquata. The sequence continues at coordinate 303,132 of NC_133593.1, forward strand.
ACATGGATATGCAGCATCACCCCAGAGCTTTATCACACAAGATTTCATGACAGAACCACAGAAGGAGCAAGGAGAGCAACACATTATGCGTCTAAGCAACAAGACAGAATGGCGCAGCATGCAACAAATCCTTCTTTGCTACCTCACAGACAGCTAACTATCCCCTTGAGTTTGCAGTAAGTTTGCAGATGACAACAAACTAGGTGAGAGTGTTGATCTGCTTGAGGGTTGGAAGGCTCTGCAGTGGGACCTGGACAGGTTGGATCAATGGGCTAAGGCCAATTGTATGAGGTTTAACAAGACCAAGTGCCAGGTCCTGCATTTTGGTCACAACCACCCCAAGCAATGCTAAAGGCTTGGGGAAGAGTGGCTGGAAAGCTGCCCAGCAGAAAAGGACCTAGGGGTGTTGGTGGACAGCCGGCTTAACATGAGCCAGCAGTGTGCCCAGGTGACCAAGAAGGCCAACGGCATCCTGGCCTGTATCAGGAACAGCGTGGCCAGCAGGAGCAGGGCAGTGATGGTGCCTCTGTACTGGGCACTGGTGAGGCCTCACCTCGAGGGCTGTGTCCAGTTCTGGGCCCCTCACTACAGGAAGGCCATTGAGCTGCTGGAGTGTGTCCAGAGGAGAGCCACCAAGCTGGTGATGGGTCTGGAGAACAAGTCACACGAGGAGAGGCTGAGGGAACTGGGCATGTTTAGTTTGGAGGAGAGGAGGCTGAGGGGAGACCTCATTGCCCTCTACAGCTACCTGAAAGGAGGGTGTAGAGAGGTGGGTGTTGGCCTCTTCTCCCAAGGGAATAATGACAGGACCAGAGGAAATGGTCTGAAGTTGCGGCAGGGGAGGTTTAGATTAGATATTAGGAAGAATTACTTTACTGAAGCAGTGGTCAGGCACTGGAACAGCCTGCCCAGGGAGGTGGTGGAGTCACCATCCCTGGAGGTATTATAGAAATGTGTAGGTGTGGCACTGAAGTAATGCCGAGATTGTGGGGGTCTCTTGTGTGTGTACGGTTGGACTCTGTGATCTCAGAGGTCTTTTCCAACCATGAAGATTCTGATTCTGTGCGTATGCAAAGCCCAGGACCAGCTGAATCCATTCCCAAGAGAACCACTCAACTCATTCTCCCAATTAACATTATGCCCCAAGGATGTTTTACCTGGAGATGCTGGCAGCACCAAAGAACCATATCCTTCAACGCGATACCTCTGCCAGAAATCCAGGGACAGGACCTCAAAGTAGAGAACAGGCCATTGAGGGAGACTGTCTGCAAGGAAGAGGAGCAGATCACAGCTTTGTGAGGGAGACTATTGCAGAGGAAAAAAAAATGCTAAATGACCAACTCCACTCATAGGAAGTCCTTTCTGTATTTCTTCTACAATGACTAACCTAGATGTACGTGCGACTATTTTCCCCTGTAAAAGCTGAACCCTCAGATTCGAGGATGAAAACAGAATTATTGATAGGATGTTAAACATTTGGGAAAATTCTTTGTTTTGAAAGCAAGTCCATACTGGTTCCTCAATCATCTTTAAGCAGACAAGACGATCTTTTGCAAACAATGTGATGCCAAACAGGGGAACCTTTTTATCTCTGACCTTTCACATCATTACTAGGGGATAATTAACTTGGATTCTCCTACAGGTCTCCAAGCTTTTCTTTTTTCCACAGTGAAACAAACTCATTGTGTTTATTTTAGGCTGAAAACTCATTAGTGTTGGTTGAATACTCAAATACAATGTGAACATTGGATTCAAGTGGCAAGGCATGCCAGAAAGCTGCCCCTAGCAATTACAATCCAAAGAGCAAGGGGGTTGGTGAGGAAGCAGCAGTACTGTAGTGAAGCAGCAGGAACAGGCAGCAGAGAATCCCAGCTTAAAATAGAGCTGGAAGTTTCAAAGTGACATAAACTATACAATGATTGTACAGGTCACTGAGTGTGTCTACAGACATAAGACTCAAGAGTTTTAGTTGTGTACAAAAAAGCTGCCTGTTTCTTCTGCTGCAGAGTCTTGGGGCTCCGTGCAGTACACTGGCCACGGCGATGCAGGGTGGCACGCCAGGCATTCCGAGACAGACAAGCTGCCATCCAAGTGGTTTTGCAACCGGATAAAGCTGAATACAGCCTGGAAGCAAGGCAACATCAATGAATCCATACAAATGCTAATGCATTGCTGGGCAGGGCAAATATAGTATGTGTCCAGAGGTTGTGTGGCGATAGGGTAAACATTTGCTGAACGGGCAACATTCCCTTTTGTTTAAATCCGTCATGTCATCTTGGTGAGGGGCCAGCAACATGCCAGACAGCATGACGCCTACAGTGTGATCAAAAGATTTCAGAGTTTCCCATTTCAGAGCAACAAGGAAACACACCTTCTGATTCATCTCCTTGGGTGAAAAACATCTCCAAAGTGAAGGGGTAGCAGAAGTATGCCACGTTATCCTAGAACAGGAACAGGACAGAGATCAGATTCCTGGACAAGAGAATTCATCACTAGCATTGCAGGGGGCACAGAGAGCAGGCAGAAAAGAACTAATGGTGACAAAGAGGTAATGATGCCCAAACAAGATCAATCACATCACACTAACAAACACCTGACACCTGCATACACTCCCAAGTTCCGTGTTGATGGAACAGGCTATTAAAAATAATGAAAAAGGGGAAAGAGCAACACATCTCAAATGACAATTCAGCCAGTTGCATAACTACTGCACTGTAGTGATCTGCACTGCACTGTGATCTTCACAGGAGCCAAGCAAAATACCTCAAACAATGGTATTATTGAAATGTTGTATGATAATCATTTTTGTAAGATGCAAACTAGCTCACATAAAATACATTAAAAATTTGATAAAATGAAAAATTTTTAAGAGAGGAGCAGCAGACAGCAATGGAACGACCTTCCCAGATAGGAGGAGGGGTTCATTTTGAGAAATCAATCTAGAGAACTTCGTGCATTCCTGCCCCAGGCAAGCCACAACAATGCTTCATTAACTCTGAGCATTTGAGAACACAAAAATCAAAGCTCCAAAGGCAAGCAATCATCCAGAAGGAATTAAAAAGTGAGGTTCCAGAAACTGCTCTGAAGCAGTTTTACTTGGACACAGTGGCACCCTGAAAAACGGCAAGTATAACTAGAATGAGGAGAATCCCAAATATGCTCTGCCCTTGAAAGGAGCTCTCAAGTCAGGACCTTTGCCGAATGTATCTGTAGCTTGTTACATGTGTTCCACTTCAGAGAACACCTGTTTAAACTGCTCTGTAGGTCTGAAAGCATCCTTACCCAGCCCACCTTCTTGGTGGCACACGTCTGTGTCACTCCTGAGAGCTGCTGGAACGTGGGGCTCGACCACCCTGGGATAAGAGGAGAACGTGAGCACAGTAGTGAATACTTTGGGCAAGAGAGGACTCACAAACCAGAGCAGCTCAAAGGAGAATGTCAGCCCCAGATGACTGGCATAACATAACATCACCCACACATATTTCCCTTGGTGTGTCCCACCCCATCTTGGTCTTGTTTCAGGCAACAGCTGCTCCCCAGAACGCCCTGAACTATCGATGAAACGCACCAACTCCATCTTAAGAGAAAAGTATAACCTTATCTAATTGTACCGAGTAGCAAAAGTTGTACCTCTTTGGACAAACATCAGGGGATAACCAGAGAGGGGAGCCAGAGCCATAACTTCCGGGGAATTAAACATGGAGCAGGATGTGCGTGTTAGAGCTGGGAACCCTATGTATCAGTCAAAATTTAATATGGTAGTGTGAGCACAAAACATGAGAACGTGATGGTGAGCACTGAAATCAGACAAGGTCACTGCTGAGATGGAGAGGACAGGAAGGCTATTCTCTGCAGTACAAGGAATGAACTTTGGGTAGATTGCTGGACACCATCACCACTGGTTGACAAGCCAATGGACCTCTATGTCCTAGCCTGATTTGGAAGAGACAAGAGGGGAATATGCTACTTTCTCCCAGACGTGAGTTTAGTTCAAACAATCGAGTTCTGCAATTTTAACTCTGAAGACCTCTGACTAGATCCCAGCCTGGACATTAACATTTACTGACCTTCAGCAGAGCTGATCTGATGGACCAGCCAAAGCATGCTTCATTCCTTAAACTGCTGTGATATGGCTGGAAATGTGAATACTTACTGCTAGGCAGCTCCAGGAAGAAATGAACATAAAGGTTGTCATACTCATAGCCTTGTGCTGAAACTGAAAAGAGAGAATGAACTTCAGCTGCTTGCTTCTACACAAACTCCTCCAGTACTCACTGCAGATTTTTGGGAGAGCCAGCACCAATAACCTCAGGGACAATCAGTTACTGCTGGAACGTGGGAAAAGCCAGTCTTCAAAATAACTGAATATGACCCTCAGAGAAGATTTCCTTCTCTAGACTAGTCCTGTCCCCATATCACTAACCAGATTAGGGAGGTCACACATTTAATTGCTTTCTTTGCTATAATTTCTATTAACTTCCCAATCTGCTCTCCATTTTTTCAGATCTGTATGTCTTCCTAGAACAGCTGCAGTATTTGTAACCTCCAATCTGTAAATGTCACTCAAGGGGTTAGTCTGTAAAAACAGGGCAGGAGAAGGAGGAAATAAAGGATTCTAGGGAGAGAATCACCTGCCCTGGACTGGCCTGTGATCCAAGAATCCTGGGACCCTTCATAGCCTCAGCCATCCCAGCAGACATAGATTTGCCCATATAGTTACTGTTTATAATAAGGACTCACCTATTTCTCCATTCACAAAAAGTCGTAGTGTACCAGGAAGAGTCTGTAAGAATGAGCAGATAAACAAGATAAAAGAGCTCAATGACCACTGGTGGAACCTCATACAATCCCCTCCCAGCAGGGTCTCACCCAGGTACTTCACAGATGTTTGCATGTAAATGATTCGCTCTGCTGGCCAGGTAGGAGTCACGACTTCCCATATCACTTTCCAGAAGTGAACAGTCCCTCTGGAGAGAGGCTCTCTAGAGAGACCAAATTCCTCTACTGCAGGAGTTTACTATTCTGTAAATCAGTCTCTTACAGACTTCAAGGTGGATATAAAATGTAGTGAGAAGTCACTTGCAGAAATCATAGTCCTGTTTCTCCTGTAGTGTTCATGCACTTGCCCAAGGTGGGGGGAGTAGGGAGAAGCATCAGACGAGCTGAGACACTCCATCGAGGTACAAGAAAGTACAACTTTCACACTTTGGCAAACAAGATTTGAGCAAAAAAGATTGCAGTCTGGGTAATTGGGTGAGAAGGGAAACTGGAAACTGTGCATGAGTTTGGAGGTGGAAGGAGCTGTTTACTTGAAGAAAGTGGCACAAAGACATGTTTGACATTCAAGAAGTTAACAGCGATCACTATCCCAAATGATATAAACCCTCCTTTATTCTTAAAGTATTAAGTAAAATGCCTTCAGACAATGCATGCAGTCTCCTAGAGACTGCAGCGTTCAGCATGCTCTGCTGCTGGTCCAACAGATACAGGATGGATCTCTGCAGGCCCCACGTCCATTGCAACCTGTCCCTTTTGAACCAATTTTCTGTTGGAAGCCACAAGGTAAAAGCTGCCAACACACCCCCAGAATGAAACAGTCTTTGGAGACTGTGGTACAAGCCACAGCCACGCTAACCAGGCCAACAGTCTCCAAAGGCAGCAGTGCTCCAGGTCCCTGCCAAATGCTGCTGCTACTCACCATTTCAAATTCTGAGCCTACGAGACCACTGAGATATTCCTTGTGCCGACCGTACAGCTGAAAACACAGAACAAGCGGATTAGAAAAAGCGTCTTTTTGATTATGTATGTTTTTACTTATTGCAAAAATTGTAATGGATATAACTTAAAACCAATTTAAATTGTTGACAGGCTTAGCTTAACTGTTAGGGCAGAAATAGAGAATATAAGAGTCTAATAAAACAAAGATGCATAACTGCTAACACTGCATGGAACTTCAGCTTCAGAGAAGACCTCCCTAAGGGCCAATCTAAAGAAAAGAGAAGCTCTGAAGAATCAGATCTTAAATGACATGTTAAAAACACAGGCATAAACTATTCTAATTAAGTCAACAGATTGGAGATCAGTGTAGTGAAATCATGATTTCCTTATTGACCACAAAAACAATAAAGGAAACAAACAAATGAAAAACTAAAACATTAAGTAACTTTATAAACTGCCACAGCCCAACAGGCAATTCAGAAAGATTAAGACAAAAAACAGGATTCCAAATACCCTGGGACATTACGGTTAACAAGAAATCATTCAATAAGTATAAAGGCAGCAAAAGGAAAGGGTTTGCCCACTGCTCAAAAGGGCAGGAAAACCATTGGCAGGTGATACTAGAAAGGCACAAATTTAGGTGGTTTCTTGCATCAGTTCTCACTACATAGATCCCCGCAGTGAGAGGCCAACACAACTAATAACAGATGAGGCCTCTACCTAGAGTAATGAATGAAGCGGTCAGGGAGTACTCAAATTGCTGGTCATGATGACACTCACTGCCAGCAACATTCATTTTGTCAACTTTAGGTGTGTACAGCACTAACAATTACATCTACATGAGGGTCTGAGCTCCCTCTGTCAAATCAGGAGAACTAGTCAATATGATCAGTGGAGGCTGGTCCTTACGTCTCTGAACACACACTGCTCACGCTCCTCCTCCTCGGGCTGCACTTGGACAGACGCATTCTCAATGGTGTACTTCCACACCTCTCGCTTCTCTCCATCCAGCTCGATCCTGCAGAGCCCCAAAACACATGGGAAAAACTCCCCCATTAGGCAGAGAACAGGCACAGGCAGCAACAGCATCAACTGTGCCATGCTGACACAGCTGTCCCCTCTCCACCAGGCCTGTGCAGTAACACAAGGGCACTAACTTGTTCCCAAGTGCCTGCCAGCATCAACGACTCAAAAAGGGAGAGTCTCTTGTGTCCAGCATATGCATAATCTGTATCCATAGGGACTGGCACCAAACCCCACACATCACACACGCAGTGACACCAAGCACAAGTACGCAATAATCTTGTCTTAAAAATCTCTGGAATAAAACTAAAAACTATCCCTCAATTTAAGCGCTGATCCACTACCTGAAGGGTGACGGGGAAACAGCCATTTCAGTCTTCTCTATCAGTCCCACGAGAGGTACCAGCTATGTCCCACTCACCGGTAGGCTCCTTTGCTGCCACTGAAGTCAGGCTTCACTGTGATCACCCCATTCCCATCCACCTTGATTGTGCAAAGAACATGTTCATACTCCCTGTGACCAAGCCTAATGGAAGACAACAAGAAACACAGTCTAAATAGAGAACGTGGGCACTCTCTTGCTCTGGAACAGCAGAGCTGGGATACAGAAGGGAACAAACACACCCATACATTATTCCTACATATTCCTACAGTAGTTTAAGAAGCCTTTGGAAAGGTATTCTCAGTTACCTCCCAACTGGGGAAAAAGGCAGAAAGAAACAGAAGCCTGAGTTACTAAGCTCTTGGAATTCTCTCCCCTTAACTAATGAAAGAAACAGGAGATTTGAGTAAGGAGGGAAGATGCATTTCCTTAAGATCACTTCAGGATTTTACTTACTTCCCATAAGGTCCCAAGTCTCCCATGATGTACATGGTCTGGACAGGAGTGTTAATCACATGATTGTTCTTTATAAATTCTTCTGAGGGTTCCCAGGTGATGATTTTCGACTTTAGAGAACTTGCTTCTCTGTCAACAGTAGAACAGCACAGGTGCCAGCTCAACTCAGCAGTCTGGCACAGGCAGAACTGAAGCCCCCATGACGAGGAGTCAAACTGACGGGTTCCAAGCGCAATGCAGCTCAAGCCACCAACTTCCACAGACCAGGCTGCTCTGCAGCTCGGGCACCAGCACCAGGACACGTGCGTTAGCAAACTCCAAGCCCCAGTTTGCGCTCACATTGGCCTACGGTCTTGTCTTCTTCGCCTCACATTGGCCATCCTCTCTGCCAGATACGATGGCACCTCACGATCTGAGTCAGTTACCTTCTGGCAGTGCTGGAAGAGAGAAACAGATGGGAACCAGCTTAATTATAACAGGACATCTTTCCCAAACACAGCTCCGCTCTTGGAGGAGAGAACGGGTACGTACATACACACATGCAAGGACAAACTGCTTAAAGACTGTAGATTTCATTTGCTGCTCTTGTGGCAAAGTACAGCTAAACTCACCTAGCAAGTTACCTACAGAGCAATGCTACAAAGCCAAGTCCCTCCAAGCTGTCTCTGACCATAATTCTGAAACAGGGAGACCTCATGCCAGGTCTGGGGCACCAGGTGAAGTTGCTTTGCAGAAGCAGTATGTTCTCCTGCATACAGGATATCTGGCTTGCTTCTGCATGGCCAAGAACTGACAAACACTTCCTCTACAGTAGAACTGGAGGTGTTGACAGACACTTCTGTATAGATTATGCGGAACTAAGCGCTGGTACCTCCTCTAGGTTGGTGAATCGGTCATGATCAGTGTAGGTGAAGATGCGATAGTTCTTCCGACCTCCAGACTTTTCCAGTTTCAGGATGTCCTCATGGTACTGCCGGTCCAGGGGAGTCTGGCAGGCTGACTCATTTTGGTACAGATCCACCTCAAACTGAGAGCACCACAGGTAAAGCACAAAAGCTGCTTTTCACCACCACCGTTGAGATTTCCAAAGCCACCACAGAGAGACAAGATGCTCTGGGAATCCCAGCCAACAGCCCAAGCTCCGGAGCAGCTCCAACACCACTCATGGATGCTGCAGCCGACAGCACCCACCAATGCCTACCAGGAGGGACCCGAGGAGAGCAGCTCACCCCGAAGCAGGAGACCCTGCGGGGAGGCAGGGCAGGGGGGCCCGTCGGGCGGCACAAGGAGAATGAGCTCCCCCAGGCCGCGCCCCGGCCCGCCGCCGCACACCCACCTGGCTGAAGAGCTTCTCCTGCCACCCCACCTCGGCCTCCTCCTCCTCCTCCTCCTGCGGGGGCCGCCGAGCACCTGCGGGAGAGGGCCTGGTCACCTCCGGCGGCGCTGCCCCCGCCCGCCATCCCCCGGACCCCACGTACCGGTGGCGGCGCGGTCGGCCAGACCCAAGAGCTCGGGGCCGGCGAGCGGCGGCGGGGCCCGCGGCAGGAGGGGCCCAGCCGAGGCCACCCGCTGGATGCGGACCCTGCAGGGGAGGCGAAAGGGGGGGAATGGTCAGGACGGGCCGAGGGCCGGGGCAGAGCGGGGGGCGGCGTCTCACCGGAGGCGCAGGTTGCGCAGGGGGTCGCGGGAGCGGTAGACGGCACCGCCCGCGTCCGCGCTCCGCAGCGGCTCCGCCATGGCCGCGCCGCCGCCTCACCGTGGAGACGGGCGGGCGGCGGCACAGCGCCCCCTGGCGGCCGGAGGGCGCACGGCGGCCGCGCTCCCCCTTCCCCCTCCCCAGCCGGGGCGGCGGCCGGGCCCGCTCCCCCTCCCCGGGCACGGCAGGTCCTGGCCCGGCCTCGGGGAGGTGCGGCCCCGGTCACCGCGGCGGCAGCGCAGCGGGTCCCGCAGCACGGAGTCAGAGAATGACAGAAGGGTTTGGGTCGGAAGGGACCTTAAAGCCCCCCCAGTGCCACCCCCTGCCCTGGGCAGGGACACCTCCCACCAGAGCAGGCTGCTCAAAGCCCCGTCCAACCTGGCCTTGAACCCCTCCAGGGACGGGGCGGCCACAGCTTCTCTGGGCAGCCGTTCTGTGATCCTGTGCTGCCTCCTTCTCCAGGGACCACGCTCCTGCTGTCCCTCCTGCCAGCACTAGCACTTGGGCAGCTGTGTGACAAGGTGGAGCTTATCTAAGCCAAAAACTTAATTTGCCAAAAAAGCCCCACTCAGGTTCCCAATTCCCTGTGCTGTTGCACGCCCAAGCCTGCTTATGAGAGATTTGGGACTGTCCTGCTGGGGACAGAACTGCCTTCATGGGCAGAAGCCTGCATTTAAGATGATTCAATGTGAAGAGGCAACCAGAGCCCCATCCCCAGGAGGTGAAGACGGTCACCACCACCCCCAACAGCAAGCTGTGGCTCCGCTCTGCTAGTGCTGAAACTACACAGAACATGCAATCAGCTTAAAGAGAGACAAATTGAAAGCACAAGTCTTCAAACTGTTCTGTCATTTATTCAAGTAGTTTTTAATTGTTGACTTCCTTCTGCAACTGCCACTTCCAGCCATTTGTTCTCTCCAGGTGGCAATGTCCTTCAATTAAAATCAATTTTATGACATCCTACAGGCTATTATTTCATCCTACATGATGAAATATATATATGAACCTGCATTATTTATTTTTTTTGCATACACTACAGAAAAGGCATTAAGAAAATCCTACAGCTGTCCTACATCACTGAACAGAACACGAATGAAACATGTCCCGAGGTCTATGTGAGGGTAAACTCTTGGCTAAAGACTTGCCTCTTAAAGAACTTGTCGTCTTTGTGAAACAGCAAATGGAGTTTAGTGTGGGCTCCGGATGCCGCGCAGAGCAATAACTGGAGAGATAGCTTCTTTTCTGCAGGGACAGGGTGGATGCAAAATACAATCCTCCTTTCTAGGCCTGAGAAGCATTGGATGCTCAAGAACAATGATGTTTTCTAAAACATTCTCGCTGACCTGAAGACCAACCTCACCCTGCATTTCATCAGTTCCCTTCTTAGGTCAGGTTCCAATATCTGATGGAACTCCTGGGCTGCACACTGTGTACTGCGCAGGATTCCAGTATCTTTGATGGGATAGCCTTGCTGGATGTAGCTGGTGCACTGTGTGGTCACATACTCTACCATTTCAGATGTTTCCATTTTATTTTTTTTTCTATCCAGTCACCTGGCAAAGAATGGGCACATTCAGCCTGTCTAAACAAGTTTTCCATCATGTCATAGGGCATTAGTATGTTTTCAGGTACTTGGAGGATTTTCTCCATTAGATCAGACACAACATCATGTATTTGCTTGGCATTCCAGACCACTTCAGTCAACCCTTCCTGAGGATATAGTTTTGAAAAGTTAAGCCCACAACCATGTAGGTGAGTGGACTGGAAGAAATCCATGAAGACCCAGCAAATGCCACTTTCACTCTCGACTAGGTTCCAGGCCCATTCAAACCACAATCCACTATGACAAAAATTCTGAGCTTCATCAACCACAATGTATTTCACTTTTGGGAATGACCTGCTTCTGAAGGCAATACGCGTCACAGACTGGCAGATCTGACTCTGAAAAAAAAACCCAAACCAAAACACAAAAACCCCCCTATGGTAAATAAAAAGAAGCTGTGACAGATGATTCTGTATCGACTGTCTCCGTGTCTCAGTGGGTTCTTACTTGGAGGGCTACTGCTGCTTACTTTCTAAAAATGCCAAACTTCCTATCTCATCTCAGCTGCAGCATGCTATTATCATTTTCCTGATGGAAACATTTATTCCAGTGGATTGGCACAGCCTGCACAGCCCCCATCAACTGGCTGTGGCTCTACCCTAGGAGGATGCTCAAGCCCACCCTTCCTACACAGGGACTGCATGGCGAGGCTCCCCAGGGGTGTCCCTCAGCCCCAGGGAAGGCAGCGTGGTGCCCGAGCTCCCGCAGGAAGGACGGGCTCCTGTATTCCCCCAGGCTGAGCAGGGGCTGGCAGCGCTTCTGCCGGGCCAGTCAGCCAGTGGGACAGTGCCAGCTTCCATCTGAGGCAGCAACAAAGAAAGGCAGCTGGGTAGTTTTGGTGTCAGCACTGGCTGTAACAGACTGTTAAAAGGCCATCGTCTTTCGATGGTCTAACGCAACCCAGCAATGACTGAACGTGGGATTCTCACTGTAGCCAGGGAACGCCGAGTCTGGGCCAGAGCTCAGCTCAAAAATACCGTCGGTATTAACACCTTTCTTGAGATGATTATTGTGTGTTGGTGTCAGCCAAGGTTATGTATTTGGCAAACAGATGCAAAATCAGCAAGGCTTGTGCTCTATGTACAGGGGATGGAATGAAAGAAAAAGGGGGAAAAACACATTATTGCTTACTCCACAAACTTCTTCAAGGGTTGATTTTCACAAATGTAGATGCGTATTTTCTCAATGACCTTCAAAGCCACGATTGTTTTCCCTAATCCAGGAAGACCAGGGACAAATTGCTTCTTGACTTTGTGCAGGTTCTTGGAGAGCAGCTCACACTGTTTGAGAGTGAGAAGGTTGAAAATCTCACAGCTGAGGAGGTCCCTTAAGTAGGACCTAAAGCTCAGCACAAGGATCACAAGTGCACGCAGGAATGCAGGGGTGTCCCTGGAGGTGAGGGTGTAATTCTCTGGGTACAAGCTAGCAGAACCACACAGGTTTTCTTGGTTTTCTTGCTGGGGAACATCATACTCTGCAACTTCCATCTGGTTCTTTGTACCATTCAGGTGCGGTATTTGGGGAATCACACACACTTTTGACTCATACCCCCCAACATTGACTAGTTTCTGCTTTAATGCATAAGCGGTTTCTCTCCAGTTTTCAAACTCACAGAAGAGGTATCCTCGACTACAGCATACAATACTGGATACACGTTTTCAGCTACTAAGAGAGCAGCACACAACATCCTGTTTTTTTGGCAATCCAGTGCCAACAGCCCAGCTCCTTGAAAATATCAGTACCCCCTTGTTAATTGGATGGATCTGTTTTTTCATTAAATCCTGTAATCCAGGATACTCTGAGAACAGGTCGGTGCAGATGGTTTCTGGCTTCCATTTGATTTCATTAGAACCCACTAGAAAAAAGAAATAAAAAATTATAAGAAAAAATACAGCAAATAATTTACTCATCACACCAGCTGCTGGAGGAATATATTATACCATATAATATAATACAGGTCATCAAAGTAAATGATCTAGCGTGAGTAAAAAATTCAGCATTACCAGGATAATCTGTAAGGATTTTTTATATGACTAAAAGAGATGTAAACTCCATGCTTCAGGCATGCCTGACTTCTAAATGGAATAAGAAAAAGTCTCATTGGAGGGATCTGCCTCCTTTCTACCTGCCTTCTTGTTATTTAGGTATTCCTCTGATATATGTGTTGCTGCCACAGTGAGACCTGGGGTTGAACCAGATGGAGCAGCCTACTTGCAGCGTCTCCTACGCTCCTGACCACTAAAACACAATGCATATAGCAAGGGAAAAGGCACCCAGGAGCATGATTGGTCTCTTTATGTATAGATTCACATTCCTATTAAATATAGGGAAATACATGAAGATACCTTTCATCCCAACAGTAAATGTGGTGCTCCTCCAAAATAACAATTTTAAAAAACATTAACACACACTGTCTCTTAAATTTACAGCTTAAATTACAGCTACGCACATTCATAACACACAGACAAATCTCAAATACAAGCACACAGTTACACTGACGGTGTCACTGCTTCCCATTTAAAAACCACATTCTCACCAAGAAACAGCAATTGCATATCCTGTACCAAAGCACGATTAACCTATCAGTGCATCAACCACCTGAGAGTAATCCTGAAAACAGGGGCAAAAAGATACCAAAATTACAAAAATAACTAGAAAAATTAGCAACTAATACAGACCTCCATCGGTCAGAATTTGGAAAAAAAAGTAATCCCTGGACTATGCTTAATGAAAAAGTATCTGTTCACTACTGATTGGAGTGGTCCTGATACTGCGCAAGAACCTGGAATTCCGTGTCTCTCCCACGTGTCCCAGAGCTGGCCCCAAAGCCCCAGCCCTGCTCTGCAGGGACACTGCAGGATTTACATTGCCTTTGGCTACTTCTCTTCCCTCCTCTCTCAGGGCTTGGTATGTGGGAGTATCTGTTGCTCAGCAACCATCGCTGCATTTACAGCTGAGGTGTGTCTGAAATAGTCAGTGTCTTCACCAGAAAACAGAACCAAGGCAAGGTTCTCTGCCCCTGCAGGGTCAGCACCGAGCTTTACTTTCCTGCGTGTGTCCCAGCCTGAAGTTCCCTTGTGGCAGTGAGCAGAGTGCCAGGATTCACCCACTGGGTGAGACAAGTGTCTAAGGTGATGAGACATCCCCCACCGAAGCACTCGACAAACGAGCACCATGGCATTGCTGATACCAAGTCATGGAGGGCGTACTGAGTTTGCAAGGCCTCAGGTTGGAGGTTTGTCTCATTGCTTTGTTTGAGTTTTTGTTGACCTGTCTGGAGCTCTGTTTTCATTTGGTGTTCCTGTAGTAGCATTTTTTATACTAACCAGGTGGCTGTGGATAATAACCATCAATTTATACAGACAGTAGCAACAAACAGGTCTTCTGCACAGGGTGAGATCTTTCTGCCTCTAACACGATGATGCAGGGCGCAGAAACACAGGTCTGGTAGGACAGCAGAGGTCTTGAAACGTGGGATACAGGACGCAGGGCTGAATTCAGGCGTGTGGTGGTGAGAGACAGAACACAGGAGATCCCAAGGCCAGCAACAGCTCTCAGGTGGTCGGATAAAGAAATGCAGCCCCAGAGCTGGACAAACCTGGGTTTAAGGGTAACGGAGAACGATTATCTAACTTCTCTGAAACACACCGTGTTTCCTAAACTCCAGTGGAGCTGTGAACTCGCAGACCAGTAAGAAAGTACAAGGTGTAAAGTGCATTAGCAAATCTACAGCAAATGACCCCAAGCGGATCCTGGAGTAGGAAAAAGAATCCATTAGCATCAGCTCTGTACTCCTGAGGAAAGCACTGGGAATGCTGATGACCTGCCCTTACAACCCTGGGAAGACCGGAGCCATCAGCAGCAGGATCCTGAATGGCGGTGGAAGGCTAAGCCAGGAACAGGGAAACATGTAGGTAGCTATTATTATTACTTTTTTTCACAGTGGTCTTAATTTATTTTCTTTTTCTTTCTTTATCTGTAATAATTACATCTTGACTAATAATAATTCCTTGATTAGACTCCTTAGATTTCAATTATGCTAGAAATTAATTATTCTCTCTCTCTTCTGTGTCCATAGGAAGATTTCTGAGTGTAACAGGGGGCAGACAGTGCCCAGACCCCTGAGACACTGTGTATATTCTCAGCAATTGTGTGCATTGGGGATTATATTTAGTGGCAAAAATGGGAGAAGAAATCGAGACACCTGAAAAATCAGGGAAACCAACATTCATGGAGCAGCTGCATCTTCTAAATACCCTAACAGTTGTGTGCCTAAAATCTTGTCTTTGTATCACATTATCTTCCCAGAAGTTCTATCAAATACAATCTTAAATTAAGAAAAAAAAAAAAAAAAAAAGCAGAATAAACATTTTACCTGGGTAGAGGGAGTCTTGGAGCTCGGACGCACACCGGAGACCAACTTCTGAATAAACTGGCCTGATAAGAGGAGGACCGTTTGACAAACTGAGCTCATTCTTAAATTGATCAGCCAGATGTGAAAGATCTTGGGGGAAGAAAATAGCATGTTACATCCATCTAAATCCTTCCATATGAACTTTTAAAACCTAGCCCTACAGAGTAACTATAATGATTAATTTAAAACCTCCTGTTATGGTTTAAAAAAAATCCATAACAATTTATTGTCATTTAGACAATTATTCTATGACCTAATGATCCCTCCAGCTCTGGGGCCACCAACAGCAGAAGGACATGAACCTGCTGGAGAGGGGCCGGAGGAGACCATGGAGATGCTGGGAGGGCTGGAGCCCCTCTGCTGTGAGGACAGGCTGAGAGAGTTGGGGAGGTTCAGCCTGGCTCCAGGGAGACCTTAGAGCAGCCTTCCAGTACCTGAAGGAGGCCTACAAGAAAGCTGGGGAGGGACTTTTTACAAGGGCATGTAGTGATAGGACAAGGGGTAATGGCCTCAAACTGAAAGAGGGGAGATTGAGATGAGAACTCAGGAAGAACTTCTTTGCTGTGAGGGTGGTGAGAGCCTGGCCCAGGTTGCCCAGAGAAGCTGTGGCTGCCCCATCCCTGGAGGGGTTCAAGGCCAGGTTGGACGGTGGTGGAGGTGTCCCTGCCCAGGGCAGGGGGTGGCACTGGATGGTCTTAAAGGTCCCTTCCAATCAAAACCATTCTGTGATCCTATGAAATCCATGGTCGGAATAAACTCTCTAGGACTCGCCACACAGGTCTTGTTGTGGAGCAGCGGAATGAAAAGCAGGACACAGCTTTTGAAGGGGAAAGATTTCACAATGAAACGGGACAACATGCCTTAAAACGAGCAAAGCCTTGCACCCCTGCTACTTCAAGACAGCCTTTAACAACCATGGACCCACACCGGCTGTGCAAGGCGACGACCCGGTAGACATCTGAAATGTGTGTGAGCCTCAGAACGGGGGAGCGGTTTGCGACCTGCTGCACAGTGCGCGCTGCGTGCCGCGCTGCAGGCTTGAAAGGGCTTTTCTCTACTTCAAGCTGATCTCTGAAATGTTGTTGACTTCGTTACAGGTGTTATTAGTACAGGTCAGTGTGACACCACCATTACAGCTGAAATGATAATTTTACTTCAGTGCTGGCATGTGACTTGTGCCAAGATGCTGGATCTACACAGATCAAACAGGGCATGGAGACTGATCCTCACTAGTGCACCCAGCACTGGGGATTTCACTCCACAGGGATCAGCACCAGCAAGGACTTTCCCAAGCCGTGTGGGATTCCAGGTCTCAGTGTTTTCGAGCTCCCCAGGTGCGGGGACAAAGAGAAGCGAGACCCGGGCACTTGACCCAAGCTGCCAACAGGATTATTTCATATCATGAATGGCACATCCAAGTTTGCTGAGAAATCAGAAAGCTTGGCACATCAGAAAGTTTGCTGAGGAATTCTCTCTCCCTTGATGGCTGGGGTCCTGAGAACCCCTTGCCCCAGTGCTGGAGCCCTGAGCCCTTCCCTTCCTCCCGAAGCCGCAGCGCTCGCAGGGTCCCACATGGGCTGTCCCTGCGGGGAGTGCACGGCTTCCTACTCATATAATTCTTGTATATTTTACATTAGGATCGGGATCAGGATAGGGTTACAATCAATGGCTCAATGTCCAGGTGGCGGCCAGTAACGAGTGGTGTTCCGCAGGGGTCGGTACTGGGACCAGTACTGTTTAACATCTTTGTCGGTGACATGGACAGTGGGATAGAGTGCACCCTCAGCAAGTTTGCTGATGACACCAAGCTCGGTGGCGCAGTTGACACGCTGGAGGGAAGGGATGCCATCCAGAGGGACCTAGACAGGCTGGAGAGGTGGGCTCGTGCAAATTGCATGAAGTTCAACCAAGCCAAGTGCAGGGTCCTGCACCTGGGACGTGGCAACCCCAGGCACAAATACAAGTTGGGTGGAGAATGGCTGGAGAGCAGCCCCGAGGAGAAGGACTTGGGAGTGCTTATGGATGAGAAGCTCAACATGAGCAGGCAGTGTGCACTGGCAGCCCAGAGAGCCAACCGTGTCCTGGGCTGCATCAGGAGAAGTGTGGCCAGCAGGTCTCGCGACGTGATTCTGCCCCTCTACTCTGCGCTCGTGAGACCCCTCCTGGAGTACTGTGTCCAGCTTTGGAGTCCTCAACACAGAAAGGACATGGACCTGTTGGAACGGGTCCAGCGGAGGGCCACGAGGATGATCAGAGGGATGGAGCACCTCTCCTATGAAGACAGACTGAGAGAGCTGGGGTTGTTCAGCCTGGAGAAGAGAAGGCTCCGGGGAGACCTTATAACAGCCTATCAATACCTGAAGGGAGCCTACAGAAGAGCTGAAGAGGGACTCTTTGTCAGGAAACATAGTGACAGGACAAAGGGTAATGGTTTTAAATTGGAAGAGAAGAGATTTAGATTAGATATAAGGAAGAAATTCTTTACAGTGAGGGTGGTGAGACCCTGGCCCAGGTTGCCCAGGGAAGTTGTGGCTGCCCCATCCCTGGAGGGGTTCAAGGCCAGGCTGGATGGGGCTTTGAGCAACCTGCTCTAGTGGGAGGTGTCCCTGCCCAGGGCAGGGGGGTTGGACTAGGTGATCTTTAAGGTCCCTTCCAACTCTAACCATTCTATGATTCTATGATCAATACTGGTTCTTTAGCGTTACTGTGAGTTATTTAGTCTTATCCTATTAAACCTATTTATATTTCAGCCCTCGTGTTTCCTGGCTTTCCCCAATTCCCCTTCCCGTGTGGGGAGGGGTCATCGAGTGAGACAATAATTGTCCAAACGACAATAAATTGCTGCGGGTCCCTCAAACCGTAACACGGGAAAATAAAAAATCGTTATTTGCAACGCACAGGCGAATCGGAGTATTGCAAAGATACCCACAGACGTCATGTTAATTATCGTTAATTTATTGGGCTCTAATCGTTCTCTCGAAGCTACACACGGATCCCAGCGCTCCCGCCGGGCGGCAGCGGGCCGGGCACCGGGGCGGCTCCGCCGAGCGCTGCCGGGGCCGCCCCGCGGGACCCCGGGCCGATCCCCCGCCGGGTCTGGCGGTGGCAGACGGCTCCGGGGCTCGGTCGCGCCCGTCCCGAGGAGCGGCCCCGGTGCGCGCTGCCGCCGGCCGGGCCCGCGCTCCGCCCGCTGCCGGGGGGGCCGGGTCCCACCTCCCGCCCCCGGCGCCGCGAGTCCCGGTGCCCCCCGCTCCGAGCCTCCCGCGGCGGCCCCGCCCCGCCCCGCAGACACCGGGCGCTGTTATTTCAAATAGTTTAATTTTAAAAATATTCTATTCAGTGCTAAAATAACTTTCCACTTCCACGCGCGGCCGCGCCTTCGGCTTCGCCAGGCTCGATCACAGACTCGGCGGGACATGCAGTGGCGGCGGGGGGCCGGGGGGCGGCGGGAGCAGCGGGGCGGGAGGGGGTCCCTGGGAGGGGGCCGGCACCCTGCGCCTCCTGCCCCGTGCGGGGACGGGGGGGTACCGAGGCCGGGGCGGGGCTCCCCCGGCTCCGGGGGTGGGGGCGGGGGGAGCGCTCCCGTCTCTCCCGACGCTCATGGCTTAAACCAGCAGCTTATTGCACGGCGTCCCAGCGGCCCCCCCGCCCGCTCCCCCCGGCTCACAAGGGCAAATCACTCGGTGCAGGTGGAAGGCGGCCATCCCCGCACGGGGCGGGGGGGGGGGGGGGGGGCGGCCAGGGCGGCGAGAAGCAGGCGAACCGCCTCTGCCAGCGCCCGGAGAGCGGGAGCCCCGCGGAGACCCCCCTGCCAGGGTACAGCTCAGCAGGGACAGGGGGAGCCAATAAATAGAGGCAGATTTGCAGGTGCCGGTGGCAGCCCCGTGTGCCCGGGGAAGTCCGGGGGCTGGCGGAGGCTCCTGCCCGGTGCCGGGCAGGGCAGGGCGGGATGGTGAGTGGCGGGAGCGCCCGTCCTCAGGGAACGGGCGGGCGGAGGGAGCACTCTGTCCCCCCGGGGGGGCAGGCGGCTCTGCGAGGGGCTGGCGAAGGCGCTCTCCCCGGGGACGGGCAGGCTAGCTCTCCGAGGCCGTGTGGCACACAGAGTTCTGATCGGCACAAAATCTCTTCAGAGGCGGCGCACCAGAGTCCTCCTCCTCTTCAGTTACCTGCAAGAGCCAGAGGTCACAGGCAGCAAGAGCAGCTCAGCACACGGACCCAGACAGTGCTGTCTCACACTGTGGGGACACACCGGGCTTTCATCTGTGAGGAACCCCTGGGGGATTGGGAGTGGGAACCCACTTCAGCCCCAGAGTTGGGTAGAATTGTTGTTTTACTGCACCTCCGCATCCCTTTGTCACACTTGAACACCTGAACTGACCCAGGGACAGCTTGGGAAGCCAGGAGGTTTGGGGAGCTCCTGGAGGGCACTTTGGGACTGCAGAGCAAGTCCATCTGTCGAGATGATTCTGCTACAAGGAGCAGCAACGAGAGGAAAAGGGCCAAGCTGGGTCCGTGCATATTTAGACGTGGTTTCAACCCTCCTTCCCTTACCTGAGTCTCAAGGGGGACTGGCTCTTCCTTTGTGAGAGTGGGAGGCTCATCTGCAACTTCTGAGGAAGGCAGGGAGGGCTCTGGGGAGAACAGAAGGGTTAATGAAACTGCTGACCCAGGAGCTTGGCGGTGCCCAGCTGAGTGCTGAGCCAGAAGAGGCGGCCTCCAGCAGAAGACCCAAGTCCCTGCTGCCCTGTCCACTTCCAGCAGTGCCTCAGTCACCTGCCAGACAAGCAAGGGCTCCAGTGGGGCCTTCCTTGGGCTCAGCCATCACCTCCTCCCTTCCCAGCACAGCACCCACCTTCCAGCGTCTCCTGCCCCAGTGTGGGTGGCTGTGAGTCGTCCGTGCGGAAGTCGGACGTGTGGGCAGGACTCATGGACTCGCTCTGCTGGGGACTGGGGCTGGAGTTGGGGCTGCTGTCCACCTTGAGCTGGTAGACGTCCGACAGGGAGCTCTGGTTGCTGTTCTCATCTGCAGAAACAGCACCTAGTGAAGAAGAGCACCTTGACCCAGGGGCACAGGCAGCCGAGGGCGGCACTGAGAGCCAGGGTCTTAGAGAGAAGAAAGATCACAATCAGAGGCAGTGAGAGAACCCAGAATTCACTGTCAACGACCAACATAAGCACTGCTGGGTACGGGACCCTCAGCTGGGATGCAGCTGGCATCAGAGATGGAAGAGGCGGTGCTTCTGAGCAGAGAGAGAGAGTGACCCTGGGCTACTCAGAAAGAACGGGCAGAGGGCACAAGGGGCAGTACAAATTGCAGCACTGCCAAATCTCATGTCTGCAGCTTGTGAGGGCCCCAGGCACTTGAAGGCAGGAGACCTCTTGCCCACGTACCAGGATTTTGTACCTCTTGTGTTTGGGAGGCAGCAATCTAACAGCAGGAGAAACACCCAGAACCTGCCTCCGGACGGGGAGGCAACTCTGGCACACGTCTTTTCCAGTGGCAGCCCCAAACCACAGACCTGCAATGCTAACATCCTTACCGCATCTACTGGAAGTGCCAACACACTCCCCAGTTTCCCCTGGCTGCCCTGAGAGGTGAATGGGGGGCCTGGGGACAGGCATACACCCTGCTCCAGCAGCGAGTCCTTGTGTAGCTCCACCACAGAGTTCGGCCTGCTTACGGCTGGCTGCAGTCCGCCGGGATCAAGAGGAAACTCAAGGAGATCCTTTGCCCTTTCATCCTAAGGTCCACACAAGTCACTGCTGGAAGCAGGGGGCTCAGCTGTAAGCAGCTGCTGGTCTCTCCCCAGCACAGACTGCAAAGTGGGGACAGGAACCCTCACCCCTCCAGCTCCCTGTGAAACTTCCACAGTAAGATCCCAGCAGCAAATTATTACGATTCTTGCTGACAGCAAAAATGAACAGCTTCAGCAGGGACAGTCCAGAATTGGATCAGCACAACCCCACGCTGAAGACAGATGCATAAATGTATATTTACGCATAAATAAGCCAGCAACATTCCAGCTCCTCTATGGCTTTTGAGTCCTTCCCCAGCTTGAAGGGGGCTCAGCCAGACTCACCTTGGAACTCCAGGAGGAGAGAGGAGTTGGCAGAGGTGTCAGCTGGGAAGCCATTGGGTTCTCGGGCAGTGCTGCTACTTGATTTGGATTTCTCTTTCTTGAGGAGAGGAATAAAAGCAGAAACACGAGGTTAGAGGAGCCCACCACTGACAAGTGGGCGCCCAAAGCGCTCCCTTCTCCCTCTCCTGGCAGCCCAGAGGGATGTGCTGGTGCAGACCTTTTCCTTTTCCAGCATTTTTCTAACTGAGTGGCAAAACTTCAGCTGTGAAAGGTGCGGAATCAGGAGTAAGAGCAGGGGTGGACGCCTAGCTAGGAGTAGCGGCAAATAACAGCAAGTCCCGCGGGGACTGAGGCGAGAAGGGCTGCAGGCACCGAGAGCAGTGAGCTCAGGGGCAAGGGAGAAACCCTGCACAGACCCAGCGGCAGGGCGATGGCAGGCAGGGATCAGCGGGAGACATCCCAGCCCAGGCTGAGGGGGGAGCCAGCCCGCACCGAGGCACAGCCGTCAGCCGGCCCCACCGGGGAGCCCGGGGAAGCGGCAGATCCCCGAGCCGGGCCGGGAACCGCCGTGGGGAGGCGGCGGCCCGCGCGGTACCCACCTCCTTGCTGTCGGCCACCGGCACCCACTTGAATATCCGCAGGGAGGTGTCGCCCACCGTCACCCACTTCTTCTCCCTGCGCGGACACAGCCGTTACCGGCGCCGGGGCCCGCCCGGAGGAAGCCCCGCCCGCCTACGAGGCTCCGATTGGCCCAAAGGAACGCCAATCCAGAGCACCGCCTTACCCGCCCCCTCACCCTGCACGCCTCGTTGTGATTGGTCGTGCTGCCCGCTGATCACCAGCGCTTCCGCCCCCCGCCATACTCCCGAGCAGACGGAGGACGCTAATTGGCCGCTGCCTCGCTACACCCGCCCGCTACCTCACGCGGCACGCTGATTGGATACCCGCCACCGAAGCACGTCCACCGGCACCCGTGTGGTGCGGTGATTGGCTGCACGCCGGGCAGGCCCCACCCCTCCCCCCCGCGGCCCCGCCTCTCACCATCTGCGGACGCGCTCGATGGCCGCCATCACTTTTTTGATGTCATCCTTGGCGCGGCTGCGGGTCTCGGCGCGCACCGAGCGGCCCGACATGGCGCCCGCAGCCCCGGCAGCCCCGGCTCCGCCAGCACCCGCTGCTTCCCTTCGCGCATGCGCGCGTCCCGCCCACGCCCTGCGCGTACTGCGTCACCGCGCTCGCCACGCCCGGAGGAAGGGGAGGCGGTGGGGCGCAGTGCGCCTGCGCAACTCGCCCCGCCCTCCCGCGGGCGCGCAGGCGACGCGAAGGCGGAGCCACGCCGACATCTTAAGTTGGGGCAAACCCCGTTCAGCGTTCGGCGAGACCCGGCTTCCCCCCGCTCAGCGCCAGCGATGGGCCCAGGCAGCTCCTCCGCGAAAGCACCCCCAACCCTCTCCTGTCTCAGCCCAAAGAACCCCATGGCCCTGTCCGAGCAATCACACCCCTGGGTACCGCTGCGAGAGCGGGTGGAAGCCAGTGGAAGGAAACAAGCATGGCCCCTGGGTTGCCCCCACCGTCCCCAGGCGGAGGCGGCCCCAGCTTCCCCTCCCTGCCCTCAGGACACAGGCAAGGAAGGACCCGGCACGGGTTTTATTACAAGTTGTTCAGTGTTATTAAAAAAACAACCAATCGCCAAAGGCGGAAGGCGGCCGCCTGCACCCACAGAGCAGGACTAGTGCTTCTTGCCGTATATGGTGGCCAGCGCTTTGCGGGCGCTGGAGATCTGCTGCTCCAGCCGCTCCTGGGTGGCTTTGTTCCTAGTTTTTTTCAGCATGGCCTCCATCTCCTCCACCACTGCCCGGTGACCAGCAGCATTGTGGAAGATGCGGATGGCCCGGTCCCCGCAGGACACCAGGTAGTGGCTGTTGGTGTCAAAGGCCAAGTCTGTGATGGGCTGCCCGTGCACAGCCAGGAAGCGCTCCTCCTCCTCGCCGCGCCTCGTGTTGTACACCAGGATGTCTGCGCCACTAGAGATGGCGACGATGTGAGCATCGGGAGACAGGGCGATGCGACACGGCTCTGTCACCTCACACTTCCCCGTGAGGAGCAGGTACGGATCCTGTTGCTTCTTATATTCCACGTCTGTGTCCCAGAACTTCCATGTCCCGTCCTTCGAGATAGTGGCCATCCTGCAGCCAGGAGACAGAGCACAGGTGAGCGCAAGGGAACCAGCAGCACCTCTTCCCCTTCTCACCCAGAATCCTCTGCAGAGCAAGTGCTCCTTTGGGAAGCATGAGTGCCCATGTACAGTCCTCATCCTCTCTCCAGAGCTCGGACAGCTGCACCCCCAGGAGGAAATCCACGGGGAACACGCAGGGGGCAGGAGCCGGTCAGGGTTGTGCCTCCCGGGAGAGCTGTGGCACACACTAGGAGCAGGGAGCTCACGTGTGCTGGGACGAGCCAGAGTGAACAACGTCAGGCAGTGCTAACACACACTCACCTCCGCGAGTCATTAGAGAAGGAGAAGCCATGTACGCCAGCGGTGTGGCCTTTCAACTCAAAAGCCCTGGCCACCTCCCGGAAGTCTCCGTTCTTGCCAAAACACACCTCCCACACCTTCACGTCAGGTGTAAAGCCACAGGATGCCACAAACCTGGGTGAACGAACAAGCAGAGACACAGGGCGTGTCACCCACCATGGGGGCAGCCCCACAGAGCTCTCCTTTGACCTCCTGAGCCACACAGGGCCAGGGCCAGCCCTGCACAGAGGGGCACCTATGACAGGGCTCCAGGAAGGCAAACCTACCTAGACTCCCACTCTTGGGTCAGCTGGAAAAGTTTTCACTTTTCACTGAAACCAGGCTGGTAAGGGGAACGCTGAGAAAGGCCACCGGGGACCAGAACAACTTAGGAATGAGAAACTTTTAACCCAAAGCAAAAAAGCTAAATATTTTTGATGCCCAAACTCACTGAGCCTGGAGCATGGCAATTCTTCCTGCAGCAGCAAGTCAACAGACAGAGCGGGGAACAAGATTTTCCTGATAAATGAATCTCCCAGTAATAAAGATTTTAATACTATAATTAACCTTTAAAAGGTTACAGACAAGTTAGAAATGCTGCTTGCTTTGCTGCTTGCGTTGTCCCACCTCTCTCGTCTGAGGCCAATGCTGTTCTCCTCAGCTCTTCAGGAGACGGTTAATGGGAACAGTGTTGCTGAGGCACAGCGGTAACCCATCGAGTGTACACAGGCAGAAGTCAGCGCTCAGGGGCTACTCTTGGGGGCTGGAACTGCTTTCAAGAATGTGGAACCCTCAGAAAATTGCATTAAAATGACTAACTAGCTAACTGCCAATGGTCTGAACTGATGATGTCCTCTGCGAAGGAGTGAGGTTCTTGTTTACTCCTGTGGCTTCCCATTCTGTGGCAGGAGCAGCCTGGAATACGTCACCCCCCTCACCTCCCGCAGGGTGACACCGCAGCGTAGGCATTGTTCATCTGGTTAGTGTTAATGCTGGCCAGGACTTCACCCTTCGGGCTCCATATCAGGATGGTAGTGTCACTGGAAGCTGTCATGATAAACTTTCCTGGGGGAAAAAGGCAACGATCAGGATTGCTCCCAGGCTAATGCTTCCACAGACTAATCCAAGGCCTGGAAGTGTCCCTGAGCAGGGCAACCTCCCCTTGCACCTGGAGAGTCAAGGACCCCAAGAGCTGCACCAAAATTCAAGGAGTGTCAATCTCCAGGGACAGAGCGAAGAGCAGTATCAGAAGCCTTGGCTCCCGGTTGTGCCTTAGTGCACCCTTGGCTTCGGCAGCCGCCAGCTGGCGACAGGCACTGAGACCACACGTGTCCGTGGCCCCAGCACCCCTCCGGCCCCACCGCAGAGCTCAGTGCTGAGCTGCAGTAATGCAGCAGACTCCGTCTTCCCCAGACAGTTAAAACACACCCTGAGGTATCTGTAGCTTTCAAGTCATAGATTGTGAGTCGGTAGCTGACTACAGTTCACACTACCATTACCTGTGATTACTGGTTGTGTCAGCATTTTGGACTCCTGTTTGCAATGCTTTCTCCTTCCCTATCTCAGCCCAGACAGAAGGTTGCCTGCTTACCTTCCAGCTCCTTGTTGCAGGTTTAAGTTTTCACTTTCACAGCTGAACGAAGGTCTCAATTAACATTTTCTCTGCTCTCCTATTACAGAACTGAGCTCACATCCACCCACTTCCAACTGCCTGCTGTATGTACCTGTAGCATTAATCCACCAAGCCCTCACCACTAACACATCCCCCCACCCCAGCCTCTGGTTTAGAAGATCCCAGAAGTCCAAGACAGATCATATGAACTCACTAGAGATATTTTTGACTGGTTAAAGACAGACTGGTGGGCCAGCAATCCTCTCAATACTGAAACCAGACCTCTTTGCAACAGCATCCCTGAAAATGCAAATTAAGAGACTGTGCATATCAGAGAGCTAGTTCTGTGCTTACAGGAATACCGTCTGTCTGAAAATGACCTCTTTCAGTTCACTCAGTAGTAAACAAAGGCTAAAAAGTAACAACAAAGAGACAACAGAGCATCAAGTACTGGTGCAAAATGGAAAAACTCCAGCATTTTCAACCCAGCAACTCTTGCTTTACAAGGAAATCAAAGTCGATCTTGATAGCCTCAAGAAGTGAGCAGCTCATTTTCATACCTGTCTCTGCAATTCCTATGTTAATGACAGGAGCCTTATGCTTCTTTGGGAAGTCCCCAGAAGTTGCAGTGAAGGTGAAGCTGTCATCATCCTTCTTAGTCATTTTATATACACGAATAGTTTCGCCATTCGCCAGCCAAACAACGAATGCCCTGTGGAAGGACAGACACTCTGAACGGTTAAGAAACAGGCTACCTCAGCTCAGCCTAGCTACAACAGGTAAGCTAATAGATCACACAGTGGCACCTGGGGAAAGGGATACACTGGCAGACAAAACGCTGCGTGTTTTACAAGGGCACCAAGTTCTCTCCCTGCATTAGCTCAACTGCAATGCCAAATGGAAAAGAAGAGAATTTATTACTCCACATCTGGAAACAAGACTCCTTTCTCTCTCTAAAAGAGGCTGCTTCACAAAGTGCCAAGGCATGCTTTTCCACCAACCTTCCCAGCCAGCAAGAACTTTCTCCCCAGCCTCACAGACAGGCCCAGCAGCTCAACCCAGCTGCAGGGCGCCTGTTGGCAAAGACCTTAACAAGCACCTTCCACGGGTGCAGCAAGCTGGGCACTAGCATATTTGCCTTCAGAACCACATTAAAGGGCCAGCCGCTTTCATGAGAGACCATTAATCAGCGGTACCGTTAAGACCCTGTGAACGTTGTCACCTCTGTGCAGCCCAGAGGACACATCACTGAGCCCAACCGAGGCTTGGGCTGTGCGACCAGCAGCTCTGTCCACAGGACGTCCCTGTCCCTGGGCTGGGGGTGTATAAAGTGCAGGAGGCCTGGCCCTACCGTGAGTCGGGGCTGAGGCGGACAAGCTCGGCATGGTCCAGCCGCACGTTGGCACGCAGACAGCGGTGCTCCCGCGCCGTGAAGTCCCGGGTGCTCCACAGCCGGACCGTGCGGTCATCGGCACACGACGCCAGGTACTTGCCGTTGCTGCTGAAGTCCAGGCAGGAGACTGATCCGCTGTGCCCCTACGGAGAGAGCGGGGTCACCGCGGGGAGGGGGCGCGGGCGGGCCGGCGGGGCACCGGGGCACAGCCGGTACCTTGAGGGCGGCGACCAGCAGCCGGTGGGCGAAGCTGTGCTGCTGCTGCGGCTTGTCCCTCCGGGCCCGCGCCGGCACCTTCGCCTTCCTGTGCTCTTCCGGCCTGGCGGCGGCAGGAACACCGTTCGCCTTGGGGCCTGCGGGAAGCGGAGGGCAGGGTAGGGTAGGGTCGGGTCGGGTCGGGTCGGGCCGGACCAGCCGCGCCGTGCCCGCGGTACTCACCGTCAGGCCGGGCGGAGCGGCGCCGGGCAGCCGCCAGCAGCAGGAGGAGGAGGAGGATGAGGAGGAGGGCGATGGCACCCGGCAACACCGACCCACCGAACGCCGCCACCTCCATCTTCCCGCCGCCACCTCAGCTGGGCGGCACCGACCGCTGGCTGCGCATGCACCCCCCCGGCGGCGCGACCCCGCGCGCGTGCGCACTGGCGGGGGGTGGGGGGGGCACACGCGCCGCTTCCCCTGCGAGCTCCGCGCAGGGCGGCCCCTGGCGGCGGGGGGTGGTACCGCTCCGGGCCCGCCCTCACCCGGCCATCCCCTCACCCGGCCATCCCCGCCCTCGCCTGGCCATCCCTGTCCTCACCCTGTCCCTGCCCACAGAGCCCAGCCCCAGAGCAGACCCAGGGCAGAAGAACCACACTGGAGCCCTTGGGCAGAGCGAGTCCTTTATCAGGCAGCACAGCCGGGCCCCACTGCTCCACAGCTCCCAGTGCCCAGGGCAGACAGGGCCCCGTGCTGCGCCAGCCGTTCTGGGGCTTGACTGGCCCTGGGGCACAGGGCCTGCACAGGCAGGGACCCCCAAGCTGCTGCCTGAGGGAGCGGGACCCCCATGGCCTCAGGCTGCCACTGGCCTGCCATCCTGGGCTCCAGCAGCCTGGCCGTGCCGGCCCTGCGGTCCCTGGGGGCTCCTCGCTGGTGTTGGTGGGCACTCGTCTGGCAGCACCGAGGGACTTGGCAAGGCCGGGAAATCTAAGAGGAGCCTCTGCCATGGCTCATCCCCGCCACTGCCCGTGTCGCCTGCTCGGGGATGCAAGCTGGGTCGCTCAGGATGGAGGTGGAAATGCTCAGCTGCCGGAGGGAGCTCAGGACGGCTGTGGGGAGACGTGGACCATGTCAGCTGCCCCTGTGCCTTGGGGGCTGGAAGGGGCCTGGGTTAACCCATCCCTCCAGCCCCAGAACCACATGAGAGCTCCCTGCCACAGGCCCCAGCGGCAAGGGCGAAGGGAATCCCACCCTGTGGGGCTTTGGGGAGGGCTGAGCCCTGCCCAGCCAGGAGGACATGGGCTCTCGGGTTAGGGCAGCAGTAGCCAGCTCAGCTGGAGTGTGGTGGGTGTGGAAGGAGTGTGGAAAAGCACCGAGCACACAGCCCCAGGACATCCCGTGGGTGCTTCCCTCCCATACGGCAGAAGCGTGGTGCAGCGCCAGACCCACCACCCCCCCAGGAGGCCCCCGTCCTTTTTTCCCCTCTGCTTTTCTGTCAGTCTGTGCCACTGGGCCAGCCTGGCCTCTTCAAGGTGCCACAGACAGGAGCAGGGCCACCTACTTGGCCGAAGCACTGGGAGGGAGCAGTGCTGGTCCAGCCAGGCGAGAGACGTCTGGGTGAGGCTCTCCATGTTGGCTGTGGAGACCATGCCGTTGAATGACTCAAAGAGGGGCCGGATGATGATACTGAACTGATGGGAGCAGAGAAGTTAAGGACCAGCCTCACCAAGACTATGGTCTCCCACCTGCTGGGTGTGGGCAGCACCCTCCTACAGGCAGCAGGACAAACCTTCCTGCCTGGCATGGACCAGACCTGCTGGGTGCCTTCCCCAGCACAGCACCACGCTGGGCACCAGCCCGTACTGATGGGGTAATTGGGACCTGAGTGTCACCTGGGGCAGGAAACGGAAGAGCTGTGTAAGCCCCATCATGACTGGGGCTGCCTGAAATGGTTGATTAGACACAAGGCAAGTCTTCCAAAGCAGATCAAGGAGCCAGCTAGTTCAGTGTCCTCTAAAGTGCCCAGGAGCAGGGAATGACACCAGTGTGTTCAGCGTGCTCCCCTGGTGCTTCTAACATGCAGGAACCACGGCTGGGGACTGGTGATTTTGTGCATGTAGTAATGCACAGCAGATGCCTCCACCACGAGCATGTCCTGGAGCCCATGCTGGCTTTAGCATCCCCACTGTCCTGTGGAAGGAACTCCACAGCTCTCCCAAACTCTGCATCAGGAGTCACCTCTGCCTCGCCTGGGCTGCCTGCACTGGATTGGATTTGTCCATCCCTCTGCCCCTTGGGGTTTTGTAGACCTCACAGTCTCTGCAGGCTTAATGGTCCCAGCGTCCCCGTTTATGGAGAAGCAGGAGAAGCAGGTCCAGCCATCTGACCACTCATTCCCTGGCCCTTGGTTCCCTCCAAGGGCGTGGGATCCCAGACGTGTGTCCCAGGCATGGGCACACTTGGGTTTCCAGAGTGTGCCACACGGCCACGAAAGCCAAGCCATCATGTCCCCAGATTTGTGTCTAATACCTAGTTGATGGTTGCTGCCTCAACAGCAGGACCTCTTCCTAAGCTTCTTCCTAACCACAGCATCTTGGCATGTTCTCACCATGTGCCCTTGGCTGGGAAACATCTCCCCACGGTTCCCAGAGCCTCTGGAGCCAGAGGGACCCCACAGACCTGGGAGGAGCAGGTTAACTAGAGGACCCAGTGTTTGGTGGAGGGGTCAGAGCAAGCAGCAGGTGCCGGCCGCAAAGGATACGATCCAGAACTTCCAGTTCTGCAGCGTGGAGGAGCGGACATACTCGTCGAACATGCTGCGCATCTGGTCAAAGCGCTGGCGTGTGATGGGCACCCCTGTGGCTGGCAGCTGCTCCTGGCACAGGCTGTGGGGCACAAGCAGCGCCATGGGTCTATGTTCAGAATGCTGGGAGCCACAGGGTCTTCCCCGTGGGGAGAGGCTCTGGCAGGACCTCGGCTCTCAGCAGGGCTGGGCAAGCAGTGTCCCCCTCCCAGGGCAGCTGTGGGGCATGGGCGCACACTCTGGTCCCACACAGCACTGCCTCTTGAGCTTCCCCCCATGCTGAAACAGGGTTTGAGGGGGGACAGAGCCAAATCCAGGTCCTGGGAGGTGCTCAGGAGACCTGCTGTGTCCTGCTGCCTCCCCATGGCTGCCACTTGCCCTGCCTGGCTACCCCAATGCAGACAGTGGCTCCCTCCCGCCTCCCCAGCTGTGTCCCTCTTACTTGATGGAGCTGTTCAGCTCCTCAATCTGCTCCCGCAGCCGCTGCGCCTCATCCTGCAGGGCCGCCCGCTCCTGCTGCAGCTTGCAGATGTACTCAGCTGTCTTCTGCAAGATGGTGGCCTTGCTTACCTGTGGGGCCACAGGGGTGAGATGGCGAAGGGAGCCCCCGGCGTGGGCAGGGTCTGGGGCACCCAGCGCTTCATGCAGCGGGGCTGGCAGTGCAAGGTGTGGTGTTCCACCCTGGCATGGCTGCACCAGACAGGTCTCCGTGTGCCTGGTGTGGGCTCACAGCCTCCTGCCCCTCTGGCTGGGTGCAGGGCAGGAGCCCCCTGCATGGGGGCAGACCAGGGATGCAGCATCCCCAGATGACACAACGTGTCCCTGCATGCCCAGGGCTGGTACACCCACTGGTGCTCACCTTGATGCTGGGCTGGGCGCTCAGCGTGCTCACCAGGCTGTGCAGTGTGTCAAAGCCCAGCTTGATGTTGAAGCGTCTCTTCTGCTCAGCAGAGATGTGTGTGATGCGGCGGCTCTCCATCTGTGGGCAAGCGCTGTCAGGCACCTCCTGGCAGCGGGGAGAGCCCTGGGCCACCTGCCCCATTGGGGACGGGCTGGCGCAAAACTCACAGCAAGGGTTGGGGGGGGCAGCTTGGGGGGCAGCAGGAAAGGGGGCTGCATATGGAGATGGTGCTCCCATAGCGAAGGCAGCGCTTGCTCTGGCTGTACCTTGCTGCACTCAGGCCTGCCCCGATGGGACACGGGGTGGTGCAGGGAGATGCCAGTGCCCAGCCCGACAGCGGGTCCCGGGGAAGCGTGGCCAGGCTTGGGCCAGTCGCTGCCTGGAAAAGGAAAGGTGCTGCTCTGGGGAGAGGGGAAGCAGCAGCAGCCCCTCGGGATGGACTGATACCAGGGTCCCACACTGAGACGGGTGGAGAGGAGCAGCCTGCAGTGCTCCCACCCCCGGGCAGCCAACCCGCTCAGCTGATGGGGATGCTCTGGTCCAGCATCCAACCACATCTTATCGCTGTGTCTTATCCCAAATCCCACTCCTTTTACAACTGCTCAAAAATGGGAACATTTGGGAGGTGACATTTTAAATTCCCAGCGTTTCTTAGGGTGGGAATCACCAGGAGAGAGTCCCAAGGGCAGCAAGGCTGTGGTCTGTAGCACCAAACTGAAACTGGGAACGACACCAGAGCCTTGTTTCCGGCCACTGCTCTGGTTTCTGTGGGTGAAACCAGGGTGCTTTTCACTCGAAAGCCAAGCTCCGGGTTCTCAAAACCACCGTCTGACATTTTGCTCCTTTTTGTTTTTTCCCGTTTCTGCTTTTGCTCCTGGAGGAGGCGGCAGGTGAAGGGGCTGTGTTCTCCCCCACGGAAAGAAATCATCTGTGCTCGGCTGAGTAAATGTAAATAGCTGGAGTTGAAGCCGAAATGAAACTTCCACTCAAAGTGTGGACCAAGGTCCCTGCAGGGAACGCAGTGTCCTGTGGAGCTCTGGGGTGCCCCAGACTCACCGCAAGCTGATGTGGGGGACAGCCGCTCCGCCTTGGGGACAAGCAGTGGGCCCGGCTGTGGCACTGGCACCAGCACTGGCACTGTGTGGGAAGGGCTGGAGCCAGGAGCCAGCCCTGGGCTCAGCTGGTCCATTCCGGAGAGGAAGGCAGCAGGGACGTCGGGGACAGTGCTCTGCTGCTGGGAGAAGGCAGAGGGAAGCGGGAGGTTGGGCGGCCAGCGTCCCACAAATGCCCAGGGACCAGACCTTCCCCTTTGACCGGTCAGTGTGTGGGCACTGATGGCTGAACACCCGTGAGGGGACCGGGGAGGAGAATGTGCAGTCCTGTCCCCACGGGGCATCCCACCATCTGCAGGGTCAGCCCCAGCCCCACCGCCCCCCGGCAGCATCGCCAGAAAAGGGGCCCTGCAAGCAGGGCATTTCCCACCCCTGCCCGGTTTCTTCTTTGGGAGAGAACACTCAAGGTGACTCCTGGCACCCCAGCCACTCCTTCGCCCCGTGCCCGTTCAGCCCCACATTGCAATAGGTGACCCCACAAAGCCCCATCTCCCCACCTGTCCCATCTATATCCCTGTCCCCCCAAGCAGGAGAGGGCACTTCCTGAGCTGGGGGGGGGGGCAATTCCTGACCTGGGGGGTAGGTGAGCACTTACCGGGGAGACCGGGGACGCGGGCATGAGTCCTGCGCCCATTGGGCGTGGGGCATCCAGGGCTGGCTTCTGCTTGTCTGCAAGAGGGCAGGGAGCAGCAGGGTGCTGCTGCGTGAGGGTGCCAGGGCTCAGGTGGCCTTTCCAGCCTCAGGGGACAGCCAGCGCCAGCAATGGCGTTGCTGCATCCCTTTCCCTGCCCATCTGCCCCGGAGAAGGGTGATGCAGCCCCTGGGGAGAGGAGCCTTTGCTCTCTGCAGTGGGCACATCCTCGGGAGCCATGGTGCAGGCACGGACCCCCAGCTCCTCCCCAGCACAGCATGAGGCTGGACACAACAACTTCTGTCCCATCGCATGCATGGACAGCATGCACAGGCAGGACACTGGTGACCCCTCAGACCATCCATGGAGAACTGTGGTGACCAGGCTGGGGACACGGGGACCTTCCAGCAGTGCCCATGGCCAAGCCCTGGGGGTGCCTGGGCCCCTCCAACGGCTGCTGGAGCTGGGGCGGCTCCCTCTGGGAACAGCTTCACCCCTGGATTTGGCTCTGCCCAGCATCCCCGGTGTCCCAACCCTGGGGAGAAAGCAGGCCCCCTCTCTGATCCCCCCCCATAGAATCCCCCCTGCTGCTGGCTCGTCCCTGTGCCCCCCTGTGCCCCCTGGCCCCCTCACCTGTGGTCAGCAGCTGGCTCAGGCAGGGGTTGGGCACGTCCAGCCTGGGCAGTTCGGGGGGTCCCGGCAGCCTCTTTGCCTTGGTCCCACCGGGCTTCGCCTTGGGCCTCCCGCCCCCGCCCTGGGGCGGCCCCTTGTGGGGGACAAACCTGGGGTCGCCCAGCAGGGCGGGGGGCAGGAGCTGGGGGGCGGTCGGGCCGGGATACCCCGGGGGCACCATGCCGTCGGGGTAGCCCAGCCCCGGGGTGGGGGGCGCTGAGCAGGGTGTTGAGAGGGGGGAGGCAGGGTGGGCAAGGACTGAGGGGCTGGGCGAGCTGGCACAGGAGAACTTGGGAGCCGAGGCAGGGGAGAACGGGGAGCTCGGACCCAGCAGCGGCACCCTGGGGGATGGCATGGGGGGTGTGTAGGGGAGTCCCGGAGGCTCCAGGCTGGGGCACTTGCCAGGGAGGCCATACTGCAGCAGGGACTTGTGTCGGAGCTGGGGGCTGAGGCTGCTGGGGGCTGTGGCGGGGGGGTCGGGGGCCAGAGGGGTCGGGAGGAGCTCGGGGGCCAGGAAGGCACTGTGGAGGCTGAGCTGGGAGGCACCACCAGGCTGCGGGAGACATGGGAGGGTCAGGCGGGGTGGCTGGGGCACCGGCAGCTGCAGGCCGTGGGCTGGGGTCCCGCTCACCTGGAGGAGAGTGCCAGGTGGGAGCAGAGCCTCAGGGCTGGTAGGCAGCCCTCGCATGCCTGTCAGGGACCCCCCGCTGTCGAACAGGGGCTCGGCCATGGGCATGAAGCAGGGTGGCTCCTGGTAGCCCAGTTGTGTCTGCGATAGTGGTGGCCGGTGGTTGGTGAAAATATCTGCAGGGCCAAGTAGAGACAGAATGACAGGCGTGAAGGGACCTTCCTGGAGAGGGGTGACAAGTCCTGCGGCATGCTGGGGGGAGATGCACTCCATCACCAGCACTGCCGGAGACTTGCCAGTCTCACCTTCACCTTGTGGGGCCAGGGCAGCTCCTGGCTTCACCAATGGATCTGGTGCCTGGGTTGTGAAACGCTGAAGTGTGGGGGGAAGAGGCAGTCCACGTGCCTGGCACCAGCCTTGCCACATGCATGGGGACAGGAAAACCCACCCGGGGTGCCACCCAAGGCACCCTGTCCCCATCCCTGACACTCAGCTGGGCACCATATGCTCCAGTGCCAGGGCTGCTCCCAGGGGTGTGTGTGGCCATCCTGCTTCTCTTGAACTGGCCCTGGGCTGGGACAGGGACCACGACACCAGCGACAGCTGGGGCTTGGAGGAGTGTCACAATGTCCCTGAGCCACAAGGGACAGTCCCCTGGGGTTGTGACAAGTGTTTGTCTCCCTGCCCCGGCGCTGCTGTGCGTGCAGCCTGTGGCTAACCACATCCCATGGCCTTCCCGAAGTCGAGCCCCGTGACCTCGAACTGACTCCCTCTCCCTTCCTCTCCCCTTCCCACAACGCTGCTCCTTCCGCAGACCCAGACACCACAGCACAAAGGGCTGGTCTGACACATCAGGCAGCCACCTCCCTGGTGAAACGGGCTCCCCAGGCACATCAGCCCCACGCACACCTCAGCTCAGTGCTGGCACTACCACTGCCTGTGCCAGCCCTGGCTTGGGCATCACCACCAGGAGGGTTTTCTCTGTAGAGGATGATTGTGGGATAGGGATGGAGCTGCTGGTTGCTTTCCTG
The DNA here is from genome assembly GCF_964106895.1 of Numenius arquata. Lineage (NCBI taxonomy): Eukaryota > Metazoa > Chordata > Aves > Charadriiformes > Scolopacidae > Numenius > Numenius arquata. The sequence goes on from NC_133593.1 coordinate 337,997, forward strand.
TAGGATAGAGCAGGAGTGTTGGCTGGGTTTGCAGGCAGCTGCCCAACAGCCCCTGGCACAGGCTGTGTGCCCAAGCAGCCGTCCTGGGACACAGACACTCGTATCCCCACCAGGGAGCACCCAGCCGTGCTCCCAAGCCCTCAACTGGTACAAGCATCGCTGCCTCCAGGCCCTGTGCTGCTGCCAGCAGTGCCCAGCCGAGCCCACATGCTGGCTGTCCCTGCCGGGTGTGCACAGCCATGCCACGGGCACTGGCAGGGCTACAAGGATTCTGCTCTCCCTCCAGGCTCTGGCACAGGCTCCAGCCCCTGGGGTGTCCTGGCTGAGACCTGCAAACATCTGAGACCCTTCTGAATCTACACCTGAGGAGCAAACATGCCAGCAGAGAGGGATGTCATGGGGCTGAGCACAGTGATGATTCCAGCAGTGCCATGTGCTGCCAGCTGATGGTAACACCAGTGCGAGACAGGGCAGTGCCACTGCTGAGCTGCCCCGCTCAGCTCTCAGACTGCCCCTTCCCCCTGCCAGGGACATGGTGAAGGCCTGGGAGCATGGCAGACCCGCCGCTGCCCCTCCATGGCCTGGCACTCGGCATGGGCCGTGGTGCTGCCAGGCAGGGTCTCAGCCCCCCCAGAGCACAGCACCCAGCTCCACGCTGCCCCCAGCCCTCCAGCGTGCCCATGCCAGGCTGTCCCCTGCGACCAGCACTGAAATTCTGTGGCTATTTATAGTTATTTCTGGTGTCCAGCTCTGCAGATTCAATTCCTCTTGTGCCTCTCGCTGTGCTGCAGGGATGAATGGTGGATGCCACCCAGCATAGCTCCTGGTCACCCTGTCCTTCCTTTCTCCTGCCCCTTCCCCACCCCTCAGCTCTTACCCATGCTCCTCTCCATCGTCACATCACCCTGACTTGCTTCCAGGCCACGCAGTGTGGCCAGGGCATGCTGCTTCTCGAGGGAGAAGAGCCCATGAGGTTGTCACACCATGCCTTTGGCACCCCATTCAAACCTGGGGCTGCTCTCCAAAGGGGTTGGGGCTACAAATCCCAGTCCCAAACCAAGGACCCTCCAGCACTGGCCCTGGGCTCTGGGAGAGCCCTGCAGTGCTGCGGGGTGATGCCACCCCATGGGAATGCCAGCCCAGCCCCCAGCTCCCCAGTTCTAAGTGCAGGTCCTACCTGGAGCATGGTGCCAGCAGGGCACGGGGCTGGGCTGCTGCCTTGCTTCTGCCATCAGGACTTCTCCATCTGCCCCACACCACGCTCTGGCACCCGCTGCGGACACGAGGTGCTTCCTCATTTGGGGATTGGTTTGCATGCACTGACTGACAGGCACTGAGCTCTGCCACAGCCACCAGATACAGTGACAGCCCTGTGACCCGGCCATCGTGGTGCCTGCGGTTCTCTGCATGAGGCTGCCAGGGGCATCCCTGCTCCTGAGCCCCTAAAAGCCATCACATGCCCTGCTAGAAAAGTGACCTCGGGGACATAATTGTGTTGGCTGGCACCCGCACCCAGGGTTCACCCCCCATCTCCTCTCCCCACTCCTCCCATGGCCCCATGGGCACACAGCCCCGGCGCTGCCCATCGCATGGTGTCTGCACCCCTCTGCCCCTACAGCTACACCTCTGCCCCGCATGCCTGCATCCCACCAGCGGGCACATGGCTTGCACGCAGCGCTTGGCTGTCACAGCATCATAACCTCTTGTCATCAGGGCGAGCTGCTCTGTGCAGTGTCCTGGGAAATGCCATGTCTGGGACAAAACTCCCACCCACAAGTCTCTGAGCACCCCATAGGGTGCTGCCCTGCCCCAGTGCACACAAGACTCTCTCCAAGGCTCAGCAGCCTGCACCTGGGCAGACAACCAGCCACACCTGGGATGCCATCCCTGACCCTAACTGGGCTTGAGATCCTCCCCAGCCCCAGAAATCCCCCCATGCAGAGCCGCTGGGCATGGGCAGAGCGGGAAGGGATGCTTTCCTGTCATGTAGTGGCTTGCAGTAAGACCCGTCCCATTCCCAGGCAGCACCTGGAGCAAAAGCCAGACCTTTTCCCCAGGAAAGACAGCTTGGCTGGTCATAGAAATATACTGGCTCAGATGGGCACCGCTATGCCCCTTGCCATCTCCTGCTGAGCACAAGGCTGTGCTGCACTGGTGGCACAAACAGCAGCTGGGCCCACAAAAAGAGGTGCTGGGGCTACTTCTGTGACATTGTAGTGGCGAGGTGCTGCTTGAAAGGGGTTCGTGCAGCATTCCAGCACCATGCAGGACCTCTCAGGGGAAGGGACACTTGTCAAGTGTCAATTTGACCCATTTGGAACTGTCCCACCTCCCAGCGACTGATGCCCACATGGGGCACCTGGGGACAGGAGGCAAAGGGCCAGCAGTGGGGACAGACCCTCTTTCTAGCAGAGCTCACCCTAATGGGACCTGTGGAGGGAATGAGCTGAGGAGAGCAGGCAACAGCCTTCCCCCCATCCATCCCATCCCACTGCCTGCCCTGGCCCATCAGAGTGCCCAGCCTGCTCCTTGTCAGCATCTGGTCTTGCATCACCCTGCAGCTGAATGGCGCAAGCACCCTTGTTTCCTCCCGCCGAAGGAAGCGGAGACCAGCTGTGGAGCTCACAGCGTGCTCACAGATGCACAGAGGGGTCTAGAGATGCTGGTGCTACCCGAGGCCACCAGCTATCTGGGAGGGCTTCAGCCACCAGCCCACACTGGCTCCCACCCTGCAAAGTGTGCCCAGGCCACCAGCTCTGGCATGTTCGGGGGCAGAGCTGGTCCCCAGCACAGCATGTGCCAGCGGTGCCTTGCCCTGGCATACGAGGACACTGCACAGCATGGCTGGGACCAGGACATGTCCCAACTGACTCCACAGTCACTAATGGCTCAGAGCCTGCATGGCAGCACTGGTGGCAGCCCCATGGGAGGAGGCTGCCATTGTCTGCTTCCCAGTGTCCCCCCTTGCTGCAGCTGGACACCAGTGCCAGGTTTGTCTCTGGGCCAACCTGGCAGGGACAGTGACCTGTCCCCAGAGGACACAGCAGAGTGCAGGATGGGGTCCCATCTCTGAGCCAGCCCCCTGGGCTGCTCAGCCTGGGGCTGGCTGGGGAGCAGGGTGAGAGGGGGACACGGCAGCACAGAACCTGCTCTCTAGAGGTTTCCACTTTCTTGTGCAGGACAATTGTTCTTCCTCCGTCTGCAGCAAAACCGAGGTGGTTTGGCACTCCTGGAAAGACCCTGTGTTTGTAGAAATCCCCTCCCACAGCTCCCAGCCAGACCCTTCCTGACCTGCCATGGCTCTGCCCTGGGTGCAGGCAGGCATGCCAGGCTCCTGCCCCACAGCCTGCCGCAGCACCCATGCATGCTGCTTTTTCCATGCCAGTGGATGTCTGGTGCTTTCTGGCTGACCCAGCAGCTTCTGCTGATCCCTGGCCAGCCCTCTGACCCCCCATTTTTGGCTGCTATGGGGTATAGAGTGTGCTGGGCTGCATGGGATGTGGTACCGTATCTGGGCTGGCTCTTACCTGAGATCTCCATATCATCCAGGCTGGGCTGCAGGGGTGCCAAGTCCGGCTGTATCATGTCGGCATTCCCAACATATGCTGGAAGAGGGCAGAGCTGCAACATTGGGGCTCGGACACTGCACCCCCAAGATCCTTCCTCAGGGCTCCTCAAAACCCTGCCCTCACACCTGCCTGGCTGCTGACCCTCTATGTCACCCCAGAGTCACCCCGCATTGCTGCACCCTACCCCACAGCCGTGCATGGGAAAGGAGATGGGAACCCACCCTGCAGACACCCAGGACCTCCCTGTCACCACCACTCTGCCCACCAGCACCTCTGGGACCTCATCCAGCCCCCAAGAACCCAGGGAAAGTGTGATCCTTGGCACAAGGCTTGCTGCAGGAGCTCCAGGGACCTGGGCAGGCAGGGACAGCAAAGACTGGCAGCAAGACCTGCCTGTTGCTTACCCAGGGCTGGCAGCCCTGCCCTGGGTCTGGTGCAAGGTCCTTCGTGGGGCTAGCGCTTCTGCAGCAGCTCAGCCCATCCCACCTGGGCTAGCCCAGGTTGGTCCGTAGGGAGCCACCAGAGGAAGGGATGCTCCCACCCTACCCAAATGGAGCAGGATGGATGCCAGGGGATCCTGTCTGCCCAAAGGGTACAGGCAGCAGCTCTCGGGGGTGAAGCCAAGAGGCAGCAAGGTGCTACCGGGCATGCTGTCCGCCTGGACTCCTCCTCCACCTCCAGTGAGAGCACAGTCTGGGGCTCCTACCATCCTTGGGGAGTGCCTCGTGGGTGCTGGGTGTCTGTGTCATGGTGAAGAGGGTGTCAGAGATGTCTGAGAGGAAAGCGTCCAAGTCGAAGTGTTGCCTGCCCCCCGGCTCCTCTTCCTCATCCCCAAGCAGCATGGGCACAACGTTGCAGAAGAGCTGGTTGCACCATTTCTCTGTTGGCCTCCAGACATCCTCATCCTGCATGAGATGGAGCAAAGGAGCCACGTGGGTACCTCTTGTAGGTAGGGTCCATGCCTGGCTCCCCACCTGCTCTCTCTGGCAGCTCCCATGCTCCCTGCAGTGTTTATTGCTCACAAGCTTCACAACTTGCATATTGGTGCTTCCAGAAGGGTGAATCCGGCATCCCAAGCGCTTGGCATCCCATCCCATTGGGTTTGTCATGCCCTGGGGCTTTCATCCGCCCTTCTCCCAAGCTGCCCACTGCAGGGTTCTGTGTTGCACCCCTCTTTTTCCCCCTCCCCACATTTCCCCAGCGGACTCACCTGCTTTGGGCTGGAGAGCTCTCCCTCCCGGGTGGACTTTCGGAGCTGGAAGGAGAAGACAGACTATGTCACTCCCCAGCCAGGCTGTGCACAGCACAGGGCAGAGCCAGGGGCAGGGCAGAGGAGGGGTGTCCCTCAGAGGCTCAGTGTGGCCACATATGTGGTTCACATCTGCCTTTACTCTAGAGGGTCTGGGCTGATCAGCCACTGCAGTGATGGGACTAGTGGTGTGTGGCAGTGAGAGGCTGCAAGCACCCTGCCTGCCCGTGGCACCCCCGGCCTTTATCGGTCCTGAGCGAGCGGCTGGGGAGGAGGCTGGACCACGCTCCACCCTGCGTGGCAGGCGGCCAAGGTTTTGGTGCCAGCATGCCCCAGAGCGGGCACCTGGAGTGACACAGAGCCACCCGGCCTGCCTGGCAGCACGTGCTGCCGGGGTGCGATGTGGCTGCCAGTGGCATGCCAGCAAATCCCAGCCCAGCTGGAGTGCTGTGGGTGAGCTGTGGATCTGCTTGACCCACCCCAATGTGTGTGCTGTAGGTGCACTGCCAAACCCAGCCCAGGATCGTACACCGGGCAGGGCACAGTCAGCCCAGGTTGCGCTGCCAGAGCACACTGCAGCACCATGGGCAGCTGGGGATGGGGTCCCCACCAAACTCCCCCCCACTGGCACCATGAGGGCAGCCAGCATCCCCCTCCCACAGTGCCAAGAGCCTGCCATATCCCATTCCCGGTCAGCCATGGCTCCATGTTGGGCATGCTGATGTCCTCTCTGAATGCTGGCACTGCCATGGGACAGGGAGCAGCATGGGCACAGCCACTCACCCGCTTCTTGTAGTAGATCCTCCACTTGTGGTACTCCCTCATCACCACCTCGATGCGGCGTTTCCAGTAGTTGCCCTCCAGTACGACAGCCTGGGGGGGCAGGACAGGGGGTCATGGCTGAGCACCCAAGCCCCAGCACCCCACAGCCAGGGCTGGTTTCCTTGTGCCATGTCAGAAACATCTTTCCCATCAAATCTATGAAATACAATGAGCTTTTCCCCCTGCGTGTCCCCAGCTCCCACCTGTGCCACCCAGACCTGCTCCTGGCCCAGAGAGTTGTGAGGGACCATGCCCTACCTCTGGTTTTCGGTGCTCGTCAGCCTCTGACCCCTCCAGCGGGGTGATGAAGCCGCACACAGGGTTCTTCCTCCGCTCCACATCTGCACAGAGCAAAACACAGCTGTCTTGACCCATGGCTCCGTCCCTGGACATCGCTGCCCCGGTGCCAGCTCTGTTCCTCCCAGCATCACATGGCACTCGGCAGATGCAGCAAGGTCTGGCCCCATACTCACACTGGATGTACCACGCTCTCCAGATAGCGTTGTTGAGACGAATTTTATCCCGACAAAGCAGCCGCAGCCCCTTGAAATTCTTCCACTTTGGAGACACCAGCTTCCCACTAAAACACCAAGCAAAGGAGAGGCTGAAGGGCACCATTCCAGAGTCCTCGCAGTTCGGGATCTCCTGAGGGGGCAGCCTTGAGAGATACTCCAGACCACCAGCCTGGTGGCAAGTCTGGAGCAGGTGCAGCCATGTGGCTCTGCTGCAAGCTGATTGTCAGGCATCTATGGGAGCACCCATGGGAGCACACCCAGCTCCTGTTTACCCCGAGAGCAGCACAGACCCAAACCAGGAGCTTCACAGATGCACACGAGGCTTCTCAAGCCCCCGGGATTAAAGCACACTACATGGGAGAATTGATTCATTGAGGCTCAAACCCTGGTCCGAGGTGGGACCCTGCTGCTCCCAACCAGGCCAGCTGCATCCCGGCCCCAAGGGACGGGAAGGGAAGCCTCCCACCCAGGTGAGACGTCTGGGGCCACGCGTTGCTGTGGCTCTTGCCTCATCGCAGCATTTGGGCAGCTATTTCTGACCATCCTTTTAACGCCAGACAAGGCTTTGAAAAGCTACCTTCCACTGGGGGCAGGGGCAGCCATCTTGTATGGGTCTGGGAAGACAGGACAGCAAGCAAACCTGCGCCCCTCGCCCTGGCCCCAGCCCGAGCTGAGCTTCCTCCATCCCGTTTCCTGGCTCCCGGAGGCAGCCGTGTTTGTTCTGCCACCTGTGCAGCGCAGGCAGCCTCATTTCACTAATAGTCTTGTTTTCTTCCAGCTGAGGGACATGAGCCCCTCACATGCACCCACCGGGGAGGTCCTGAGAGTCCTGATGCCCCAGGAGCTCTTCAGGGGAGACTGAGATCCCTCTGCCCGCATTTGGGGTCCTTTTCACCCTTCCTGAGAGCCCAGAGGCTGCCCTGGCTCTCCCACCCACCAGGGCACAGACTTGGGCCATGCTGACTGCATGGGGGGGGCTTCGAGAGCAGGCTGGAGGCTACATGGTGTCCCCTCCAGGGAAGGTCATGTCCCTTCCCAGCCAAGAGTTTGTCCCTTAAATATCTTGGGGCTGCTTTGGGTCCCACTTATCCTCGGCATGTGCAGGAAGGAGGAAAGGTAGAGGCTGGGCTGGGTGTAGGGCTGCTGTATCCCCTTGCTGCCAGCACCTCCTCGGGCGCACCCCAAGGTGCCATTGGGTCATGTCCCTGGGGAGGTGCTGGGGATGAGAGCAGTGCCTGGCTAATGCTTTAAGAAGCCGCACACTTATTCATTCAAGCTTGTGAAAACTTCGCACACCCTCAGAAAAAGACTCTGGCTGGTTCTACGTTAGCCTGACTTGAAATCTGCCTCCCACGGCACAGCACAACATGGCATGGCATGGCACGGCACGGCACGGCACGGCAAGTGGGCCTCCCTCCCTCAGCAGCTGTGCTGGTGTGGCTCGGAGCTTGACTAGGGGCTCGGAGCTCCCCGCAGCCCAGCGGGCAGGTGGCTTGTTGCAGACCGGGTGCTGTCCTCGCCATTAGAGGCAGGACCAGAGCAGGAAGCAGTGCAGGCAGTGAGAGCCCTGTGTCCTGCACGGTTCTGCCAGGGCGAGGGGACAGGAGAGCACTGACTGTGCCCCATCTCGCTGTGGGGCACAAGGACACCCATCCATCTCCAGAGCCTGATGCAGGGACATGTCTGGGAGCGCGTGCTCCCACCCCCGGGGGTGGCAGGGACAGTCTCCCCAGGGAGACCCAGCCTGACCCACAGCCCTAGGGGCTGGGGAAGGACCGGTGTCCCCACAGCTCCAGCCTGCAGAGAGTTAAGGACTCGGCTGCGCGCTGGCCACTCTGCTATCACCAGGATTTTGAACTTTCCCCGGCAGCACAAGGCAAACACTGTAGTGGTGCGAAGCAGAGGAGCCAATGGAAGGGACAGGTTTCCTGGGCATGTGGCCAGATCCTGCCGGTCAAGGCTACACAGCCACGCTCCTCACCGGTGCTGCCTGCCCCGGCAGCCAGCTTAAAAGAGCAGCCTGAGCCCATGGGCTGCAGGCTCATGGCCACAGACGGGTACCTTGGCCCCACGTGAGGCTGCTGGGGCCGTGGCCACAGAGCTGCCGCGGGACCTGGAGGCAGAGGGGAGATGCCTTTGGGCTCTGCCACCAACCGCCTTTTTCCCCCATTAACGATTCTTTCAGTTTTGGGGCTTATCAGGCTGATCTTTGCTCCCTGGTTTGCCTTAGATATGGCCCCACCCTTCCCTGAAATTATCTCCCCAGGGAGATGGATGCAAACCCTGCACTGAGCCATGAGAAAGGTTTGGGATGCCCCAAACAGGCCCTGCTGTCCCAAGCTGCCAGAGGAATGGGGACACATTCCATCAGCTAAGGGGTCTTTGTGGCACGGGGTGAGGTGGCACCAGGGCTCCGCCTGGGACCAAACCTGGCGTGGGTCAGCACTGACTCTGTTTTGTCCAGCAGCACCTTGTTTGTGCCATGATTCATTTAGATTAAGGTGTTGTGGCCCCTGCTTTCATGGCAAATTGAGTATTTTGCTCTTCATCGATAGCAGGAGGAGGGAGGAAGGAATGATCTGGCAAGATGCAGGGCTTCACAAAGAGAAACGAGCGGCAGCAGGAGGGGAACAGCCGAGTGGAGGGTCCTCTGGCAGGTCCAAACCTGCCCAGCCTTCCCAAGGCCAGCGGGAACAGGATCCCCCGCAGGACATCAGAACCCGCCTTGCCCCCTGTGCTGCCAGGACACAACTTGGCCCAGGGCTGGCTGAAAGGGAACAGCCTTTCCTGGAAGCACTAAAAGCTCACATTTGATTTCTTACAAATTTTGCTACTAAATTCATGTTTTTTTCTTGATTGTTTATGTTTTAAAATCCAGAGTCTGAGAAAGAAAGTTAAAAATCTTACCACAATTTTCCTGAAAAGTGCCCCCAAGCAAAAACTGTGTTCAAAACCAACTTCAGATCTCTGTAATCTGACTGAGCTTTTTTCTCTACTGCCTTGCACTGATGAAAAGGCTGCCGGGCCTCCAGAGGGAATGAGCTCTGCCCCAGCTGGCGCTGCAGCCGATGCGGGGGCATGCGGGGTAATGCTGTTGTAATAAAGGTGTTAATAGGCTGTACTGGGGATTAGATAGGGACCCGCTCTGTGTATTTACAAGCATACAGGAGTGCCTCTGCCCTTACAGCTCTGCCTCTCGGGCAGCCGTTTACCACCATACAAAGTGAGCATCAAGTGTCCCAGATGAGAAGGGAAGTTGTCTAAATCCTCTTACAAATTAAAAGTTGTTTAAATCCTCTTCCCAGTCTGTGAAGCTGGACAGCTGTGAGCCAAGCTAGGTACATCTCCACAACCTGTTATTTTGGTGATCTCTGCAGGTATGACCCCACTGTGCGTCAGCATGGGAACAGGCTTGCACACCAGCCTAGCTCCTCAGCACACTGCTTGGACAGGGTCAGCCCCTCTGTCTGGGTGCTTTCTGCCCCTCTGCATGAGTGTTTAAGGCACTGAGAATTAGACAATCAATTAGAGCATATGGCAAAGCTGTAGCAGCAATCCCACTTCTAGGAAAGTCTCAGAGCCTGCTATCAGCTTGGCTGGAGGATGAAGTAGTAGGGAATTAGCATGCAAGGATGTAATCAAAACCTGCCTTGTTTTAAATCACAGGAGGGGCAGAGTTAATGCTTCATGTCATTTGTCAGTTTGATGTCCCTACCTGCTAAATCCTAAATCTCCCCTCTCGGTATTTGCAGGGGAGAAGAGGAGGTTAATGTACATGACACGCCAGGAACTGCTGCAGGAGGCTTCTTCTGAAGCACAAGAGAGATGTGTGCAAGAGAAGACTATGAGTGGCTGCAGTTTGCAGTTCCCATCTGCATCCAGTTTTTGTCCCTTCAGGAGGACAGTTCCCCAGGTTGGTTACCCAACAATTCCTTGCCATGGGTCACAGGAGGGTGTGCGAGCCCAGAAGCTCTGCAGGGCAGGACACTGAGGAGTCACACTGTGGTGATGGGGAGAAAGACCTTGCTCACCTGGGGAGATTGTGCTAAGGCCAAACTATGAACAGCTCCTGAGAGAGCTCAGGTCCACATGCTCAGCTTTTTGGGGGAACATGTCGGGGGCCGAGTGTTCTGCAGGGAAGTCCATCCATGGGAGAAACAGCAGTCTAAGAAACGCAGCACATTGCAGGAGAAGAAGGAGTTGAAGAAAATCATTAAATATTTGGCAGGAGAGCTGCTGGAAGTGTCCTGGAAAATCGGTACAAAGGGCCGGGGAATTGCTTCATCCCAGCGGCCAGCACCAGGAGCAGGACCTCAGTGGGGGGAATTGCCTCCCTTTGAGGGCTCTGAAGAAACAAGTTACTGCTAGAAGCAAACCTTGATGTGGAGAGTGTTTCTTTCCCAGCGGCGGGGTGATGCACAATCCAGCCCATGGAGGTATAACACGTCAGATCCCGGGAGTGATTGCTCAAGCTGAGACAGGACTGCCATAACCACCTGTGAAGTGCTGTGGAGGAATTCTAGAGGGGGAGGAATTACAGCTACCCAAAAGACTGCTGAGATACAGCTACTGAAAAATTAAACTGTTTAGAGAAAGTTCAGTGTACTGCCTTTGAAATGGTGGGAGCCTGGACAGCAAGGGTTGAGCGGCTGCAACAGTCACAGCTCAGCCAACAGGTGAGGAGAAGTGGTAATTCCCCTCTACTCAGTCTAGATATTGTGTCCAGATTGGTCCCCCTGATAAACAAGGGAGGTTCACAAACTAAGTGATCCTGGAAGAGAATGTTAAGATGGTTGGGGACTAATGTACATGACAGAAGAGGAGGCTGAGTGATGGGTTTGTTCAGCCTGAAGAACAGAAGATGGAGAGAGGATCTACTTACTGCCTTCAACTACCCAAAGGAGGCTATAGAGGAGAAGGAGCCAGACACTTCTCAGACATGCACCAAGAATAGACAAGAGGCAACGGACACAAGCTGGAACAAGGGAAACTCCAATTAGAGCCATGGACCTGTGAGGGTGGTGCAGGCCTGGGACAGGGTGGACAGGTAGTGGGCTCAGTATCCACAGTCTGCATCCATCAGAGTGATAGCTCTGAGCAGCTGGATCTGGCTTTGGAGTTAGCCCTGCCCTGCACAGGGGTTGGACTACAAACTCCAGGGGTGCCTCCCAGCTGATACATTTCTGTGGTTTCTGCTTTGTTAGGGAGTTAGTCTACAACATAACTGCGGATGCCCTCCTGAAGACTGGAGGACGTTTGGCTGGCCACTTCAGCTAAGGCTGGGCTGCACCAACACCCCTTCTGAGGAACTTGTCTGGGAGGGAAGCTGTGAAATGGAAGATGATGCAGAGAAGTACCAAATCAGATAAAACTAAAAGTAGAGGTGCGCCAAGTATCTTTAAACTCAGTTTTCCCCCTCTGATACCTTCCTCCAACTACTGTTTACAAGTTTGTCAAAAATGTATCAGCAAAGCTGCTATGGGTTTCCAAACGGAGAAAAGCAGAGTGGTCAGTGCTAGAGCCAGAGTCCAATCCCGCCTGTGGAGAGGCATATCCAGCACTGCATCGCAGGTCCAGATTCCCTTGAACCTGATCTCTGATCAATGCTTGTCATCCTGTTTTTAGGGTGCTGGCAAGCTTCAGAGCATGACAGCTGAGACGTGGAGGGGGAGAACATCTAAGGATGGAAGGAACTCCAAGAGAGAGGAATCACGGAATTCTCAGAGTTGGAAGGGACCTCTAGAGATCATCCAGTACAACTCCCCTGCTAAAGCAGGGTTGCCCAGAGCACATCACTCAGGACTGCATCAAGGCGGGTCTTGAAGATCTCCAGAGAAGGGGACTCCACAACCTCCCCGGGCAGCCTGTTCCAGGGCTCTGTCACCCTCACCGGAAAGAAGTTTCTCCTCATATTTAAATGGAACTTCCTATGTTCCAAGCATGAAGTTTGGAGAACATCCAATGTCAATCCAACATCCCTGGCCTGCAGCTACCCTGACTCCACGGCAGACCAAGAACTGCTCCCATAGGTGCTGAACAAGACCTAGTCTTGCATCAAGCCAGCCAGGAGACATCTCCAGTGCCCTGGACTCCAGAGTGGCCATCAGTGGTGGCACTAATGCTTTGTAGCTGATGTGTATCCTCCTCAGTGAGGGCTACTGTCCAAGGGCAGTTACAGTTTGCCATGGTGCTGGGCTTGGGGCCATTGTCATGCTCAGTGCAGGGGGGAAACAAGGCCCTGAAAGAGTCCAAGGGGCAGAGAGAACTGGAGTGATGGAGCCCTGTCTGCAGCATAATGGCCAGTCCTGGGTGGCATACAGCTGCTGTTGTCTATTCCACCTGCTAAAGCACTTGCACCCTGTCCCTTTCCCCTCCGCCTGGGGAGAACCAGAGCTCAGAGGCACATGGAAGCTGTGGTGCATCTCAGGAGTCAAGATCTTGAGCACCCTGGGATGGAGCAGTGTCTGCTCCTCCAGCCCCAAGCCGCAAGGCTCAGAATAAGGCTACTTTGGGGCTGGGAGAGCAAAAGAGAGTCAATGTCCCCTGTGCCTGGCACTTAGGGGTGACTTGCCTGATGAGGAAGCATGACTCTCAGCTGGGTCACCCCATGCTGAAGCTCATTGTGCTCCTGCAGAGCTAGCTTCACCAGCACCTCAGAGGAGAGCTGTGCCACACCGGCTGTGAGCAAACCATGCAATCTAGGATGTGGCGATGGGCCAAATGTACACAGCTATGTGGCAACCAGTACCCTTGGAGCGCTGTCCCAGAGTCTGGCCTCACCAGGACTACTCTGGCAGCGACCACGTATTCCACTGTGTTCAGCACTCAAGGACTTCAAATACCTGAGGGGTCAGCAACTGAATGAGACCCTGCATGGAACGAGGCAATGGACAACTCTTCAAGGCTGTTTTGCTGAGGTTTTGTTTTCATGTGGCATCAGTAGGACATCATCATTCCAGGTTTTCACCTGGACATTTTGGGAAAGCTATGCAAGCAGTTTTGCACTGATGCCAGAAGAGCAAGCTACCCTAATGCTTTTGAGAGAACTCAAAGCCTTGGCAAAAAAGGGGAGCTGCCTCCAAGAGTGTGGACCAAGGTGCTAAGAGACACGATGCAGGCTCTCCTGTTGTCACTGAGGAGCTGTGGGATGAACAGGCCCCTAGCATCCTGGGCTTGGGTGAGATGTGTGTTTGGGGGAACAGTGCAGTCACCCACTTGATTTTGCAGGAGGGAAGTAGGGAAGCTTTCAGGAGGCCTTGGACAAAGCCCAGTGAAGCCATCCAGCCCAAACTGCTGCTGCATGGCCTGGGATAACATCAGGGTATGTGGGCAGAGTCAAGGATGGGAAGACAGGACTCCTGCTCTGGGCTGGATTGCCAAAGACTGAGCGTTGGCTGCCCACAGGGTTATTGTTACTCTACAGAGTGTGCAGGACCTGACCATGAGAATGCTAATGCCGGATGCAGTGACTCCAGATCTCATGGAAAGGTGGAGGAGGGTTAAGCTACATATGAAGAGAGGAGGAACTTCTCATCTGGCTCCATGGCCAACAACCCAGCACAGCTCTTTTTGCCCAAAACCTTCCAGGATGGTGGTTTTTGAGCAGATTGCACATCGCAACCAAACAGACAAGAAGATGAGGACAATGTCAGTTGGCAATTAGCAGCAGGTTCCTGGACGGGCAGTAGGGCTCGGACAGCCTCATGCCTTAAAAGAGCTGGGGGGTCCGTGAGATGTACACCAGCAAGAGGGATCTGGGACTCACCTGTACTCCAGGCTCATGCACTCAAAGAGCCGGGTGAGGGTCGGGTCGATGCTCCGGGGATCTGCTGGTTCGGGCTCAGTGTGGTGGTGGCGCCGGCGGGGCAGTGAGTCGCTGTGCGGGGACGACACCATGAAGTGGCCACTGTGGATGACCTGCGAGGGGTTCTGCACCCCGGCACCAGGTCCTGCACTGCCCACGGCCGTGTCCTCGGAGTCTGAGTCAGAGTCAGAGACGTGACATGGCCCAACCGAGGGCTCCGGGAAGGGTCCCGGCAGCCCCACCTGAGCTTCTGCCATCGCCCAGCGCCTGCTGGGATCGCCTTATCAGCCTGCCCCAGCGCTGTCGTCCACGTCCTGGCTGTGCCGGTGTCCTAAGGGTGCTGTGCTGGTGCTGAGCACATGCTGCGGGGCTCCCCAGCACAGGACACCCACACCACACCTCCTCGGCGCCGCTCGCCCCACCCCGCACCACGCCGTGGCCTCCACACTCCGAGGTTCAGCTTTCGCTTTGGCGGTGTGGCTCCACCGGTGTTATTTATAGTGGTGGTGGCTGATCCCGCCCATGGTGTGCCGTCAGCCAGGCCACAGCACCCAGCCACCGGCCACCGGCGCTTCAGCTCCCTGCCGCCGTCCTGCTCTTGCAACATGCGACGGCCCTGGCTTTTATTTCCCTGCAAAGCCGGGGAGGAGCAGCCGCGGGCTGCCTGTCCCCTCCTGGCCCTGGCCACGGGCTGGCTGGCAGTCGGCTCTGTTTACCCGGGTTCATCGGTGGGGAGAGGAGCAGGCGGTATTTACCTAGTGCCTCTGCCCTAATGTGTCTCCCTGCACTTCCAAGGGAACAAATACAGATTAAGGGATATAAACAGGTAAAATTATAGCAACGAGCACCCAGCTCAGCACAAAGCACACCGAGCCACTGAGCTGTGCGCCAAGCTGAGAAACAGCCCAGGCAAAAGCCTGCTCTGAGGTGCAACCCAGCAGGAGAGGGGATGCAGCAATGAGCTTGGGTGCGATGGGGTTTGCACACCTTGTAGTCATGCAGTCCTTAAGATGGATGACCCTCACCTCCGAGGTGTGCCAAAAGGTGCAGGCAGACAGGGCTTGATGTGCCAGCCACCATACCAGGGTTCCAGCCTTGGTTTCCACTGAATCAATAAGCCAAAAGGAGATTCTGCTATAAAGGCATTTTTATTCATAGCGCTACAGCTCAAGCTGGGTGTGTCCAAAGAGGGACCAAGAACAGAGAAATTCCCGGGCAATGGTACCCTTAAAATCTATGCACCTGCCTTTCAGGCACCTTGCAGGTCCCCCTTGGCTCAATGGCAATTTCTGGTCTGGAGTTTTCCTATTCTTCATTGGTTTCTTCCTCTGTGTCCAGATGGCCACTAACTGTTCTAATCCTGTTGGGATGCAGCCTCTACTGAGGGTTGTAGCTTCCTTATCTCCTGGTTTGCATCGGTCTCAGGGCCCTCCTTTGCGTAAGTAAGGAGGGGTTCAAAATAAATTCAGCTTTTCTAGGTCAAAGTTTGTAGCTTGCAGCCTAAGGCTTCAGCAAATTTAGCTACTAATGCTGGGTGAGTTCTGTGTAAGTAGTACACCAACGCAGCCTAACACTAAGCGATTCATTTTATTTAAACTGAACAACTAATATTCCATATTCTTTTACACAGCCCCATCCCCTGCTTTGTGCCAGCTCACCTTTAATAGATACCAATCCAGACCTGTGTCCCAAGCATCTCCTCCCTGGCCAGAGTCGCAGGGGGACAAAGTGGATATAATTTCAGGCTTAAATCACTTTGTTTCCCTCTTAATTTCTGGAGAGCATCCAGGAGCAGCTTTTAGGCATGTCTGATGAGAACATGGGATAAAAGGTGGCATAAAGCTAACATTAATGGCCGCAGCCATCTGAACACTAATCCAGTTTGCAGGTGGAGCAGAGCACACTCTGCACCACACTAGTGGGTCCTGCTGGGAGCAGCCTGCCAGGGTACTTTTCAGAGCAGGAAGAAGAATATGCAGAAATAACTGTTTTGGATAGTTTTCACATTGATTGGTGCAAACCTCACTCAGGAACCACATCATTCTTCAGCCAGATTTGTGTTACTCCGTAGCTCCCTTTTCCCACTCTGTGATTCGTTACAACCATGCCAGCCTGTCCCAAGCTGCCTGTCAAGATGCTGAAGAGAGAAGTAATTTTAAAAGTACTGTCTGCAGATGTTTTAAAGCAGTAATGGGCAGGTGGGTGTCCTGGGAAATGAAGAATTAGGCAAGCCACAAGAGAAACAAAGCTATCAGAGATACACAGGAGAGCTCTTCTCTGCAGGGCCATGCTGCACAAAAGGGACTTTCCAGGGTTTTGCCCGGGTTCATTTGCCATTGTTCAGTGGCTGCAGGCAGACTTTGGTCCTCTGGGACAACGTATGTCTGAGGGAAGCAGAGAGATACATCAGTGAGGCTTCTAGGGACATCCTAACTCCCTCGTTGTGGGTCCAACAGCTCTTGTGCTGTGGAGGAGGGAAATCTCATGGGCAAAGGGCAACCAGCCTGGGGAAGGAGGTGATGGATCCCGCAGAGGAACCTTCCCCAGCAGTCAGTGGACCAGTGCAGGGGTCCCACACAGCTATGGGCAGCTGCAGTTATGAGGAATTTTGTAACTGGCTGTTTGGATCCCAAAATATGTGATGCGAAGTACAGCCGTATGGATGCAATGCAGTCTCATAGGAGTTGTGGAGTTGTGGTCCTGAGTGCAGTGCAAGATGAATGTCCCAAAGGTGTCCCAAAACATGCGCTGTCACATGGGAGGTTAGAGATTAGAGTCCCCAGAACAATTCTCTAAAATGATCCCAACACCACACACAGAGGCAGGGAGGAACAGCCTCTGTGTCTGGGAGGAGAACGGTGTTGGGATAGAAAGGTCAGATTTATTAATAGCTGAAGAAACTGGGACTCGATGGGACCTGCACAAGCGCAGAGATCTCCGTTTGATGCAGACAGATCCGGGACACTGGCGTGTGCAGTCACAACAGCAATGGACAGGGATGGGTCGGAATCAAACCTGAAGGGTATTCAGCAGAGACACAGGGGCACGCAGGTCCCAGCTTAGTCCCTCAAGATGGGGATCCTTTGAAGTCCTAAAAATTCAAAATCCTAAGAAAAATAACTAGGACTGAAAATGGCTACCATTGCTACCAAATAAGGTAGAGAGGAGAAATATATTGCAAAAGCTTTATTATCAGTCAAGGAGCACAGTTGGTGGCCTGAACGTGTCATGTTCAGGGAGACCAGAGAACTGAATGGGTAGAAACAGCAGGAAACATCCACTGGGAGCTTGTTAAGAGGAGGTTAAAAGGAGCAAGCAAAAGAATAAAATGTAGGGATGACATTTACAGACACTGTGATGAAGGTTTGCAATAAATATAATCAACTTAACCACAGCCAAATACTAAGAGGGTCAAAAGAGCCAGAAGGGACACCAAACAGAGGAGAGGAGGCTATTGGATACCATTCAGAAAGTAGAAATCACCTTCAAAGAAAAGGAAAAAAAGAAAGCATTACGTGTTTCAGCAAGTGGAATGTAAAATCACAAAAGGCAGGCCAAAAATAATTTTTCCAAGCAATTTGAGAAAGACAAAAACTAATATTAAAACCTTGTTCGCAGCTATCAGAAATGGAAAGTCTGCCAGAGCATCTGTATGCCCTGCGGAAGACACACCAGGGATGCTGGGGGCAGAGGGAGGGGCACCGCAGGAGCCCAGCACGGTGCTGCCGTGCCACGGGAGCAGCGGTGCAGGGGGTTTCCACCGCAGAGCCCCTGTGGGGTTAGTGGCAGGAATTAAATACGAGAAATCAGCGCAAAGAAGTTGCAGACCTCATCCATCAGATTAATAGCTCCAGACCTCCAGGACCAGAGACCATCGCCCAGGAGCCCTCGCCAAACTCCACCAGGACATTTCAGACCTGCTGACAGTGGGCTGTGACCTGTTACTTGCCTATCAAGGGAAGTGGCACAGATAGCGTCCATTTTTGAAAGGCTCAGTCACTCATCTTAGGAACTCCAGAGTTAGAGGTCTCATTTCTGCACAAAGCAGAGTTGTAGCAAATTGTAATAAACATGGAATTTGTAGGAACTCATGGATAAATGCAACAACCTGAGGGAGAGTCAATATAGCTTTTTAGAGGAAAGTAGCTCAGAAATCTGTTGCAGTTGTTGGAGGGAGAGGCGGTGTACGTGGACAACAGTGATCTGATCAATATAATGTAATACAAAAAAGCTTTTAAGAAGACCTATCACAGAGTTTTCAAAGACACTGAGCTATAACAGATCAATAACTTGCAAAGCTGGGAAGGAAAGATAAGACTAACTGGCAAATTTCCACAATGCAGAGAGATTGCCTATTGGATGCTGCAAGTATCTCTACTGGGGCTGGATTTTTCAGCATATTCATAAGTGATGGAAAAAATTGACTGAGAACACGGTGACAACATTTTCTGATGGAGAAAATAGTTCAGAGCAGTCATAATATCTAAAGGTAGCTGGAGGAAGCTGCAGAAGGCTCTCAGGCTGCAGAATGAGTAGGTGATAAAGTGGCAAATGAAATTCAATGTTGATAAGAACAAAGTGAAGTACATCCCTAACTGTACGCAGTGGTGGACTCTAAATTAGCTATTACCATTCAAGAGGCAGATCTGAGCGTAATTGTAGGCAATTCCCTGGAAACATCAGCTGAAAGTTCAGAAGCAATTAAAAAGTAAGAAGACTTCAGAAATTGCAAGGAAAGGAATGCACTACCAACAGAAAACATCACTTGCCACTGTGTAAACCAGAGGGTGCTCAAGCTGTGTGTAGTTTTGGTGCCTGCCTGAGAAAAGATGTAGAAGAACTAGAAAAGGTCACAGAGATGAGGAACCTGGTGATCAGAGGTGGGAATAGCATCCCTGCAAGAAAAGGCTGAATAGATCAGCACTGCCCGTGTTAGAGAAGAGCTGAATGTGGTGGAAAGCACTAGGGTTGTAGACACTGATGCAGCAGGAAGTTCATCTCAGGATGTTGTGAAACTAGACATCTAAATGGACTCAACAAGGAGTTAGATAAACTGATGAACTATTAAAATTCATGGTCCACGTACTTTACGTGTACAAAGAAAAGCGGAGCCAGTGGAACTCAGAACGCAGGTACAAGCTCACCCTCAGCCTCCTGTAGCCTGGACCAGAGTTGGTGAGCATAGGATGAGACCTTCCAAACTCTCAGAGTGAGGGGTGTCTCCAGCTTGTCATGACCACCCAGAGCATGGAGATCTGTTCCACAGACCCATGCAAGAACCTGCAGAGAAAGTTTTGCGTTTTCTTTCTTTGGCTTCAGATGCATAAAAGATGTGCAAAAATGCAAATTATATTTTTCTATCATTCCCTTTTTCCCTGTAGAAGATATGCAACCTGCCCTCTGTCTCAGGACATGAACAAGTAACGATGCTGTGGAGACTGTGGTGCTTCAGAGCTTCTCCCACCCTTCGCTGCCTCACCAGAGAGAGGTGGATGCCTGGAACAAGCAGCAAGGCACTCCTCCATCTCCTGCTTTGGCTGCTGTAGCACTGCCTCTCCCTGCCAGCAACCCGCTCCCCCCTCTCCCCTCCCAATATAGTAGTAGGACATACTACTAGTAACATAGAAGATAGCCTAGGATCTGTACTGCTGAAGCCCATCATCCCTGCTTGTACAAGCTCACCACATTTCCTAGAAGGTGATTCTGAGGCCTACATTTTCCATCAGGAAGCAGATGAAATTCCTCTAGGTAGGCTCCATCCCAGGCACCAAATGGTGACCAGCAGAAAGGACTGGATTAAAGCTAAGGGACTGAACTGCAGCATGCTGGTACATGAAACATGGATGCAGTCCAACTAGCAGTGCCTGCAGTGTGCAGGGGTGGGTGAAGGAGATGATGCCATGCTGGTGGTCTTGCCACATTTCCCATGGAGTCATTGGCTCTTCTTCATCAAGGCAGTTGAATAATGGAGATCTTTTGTCATGGGCTCACTGTACTCATTTCCCTTTGGAGCTGAGGGTCTTCACCAGGAGCTGGCATGACCATCGTTTAATTTCCAGGAACATCCAAGCCCTCCTCAGTGCTGCTGCATGAGGCCACAGGTGGTGGCAGGAGGGAAATCCTGACAGAGGTGTTGCTGAGGTGCAGCTCCACCTCAAAGGCTGAGGATCCCTAAGTGATGGCAAGTTCCAGTGTCACAATGGTATGGTCATCTGCTGTCTTGCTGTGAAAACGTTCATTTGGGAAGGCTGGATCTCCAAATTGCTGCAGAAGAAACCATGCACAGCCCAAACGGCTCAGAACCAGACACAATGTGCCTGTTGTTGCTGGTTCCTTAGGATTTTCTGTAACCAAAAAAATGTCAATAACTATCATTAGCCCTTATCATCCCAGAACTCAATTAATGGGGGTTGGAGGAGGTGGAAGCAGGAGTACTAGGGCAGTTTTGCCACCACGACTGCAGCTTGTTGGCTCAGTGCTGTGTTATGGGGGTCAGATTTAAGGCACATTCTTATAACATACTCCAAAGTCACTGAAGGATCCAGGTGCCAAGGCAAGCTCTCCTTTGTGTGGCTAAGTACCAGATATGTGAAAAGGTCACCTCACATGATCTTTGCACATCACCAGAAAGGGCTCCAGGGACTCTTTGGAAAAAAAAGGCTATAGGGTCCAGATACAGCACATCATTCCGGCTAGAAACACAGAGCTCCTGATTACGAGCAGTGAAAGTGAAACATGGCCTTAACGAGAACTAGCAGGCAAAGGAGAACCGCTTTGTCGGAGTCACTGGTGGCTTTTGCTCTTAAAATATGAAGATCCATGACTCACCACGGGGATCTGGCCCTGCTTCTATCTCCTCTGCAAGTGAGGCCAGCTGCCACTTGTTGCAGCTGTGACAGCCCCAATTGTGGTGGTGCTGCCATACCATGCTTACATGTGCCACTTCTCTGCTTCCTCTGCTTGTATTGGTTGTATTCTCTCTGCCTGGAAAGAAGTTTTCTGCTGTATATCCATGCAATGAGATTCTTGGTGCTTTCTTCCTCAGCTGGCCTTGCTCATGCTCTCCCGTGCGTACAGCCTGTGCCGATGGGCTCTCAGCACTCCTTGCAGCAGGAGGACAGAGCAACGAACATGGAAGAGAAAATTGCAGCCTGCAGCTGGACTCCTTGGGCAGTATTTCTGGGCTCTCCTTGCCTGCAACACTTCCTTCATGCTGGAAGCTGCCTGGCAAACCCTGGGGCAAGAGCACCCTCTGGGGACCAGGAGAAATGTAAGCAATGAGACTCTACAGTTCTCAAATCACTTCTTTTCACAGTGCATTTGCATTTTAAGTGCATTTCATGATGGTGATGTGTGCTAGCTTGCTTGCTCAGAAAGAGGACCCTACTGGAAGGGGCTGGATTTCCACACCACATCTCTGTTCCTACAGGACAAGATGTGTGAGCCTCTCCAGAGAGAGCAGAAGAGACCTTAGGGGGGACAGCAGCCCTTGTGTCTGTGTCCCGGTTTGAAGTAAAACCGAACCAATTTTCTGTTCTGTAACTTTACATCCTAGCTAGGCCTCCTCTAACTCTCTGAAATTAACGGCATGTTGTGGAGAAAACTGCTCGTTCTCAGAATGATCAGCCCAATGTTTGTGCTCCGTGCCAAGGGATGGTGAGCAGGGAGGCCCTTGCTTATACTTATTGCCGTAACAACCAAGGGCAGCCAATTTCGTTATTTGCCCCCTTAGAGGGTCGGAAACAGAAAAAACGTAAAGAGGTCACATCAGTGGGGAGGAGTGGACAGGAGAGGTGACCCAAACCTGACCAACTGGGGTATTCCATCCCATCTGCCCCACGCTCAGTATAAAGGCTGAGGGATCAAAGGGTCAGCCCCTTCCTGCGATGGCCGACGTCCAGAGAGGACTCTGTCTGTTCATCTGCCTTTGATCCCGATCCGTGTGTTCCTGACTCCAGAGCTGGAATCCAGTTCCCATTTGTCACTGAGTCCAGTCTGGGACTTCCCCAGTGCCTGCCGGTGACGTGACTGTCATCCTGGGAGCTTGATACGGTTTTGTATATATTGTATCTATTTCATTATTTTCTTCTTTATTTTTATTTTAATATTAATTCTTCATCAAAGTAGTTTAGTTCATTCTAAACTTCTGAATCTCCTTATCTCTTTCTCCTCCTCTCTCCTCTTTTTTGGGGGGGAAGAAGGGGGGGAAAGGGCCATCTGTTGGTCCGGTTTTGGTAAATTCGGCTGAAACCACGACAGTCTGTAAAAAAAGGAAGTCACGCTGTTTAGGGATAACAAGAGGATATGGTACAGAAGAGACTTTTCTACATCTAGCTAAGGAGACTCCCCACGAGGACGGGATGCCCAGTGGTATCCTCCTTCCCGTTGTGGAAGGGGAAGGTGCTGATGGGAATACTGTGCGGGTGGGCACTGCTGCCTCTTTGCTGCTCTCCACCATGCCAGGGGTGTGTGGTGTGTACGCACCCATCGGCTCCTGGGTGGGGGGGCATTAGCAGAGGGTCGCTTTAATCACACGTCTCCAAGTCCATCTTAAGGCAAGAGAGTTAGCCAAAAAAAGATTTCTAAATGCAACAAGAAATTCCCAAGTTTGACAGCTGAGAACATTTTATTTAAGTTATAATCTCCTACACCGAGTATAGTTTTCGTTCTGAGCCGGCAGCTGCCTCCTCTTGCCTGTCACGCACTTCATGACTCACTGCAAAGGGGGCCTGAACAGGAGGTGGTAGGAGGCAGGGAGAGAAATACCACTGTAAAGGGGAAGACACACAGACTCAGTAAAACCATAGTGTAAAAAAAATCCCACGCAAACATAACAAGATAATAAAGGATTGTTTTCACCAATTTTTATTTGCTAACCCATTTTTCTCCATTTATAAGGAAGGCAGCTCTCATCTCACTGAGCCAAAGACGCTCTAAAATTCACATGACTTTGTAGGCATTTTTAGTACATTAGCACCACAGTGGCTGGAAGCTGAAATGGATGGTTTCTGCTGATGTGCTAGTTCCCTCAAAGAAGAGAGCATGTTGAACCTTTAAAGAAAAATATAAAGCCATGATTTTTGTGAGAAATGTTGTTTTGCATTGGTGGGTTGAAGGTCAATGACACAATCAGTGTGTCCATAGACTTGACCCTGGCAGAGATAACAGATCCTGCTTGAAGACTTCTGTATTTTCTGAGCTGTAATGTTGAGTCCTGACATAACTCAAGGCAAATGTTATCTGTTCTCTTATCCACTGACACCTTGTGCCAGAGCTCTTCTGAGCCCTTCCCATGCTCCCTCACTTTGCTCAGATCTGAGTCCCTCCTTCACAAATGAGACCTCTCATGCACAGTCTTAAAATCCCTAAATACATAAAATACCTCACATATATCACCCTTCCTGGCATGTGTTAGTTATACATGAATTGTGCTAAGCCTGCATCCTTTTGTGTGCTTCAGCTCTTGGAAAACCCAGGCAGCGTTTGGGTGTGCTGTGAGAAAGACCAGGCACAGGATTGAGGGGTCATGCAGACATTTTTGAGAGTGGGCTGCTTCCCTTGCTCACCCTGGGCTTGAGGGCTTCCAGGTCACATCCTCCTGCCAGGGGAACATTAGGGCACTGATGGGCTCATCCTGCTTCCTCTCTTTGCAGGTGGTGACCGTGGAAGTCACCCTGCGGTAAGCAATGGCAGTTCCTGCCTGCAAACCATGACACTGGCTGGTACAGCAGCAACAGCCCGCGCCTGTGGGGAGCAATTCTGCAGATGCTAGAGGGATGGACTGCAGGAGACAGGAGGTCTTTCCACATCAAAATTTTATGGCACTTTGAAATCTCTTTTCAGTTTCGAAATATTAAAGGCAGGGTGGTGCCTTCCCTCCATACTGTATTCTCTTGAAAGTCATCATGGCTGTGGCTCAGGAGATGGACTCTCTACAGCACTTAGGGATGCGAGTTGCATAGACAACAAAACCTAAAATTCATGGTTGCCAAGAAAAGTGAAAACATTTTGACATTTCCCAAGCTTGCACAAAACTACTGTGTGCAAAGTCAGAAGTCTGCATGCAGTATTTTAAGTTTTATTTATGCATTGCTTTTTCCCTGCTGTCCCCAGTGTCTGTCCTACAGGAAAGCTAAGCTTCAGCGGTGGAAACCTTCTAACACATTAACCTCTGTGAGCACTTCAAAGATACGAAATAGACTTTTACAATTGAGGCAGTTTTTTGAATACAGATTTATTTGAATATTTAACAAATATTAAGCCTGAAATGTAGAAAGTACAGAGTGGGAATTTGACTGTGCACATTAATATCTTGAGCAAGATCTTCAGCAAGTGAAAATTGGATGGTTTGCCAGAAGTTAAGGATGTAAATTAACTTAAACAGCCATATAGATCCACTGGTGTTTGGCTGTTTCACATTTTATCTGAGGCAAACTACAGATCTGGAAACTCTAGATTTTGCAAGAGACTGCTCTGGTTATTAACATAATTAAAATGACCTGACTCTGAACAAAAAGATAAAGGCACAGTTGAGGAGTAGAGGGAATCTACAAGAGGGAGAAGAAGTGGAAGATACCTTATTTTCTTTGGTAGCTAGGATATGACCAACCTCAGCAAAGACCCCCTAGGACACTAGGTTTGGCCATGACATGTTTTGCCTTTTTTCATCTCTTTGCAGAGCCAGAATTAGCCTCAGGTTGGACAGAAAGGAAACAAAAATGCAACTAGCAGTAGGAAGCTGGTTTGATGAGAATGGCAGAAGCTTTGCAGTTCCCGTTGCACAGGCTGCCCCACGTCATGCCCCCCTTCACATTCAGCCGTACAGAATAACACGCCGAGTACCACCACCCACCCCCATAGCTGGAGGCACAGTTCCCACTGTAAGTGTCCTGATCCCGATCTTTTGCAGAGAACTTCATGTTGTCGTGCACGGTGGAAGCACTGTTTGTGGTCATGGAGTCTCCTGCCACCCCCGAGTATGTTCCCAGCCTCAGGCGGTAGCCCTGGGACTCATCTTCCACGCTGAAGAGGTTGTAGTCTGCAAACTTCATGTTGTTTGCAGCATCCCAGATGACAAACCTGACCTGGTAGACCTTCTGCCTGGAGATCTGGTGGATGTACTCAGTGCCCAGCCAGTACTCGGTGTGCACATTCCCAAAGCCGTACTTGTAGGTGCTCCAGGACTCGGCCCAGGTGATCTCCGTGCTCTGCTGGTTCCTCTGGATGACCGTCCAGCCCCCACCCGTCACATTCATTTCGCAGTACACCACGATGGGGTGCAGTCCATTGGGCTGGATGACGTAGATGCCGCTGGGGCTGCCAGCAGAGACCTCGCTGCAGTCCTTGGGCCAATCTAGGGCAGGAGAGAGCATGGAGGACCAACAGGCAGAGCAACCCCCCTGTCTGCTTGTCTAGCCCTGTGAGAGGGATTTCTACAAACAAGAAATCTGTCTTTTTTCTAGATAGATTTTGCTATGTGGGATTTTGCCAGGGTAGTAGAAAGTCTACCACTGTGCTTCCTACTGTAATTGTAAAAGCAGAATCTCTGTAAGGGAAATACAGTGATTAAGTTAACATGTGCATGATAAGATGCACATGTTTTGAAGGTATAAGCATAAAATTTGCTTCTCCTTCTGTCTCAGGCTCCTATTTCCTCAGCCTTTCTCAATGTTCAGATGTTTGTCCTCCCTCATAATGATACAGGCTTGGCTTGGTGAGGGCTCTTATCACATAGTTATGCAGAAGTTCAACTGAGAATGTGAGCTGGTCCTGCAGACCTGAGATCCACTGCATCCCTGGGGTATGGAAGGAGGAAACCTCATTCCCTTGGCTCTGGACCCTGTGGCCAGCTGTGAAACCCCAGCAAGCATTACTTGGGGAGCACATCTTCTGCTACCCTGCGTAGAGCTCCACAACAGAGAAGAGGACTTGTGGCATGTAAGTAATGGTTGCAAAGTCCTTCGGGATCTTGTCAGGCCCGGTTCAATATGAAGGTATCGCTAATAATGAGTGATATCTGAGTGGGCTTAGAGGATGCACATTGAGCCTTGCCCCCAGGAGCTGGGTTATCCCCAAGTTTTTTGCCCGCCCACTGCTGTTGGACCCTCCTCGCCTACACCTGCTCCTGCTCCCTGCGGGGTTGGGGGGCACTCACTGCGCTGTGCTGTCCGCTGGGCATCACTGGCTCTGTTCTGCTGCATGTTCTCTCCATCTTCCTCTGCATTGGGAAAAACAGAAAGCGTGAGATGAGCAGCCCTGTGCCACAGCACAGAGGGAACTCCAGCCTCCATGGGCTGTTATTCCCAGCACTAAGTTTTTTGTAGGGCACTTCAACAATGCTACTGGGCTCATTTTTCTTCCTATATGGTATTTTTTGGTTGTAAACTCTTTAAAGGGATAAGGTACTAGGAAGGGTAACACTGCAGTCATTGAGCAGCTGCCTGTTCGGTCCACTCAGTGTTATTATGGCTTTACAGAGCTCCATGGAGTGGACTGCATGTCCGAGTAGTAGTGATGAGTACAAGGAGATGCTGCTAGAGAAGAAGTATCGAGAAGAAAACAGACTGTGTGTGGTTTCAAACCAAGATTAAACAGGGATTGTGCTGTAAACCTGCATTGCTTTTCAGTGGTGGCCGAAGGCATTCCTGTGTTCATTCAATTCATAAAGAGCTTCAGAAACTGTCAGAGAGGAAAAGGAGCTCAAAGCATGTAAGACAGCAATGCTTTCTTTAAAGAGAAATCACAACACTCATCTTCATAAGACAGCATTCCCCGAGAGCCTCCGGTGGCGTGACCTCTATCAGTGTTGTGACGAGTTTATTACATCATTTAGCCATGTGCAAGCTTCAGAGAGCGTTTTTGGCTGGCCACTTATCCAAAATTTCTCTGAAGTTTCAGGGCTACAGACAGACTACAGATAGAAAGAGAAATGGTCTTCCTTTGAATACCTACAACTCTCTAGAAAAAGCTACCAAGTATGGTCTTGTCAATAACAAAGAAGGTTGAACTACCAAATCCTACGATGTTTGGTTAAGATCTGAAATTGGAGGAAGATTGGATCAGGCTCCTTTTATTTCTGAGTGTGACTGCCTTTCCTCAACATTTTTATTTTCCACATCTCCCTCTCTGTGCAGAGAGGAGAGGAGGCTGAGGTCTGGATGAACAGAGTTTAGGGATGTAAGAGAGAAAACACATACCAGGATGGAGCTCATCTGAATGGAGATTAGTGATGTCATCTAAACTTGCTTTTAATCTTTCCAGGTTTTCAATTTCCAGAGCAAGAAGAGGGGCTAGCAGGGCCAGCATGGAGGTGAAGAACAGAAGATTGGAGTAATGACCAGCTGGAGAAAGAAGACACACAGTGAATCTGGAAATTCAAACGCTCTGAAAGAGACTTGGCTAACTAAATTCAGCAGAAGTTAAAACAAACTTACAGAGTAGACAAATCAACATTAATTATTCTTTTGCTTTATTGACCAGCAGAGGTATAAAGAACCTTAAGCATTCTGCAAAGGCATACATCCCCAGAGAGAAACAATTTTGCTCAGACTTTGATTACAACCTACAGGTTTAAATTTGCAACTTCCAAAAGCGGAGTCATCCTCTTTGGCTGTGGTTTGGGCCCCAGAATAGAGATGTGAAGCCAGCATCAGTGTGCATGCCTTGAGAACAACGTTTCCTGGTAATACGGGACGGCACGCTGGTTGGTAGGTACTGCTGCTACCTGAAGATAGTCAGGAGCTACTACAGCAGAGATAAAAAAGGCACAGGGACCTGAGATCTTGGAAAGAAAGGTGTTGTTGGGGCCACCATGCTGATGGTACCCTGAGAGTCAGTGACTTCACCTGCAGTTGTCCCAGAGCTGCCCCTTCCCACCAGAGCACCGTGCCAAGGCTGGGGGCTGCCCACTGCCTGAGAACGCTGGGAGGAGAGCACCCACAGGGGCCAGCAGCATTGATCCAGCATCAGACCCCTGCTACGTGTTGCGAATGGTGCTTCTGCAGGGACATGACCAGGGACAGTGCATCCCAGCTGACATCTGGTCCAGGACACTCTATGCTTTAAAGGAAGGTTTCTGCCAGCATCTGGAAACCTGAGCAATTTGACCCCTTTAGACCATACAAGATCCGGACATTCCCCAGCGTGGCCAGCTCCATAGATTTGTGTCTACAGCTTGCCAACTCAACGTCAGTACCCTGAAGGGCTTATGAGGATGATGGGTGATTAATGCATTAATTAGCTTCCATTCCAATTTGTGTGTGTGTGTGTGTGCGTGCTTTGGGCTCTGGCACAAATGTAAGTTAAATAAATGTTGCCTTTACAACACCACCCAGAGCAGGACAGTCTTGCCTGTTGTCAGGAGTGGAGGAGGGAGAGTGAGGAGCAGGAGGGTCACAGAGACTGGGGAGGGTTCAGCAGGAATAGGGTTGTCCCACCATCCCGAGGCCAGAAACGGTCAGTGGGAAAAGCAGAGAATGCCAGAGGCAGGCAGAGGAGGCAGGGATGCCCAGCAGTGCTGACCCCTCCCCTCCCACCCCGTACTCACCCATGCCGTCTCTGCGGGGACCTGCCGAGCAGGAAGCCGAGGGGGTTTGGCCTGACGGCAGGCGGCCAGCCCCACCGCTGTTATATATGGCTCAGCAGGTGAGGTGGGGCCGGCTGACCCAAACCACAACGCTCATCCTCCATTTGTCATCAGGGCTGGAAATTTATGGTTTGTTTGCCCTCTTCCGTAAGGCCTCTGCTCACGCACCAGCTGTTGTGCTTCTGTGGTAAGCGGTACCAACCGAACCTCAGCAAACAGCACCTGATGTTCACACAAAATTCCACCAAAGTGACAAATGCTCCTGATAAGGATTTTTCTTGAGATTGTTATTACTTACGGGTTTTGATCCTGTGACCTGGGCCATTCCGGGGACTTCCCGCTCGTGTCTGCCTGCCCTAGCGCGGTGCCTCACCCAAAAGGGAGACGTGCTCTGACACTGCACCCTGCTTTCCACACACACCAGGGCAGCAAAGGGGCCTCATCCAGCCCTGACCCGCCCCCCCCCCCCCCAACAGCGATGCAACTGCTTGGCTTGGTGTTGGCCCTCCAGCAGTGAACCGGTCCCATGGGGCAGCCACACACGCAGAGGTGCTGCCACCCCAGTGCCAGTGTGGGGCAGGTCCCCCAGCCCTCCCGGGGGCCCAGCACTGGTGCTGAAGCCAAGGTCTGCTGGAGGATTTAGCTCTGACTTCACAGCTCTGGGTAACCTGGGGAGCAGCCCTCATCGCAGATCTGGTTGCAGACTCAATTAACGAGGTGGCTGTGGGTTAAGTGGAATAAATGCTTAATGGACATTGAGCAGTCCACTCTGATGCCAGTCTTGTGAATGGCACAGGAGTGGGAGGGGAGTGCTAAGAAAAGCAGTGGCATAGCCTAGCGATGCTGGCTGAGAGCTCAGGGACACCGATATAGGACTGCGGTGAGGTATTTATTGATGGTTTGACACCAGCAGTTGCCGCACCACCAGAGCATGTCTCTGCACCGACCCTGGGATGCTCCATAGCACTGCTGGGGACCTACATGGGCTCTGCTGCCCCAAGGCTTGTGCTGGCTGCTTTGCCCCATGCTGCCTTCATCCCCAGGTCCTGCATCGCCAGGTGGCATTGCCACTGCTGCAGACCTCCAGGAGACGGGCAGGTGGTGGTGAAGGTCCCAGTGCCAGCACAGCCTGTCAACATGCCAGCGCCTCGCTGTGCCCTGCCCAGCCCCTGCTCCGCGTTACTCCAAGACTAAATGACTCTCATTTCCACACAGCAAGGGGGGCATTTTTTCACCAAGGGATGTCCCCTGACCTAGACCAGCCCCTTGTAAAACTGCCAGCTCCAAAATTATACATGTATTCACAGAAAAAAGGATTTTTGCCAACTCCACATTGCAGTAATATCTGTTGTGCTGTTGGATACAACATCTTAGACCTGATGCAAGAGTGCTCCTCAGCAGTTTCCTTTTAATGAAGAACCTTTCTTTTTACAAGAGCTTCCCAAAGTCCCTTGACAGATAACCTGGGGCTGTAGCATTTGTCTTTGATACGTTTCTGGCAATGAAATTTCAAAAAGATGAAATGGGTCTTCCCAGCCCACTTAGCCAGGCCCCCCATGCCCTCTGGCTTCCCGTCGCACAGGAGCAGGGCTGGCTCCCTACACCCACCGGGGCACCACGTGTCGGCTCCAAAGCTGAAGTGTCAAGCCATGGCTGACATCCCTGTCTGTCCCTGCATGTCACCCTGGTGAGCACTGGGGTGGCCCTGCCCACTGTTGCCCTTCTGTGCCTCCTGCCCTCACTTGATGGCTGCAAAAACGTCCCTGCAGCAGGGGCCCTGTGGCAAGCTCTCCTTGCACTGCTAGCCGTTAGAGGAGCGGGGACAGGGCATGGGCAGCCTTGGAGCAGTGCGTCCGGCTGAGGCGTTGAATCATACAATCACAGAATGGTTTGGGTTGGAAGGCACCTTCAAAGACCATCCAGTGCCACCCCCTGCCCTGGGCAGGGACACCTCCCACCAGACCAGGTTGCTCAAAGCCCCCTCCAACCTGGCCTTGAACCCCTCCAGGGATGGGGCAGCCACAGCTTCTCTGGGCAACCTGGGCCAGGCTCTCACCACCCTCATCGTGCAACATTTCTTCCTTACATCTACTCTGAATCTCCCCTCTTTTAGTTTAAAGCCATCACCCCTTGTCCTATCACAACAGGCCCTGCTAAAAATTCCTTCCCTGTCTTTCTTATAAGCCCCCTTTAGGGACTGGAAGGGGCTTTAAGGTCTTTCTGGAGCCTTCTCTTCTCCAGGCTGAACACCCCCAACTGTCTCAGCCTGTCCACACACCAGAAGTACTCCAGCCCTCTGACCATCTTTGTGGCCCTATATAGAGGGTGCCACAGAGGTGGCAAGTGGGGCTGAATTACGGAGTGAGGGAGAAGAGGCAGAGGAGGTGAATGAGCCTCCTGTGCAGATGGGGACAGGTGTCTGCCCCCTTGCCCCTTCCCTGCCCTCACTGCCCCGGTGGGACCTGCTGTCAATGGAAGCATCACCTCCTAGAAGACAGTGTACTGCAGCCAGACGAAGACCCATGGGGTGGTGACATACAGGAGTACAAGCTGCCCAACAGCCCTCCCACAATGTGGGTCCTGCAGAGTCAGCCGGCAGGCGATGGGTGCTGCTGACGCCTCCCAAGACACTGTAGGAAAAGAGGGACTGAGAGAGGAGGGGAACAAGGATGAGACTCCAACTCAGTCTTGAGGGTTTGCTGAAACACCCTGCAGAAATGCCTGAAACAAAGTAAACCTCTGACAGATGTGGTCCCAACAGCTGTAGCTGCTGCTTGATGAGCTGGCCACGAGTGTATTCAAGATACTCTCCCAGCCAGCACGCAGCCCGGACCATGCCAGGGCGATGCACACCCCGCATGCAGTGGGAAAGAGCAGGAGATCAGCAGAGCCTTCCTGAGCCTGCTTCTTCTCGCCAAGACATAGGGGCCAAGGAAGGAAGGTGTAGGACACTCCCCCAGCCTGTTTTGCTCAGAGCTGCTGCAACATGGGTGGCCCCCAGCAAAGGCTGCTGCCTCCAGCCCTCAGCCTCTACTGGTCAAGGACAGAAAAAGGCATCAGTGTTCGCAGTCCAGCTTTGGGGCTGACTTCTTGGCAGCTCTCTACAGGGAAGGAGGCCAAGACAGACCCTGACCATTGCAGAAATGTCGTGACACGCTGGGAGCTGGTAACTATTGACAAACCATTGCCCATAGGTTTTACCCTCTTTGATCTCTGGATGATACAAATCTTTCCTGTGCTCTTGGTGTTCACACTCCTTCCATTCTGTTTGCCTTTCTCCTGTCCTTCAGTTCCTTTATTGCCCTGCAGCAGTTGGTAGATCCCCAGAAAGATTTAACTCCTGGGAAGGTCCAATATATTGCAGTTGATAAACACCCCACAGCTGGGAGGTTTGGAGTACTTTATTTTTCCTCACAAAAAAACCCCTTAGGGCCTCTTTGTGTAATCTTGAGCAAAGAGAAGCCACCAGATGGGCACACAATGATTAACTTTGTCCATGCAAACAGGGGAGCCACAATCCTCACATGGAGGAGGTGTGTATAGGGAGAGACCCAGGTATAAAGAGGCCAGCATGGAGTTGGGAGCAGCGGGACTGACTGCTCCGGCTCCCGGCGTCCGCTCAGCAGCACCGCAGCGATGGGTGAGTCCTCCTCCTCACAGCTCCTTTTCTGCAGCACTTGCAGCTCCGGGGGATGCAGGTAGACAACCAAGCTAAGTGCCATCAGTGAGGGACTGTAGGAGTGGGAGCTGATGGGAATGTCCAGCATCCGTCCCACTCCTCCCCTTTCCACCCAGCCATTTCTTTCTAGTTCTTTGCTGCTGCTGGGTTGTTTCCTGCATCCCTGTGAATCGTGTCCTCTGCACCTGGAGCACCAGGTTTTATACACCAAATTCAGCCGCAGGGCTTTGAACTGTTTGCTCTGAATGCCCTTAACACAGATTTAATTTTTTTTCCCATAAAAACATCCTTTTGCCTCTAGACCTGTAGAAAAAACCTAAACCACGTTTAGGAGAAACATGAGAAAATGTGATTGCAGGTTGCTGTCTGGTGCAGGGAAGGGACAAAGCCATTTCTCACCTTGCTTCACCCCTGCAGGGGCAGAGCCTGCACTGAAGCTGCAGCTCCCACCACCCCAGGAGCCCCCTGCTCCTGCCTGTGCCCCCTGGCTCTGCCTCCCCTGGTCCAAGCTCCCCAAGGGCCTGGGGTGGTGGTGCTGGGGATCCTGACAGTGATGGGCACTTTCCTCCCCAGGGCTCGAGGATGGGACACGTCAGCTCCACAGGGACCTTGTCATCCTGCCTGCTGTGGTGGGGATGCTTCTCCTCTGTGTGAGTCCAGCGTGTGTGGCCAGCTACCAGAGCGGTGAGTGGGTTGGACAGGGCTCTGAGCACCTGATCTAGATGAAGATGTCCCTGCTCATTGCAGGGGGGTTGGACCAGATGACCTTTAAAGGCCTTTTCCCACCCAAACTATTCTATGATTCTATGAGTAGAGATGCTGGGGGCACAGCTGACAAGCCGCCAGGTTTGGGTGCCAATTGCTGGGCTCCAAGGTGCTGGGTGCAAGCGTCCCGTTGCCTGCAGCCACAGAGACAGCAAATCTCCGCTTTCAAACCTACCTGCAAAGCAGGGCAATTCTTCCCTTTCACCACCAGCAGATAAGAGGTGTTCCAAATATGTTCCACTGGTTGTGGAGTACCCAGTGAGATCCAGCATCAGCAGGATCAGTAGAACAGCCCCACAATAACCTGCCAGCACATCCTCCAGTACAGGTCCCTCATGTCTTGCTTCATCTGCTGCTGCAGGGTTCCCTGCAGACTGCAGCCAGCTCTCCAGCAGCAGCCCCAGCGGGGTGTACGTCATCCAGCCGGCAGGGTCACCCCCACGGGTGGTGTGGTGTGACATGGACACCGAAGGCAAGGGCTGGACTGTTATCCAGAGAAACACTTACACCACTGAAATCACATGGAAGGAGTCCTGGACCACCTACAAGTATGGCTTCGGGAACGTGCGGGGCGATCACTGGCTGGGCACCGAGTACCTGCACCTGCTGACGCAGCAGGGCACCTACAAGGTCCGCTTCATTGTGCAGAATAAAGCCAACATCACCCATTACGCCGAGTACGACATCTTCAGTGTGGAGAACGAGGCTAGTGGGTACCCGCTGAGGCTGGGCCGGTTCCTGGGCAGCGGGGAGGACTATCTGACCAGCTATCACTCCCAGTATGGGGGCATACACGACAACATGAAGTTCAGCACGGCTGACAGGGACCAGGACCAGCACAGCGGGAACTGCGCCAACAGCTATGGGGGCTGGTGGTACGACAAGTGCCAAAACATCCTGCTCAATGGCAAGAGGTACATCTTCTGGCCAGGAATCTGCCCAAGAGGTGACTGCACATCGTCCCTCATCCTGGTGAAACCCACAGATGTGTGCTGACCGTGCCGCAGTGCCCAGCCTCCCAGGAGCCTGTGGGAGCGTCCCCGTCCCCAGCTCAGTGCCCCGCTCCCGTGCCTGCCAACAGCCCTGTGCCAGCCCCGGTGACTGTCCTGCACTGCCCGCATCTCCCGCACCGCCACCAGCTGAAACACAGTGGCTCCGGAGCAATCGCCCGGAGCCCCGGGCATGCGGGCAGCTTCGCCCAGTGCCGCGGTGCTGGCTGGCACTGGGACGCAGGCACTGTCCTGGGGAGGGAAAGACAGTGCGAGTTCCCTCCCCTGTGCGATCGGTGTATCCCTGCTTTGCTCAGGCCCTGGGCCCCACACGCCCCACAGCTCTGCTACCCATGGTGGGAGAAATCAGCTGCAATAAACCCTGGAGCCAGTCTTTGCTGCCTTGTGTCTACCTGCCACCGCAACATTGCACACACACGGGAAGAGCTGAGGCCCCGGGGCAGTGGCGCATGCTTGGGGACGCAGTGTTTGGGGAGGGGGATGGTGGGGGGCATTTTTTGCATCTCCTGTCTGAGATTCACCCTTTCCTTGCTCTGCTCCATACAACAGCAGAGAGCTGGAGCCCCATCCCCATCCTGCAGCAAGGGCTGGGAGGGGGTGGGGGGTGGGGTGTCAGAGTGCCCCTGAGGGGCGTCAGGCCACCAGGAGGGTGTTTCATTCCATGGGGGATACATTCCAGGGGTGGTCATAGAACCATAGAATAGTTTGCGTTGAAATAGTTGCGTCAAAAGGGACCATCTAGTCCAACCCCTCTGCCATGGGCAGGGACACCTTCCACTAGATCAGGTTTCTCAGAGCCCCATCCCCAGTCCCCAGGGCCCCTTGACAGCCCAGGGCTGTGTGCTGGGGGGTGATGCTTCATGACTCCAGTGGGTTGGGGAGACCCAGGGCAAACAGGGCAGCCCCACAGACCTCAGCCTGGGCTCCCTGCAGCAGGTCCAGGGGCTGTGGGGCTCCTGGTGGTGGCAGGGCATTGCATCATGGCCAGTGCTTCCCCACTCTGGAGCAGGTGACGTTGGGTGGCCAGGACCCACCAGGACACAGCTGGCCACGGGGACCCACACCTGCATTTTGGCCGGAGGCCAGGGAGCCCCTGGGGCTTGGGAGCCAGACGGTGTTCATACAACTGCCTGTGGCGACGTGCAAGTGCCTGTGGTGGGACTCTGCCGGGATAGGCACTGGGAGCACTGGGCACTATGGGAGCACGGGGGGATGCCCTGTGCACTGATATTTTCCCTGCAACCCCACAGATTTTTTGTCTTAAGAAACCTGGCACTGCCCTAGCGCAGCTGCTTGCTCTGTATTGGCCTGCACAAACACGCTGGAGATATGGAGAAGGCATTTGCAGGTTGTAGGTGTTGTTTTAGTCACAGGATTTTACCAGAGGTTTTAACAACTGCTGAACTGAGAGCCAGTGTGGGTGAAGACACCTCTCCAAGTGTAGGTGTCAAGGCCACGTCTCCAGCAAGTGGGGTTAATTCAGATTTACGAGGAAATAAGGAATCTTCCACCACCCCAGCTAATAAGGGAGTGACAGAAACCTTGAAGAGAAAGTTACTGATTATTCATACACTTAAGAATAAGGACATTTTCCCATGGTGCTCATCCAGACTTTATGTTTCTAAAGCACGTTTTATTCTCCAGAGCAGGTATGTTTCAGAAGTACAGGGTTTGCAATGTGTTAGTCTGATTATAATGCAGTTAAAATAAAAACAGCTCAAAGGGGAAGAACCCAGCAAGGGAAGCAGAGGCGCTCTGCAAAAGAGGGGAAAGAAGAATCCCTTGGGAGCCCTGGGTGTCCCCACCGCCAACCGCTCTGCTCCCCCCAGCAAAGGGGCCTGGGAGGGCACTGCTCTGGCCACATGCCGGGGCAGACAGGCAGCGACAAAGCCCTAGCAGTAGGCAGTGGGTTTGATGAGAATGGCAGAAGCTTTGCAGTTCCCGTTGCACAGGCTGCCCCACGTCATGCCCCCCTTCACATTCAGCCGTACAGAATAACACGCCGAGTACCACCACCCACCCCCATAGCTGGAGGCACAGTTCCCACTGTAAGTGTCCTGATCCCGATCTTTTGCAGAGAACTTCATGTTGTCATGGTTGGCACTGGGACTCTTTGAGGCCATGGCATCCTCCGCTGTCCCCGAGTATGTTCCCAGCCTCAGGCGGTAGCCCTGGGACTCATCTTCCACGCTGAAGAGGTTGTAGTCTGCAAACTTCATGTTGTTTGCAGCATCCCAGATGACAAACCTGACCTGGTAGACCTTCTGCCTGGAGATCTGGTGGATGTACTCAGTGCCCAGCCAGTACTCGGTGTGCACATTCCCAAAGCCGTACTTGTAGGTGCTCCAGGACTCGGCCCAGGTGATCTCCGTGCTCTGCTGGTTCCTCTGGATGACCGTCCAGCCCCCACCCGTCACATTCATTTCGCAGTACACCACGATGGGGTGCAGTCCATTGGGCTGGATGACGTAGATGCCGCTGGGGCTGCCAGCAGGGATCTCACTGCAGTCCTTGGGCCAACCTGGGGCAGGAGAGAGGATGATTTAATAAGACCCTGTGCAACAAGACAGAAGCGCATTCCATAGTCCTCCTGTGGCTGGTTCTGCAAGACAAGTCCAAGATGTTAATGAGACCTGGATTGCCTGAGCAACACAGACCATACAAAAGCCATCCTCACCTGAGCACACAACGCCTGCGTCCTCACCATGCACGCAATTGTGCTCTCCCCAAGGCCGCAGTGAGCACTGAGTGAGGAGCTTCTCCTCCCCATTGCAATTAACATCGTCCAGCCAGATAGTCCCAGATCCGCTCCCAAAAAAGGCATTGCTTGGCGCTGATACTGCCTCTCCACAGCCGAGCTGCCTACACACCACAGAGGCATCTCTCATGTCCCAGCTGTCATCACACACCGTTCCCCACTCATTGCGGTACCAAACCTCCACCCGTCCGGAGCACTGGTTGGTGCCATTCACCAGCCGGAGCTGACCTGGAACATGGGAAAGAACAGTAGAGAGGAGATTTGGAAATGGCAGGGGATGACACCAAAGACAGCTATAGCCCAGATCAGGAGGTACTTTCCAGCTCAAGAAGTGGAGTCCATGCAGTAAGATGCCTTTACACCTCTGATCATATTCCTGGCTGGGAAAGGAGCCTTTGTCTTCTGAAGTCTCCATTTCCAACTATTTTTGGGGTTTTGTTGCCCCAGAGACTTGCATGAGTTTGCTGTGTGTTGCCTCAGCCAAGTGAACATCAGCCATCCTCTCCCGCCACTACAGGAAATATGTTTCACCATCGTGGGACCCCAAGTACCGCAAGAGCAAGGCTGAGGGTGACAGAGGGAATGGTGCAGTCTGGTGAAGTACCCTCAGACAAGGGTATTTCACAGGAGAAGACCACCTTTAGTTCTTAGCCTTGGGACAAGCGAAACAGCCGGGGAAGCTGGTGGTAGGAGATCCCTTCCTTTCTTCTGCATCCTTCCCACTGACTGTCCCTACTGCCCTCCTGTGGGGCAGGGGACATGTGGGGAGGGACAGCTTTGGCTTTGGGAAGGGATCAGAGCAAACCCTCTGGACTTCTCCACACCTACACATGAGCAGAAAGGCCAGGGACTGCAAGGTTCCATGTCTGCACCCACTAGATGTTTGAGGAAGGGCAGGTGACTCACACTGGGGCGTGTATCTCTCTTGAGGGATGCTGGAGCTCTGCTGAAAGCTTGAGGGGTTGGAAGATGCCCTCCCTGATAGCCTGCTCTGGGGTGGTCCTAGCCATGTCCTGCTGGCAGAGACAGAGATCTTCATGTACCTACCGTTCACTAACATGTGCCGAGCAGACATGGTGTTATTCAAGACAGATTGATTGAAGGGGGACTGTCTTTGGATGGTCCCGGTGAGATGTGGAGCAGGCAGGGCCAACACACAGGCAAGGAGCAGGAGGGGAGTGCACTGGGAAGCTAGGGGAGGAAGGGACAAGGTGAGAGTCAAACAGAGCATTCCACTGTCAGAGTAAAACATGTAACGGGGAACCAGCTGCAGTGAGGTGAAATAGCTGCAAGTCACCCCAAACCTGCGAGGATGCCGTGGGGTTGTCTTTCTGACATGAACCTTGTAGCCAGACTCCTTGTCCCCAAGGTTTGTGCCAGAACCCAAGGTGCCCAGGAAATTTGTGAAGCAAAATCAAGCAATCACAAAAGAGTCTTTTGCAGATCAGAAGAAACTTGACCAAAGTGTTTGTCTTTAAGTACAAACTTAAGTGGAAACCTTGCGGAGTATTTGCTGCCCCTCCAGCTCACTGAACAGCTACATGGTATTCCTTCAGACTTCCCACTACACTCCGGAGAATCCCAAGAAAAAAACCAAGTTGTAATCAAAGATAATGTTATTCAACTTAATTGTAATAATAGCTATCCCAAGATTAAAATCTGAACATTCATTTAAAGGTGGCATCACAGCTGCACCTCTGGGGGTTATAGCAGTGTTGGATTGCAAAACACCTGGAAAAGACTGACTTTTCCAGTTGTGCCTCTATTTTGGACACCCCACAATGATGGATCTTTGATAGCAATTGGAAACCTACACTTTTCATACACCAGTAATTTCAATTTTACATTTTTCACATATATACACTAAGATTTATGACTCTGCTGGGCTAAAACTAATGAGCAGTGACAATCTGCTAGACTTTAACCCATCCTTTCCTCTGAACCTGTCTCTGCTCTGCCAGGATAAGGGGGTGCTCCAAGGAGATGAGTTGCTGCAATGTTTTCCTTTGTTCAACATCTTCTCTGCCCCCACTGACCCATTTGCATGGGAAAAGGTCACTCTGACCTTCCCTCTTCAGGTTTTTGCCCTCCTGCTCCTGAGAACAGCCTGGGTAGACCCTGTTTGCAGTGACCTGCCCTCGATTTGCCTGGACCCTGAGCCTTGTTGGAGCTCTCCCCGCTGCGCTGGTAACCACACGAGGTGTGGAGAGCCCCTGTCGCTCCAGCCAGCACAGTGCAGAGACTGGGTCTGCAGGATGGCCAGCAGGTCTGCACCCATCGAGTATGACCCAGCGCTGGTCTGACCCTTCTCTGCTCCCTGCTCTCTGGGACAGGGTTCCCTCTCCCCTGACCTGACCTCTCCTGAGCTTTCCTCTGCCCTGACGCTGCCTGGCAAGCTGCGCTGAGGGCAGACCCACGGACTTGCACTTCATAGAATCAAATAATGGTCTAGGTTGGAAGGGACCTCATCTCGTTTTAACCCCCCTGCCCTGGGCAGGGACACCTCCCACCAGACCAGGTTGCTCAAAGCCCCCTCCAACCTGGCCTTGAACCCCTCCAGGAATGGGGCAGCCACAGCTTCTCTGGGCAACCTGGGCCAGGCTCTCACCACCCTCACAGCAAAGAATTTCTTCCCCAGATCTCATCTCGATCTCCCCTCTTTCAGTGTCAAACCCTTCCCCCTCCTCCCATGGCTCCCCTCCCTCATCCAGAGTCCCTCCCCAGCTTTCCTGGAGTCCCTTTAGGGACTGGAAGGGGCTCTGAGGTCTCCCCGGAGCCTTCTCTTCTCCAGGCTGAACCCCCCCAACTCTCTCAGCCTGTCCTCACAGCAGAGGGGCTCCAGTCCTTGGAGCATCTCTGTGGCCTCCTCTGGCCCTGCACCAACAGATCTATGTCCTTCTGATGTTGGGGGCTCTATCCCTCTCAAATCTCCTCACTTGCCCTGGGAGAAGCAGTATAGACCTTGAGTTTGCCCCTGCTTTGTGCCCGTGCCATCTCCTGCCTCTGTGGTGAGTCCTCCATCCACAGGAGCAAATGGACAGTTCTGCCAGGGGAAAAGGCTCTCAGCATCCCCCTCCACCA
Source organism: Numenius arquata (assembly GCF_964106895.1). NCBI lineage: Eukaryota > Metazoa > Chordata > Aves > Charadriiformes > Scolopacidae > Numenius > Numenius arquata. The sequence goes on from NC_133593.1 coordinate 377,833, forward strand.
GCACTGCTTTTGGGCGCCCACAGACCGGGGAACCCACCCTACCCTGCTTCCCATACTCACCCATGCTGACTCCACAGGGACACTTGGAAGTTCAGAAAGTTACTGTAGATATGCTTTGAGTCACAAGATTTATAGCTGCTCCGTGCCAGGGGAGGAGTGCAGCTGACACTGCTGCTGCTGGTCCCATCCTGTTCTCATCTCGGGGTGTGTTAATGAGCTGCTGGTAATAGGGCTGTAACCTCAATGGGCATTCCCCAGCGGCAGGGATGTTCCTCTGCTCTGATAAGAGCCCTTATCAGGACCTGAGCAAATACAGCCCAGGAGCGGCAAAGCCGAGCAGACACTTCCCATGTGTCAAGCAGAACTTTTCCTCGATATGTCACCAACAGGTGTATGGAGACATTTGCTGAGCTCCCTCCTGTGAGGGCACAACCCTGGAGACGCAGCCCCGCTCACACAGAGCTGAGCAGAGTCTGGGGTCCCTCCTGATGGATCCCTGATGAGGTGGACAGAAGCTGGATGCAGCAAACCAGCACCATGGAAGACCCTAAGGATGTCCCTGCTTTCCTCTGGAGCAAACACACTGTGTGGCTCAATAGTGGTCATAGGCACGAAGCAGAACTAAGCAATGGTGGCAACTGTCCAGCTTGTCATGTCCAGTGCTTATGTCAGGAATGGAGCTAAAGGGACTGGACAAGTTGAAATGTGAGACTATGTCTGTCTGAGTCTCAGATGAAAGCAGGTATCACTCCAGGAAGCATCTGGTGCTGGGAAAATCTCCTGCCTCTTCCAACTGGGAGTGCAGAAACTGTGGGGTCGCAGCATGTCCTCTGCACGAGGCAGCCGCGTGCCACCAGCCACCACTGTGCGAGGCCCCTGCTATCTACAGTACAACCTACAGTGACAAATGACACTTTTTGCCCAAGCCAGCTTTAGCTATGGTTGCAAAAAAATACTGCAGAAAACATTTTCCAAAGTCTCACATTTGAAAAATTACTGAATAATACCAGCAGCTGCAAAATGTCACCTACTGAGAGAGCAAGAGTTTCAGGACAGGAGGACCTTTCCCCAGCAAGGCTGAGATGGATGTGAGGGTGAAACACAAGTTGTATTGCTTGCATGGAGAAGTCCAGGTTACTCCAAGACTCTTCCAGAGTTACTCTTGGGCACTAACTTGCATCTCAACCATTGGAGCAGATTTCAGACAAAGTTAAGAAGTGAATCAAGAATAGGTGATTTTTGTCCCTACATACTATGCTTGTTACATGATGTTTCAAAAACATTTTCTCTCATAACTTATTTCTGCAGAGATGTGATGCTTGGACCATTATCCTGAGAGGGATGGGAAGTTATCCCATTCCCAGCATTTCTGTTTCATGACAAGTCCATGTAAATGCCACAACTGCAGTCCCTGAGGTGGCTGCGAAGCCATGCTGAGCTCAGAGGAGCCCTGTCTGAGAAGTCAGGGGTCTCTGACCTGCGAAGTGGGGTATCGCCGGCAGACGATGCTCTTTCAGAGCTCTGAGCAGACACCACGGACCAGACACCACGGCTGTTGATCACTGCCGGGGTGGAACCGGACTTCAACTCCCCCGCACCTCCTGACAGCGGAGCCCACCCAGACGTGGCTGAAGCGGCTCTGTGGCAGTGTGGAGCTGCCCTAATGCTGGCATTAAGCAGCCCCCAGAGCCACAGCCTCCCCGTCCCCCCCCAGGGTGCAGGCAGGGGGCAGGGGCAGCCTGGGCAGCAAGAGGGCGAGAGGCAGCTCTTGCACTGCTGGGACCCCCTTGTGTCAGTGTGCGCCTATTGAAGAGCCAGTGCACGCTGCCAGCCGGCTGTTCTCCACCAGTTTTATGGATATTTGTTCCTAAGCAGATACTTCTACCTCCCCCTCCTTACTTTTTTCTTTTCCTTATTGGCCTCTGGAGCATCTGCAAGATGGGAAGTGTTTGTCTCCCAGCTGTGAGGTGTGAGAGGTGTTTTCTTTTCCCAGAAGAAATCCCAAAGCACATCCTGAGTAAAGAAAACACTAAGATCTACGCTGTCACGTACCTGTGCACACAGATAACATTTTACTGCAATGAATGTGTCACTTTTGGTGCCTATTTCTAACATTATAAACAAGGATTAAGTTTGTGTAAAGCAAATATTAACTGCTGGCAAGATTGAATTCTAGTATCATCTGAGTACGGGCAAGAAAGAAATTCTTGTAATAGCTGATAAACTTTATCTCCACATTCACCAGGAGAAAGGGGCCTTGGGCTTCCAGCTCATTGATACAGGAACCTCTTCCTCCTTTCTGGTTTCAATGGTTTCAATGCCTGCAAGTGAACATACCAAAAAGCACCATTTATGAACATTTCGCTGCTCCCTAAACCCTAATTCAGAAGCCGGGCCCTTCCTGATGTATTTGCATTTGGTTTTGCTCCAGTGTTGGTGATCTTTCCTCTGACCATCATCCTTTCCTTCTGCCGCTTGGCCAGTTTGCTCTGCCCCGCCACTGCCAGTGCTCGTGCAGGAGCTCCGGCTCCCTCGTCCTTTCCTCCGACACTGCTGGGGAATTTAAGGCTCTTCCAGTATTTTGAGCAGTGAGAGGGTAGCCCCTGGCTGATCTGCTTCCATTTGCTTTATCCAGGCCTGTTCAAGGATTTTGCTTTCCCCTTCCCATGTCAGATCGAGCCAGTGGCTGATGTGTCCCCTTTCCCACCCTCTTTTGGGGACCCACACAAACACTGCTGAACCCCAAATAGTTCACCTGAGCAGGGACTGTCTCCGCACCGACACAAATGAGACCATCAAGGTAACAGATCACCGGTGCGGGGCAGAGCGAGCAGGAGGACACTGATGCTCTCCTGCATCCCTCCAGCAGCAGCCAGTGCCTGGGATGACATTTGCTGCCGAACAGAACAAGCTGGTAACAATCACCTGCCCTGAGAAACTGCCTCCTGGCCCCAAATCTGCATGTAGAGAGGATGGAGCAGGTGAAAAGGGTCTTCCTGACCCTTGCCAGCGACTGCTGGTGCTCTGAAGTGTGGGATCAATTAAAATCTGCCATGTACAAAGCAAACAAAAATTTCCCCGCAAAGGCCGGGATGCTCCCAGCCTTTCTTTTCCCACCCTGCATGGACTTTCTGCTTCCATGCAGAAATCCCAGAGTTGCATCTGGCCATTAAACCAGGAGGCTACTGACCTCTTCCCCTACTAAAAATCCAAGGTCACCACTAGCCCCTGCACTGTCCTTGTCCCTGTCCCATGCAGTTTAAGCCTCGTCATGTGAACAAGGCTCCTGTGGCACATCCCACCCCTCCTGATTGTGACCAGGGTGCTCTGCAGGGCAGGAAGAGGCACCCAGCAGTGATCAGGAGTGCCACGGGGAGCAATGATGACACCCACCTGGCAGAAAACCCAACTCTGCAGCCCCAGTGGCAGCTGGGGCGGGAATGGGCCGAGGGACCTTGTGCAAAGTGCTCCTGGTCTGTACTACAAGACAGAAACATGTCACGGTTGTCAAGAGGCTGAGCCCCTTCCCCATGGCTGCCTGGGGCCAGGGGACCTGCAAGACTGGCAGGACCCCTTGAGAACCGGCTACCAGAAACCAGACTTCCCAACACGCCAGAGAGCTGACCCCAGCCGTTCCCACCGCAGACAGGAGCCACATCTTGTTCCTCTGGGAACCCAGCACAGAGGTAGCTGCTCTCTCCCCTTCAGAGCATGTCTTCTGTCCCCCTGTGAGCCCAAAGGACAATGTGAGACACATAAGGTACAATATAACGATGTCACCCACCTGCAATGTCCCAATTTCCTCCTAAATGCTCTCAAGACACAATGCGATCAGTGACTGGCAGAGGAGTGAAAAGGAAAACGGATATGCACTGGATCAGCGTGTAAACTCTTCATCAAGAAAGAAATTGCTTTAAAAGGAGGGATTTAATGGCGAGCTGTCTTGCTGCCAGCTGGGATAGGGTTAATTTTTTTACTAGCAGCTGGTATAGTGCTATGTTTTGGATTTGGGATGAGAAATAGTGTTGATAGCGCACTGGTGGCTTTAGTTGTTGCTGAGGTCTCAAGGCCTTTTCTGCTCCTCACCCCACCCTGCCAGCGATGGGCTGGGGGGCACGAGGAGTTGGGACGGGCCGGGACAGCTGACCCCAGCTGACCAAAGGGACATTCCATACCATGGGACGTCACGCTCAGTATATAAAGCTGGGGAAGAAGAAGGAAAGGGGGGACGTTTGGAGTGATGGCGTTTGTCTTCCCAAGTCACCGTTGCATGTGATGAGCCCTGCTGTCCTGGGGATGGCTGAGCACCTGCCTGCCCACGGGAAGCGGTGAATTAATTCCTTGTTTGCTTTGCTTGTGTATGCGGCTTTTGCTTTACTTATTCAACTGTCTTTATCTCAACCCATGAGTTTTTTTCTCACTTTTCCAATTCTCTCCCCATCTAAACTGGGGGAGTGAGGGAGTGGTTGCGTGGTTCTGGCTGCCAGCTGGGGTTAAACCATGACGCTAGCAAACATGGACCAAGAAATATAATCCTCTGGACAGCTTCATGGCTGCTGGCAAGAGCAGACGTGTTGTGCAGTGATGCCATCTGCTGCCGCCAGCCGCCGGCGAGCTGAAACCTGGGAGCCCACTCTGCAAAGAGCCGCAGCGGGTTCGGGGATGCTGCTCTTTATTTTCCATCTTTCAAAACCTGGACTTTATTGCCACAGATGAATTGATTAGCAAGCCAAGAATAAAATTAAGTCCTTTTACAGTTGTACCTCCACCCTGTTCATTTAAACCACTGCAATGATTAAACACTTGATCTTCCCTGATGGGGAGGGAGAGTCCCTGGTCTGCCATGGGAACTCTGTGTCTGTGAAATTTCAGCCTGGGGATTGTTAGGAGCCACTTTGCAGGTAGGGCAGGTCATTGCTGATCTCATCACCACTTTGTGCACTGCACATACTGCCAGTCCTCTGAGAAAACAGGCTCAAGGAGTTCAAAGTGTGTAGACACGGATAACATGGACAGTCTTTAACAGAGATGGGTTTAAACATGGCTTTTGAAAGGTGGTATTGGCACTGTACTGAATGTGACAAGAACTGTTCAGGGGAAATTTTACGGGAATTAAGATTAAAAATGTTAGTGAAATTCTTTAATTACATCCCTTTTACACCCTTATTCATAACAGTTGTGCTGAGCTTGCTGCCGCAGGGCCATGGTGCTGCCACCAGCCTGGAAGAGCAGGAGAGGGAAACTAGGAGGTCTGAACAGTCATGGGAACTGGCTGAGGAAGAGCATCGCTCAGCTGTGTCCCCAGCACCTGCACATTGGCCGTTCTTCTCCTGCACGGGGCTGAGCCGCCTCCTGGCCCGGTCCGTGATAATCACCCTTGGAACAGCGCGCACAAGGTCACCGCGGGGAGATGGGTTCATGGGGACAAAACACAAGGACATTTGAGTTCACCAGTGTTATTAGTAAAATCCAGCTCACCAGACAAATCCTTTATATTCCAAAGCTAAGCATGGAAGAAATAAGATGATACAAATGTCTTCATATCATCCCGGGGCCAGACTCCGGAGAGGCACTTCTAACACCCTTTTACTTTCAAGCCAGTGAATTTTCATATGCACTCACAGCATGTGCAGCCCTACAGCGATACGGATGCCAGGTTTTATCAGTTCAGCAGAACATCATTTACTTTACAGTGCCACAACACTCCATTACAGCATCCTCTCCCCTCTGCCCACAGATAGGAAATATTTTGAGGTCAAGGCTACTTGTCTTATGAAATACCTTCCCAGGTGTTAGGCAGTAAAGTGCCTTTTCTTTTTACCCTGTCCTAATAATTTGGCTACAGCAAAGAGAGGGGAGAGGACCCCTTCTCAAAGAGACCCTTGGGTGCCAAAGGAAAGGTGCTGTGGTCAGGTGCAAAGGCCACCTTTGGGCGCAGAGGTGGCCACAGCTTTCTACTTCTTCTCCTCATAGGTACAAAAGAGGCCCCAGCACCTGCAGGGTGCCCCACAGCTGTGGCTGACCCCAAGGTTGGATTTCCCCTTGGCAATGCTCAGCAGATATTTCCTGGCCAGGAATTTGGGAGGGCTGGGGTTGAGCTGTTGAGCGCGGTTTGCCCGTCGCACACCTCTGCGGTGTGGCTGTCTGTGCCGTGGTGCCAGCCCCGAGCCCTTGGCTCAGGAGCTACCGAAATCTAGTACCGGGTGTGGCATTATTGGCTCCAATAGTGAAATAGCAACTGAAAAATATTTAAGTACATATATTTGTGTCTGGGATGGCCATCTATGGATGTCGCCCTCAAAACTGTACCTGAGGCACTGTGGTACCAAGGACGGTGCTGCCCCCAGGACATGCCTGTTCAGAGGGAAGGCTGCTGGCAGTCCCTCCTGTTTTAGCAAGACTGCCAAACCAAGAACATGCTCCAGGCTTGCAGGTACTGAGTAAAGCCAGAGCCTTTTGGTCCAGTTCAACAGCTCGCCGATGTTGGAAAGAAACTAGAGTCCAGCTGGGTTAATGCCCAGTTGGAACTTGAAAAGGAGGGATGACACTGGCACATCTGGAGGATGCCTTGCCATTAGCAGCAAAGAGAAAGAGCATCTGTAGGTGTCTCCATGGGATCTGCACCCATCGCAGGTGCTAGAGGCCAGGAGCCGGCAGCACTCGCTGCCACACTGGGAGAGGGTCAGCGATGCTGGTGCTGTTTGGGGACATTCCTGGCAGCCCTGTGTGAACCATGGCATGTGGTGGTGCTGGGGTTTTCCCACAGCTGGACCCCTGCAAGCTCATCATGTGAGCCCATCCCACAAGAAACCTGCCTGCCTGGCAGGGACATGGACATCACCGCACCACCAGACAGGCGGTCGCCTCCGTGGGAGTTGATTGACTGAAATCAGTCAGGGAAAACTGTGACAGAAAGTTTAGCACAGTCTCCTTGGAATATATCAAAGCAGTGTCAGTCATCTAATAGGATAAGTACCATAAGCCGTGTCGCACAGAGAGGAGCACTAATGGGATATCGCTTTATGCAGGACACAGTTTGATGTATCTGGGCCACTGCTAACTAAATCCTCCCTGAAGTCCCCTCTTTGTGGCTCTTCTGGCTCCAGGATTAATCAGCTCTCTCCTTTTCATCTGAAAGCCAGGAGGCCATCGGCTGCCTGCAGCTCTAAATGCAAAGCACTGCAGGAGCCCACATCACCCTCTGGGGAGCATCAGTGGGGACAGCACAGTAGCAGCTTCAGCTGGCCACCCACCCAGGGGCTGTGTCCTGCTTCATTTATGGTGGGTCCTGCCTGCATGATGACCAGGGAGCTGGCATTGAGCCTGGCACTGTGTCGTCCAGTGGGCACTGCGGTGCAGGGCAAGCCCTGATTATGATTCCTGACAGCTACCTGGGGTGCAGGGGAGAAGCATGTCATGACCCATATGGCCAAAGTCACATTTAGGATCATAACTCAGGCTCATCCTGACTTTGAAGAACTTGGAGCAGGGTTGACTTCTGCTAGTCCATGAATCCTCCCCAAAACAGAAAGTCTTGCTTGCAGAGAGTCACAGGGCAGGAGAAAGGAGGAGGAAAGAGACTCACAGAGAAGGACTAAAATGTCCTTCTGAAAGAAACCCACAGCAACCTCAGCTACCTGTGTCTCGGGGGATAACAGGCCAAGTGGCCCCACAAGGACCCAAATGTCATCCAACTATGCATGACTGAGGCATAAACCAGAGAAAAATCATAGAATCATAGAATAGTTAGAGTTGAAAGGGACCTTAAAGATCATCGAGTTCCAACCCCCCTGCCCTGGGCAGGGACACCTCCCACTAGAGCAGGTTGCTCAAAGCCCCATCCAACCTGGCCTTAAACACTTCCAGGGATGGGGCATCCACAACTTCCCTGGGCAACCTGTTCCAGTGCTTCACCACCCTCACAGTAAAGAATTTCCTCCTAATATCTAATCTAAATCTCCCCTCTTCCAATTTAAAACCATTACCCTTTGTCCTGTCACTACGTTTCCTGACAAAGAGTCCCTCTCCAGCTCTCCTGTAGGCTCCCTTCAGATATTGGAAGGCTGCTGTAAGGTCTCCCCGGAGCCTTCTCTTCTCCAGGCTGAACAACCCCAGCTCTCTCAGCCTGTCTTCATAGGGGAGGTGCTCCATCCCTCTGATCATCTTCGTGGCCCTCCGCTGAATCCGTTCCAACAGGTCCATGTCCTTCCTGTGTTGAGGGCTCCAAAGCTGGACACAGTACTCCAGGTGGGGTCTCACGAGCACAGAGTAGAGGGGTAGAATCACCTCCCATGACCTGCTGGCCACACTTCTCTTGATGCAGCCCAGGATGCGGTTGGCTTTCTGGGCTGCCAGTGCACCTTGCCAGCTCATGTTGAGCTTCTCATCCACCAACACCCCCAAGTCCTTCTCCTCAGGGCTGCTCTCCAGCCATTCTCCACCCAATCTGTATTTGTGCTTGGGATTGCCATGTCCCAGGTGCAGGACCCTGCACTTGGCCTGGTTGAACTTCATGTGATTTGCACGAGCCCACCTCTCAAGCCTGTCCAGGTCCCTCTGGATGGCATCCCTTCCCTCCAGCATGTCGACCATACCACCAAACTTGGTGTCGTCGGCAAACTTGCTGAGGGTGCACTCTATACCACTGTCTATGTCACCAACAAAGATGTTAAACAGCACTGGTCCCCGTACCAATCCCTGAGGAACACCACTCGTCACTGGCCGCCAATTGGACATTGAACCATTGACCACAACCCTTTGAGTGTAGCCAGTCAGCCAGTTCCTTATCCACCGAGTGGTCTGAGTGATGTAAAATGCTCCATTTTACATCAGCACACAGTTAAGCAAAGCCCTGCACAGAAACAAGCTCTGAGAGCAGCTGCAGGACTTTCCATCAGCAAAACCATTTGTGCTCCCCCTTACTCCTGTGCTTGCATTTCATTCCAGCAAACCCCTATCTCAGCAAGGTGCAACATCCATTCGCAAGACCAAGACACATGGTCCAGCAGGACTGTCTGTGGTGGCAGCAGAGCCATGGCGCTGCCACCAGCCTGGAAGAGTAGGACAGGGAAACTGGGAGGTCTCAATAGTCATGGGAACTGACTGAGGAAGAGTATTGCTCAAGGTGCAGGAACACAAGAGGAAATAGGAAAAGTGCAGATCCCCAAAACAGCCAATAGACCAGCAGGATGCCGTGCCAGGGATCCTGTGTAATTAAAGGTCCATCAAGGAAGGGAGTAAGTGACCCAAAGAAGGGCTTTGCAAGCCAGCAGGTCAACTGACTCTGAGTCAAAGAGTGTGTTTGGAAGCTGCCAGGAATGTCACTGGTGCATCATCTCCCCGGGCGCCCTCAGGCTAGACTAGCCAGGGCACAAGCCCCTGCTCTGCACTGCTTGGCCATGAGCTGGACCAGCAGCACAGCCAGTCTGGTGAGACCCACGTGTCACCTCTCCCACTGCTCGCCAGCTCCTTGCTCCTCTGAGTCACCAGCTCCTCAAACTCCCTCTCCAAACAGTACCAGACTTGTAAATCTTCTGCTTTTGTCTCTGAAGAGGGAAAATCTGAGAACATCCTCAGAGAGGCAGCTTTATCTCCTCCTTGTATTGAATTCATTTTTTCAGATAAATCCCCTTAGTTCTACCAGGGATTAACAAGAGTTGAAGGCTGTTTCAAATGAGTCCAATCACTTCTATTTCTTACATGTACATCTTTCAACTTCAAAACAGCCTGTTAGTGCTTCTTAAATGGCCTTCAGCATGAGACAGGCATCAAAGCAACAACTGGCTGATCAGGAGAGCGGGCTTCCTTCTTGTCCTAAGTTTGCAAAGGAATCACAAGACAACAAATTAATTCCCCAACTAATATGAATGTTTCATGCTGAAAGGGTTTTCTACGGCATCCAGTCTGAGGATGTTTTTGGGTGTGCCTCTGTACATACTGAGATGGCATCTGGCAGCTATGATGTAAACACACCAGTCTTCTACATTCACAAAGAAACATTTGAAAAGAAGCTCTTAGAGTTGAAAAAGTTTGAAGATCACTAAAGTTTTCCATCCTTCAGTAGAAAAGTGGCCAAGAAATAACTGATAACCTCAGTACAGTATTATATAACCATAAACATTTGCAAACTTTCAAGAATAAAGACTACAAAGCATCTACTAAAGAACAGAATTTCAATAGGGGGATTTTTAGAATTGCTTATGTGATTTTAAAGAGAAAAGGGATGAAGAGGTTTCATTTCCCAAAGGAGTTTATGGCTCTGCAACACGACTGTGACTGTCATTTTGTGGAGCGCTGAGCAGAGCATTGTGACAGCACTTTCCATTACAAAGTTCTGTTTCTACACTAAAAATAATCCTAAGAAGTTTGTTTTCTTGCTTTGAAGGCCAGGTCTTTCCCTAGCTGGTTTCTCATGCCAGGGATCTTCTCATTTGAGAAGATGCTCTTTTTGGTTGACTCTCTCTGGGTCCAGCTGTCTCCAGATTTAGAAGCTCTATTTGCAGTGTATTCGTGACCTGAAGTCTCTGCGCAGCACCACATCACTAACTCTAACACTGATGACTGTCTTTCTAGGAGAACAACAAAGGGAAGAAGGATTTTGAAGCTGCAGCCCAGGACAGGCACCTAAGAGGTGATGCACATCGGCTTGTGCCCATGGAGGTAGCATCGACTGACATGTTTGTTGTTTGTCCGTCGTTGAAATAGAACCTAGATGGCTTCAATGATGGATTTCCTCAATGGGTTCAATGTTTTGCTTAGCAAACAGATCATTGGCCATCATCCCAAGTGTAAAAGTCATTTTATGTGCCTCCTGATCTATAATGGCAAAGACAAGATTGCAGTAACCCAGAATTAGATCCCAAGTTGTTGCTGGTTATCTCCAGCAGCCTCTGTGAAGGGCTGTGCATTGAGGATGGCTCCTAGCACCTTTCCAGCAACTGTGCCCCTTGCTCAGCTCTGCTGTTCCTCCTTTGAGGAGAAAACTGTCTCACTTACAATGTCACCTCTCACCAAGGGCAAGAAAGGTGAATGAGTGTGGGATGGGAGATGGAGAGAAGATACAGCCCCTAAGCCAGGCTGAAAAGAGGATGGAGAGCCCTGGGTAGGACAAGGGTGAGTTGGGGATGTTGGTGAAGGTGAGGAAGGATGGGGACTGAGGGGAAGCATGACAGCGACTGAGGGCTGTAAGTGGGGAGCAGGGGGACAGATGGGGCTCCTGATAGGGGCAGGGGTTGGCTGTGAGGGCAAGGAAGGACGGACCCCATCACACGCTGTCTGCTTGAATGCTAAGGGCACTGCCCATGGCTCCAACTGGGAAGTGGTAGCTGATGGTTGAGCTCCTTTACAGTTGGCTTGATCCTCGTAAGGAAGCTTTCACCTGGCTGTGATTAAAGCCTTCAATTTTGGAGGAGCTGAAGCCACAAAGACCTCCCATCTCCAGGTCATCTGTGGTGACACTTCCTTGACAGCAGCACTGTCCCATTGCTGAGGTTCACACCATTAATACATACCCAGGAACACTTGTCTGCTGAGCACAGACTATCCTCATTGCTGATGGCACATCACTCCAGTTTTGATATCTCACAGAATAGGATGGGCCATCAGTCACTGCAAGGACAGTCCTCTCCTTCCTAAGAGCCACACACAGCCTAAGTACGACTTGGGTTTCCTTTCAAGCCTCAAACAGCTCTTCAGGAAATCTCTGGTGCCGTCTGGGGGCAGCATGCACACATTGTCCCAATGCAGGACTGCCATCTCCTGGGCAGCTGGTAGACTCAGTGTGCAACAGCCCCAGAAAGCCATCCCGGAATAACTCGGAGGCTGTGATGGCAGGTACTACCCATGAAGACAAACCTAACCTTTGGGTACTTCAAAAGCAGCTTCAGTAGGAGCTCCAGGACCTGTGGCCAGCGTGTGTTTAACCTGTGCACTACACAGAGCACAATTCCCACCACGGGGTAATACGGTTTGGCCCTAATGCAAAAATCAGCCGTCCATTGTGTACTGAAAGTCCCTGGAGAGGCAGCTGGGGCTGAACAGACATCCTGTGCCATCCCACGGCACCTTTGTTTCTTGCACACCCTTTCTCAGGCTAAAAAAAGAATGGGGGAAAACAGACCTTCACCAGACAGTCCTGCACTGGTGCCAGAGGGTCGCTGAGCCTCGGAGGCCTGGAGGGACACGCACATGGGCCCATACTGGCTGTAGGGGAGGTAGGGGGCTCACCCCCCATCTCTCCCCATGGCCCCCTGCCCTGCCTCTGGTGACCCACCTCCCACCCTCCCCTGACCTGCTCCCCAGGTCTGTACCTGACCCCAAAGTCCCAGCCCCCTCCTCTTTCCATTAGACTCCAGTTTTCCCTCTCCTCCCCACCACCCCCTGCAGCCCAGAGAGGCAGGCATGAGCTATGGGGAATTTCAGCCCCAAGCAGCTTAAGGTCTGACAAAATTACATGTAATGAAGCCAAGCTTTATGAAGAGGACATGCAATCCTTTGTCATTGTCTGTGAGCTGCCTGTGCTTTGGAAATAACTCCTACAGCACCTCACGGAAGTAACGGGAATCCTCAGCAGCTGCTCTTAAACCCACCACTAGATTTATGGCATTAAAATCTCTGTTCTGATAGCAGCACTAAAGAACAAGTGTGACCATAATAAAGCTTAGATATCTCAGCATTAATTTTATGGTCTATGTACGGGCGCAGACATTAGGTGAAGATGCTTACTTGGAATAGAAAAAACACAGGGGCATTGGCAGCACTTCCAGAGAATCGTTCAGGCCAGCCAGTGCTCACCCCATCCCAGGTTGCTTGGGGTGGTGGGATGGCAGCAGGAAGCTGGGGACCCTGGCACGTCCTGCCCCTGCCACACACCTGGCAGGATGGGCAGGGGCGGTTTAGGCAGCACCACGGCAGGAGGCAGGAACCACCCCAGAAATGAGGTCAAGGAAGGGCATTTGTTGGGACAAAGCCAGGCAGAGGATGCACTACGGGAGCAGTCAAGGAGGCTCTAATCGCATGGGCAAACGTGGAGGTGACTGGGCTGAGACTAAGCCACGCACAAAAGGACACCGATGTGCCTTTTTCTGTAAGAAGGACAAGCCCAAATTTAGTCCAAATGTAGAAGCCAGGTTAAAGATACGAAGTGTAGCAATGAAGCGGAGAGTGCGTCTGTATCCAGCAGCCCTATACCGACGGTCAGAGAAGCCAGCTACTCTGTGACTGCATTTCTCCTATTAAATGTCTCCTTCTCTGGAGACATTCAAAACCCATCTGGACATGTTCCTGTGCAACCCGCTCTAGGTGGACCTGTTCTAGCAGGGGGTTGGACTAGATGATCTCCAGAGGTCCCTTCCAACCCCATGTGATTCTGTGATTCTGTGATCTTGTGAAGTCGTTTCTTGCTGCACAATGTGGCACTTGCAGAGGAAAATAACATGAAATGAGCAGTTGTCTACACCCCTGGCTCTCTCCAGCACCTTGGAAGAAGCTTCCAGGGTGCAGCTGATTTCGGTTGTCAGGAAAATATCTCCTCCCCTCTCTAAGCATCGTGCTGGATCCCTGCATTGCAGCACGTGGGGAGAGAGAGGGATGCATTTGTAGCTGCATCCATTGGTAGGCACTGTTATTCTGTTAATTAACTTGATCCTTATGTTACAGTATTACCGCTATCTCCTGCCTGTTAAACAATCATTTAAAATGCTGTGGAAAATACAGGTGATTTCTGTATACCAACAAACACTACGTTCGGTCCGTTAACTGATGTGTTACAGGGGTACTCGGAGCACAAACCTCTCTGGTTCTGACATTACAAACACCTCAAACAAACAAATGCCCTGTGAACTTAAATGTTTTTATTACTCCACCAGCAGGAATGATGTCATCCTTCTTCTAATAAAGCAACCTGGTAAATACACGATAATAATTTCACTGAATTTCACTGAATTTTTTTAGAGTTGGAAGGGACCATATAGATCATCTAGTCCAACTCCAATTGGTAATTTGGTAATAATAATTGGTAATAATCTGGTAATTACATTTACAATCTGACAAATATTAAGTGCAAGATCCAGATACTCTCCTGTCTGCTACAGAACTAACTGAGTGCTGCCGTTGGCTCTGTTGCTCAGGAGTAGAGCTGGTTCCAGGTTGTATGTCCACTCATGCCAACCCCTGCCGGGCAAGTGGGTAACACGAGTGTACGTGTGCCTGGCAGACAGCACAAGGAGCAGAGGGGCAGGGGCAGGGAGAGTGACGTGGACAAGAAGTGGGCTTCAGAGCGGACCGTAGCTCCCTGGAGACAGGACAGGAACCTGAGCTTTGCCTTGGGATGGGTCTTATGAGCTGTTCTAACTTATATTGAAGTAAATGGTACTTCTTAATAAGCTTCAACCTCATTTTGGGACAGCTTCAGGATTTAAACAATACATAATTTATACATAAAAGGGATCACTGAGGACCAAAAGTGACTGGGAAAGACATGAAAACAAAAAAATCAGCCAAGTCCTGCTACTGTTTCTCAACAGAGATCTTTTCAAGAGTGACATGATTTGTCAAACACAAAAGCTGCATATTTGTATTTAAGGACTGATAAAGTTTTCTGTTATACATATTTGCAGGAACATATCATTGATATGTCCTGGTATCTTGGGTTACAGCTGAGGCCTGGGGACAAACCATGAGAAAAGAGATGGGAAGATTCAATGAGAGAGTACCTGCAGCCGTTTAAAACAGCAATATATCTGATTAATCATCTTCTGCATTACACCCAGGGAAGGTAGTGGTGAGTTACATACACTCTAGGGTCCTTTCATACTGCTAAAGTGATGGGAAAAGGCCCTCGTGTTCCTGAGAACCAGGCTATAACTAAGCACCACTAAAGAGATCTCCATCAAACCAGAATGGGTTTTCATTCATTCAGGCCAAAGGGAAAGTGCAAACTTTAATTAACTCAATAGCTGTCAAGAGCTCAGAGACCTGCACACTTACAGTGCTAGCTGCAAAACTGCAGATCACCAGCAGTACAAGCTATCCCTAGCCCTGACGATTGTCAGTAAGCAAGAAGAGCTGGGTAAGAAACTCGCCTGCCCTCCTGGTGATGTGCTAGTGCCAGGGAAGCTCCTCACCATGTCTGCAAAAAAATGCCAAAGCCCAGAAAAAGCGGCAGCCCAGGCTGCTTGCGCATGATGGATCATAGAATCACAGAAGGGTTTAGGTTGGAAGGGACCTTAAAGCCCCCCCAGTGCCACCCCCTGCCCTGGGCAGGGACACCTCCCACCAGATCAGGTTGCTCCAAGCCCCATCCAACCTGGCCTTGAACCCCTCCAGGGATGGGGCAGCCACAGCTTCTCTGGCAACCTGGGCCAGGGTCTCACCACCCTCAGAGTAAATGAGGCCATTGGGGCCACCCATGCTGGCCTGGGGGATGGCTGGCCATTTCCATTGGGCTTCTCGCAGGGAGCTGCATCGTGGAGTTTGGGAATAGGGAGGGAAATGCAGTGAGCTCTGGGGGCTGTGGGGATTCTCTCCTGGGAAGTGATAGTACAAACAGCACTAAACTTGCCTTTTTCCACATGGACAGTCAAGCTCTAGCTATGCACGGCTGTAGCAAAGCACAATTCCTGCCATGCAATGGTCAGTACCCACCAACACCCTGAGCCTCTGAGCCCCTGAGCCTTCTGAGCCTCTGGCAGCAGAAAACCAGCAACACAGGGATGTCACTTGGAGAGGACACCAGAAGAAGCCTGCTCGGGATTGGGGTCCACAGGAATGGAGATCCAGAATGCAAGACACTGACAACCCTAATTATGCATATGCCTATCAAGCACTGCCACCTCTCCCTCTAGCTTGCAGGTGACATAGCTGAGCTGGTGTAATATCCAATTCTTCTGGTGCAGAACATCTAATGCTCAGCTGTCTTAACTCACAGTCCTTGTCCTGAATCCTGGATTCCCTTCCCTGTCCTTCCCTGGGAGCTGGACTGTTGGGACTGCCAGTGGCCCACTTGCTGCCAAAGGACACACATCAGATGGATCTACCTTCCCTTCTTTCTAACACAACTAGGGCACATGAAAGAAAAAGCTAAAGTAAAAATGCCATGATGGGCAGAGAAGTCCTCCCAGGTTAGAAGATGCAAAAACTGAAGCAGTAACTGGAGACACCGATCTGTCTCTGTGCATTACGGTCTGGTCCTGGATTTCACAGGTATTTAGGGGCACTTCTGCATGAAATATGAACCTGCCACAGTGCATTGGTTCCCATGTGGCCCTCCTTTTGGCTTTTGCCAGGCCAAGAGTGCCAAACTGGTGCATTTCCATGGCACCGGTCCCCAGTGGACCACATTGTTTTCAGCCCCCAGGCACAGCTGCTTCCCACCGCAGTCACCCAGGTAGTCCTGTGCTGAGGACAAGATGCCTTTTTCTTCACCTGCAGACTTCATGCCCTTGGTTTGCCTATGGGATCTTCTCAACTCTCATTTCCAGACCCATCTTCTTCCTGTGCTGAGCCTCTCGCCAGGACAGGCAGGTTGAGCTGCGAGAGATCTTGAAAGAAGTGAAGTACAGCCACAAAGCCCCTGCTGCCCTGGCAGATGTTGTTATGCAGCCCAGAAGCAGGGCAGAAGCCTGGAGGCTGGCACAGACCCTGCTTCAGGGTGTCCTCTCTCAGCCCTCCCTCAACAGGAGCAAAGAGAGCAGCGAGGTGGGCGTGAGGAAGGTGGATCTAGAGGTGATCTTTTCTCCCAGCCAGCCATAGGGGGAAAGGGCCCCCGTGAAAGCTGTGGGAACTGCTAAGGCAGGAGCATCCAGGTGTGGAGAAGGATAGGAAGGGTAGGAAGCAATCCCCCAGTGCATCTAGGGGGTGCAGTGGGGTATGGGATCACGAGGGGGTAACTGGATGAAGGGAAGGGAGGACGGGCACGAGAAGGCAGTTCAATACCACTCCATTGCTGGGTCCTTTGTACAGCCTGAAGGCAGAGGGTGTATATATATTACTAATAAAGACCACTTTCCGCCCTCAGCTCATTGCCTGGCCCCCTCAAACACAAAACCAGCTGAACTAAACCAGATCTAGGGTCTACTTATCCCAGCATCACCTCTCTGATAGCTGCCATGGGTCTCTAGAGAAGCGCAAGAACAGGGCAATGAGATGTTATAATTTCCATGAGAACTTTTTAGCCTTCTAATACCTTCAGCTGATGGAGTCTCTGGGCTGGATGTAGTTTCTGTCCTCCCTTGCCAGCTATTAAACCAGTAGGAATGGTTTCTTGGCTATCTCAGGCTTTCCTGTGTTTGGGGAAGCACACAACATCATTTATAGAAGCTCATAAATAGCAACGAGTCTCCCATCATTACCAGGCCAGGGGGGGAGGCTGGCAAAGATCCTCCTGCTCCTCAGGGCTCCCTTTGACTAACGCTGCAAATTGCTGCCTGTGGCATTACTGCAGCGTGAGCAGCAGAGCTGTGCTAAATATTTTGGGGCCGAGAAGGCAAGGGGGAAGGTGCAGCGGTGGAGTCTGCTGTTACCTGGGAACCTGGAACCTGTAGGGTGTGAACCAGCTCCATATCCCTGGGTCCATAAGGCAGGACTTCCCTGAGTGCCAGGCTCCTGGCTATGGTATCCAAAAGGTTTTCTGACACTACAGCTGATTTTAGAAGCAGTGGTGGAATTACTGAGATTGTGGACAGGTAGGAGGGTCCCGATCCTCCCTGCTGCAATAGCAAGAGGGAGTTTTTGTCCTAAGAGTCAGAGATATCAAACATCATCCTAGAGGACAGTTTGAGTTTTGTATACCTGGAAAGTGCTTCGCCTAAGCACATAAAAGGACTTCAACTGGAAAAGGAAAACTCTTGAATGCTGAGAATCATTTTACTAAGAAAAATTTTGAAAGAAATGAATAATTTTGTAGGTAGTTCAATTATGGAAAAAGAACAGAAAGCTCTGTTCGTGCCTCAGCTTCAGGGATGTGAAGAGGTTGAGGAATTTTTTGCTGCATACTTTGCAGAGTGCAGCAAAAATACAAGAGAGCTGCCAGTGTGATTTCATATGGGAATAAAATGCAATTTCAAAGCTTTTGGGAGTGTGTGAGAAGCTAAAGCACTTGCTAAGCACACCCTGCAGGGTACACACAGGAAATGGCGTATCTTCCCTTCGGCTGAGGATGTGGGGAAGTGGCACTGCAGGGATCAGAAGCTCAACTCTCACAGCCACTGTAACCAGGAAGGCTCTTTGCAATGCAGCAAGACAGCCAGGTGCCCGCTTACACCTAGAGGGCTGCAAAAAACATGCCACAGGCTCTCACAAGATGTGATACCATCTACCAACACAAGGGGTTTGTAGCTTCTTTGATGGGTTATCTGTTCCTTAAGACCTGCACAGATGCCATACACCACTTCAGGCATATTGTACAGAAGTGTACAAGGTGGTGTTGTCCTTGAAAATGAGGGGACATTTGGCTTGATGGCCTTAAGAGCACTGCAGTTGCTCTCAGAAAGGAAACAGGCCCAGAATAAACTTTCCTGCTTAAGCTGAGGAGCTGAGCACCAGCAGATGCGCACCCAGGAGATGTGTGTGTGAGTCAGCAGGGCATGGCCCGTCAGCACGCTGCATTTCCCTTTCTGCTCGAAAGTGTGTATTGCAGAGCACAGTGTCATTTCTTCAGCGCAGAGGAGGGAGCTCAGCCTCCTGCAGAAGGTGCTCTGGAAGCCTGCAGTGGGGTTAGTCCAGGCTCCAGGCTGGGCCAGGGTGCAGGAGTCTACAGAGGGAAACATCTGGAATAGATACTATCAGTTATTTTCTGCCAGTACGAATGTGAAGTGTTGGAGATAAATATGATAAAGAAAGGAAATGCCAGTGCATACTATCAGCTTTTCACAGTAACTGTAGAGTCCACCCACTGAAAACTGGCTGGGATGGAAACCAGCTCTCAACCAGGAACCAAGCTCTGCAGGCTGAGTGCAGCAGCCACCAGCGCTCTCACTCCCAGGGGACTTGCAGGGTCACCACCAAACAGACCAGGAAAACCAGAACCAAAGCCAATCCTGGAGCCGCAGCTGTGCAGCAACACCTTCCTAAATCTGTTCACCAGCCTCCCCAGCCTGCGCACTGCTAGGGTGAGGTCACGTCTGGAGCTCTGGTTCAGCGTGTTAGATAAGCTGAATAGATAAGGAGGCTGACATTTGAGAACCAGTGTTTACTGCACCCCTCCGGTGGCACTGGCAACTGGACGTGCTCTGTGTGTACCTGAGGTATGACTTCCACTGCTGCTGAGTGATCGACCCCTTTACAGCAGAAGAGAGAGCATCTGCTCACAGCTCAGCGATGCGTTTGCCCTGTCTCACATCTGCTCACTCTTTCTGAGGACAGAACCCGTCTTTCTAGTAACCTACTCGGAAACACAGACTTCAGAAGTGAAAATCATGCAAGAAGGGAATGCATCTGTTGGTCTGAAAGACAGGGATATGGAGTCCATCCCTAGGTCACTTAGGAGATGGATAAGTGGAAAAGAATGAGCTTGTTAGGTCTGGGGATTCACTTATTTCTCTCTCTGCTCAAATTCAGCTTTTTTTGAGGAAAGGGCAATGTTGGGCAGCAGGTGCTCTGTCTCCAGGGAAAGCCCCATGGGCTGTCAGGCTTCTCTCCAGATCTGCTCAAAGGCGGATGCCCCCTCGCACTCTGCACTCCGCTGTCCTCAGGCACAACACTTCACTCTGCTCCCGCTCTGCAGCCCAGGAGTCACAGAGAGAAAACACAGCACCCAACAGAGGCAAAGCCACCCCAGCGCACTGCAGGAGTCGCAGCAGCAGCGGTGGTGACAGCCCCGGTGGCAGCAGGAAGGCAGCAGCAGCAGGAGCAGGCGCTGGCAGTCAGGAGCGAGGGCTGTGGGGCTCCTCTGCTGCAGGTGACTGCGGCAAAAGGAAGCACGCAGATACCCACAAGGATGGTATTGAATTATTTTGGCTCAATTATACAGGGGAGCTACTTGGTGTTCAATGGTGTAGTCCCTGGATTTAAGCATGAATAGATAGGGTCTCCCAGGGAGGGATTTTCATATTCTCATACCTAAATGCTGCAACATCTGGCAAACTTCCAGCTCCACTGTTTCACTTTCCTCCTGTCAGGTTCCTCCTTGCTCCTCTGCCCCGAGCCCAGCCGGACCTCACTGCTCCTGGGCTCCACCAGCCACAAGGACAGCAGTGCCACATGCGCAGCCTGGCAGAAATACCACATCCAAAACAACTCCAGCTCAGATTTGGCTTTTTAACCACCACGTCGCATTAACGGCACTAGCCATGCTGTGATCCACAAAGACACCTGGACTTTCTTCCTCCTGCTACTGCCAGCCAAGGAACTCTCAGCTTAGAAGTTCGTTCAGTGCATGAGTTTTTACTCTGCACTGCTTTGTTTCTTCTGAATGAAACTCCCCACAGTTGTCCTATACCTGGGCCCTCCTCTGTACTCGCAGACCCTCCCAACCTTGTACGCCCCGTGATAAATTAACAGAATTAAGTTGTTCTCTAAAACCAATTCCTCATGAACCTTTCTCCACCCCAATTCCTGTCCTGGTTTCAGCTGTGATACAGTTAATTTTCTTTTGAGTGGTTGCCGTGTTTTCAGATTTGGTATGAAAGGAATGCCAATAACGCATATTTTTTCGTTGTAGCTAAGTGATGTTTACGCTAATCAAGGACTTTTTTCAGCTTCCCACAGAAGCTGAGAAGGATAGACAGAACAACAGAATGGCCAGTAGAATATTCCACACTATAGACATCATGCTTCATATAGAAATGGGGGTTGGCCAGGGCAAGGGAGGGAATCCACAATCACTGCTCAGGTTGGGCTGTGCAACCAAATCACTGGGTGGTGAGTGACTTGTGTCTTGTATATTCTTTTACCATTATTATCATTTTCCTTTTCCATTATTGTTCTATTAAACTGTCTTTATCTCTGTCCATGAGTTGTATTTTTCCCCTTTCCCCTCCTTTCCTCCGTCTTCTCCCCACCCCTGGGAGGGAAGCAGGGGTGAGTGAGAGGCTGCATGGTCCTAGCTGCTGGCTGGAGTTAAACTGCGACAAATCCCCCTCCAATAAGTTGCCATCTTCTATTTAGCAACGCCCTGAGCTACCTCATCATTCAGGCACACAGCTCTGAAAAAGTCAGGGAACTTTTCAAAACAGCCAGATTAACTTCCAATGAAGCAGCATCACACTCTACCACATTTTTCATACATTTTTCCCTGCCCTTCCCATATACTAAGGAGAAAGGGGCTTGGCTGGAGTCAGCTGGCTGAACACCAAACCAGTGAGTCTTGAGATTTTGCTGGTGGAAGAGGTGGAGAGGTCCCACGCTGCAGGGCCTGGTAGAGCTCCTGCTGCTGGTTAACTCCCAGGGAGCAGGTTCTCGCTGTGCTTTAACTGTGGCAGGCAGGGTGGAACTGGGCGGGGGGAGAAACGTTTGCTGTTTCTACTCTCTTCTGTTACCTACTCTCTTCAGTGCTAGATAAAGCCTTTGGGATAAAGCAGCAACTCCTACTCCGATGTTTTATGTAGTTATGCTTTTTCAGTGGAGATTCATAACGGAAGGACGTAACGTTTATACTCCAGGTTGTACAAAGGCCATACCTAACTTTACGGGTAGTTTGGGAGTTGAATTTATCCCACACAGCATTAACTAGTTTGCCAAGGCTGCTGCTGCTTTTCCCCCTGAAGCAGCCACAGCAGGCCAATATAAAGCAGACCTATTCCTCAGTGCGTGAAGAAGCTGCGACCCAGGATCACCGGGATGTAGTGCTTCAATGCACAGGTTCGCTGTGCTGATCACCGGGCAAGCGGTTAGAGGGAGCACTGCTGGGCTCGTGGTTTTGCTGCGCCTGCTTCTGGCAGGCAGCGCTTCAGCTCTCTGACCCCTAATAAACGCTGATGATACAAAATTGCCACATACATAGTTTCTTAAAAAGAAAAAAACAAAACCCACAAAAGAAACAAACCCACGATTTTGAACGTTATGTCTTTCCTCCTTTCAGAGAACAAACACCGGCGGGGTGCCCGGGCCTCCCGCCCCACCGCGCCTGAGCCCCGGCAGCACCTCAGCACCGCCTGCTGCCACCAACCGACCCCTCGCCGTGCCGGAGCCTCCCCCCGCCCCTCACCACCGCCGCGGGGCGGCCAAGGGAAGTCAAGCCGGCTGCCATGGTGTCGGGGACGCTCGGACGAGCCTCGGCAGCCGCACAACGCCGGCTCGGCAAACGGCCCGGCCCGCCGGCACCGGCCGTGCCGCCCCGCCCCAAGGCCGCGACCTCCCTCCTCACCCGCCCCGGGGTCGGGGCCGGCAGAACCGTCGCTTCACCGGCCGCAGTGCGGAGCAGATGGCCAGGCCAGGCCAGGCCAGGCCACGCACAAAGCGAACTCCGCGGTGAGACCACGCTCCCTGAGGGGCGGTCCCACAAGGCCCCGCGCGCCGCTGCCCCTTTAAGAGGCGGTGGGCGGCACCAGCCGACGGTGAAGGACAAAGCCAGGCGCGCGGCCCCGCCGCGATACCCGGATGGGCGGGGGGCGCGTCCCGATTGGCCGCCGCAGGGCGGGGGGCGCATCCCGATTGGCGGGTGCGGGGCGGGCGGATAACGGGGAGACAAAATGGAGTCGTGCTCTCTGCCACTTACATAACGCGACCTCTCACCTCGCGCGCGGGGCAAGGCAGCTTGCCGCGCCGGCAGGCGGGGCGAGGCAGCGCGATTGGCGGGCCGCGCAGCCAATCGGCAGCCGGCAGAGGCTGCGGCCCGCCAGTAGGGTATCAGGGTCGCGGCGGTGGGGGCGGGCCCAGTGGGGCGGGAGGCAGGTCGGGGTGCGCGCGGCGCGGCCGGGCTCGCCGCCCGCCCGGGAGGGGGAGGGGAATCTCCCGCCATTTTTCAATCCTCCCGCCCGGGTCCCGCTGCCGCTGGGGTCGTCGCACGGATCCGCCGGCTGCGGCCGGGCCTCCGCCTCGTCCCGCCATGGCGCCGCTGCTGGGCCGCAAGCCCTTCCCGCTGGCCAAGCCGCTGCCGCCGGGGGAGCCGGGGGAGCGGTTCGTCATCCCCCACACACAGGAGGCCTTCCGCACCCGCGAGTATCCGCCCAGACTGAGGGGATGGGGCCGGGGCAGCGGGTAGGGTTCCGGCGGCGCCGTTGTCACCTATCGCGGCGGCCGCTCCCGCGTCGAGCGGGCCCGCTTCGCCGGGCGCGGAACCGGCCTCTCGGGGGGCGGTGGGGCAGAACAAAGCGGGGGCGAGGGGGGGGCAGCCCGTGAGAGGGGAGTCTGGCCTCTTGGGGGGGGGGGGGGGGTATTCCGTGAGGGGGGGCCCGGGGCCCCTGAGGGGAGTCCAGTCCGCGCTGCCGCCAGGTCTGGCCCTGGTGCCGGGGGACGGCTGTTCCCCGCGAAGTTTCTGGCCCGGTTTGGAAGCGGTTGCCGGCAGCCAGGGGGAGCGGGGACGGCAGCTCCGCGGGGCCGGGGCGCTCTGAGGCGGTGGGAAGGGACTAACAGGTAAAGGCTGTCGGGAAACGGGAGCCGGCTGCGTGTTCAGCGAGTACCGGTAGGTAGGGGTTGATTAATGCAATTAGCACAGGAACAGCTCTCCGCGGGGTACCAATTTGTGGCGTGTGTCCCGTGGGTGAGGGGTGGCACTGAAACCAGAGACTCCCACAGGGAGGAGGAGAATAAAATAGTGACACAGGCAGCTCGCCTGTGGTGAGCCCAGGCTTTCAGTCTGACTGTCAGTATCTTCTTCTGGGCTGGTTTGCATGAAAAACGTTCTGGTTTTTTATGGTTCCACGAGAGTCAGCATGTGACGGTCCTTGAGCGGCAGGAAGCAGAGGTGGGCTGGGCGGATAACTGTCACCGGCGATGGGCAGCCACCAAGGCAGAGCTACCGTTCGGGTCCCTGTGGGGCCAGAGAGGCCTGAGTTCTGTGCTGGAACCTGCAAACTGCTACTTACTGCGGCTGGTTGTTGTTTGTGTTACAAGGATCAAAATCTCAGGAACTGAGGACCAAAGGAAGGACTGGAAGGGAGGCGGAAATGCGTGAATATAGGAACATACCTCGGCAATCTTGGCGACGTGGAAGACAAAGGAACTCCAGAACTTATACAGACCTCTGTATTGGAGAGTGTCTTGTTACTTCAGTGTGCAGAGCAGCTGGTGAAAGCCCCTAGGAAGGATTAGGTAGCTTTTGAAGAGGAATTGTGTATCTAAGTGCAGATAGGCATTACTAATGCATTCAGCCCTTTGAAATGAGGTTGGGTAGAGTGTTAGGTACTTGCTTTTTAACACTATTTTAATTTAAAGCATTGCACCTGTGACTCAAAAACCTGCTATTGCGGTGTGTGCAAACTGAAAGTAGCTCAGTCATCCATCTGACCTGGCAAAGACCTGTTCTCTCTCTTTCCCTATGAGAAACAATCAGTGATCTAAAAGACAGAGTTTAAGCCTAGTTACTAGCTTTGTAAAAGAAGATGCGGCTTTGAACCTTAAGGTTCATCTACCTTGTAGGAACAGCACAGCAGAGTTATGGAGCACCTTCTGAGAGCACCAGTCTGTTGGTATGGCTGTTGTGAGTCTGTGAGTAGATGCAGGCCGTGTTTCTGTGGACACTTGGATGGTATTAACATTAAGGAAGAAAAGTGGTGGTTTCTCACCTTCAGAGGGGATGGCGATAGCTGCAGGGTCAGAAGGAAAGAGGAAACCACTGAGGCTCAAGAGAGGTGCTCTTCTCTTGGAGAAAGTACAGCATGGGGTGCTGTGGGAGGCAGACAGCCTAGCATGTTCTAGAAAGTTCATCTTGGCAGATAGACATCGTGAAGCTAAAAAGAGAAACTAATGTTTGGTTTCTGTCTTGTTTTGTTGACTGTGTATAATACAAGCTAGGCAAAAAGTGGAACAGAAAATTGCAAATGAGTCGGTAAGTTGAAGGGAGATGTTACCTAAGGAAGGTTTGGAGGGGTTTTTTTTGGTGTCTTCTGTTTATCCTCAATAGTGCAGAGGAATGGCTTTTGTGGATGGCAATGGCAGCAGAGGGGGTGTGTCAAGAGGTGTCCAAGTTCTTGCACAGAGCAGTGCTTGGTGTCATTTATGCTGAGGCCTGCCAGAATATGGTCTCCTGAACTTTTCTTTTTCCACCTTGAAAAACTGTTGTTTAGCTCTTCTCCTAAAGGGTGTACAGGTTCTTATTCTGCACAGCAACGAATGAGGTATTTGAAAGATGTGCAAAGTTCTTAAGACTCTTTTTATTTGTTTGTTTTGGATATTTTTGGCTAGGATTTGGAGATTAGGTTGAACAAAAAATGGAGATTGGGGTATTGTATATGAGGAGAGACATCTGCCCCATGGGTGTGTGAATAGCAGTGGACAGATGGATAGGCTGGTCATCAGAGCGCAGGTCTGATATTTCTTTGTGGCTTTATGTGTAGCTTTGTAGCTTTCTATTTTTTTTGAATGCCAAATCCCCCTAAAGCCTTCTAAGAGAAACCATGCTGTGTAGAGCCTGTTGTGTCCTGGCGAAGCCTTGGGCTTCTGGTTCAGACTCGGTGAGCCTTGCCAATTGTGTGGGGATGGTGGATGGCTGGGCAGTCTGAGATGGACCTGTCCTTGCAGGAGCACTGTAGGATCTGCTCTGAGAGGTGTGAAGCGTCAGCTGAATGCTTCACGTGTGGTACGCTCTTCTCGGGTTTATGTCAGCTGTACCCCTGGTCTGTGGCGTGCGTATTGAGCATTTGGAATCTACCAAATGCTGAATTTGTTCCCTGGTGAGCAGGTCATCTCTTCCGTTAGGGCGTAGGATCACCGCAGTTTGTGTTCCACTCTAGCGGCTGCGGTTTGGGAAGCTGTGTTGCCAGCTCAAGAGAGGTGCTCTGTTCAGAGAGCTGAGCAGCCTGGGCTGGGGATAAGGGAGTAGTCCAGCCAAAACTTTCTTTCTGCCATCAGTGTATGGTTTTCGGAAGCTATGTTTCTTTCCTCCCCAGATAAAAGCTTGCTCTCTGTCCTTGGTTAGTGCTGTTGTACGGTAAGTAGCACAGAGAACACGAGGAATCAGGCCGTGTGTGGCTTGCAGGTTAAAGGCAGTCGTTCACATCTTCACGTGTGATATCAGCCAGTTAAATTTTGGCTGAAAG
This sequence comes from Numenius arquata, assembly GCF_964106895.1. Lineage (NCBI taxonomy): Eukaryota > Metazoa > Chordata > Aves > Charadriiformes > Scolopacidae > Numenius > Numenius arquata. Next base: position 403,965 of record NC_133593.1, read on the forward strand.
ATTGCAGCGCCAAAGCACAGTCATATCACACTCCACAGTTCTAGGAAAACTTTACCACCCAAACAGGGAGTAACATCTTACAAATGTACCGGCCTTCCTGGTAAGTTTGCCACCTTAGCTAATACAAGTGGGAACAATTAAGATGCTCTAAAGCTATTTTGGAGTTGATGCTCGTTTCTGTGAGAGCATCAATAACCCAGGAAGAAACAAACTCTACCCACTTAATAGCCCTCTTGTGCAGTGGTTAGCTTGGTTACTTTGAAACGTTTTTCTTTAAAAAAATGTTTTCAATGTAACTGTTTTCTGCCTTTCAACATTGTGTTCTTCAGTGTGATGCAAACATGTGATGTATTAACTGTTACACAGTGGGTAGTCATCTGTTTAATTTCACATGTGTGTTCTTCGTGGCTTTTGGGAATGTTCACAAGTAGCTGGTGACCAGGGTTTTTTATTATTGTATTGGGAATTTGTGGCAATGGCAGCTCCAGCTATGCAGAGAGATGGGTTGGTTATGGCATACCAGTAAGCCCTCACTTACGGTCCTCAATCAGACCTGCTGAACAGCCTGCAATTTGTTGGGTTTGTTTCCAGTCTGCGTGGAAAGGACAAATAGCTTATGTGTGTTGGAAAGTTTGAGCTATAGTAAACTTTGCAAAAACATTCTGTGTTTTGGCTTTGTGCTGGCTCCAAGGTTTCAAAACAGGACCTGGCTTGGGAGCACAAAGGCAGGGTGGGCATGAGTCTTGAGCGCTGATTAAGGAACGTGGCCAGGGGTCAGTGTCAGATGAGCTGGCCAGCTGCAGGTGGAATTAAATTGCATTTGAGAGGCAGAGCTGAGCTGGACAGAGAAAATGCTACACCTGCCCCTTTTAAATTCAGTGTTGATCTGAAAAATATGGATCCCAATATGGTGGGCTTAAGTTTGCACTCATAGGTATGTAGAAGGAGGGGAAAACTCATAGGGAAATTTCTTGTGGATCTTCCTTTCGATATGGGAAATAGCGTTAGGAAATCACATCTTTTGATTATTTTTCAACTGGACATCAGCGTTTATTTGCTCTCCTTGCTGGAAGGAAAGGAATCTCCTCACAGGGCTGAAGGGAAGTTGATAAATGTAGGAGGGAAGTAGAGCATAATTTTACTTCCCAGCCATATCTCAAGGATTTATTTAGACTACTGAAGGTTTATTAAGACAATGTGCTGAGCCCTTAAGAAGTGTGTCTTTCTTTTAGCACTGGTGTTATGGCAGCTGCAAGTCCTTCCTATCTAGGTGGTGTCCATGGATGCATGAGAAGGAAAGGCTGGGGGAGAGTGAAGGTGAAGTGAAGGAAGCTGAAGATGGCTCTTGATTGTACCTACTGCAAGGGTTGGGTTTGCTTTTAACGCTTCTGTCTGTGGGAATGGCAGAGGGAGGAATTATTGTTGTTGCAGTGTAGTCGTTGTTAAAGTGGTTAAGTGCTGTAAATACAAGGAGAACTCCTCGTTTCCTGTCTGATTTCCCTCTTCCCACCCCCCCCCACCCCCCCCCAGCTTAGTATCACTATGAAATACGTTAAAATCACACTTGTGGTCGGGTCGCAGCGCTGTGCAGATAAGTTCCTCTGTAAGCTGTGGTTACTCCTTGCCACTGCCCCACCACAGTGATGGCGCTTCCTGCGCCTGCCCTGTAGCATCTCTCATTCCTCTGCAAACTGAAGCAACTTTGAAACCTCAGGGAGGGGTAAGAACTGGCCAGAGGGCTCAAAACTTGGGGGATGACTTGTCAGATCGCTGTTGATCTGCCGAAGAGCAGGAGACTGCACAAGGAGGGCAAGCTGGGGAGCTGCGGGATTTCTCCTTGTTTTTGAGACCTGCTCCAGACAGAGGGAACACTGTCAGCAGTGGCAGCTCCTCTGGGGGCAGTTCTGTTCCTGGCTTCTATTCTTCTGTAGCACCAGTTGCTGTGGCTGTGAGATACCCGTGTATCAGCATCCACAGTGTGGCTTCTGTACCTTGTGCTTTACCTCGGGGCTGTGAAGAAATGTCCAAGAGAATTGGCTTTGTTGGAGTTGTAATTTGGCTTCCTAACAGGAATCTTAAAAAAAAAAAAAAAAAAACCAAACCAAAACAAAAAACCAAAAAGCCAACATAATAATAATAAAAATATGTTACTTGCACTAAAGTTTTCTTGAAAGCAAAGCATATGCAGGATATGATGAGCGATTTGCTGTGGCTGGTGACTCTGCCTTTGCAGGAGCGTGGAGCAATCTGTTTGTTTCCCACAGAGACTCTCATAATTAGCACTTGTGCTGCAGCGGGCTGAGCCGCTGTAGTTGTTACAAGCATGCTTTGTACTCTCTGCCTGCTTTTCTGCTGGAGAGCATGCTGATGGAGAAGGGAAAGATGCTTTTCCTGCCTCTCTGTTATAATTTCTGCACTTAAATTACCATTGGTAAGCATATGGCAACTTAAGCAGGCTGCCATGGGGTAAACTGGTGTGGATTTACACTGTGCTGGCTTGGCTGATCATTGTGCCTGTACATGTTGTAGCCATAGAAAGTATGAAGTAGCTTATATCTGTTTGCCCTGACAGTTAATTACTGCTTAGGTGGAATGGATAGAGCATAGACACAGATGCTTACAGCAGAGTAGCTAATGCTGTAATTCATAACCCTGCACCGGGATGCCTCATCTGTGCACCCGTTCATCCCAACAGCCGGAGTAACCTTGAGGCTGGTTGTGGTGTGGGAAGCAGGTGACATACTTGGTGAGAAAGGTCCTAAAGTTGTGCTAACGCAGGAGGCTGCTCTTGTTGGAAACCAAATGAAAGGTGGCCTTTCTAGTCATTCCAGTTTCAAAGCTTTTGGAATTTTTTTCTCAAAAGATTGGGGGTACTGAGTAAACTGGTAATTTGCATTTAGAGTTTGCAACACTACCCTAGAGCACTAGTAGTAGTAGTTCCCCAGCAGTTATTTAGCAGTAGACCATTCCGCGTCTCCTGCACGTGCCTGTGATGTTGTTTGTGCTGTTATCCAGTGAATCAGACTAGAAAAGCTGAAGAGTAACTTAGCTGTGCCACGAAGCGTTCAGCTGAAGTGACAGTAGTGTGGCACCTTCTGTAAGCCGGTGCCGAGCAGGACTGGCATTTCAGCTGCAGGAAGCTCCAGTGCACCCTGCTCTGAAAACCTCTCTGATTTAATGCAGCATCTCCATGGTAGGCACAGGGTCCAACTGTACCGTAGCGACCCTCAGCCTTTATGCATTCCAGAAGTAAGGGTTTAGTTGAATTTGATTGTCTTATGCTCCTGTGATTATGCTCTCCACTGTGTAAATCCTGTTTTCCTGAGTTGCCGCTTCTCCAGAGAGTACGAAGCACGTTTGGAGAGATACAGCGAGCGAATCTGGACGTGCAAGAGCACGGGAAGCAGCCAACTGACGCACAAGGAGGCTTGGGAGGAGGAGCAGGAAGTTGCTGAGCTGTAAGTACCAGTGAAGAAATTGGTGTGTGTCTGTCTCTAGGCATTGGGGCAGAAGAGTGGACTTGGGAATGCTACGGGATTGCTAGTTTATGAGGGGAGATAAGGAGCTTTTTACAGGCTGTAAGGAAATGTGGGAATTCCCGAGCTGAAAGCAAATGAAGTCCAAATTTGATGCCATCACTAATGCACTTGAGTAATGTACTTATTTAGTGCTGTATCTTGGTATTACTTGAACCAAAATAGTTCAGCATATGGTACTTGGCATATTTTAAAGCCGCTTGAGTAATGGGAATCTTTCAGAGGGAAAAAAAAATAAATCTTCAAGGAGCTAAAGTAAAAATACAGTAAAAAGAGGCCGTTGAAGTGTTTCACATCGGCTAGGTTCACAGCTATAATTATTTTTTTTCAGATCTGCATTGAAATAAGTTGTTGAACTAAATAAAATTACTTTGGAGTGAGATTTTGGGGATCTGCTCTACTTGAAACAATGAGGAACAAAGGGAAGCCAGCAGCAGTCATTACTCTGCTCAGAGCACCCCTGTTCCTCTGGGCTGACCAACGTGACCTTTGCTGTAGAAGTGAATTTTCTGTAGAGGTGCAAGTCCGTGGCTCTACCAACATCTATAACTCACTTTGTGATTACCAAATTGTAGGAATTATGCAAAACAAATGGCATGTTTCGCGGTTCTGTGAACTGATGCCTGGGACTTCTGTGACTTTTTTTCCCTGGGTTTAAACTGGGGAGCTTTGTCAGCAGCACTACCTGAGTGCTACCTCTTTCATGAAGAATCCACGATTCTGATTCATTGGCAAAAGAGTTAATAGCCTAAGGAGAAATGCCCCATCATTTGAGGTTAAACACATCTGTAAAGGCAACAAATAAGAAACCTATTTTCTAATAGTCCTAATGTCTATGAGGGTTGAGGTACTGCTGCCTTGACTCTTTCCTCCCTGGTGCTCTTCTGTGAGAGGAGGGTGCAGAGCCAGCCCCATAAGCTTAGAATCCTGAGTCAAAAACCACTGGTCTAGTGTCGCTTACTTTTGGTTGGACTGCTTGGCCACTACTGAAAACATTCAGAAATGGAAATGAAATATAAATGGAAGATTTCTCAATAACAAATTTAACTATAGTCCTTCTACATGTGGGGAAAAAAGACTCTGTGAAATGAGATCTTGGTCTTGTTTCTTTGAAGCAGAATTAAAAGCTTCCCAGGCAGTTTGCTGGCTGCTTTAATACTTGACACTAGCCTGAATAAAAAAAGTTTGCTAAAGTGATAAATTTGTTCATGGCAGTTGTAGAACAGCAAATATAGCTGAGGATTGTCGGCAATGGATTCCCGAGTCTGGCAAGCTAAAAGGGTTTTGGAAAAATGGAGTTATTTTGTTCCTCTTTACAGTAACTTGAAATGGAACTTTACTTTTTAGCCAGAAAGCTTTATGCAATATATTTCTTAGTACCCCTATTTGCTAACTGACCTGATCCTTTAGAAAGGAAATCAGTCAAGTAAATTTGTAACAATCATTTTGCTTCTTTGGATGAAAAAGTTTGAAGACCGTGACATGCTGAAACACACAAAATATTTTTCTCTGGAAACATAATTTGTGTAAGCCTATCTCTATCTTCTTTACTGTGCTAGCAGTCTGTTTGGGAAGAAGCATGGTGTTATTGTTGGAGACAAGAATGTGAAAGAAACAAGCCCCAGAATGATGACATGGTCTGGGTATATATTTAACATCTAGTAGAGAGGCGGCAATAACCGGCAAGAAAGGGTTCACTGTCAGTGCTGCTCTTCCAGAAGGCTTTATGGTGTTCCTTCTGGGAAGGACAAGTACAATTTGTATTGTCATGCCAATTAACACTTTGGGGGGTGCTGGGGGGAGGGCAGGAATGTTTGCATGCTAATGTGGCATCTGCCTCAAACATTGTCCTGGCCTTCATGTTCCCGGAATTGCGAAATGGGAGGCTACTTTGCATTTTGGCTTTTATTCCATGAATAATGAAAACTTCTTATGTGCTTGCTCAGCTTGAAGGAGGAGTTCCCCATCTGGTATGAGAAACTGGTACTGGAAATAGTCCACCACAACACTGTATCTTTGGAAAAGTTGGTGGATGCAGCTTGGCTGGAGATCATGACCAAATTTGCAGTGGGAGAAGAGTGTGACTTTGAGGTGAGGTTCTGTTTTCCATTTTAACTCATGCTTTTGCACAGAGCTAATTTTGGATATCTAAAGGCAGGAGATGGGAAGAATATATTGGCCACTTACGTTATCAGAAAGATGGTGAGAACTTCTTTTCCACAGAATCCCAGGGATAGCACCTGCTTTTGAATGCAAAATGGTTCCATAAGCAGAAGCCTGTGGATGACCCATACTGATGGCAAGAGAAAAGTGACTGGTCTGTGTGTGTGCGAAGGGAAATGGAGATACACTTGTTATACTGCTTAAATATGGGATGGTCTGTGTATATATTTAAATATATATAAACCCACATAATTTTTAACTGCTTTTAATTAAAATATAATCTGCCGTAATCTTTTCACCCAACATGTTCCCAGAAGGAACAGTAATCTTAAATTAATGTAGCTTGAAGTTCACTGCTTTCAAATCTCTAATGATGCTCTAATGATTAGAAAATTCCCTCCAAAACTGGGAATGATGGGGAGAACTCAAAATTGTTAAAAATAAGGGAAAGTTCTAAAATGTTCTCTGTTCCTGTTCACAATCTGTTCAGGACATATTCTCTCAATGGGGCTGCTGAGAGAGTGCACTTGCACCTTGTACACACTCTCCTTAGGCTGAGACAGCAGCATTAATAGACACTGGAAAAACTTTTGGGTTGACAGCTCGCTCTTTCTTAGCAAATTGAACAGAACTTCCAGGTAGGAGTAGTAGATAGTAATCCTGTAGTTGTTTCATGAGAAGGAATATGAGCTTTTCTCAAGGAGGATGTCAGTTAAGTGTTTTGCCAAATTAGGGTTTGTAGGTCATAGCTGCTTTTTTTTTTTCCTTCCTCGTGGCGCTAAAGCTGACTAGTTCATGTGTCTTGCTCGGGTTTGGTTTTCATCAATATTTCTGTGCAGGTTGGTAAGCAGAAAATGTTGCCTGTGAAAGTTGTGAAAATCCATCCCCTGGAGAAAGTGGATGAAGAGGCCTCAGAAAAGAAATCTGATGGAGCCTGTGATTCCCCATCCAGTGACAAGGAGAATTCCAGCCAGGCAGCCCAGGACAACCAGAAGGAAGCCATCCTGAAGGAGGAGGACAACAGGAGGGAAAGTATGAGTAAGTAGTGAGACAGCATACCTGTAGGTAGCTCCTGGAAGTGAGTATTTGAATTTATGTACCTCTTGGGCCTGGGCTGCGAGTGTTGTATGTGATGTTTAAACAGTGCTATGGGATGGGAATCCTGGATTGTCATTGTTAGTGGTGCAGCTTTGGTGGCATCAGCGCTGTTGGCTTTCAACTCTTCTTGCCTGTTTTAAAGCAGAAAATGCGCTATTGTTCTAAGGTGTAATACCAAAAGCTATGCATGAAAAGGATAAGCTTTGAAAGTATAACAAATATATTTTTTTTAAAAAAGGGGCGGGGGGTAAACAGCAAAGGTTCATGCATTCGTAATGTTCTGCTGTGATGAACAGCATCAGAGCAAACATCTCTAGTTCTAAAGCCTGTTGTTCTGCAGCCAGAAACAAGCTCTAATTCTCTTTCATGTTGCCAGTTGACATAAAAAATAAGGGTGTTTTTTTTTTTTTAATTTTGGTTTATCCCCTTTTCAGTTTTCAAATGCTTGAGACAAAATTAATGCAGAAAAACGCATGCTAATTTTTTTCCAACGGTTCAAAATAAAACATGCCTGGAAACACTGTTCCCCTCTTTCATATCTGTTCCTCCGTGCTGCAGAACTAATCAGTGGATGTCCAAGGCTTTTCGTGATTCTTAGAAGGTACTGTTGAAAGAGGAAAAAAAATAAATTACTGGTTTTATGCCCTGTGTAACTTCTTAAAAATGGAATTATAAAATTCGTTAAAAGAGATTTCAAAAAGTACTTTAAAATAAAAAAGCCCAAAACAAAACAACCCCACAGCATAGCTCCAATCTTGATAGCTTAATTTTAGAGGCACAGAAATGCAATAAACTGTTTACATTTGTAAATAGCCACTCCAGCATCTGGGGAAGGTCTCCAGCCTCCTCTAGTATGGAGAAGAGGAAACTCAGAAAACATCCCAGCAAGCTAATAGCAACTGGGCTGGAAAATAAGTTCTACTAAGCTTAGTAATTGTCAACTGTTTCTGATTGGAAAAAGTTATGAGCTGTTTTGATTTCATTGCAGTGCTCTCTATAACTGGGAAGGAAAAAAAAAAAGGTGTTGCGGAAAAAATCTGGCCTTATACTCATCCTTTGAAACAGTAGTTTGAAGAGGGGCTAATGCATGCATTTTTTTTTTTTGGTTGTTTTTGAGTGGTAGTTCTCTCAAACTACCTCATAGAAGTCATGGGAAGTACCTTTTACTTTAAAAATGCTCATGTGTAACCAAAAATTACAGCAGCATTTTTGGGCTTGTGTGTTTAGTAAAGTCTACCATAGACTTTACTACTTTAGTCAAGTCTACCATAATATTTTCTTGGTTGGTATGCAGCATTTAACCAGCTGTGTTCAGCTCTGCTCTCACTGGCGCTGCCCTCAGCATTTTCAAATCAAAGGTGCTGTCAGAGTCATAACGTAATCAATAAAAGCAGTAAGTGCTCGTTCTTTTAACTCTCTCCTTGTACATACGCATTTATTAAAAGGATGTTTTATTGATAATGCTTTTAGGTTCATAGTAAACTTATTCCTGAATCAATATTCCAGAGTCCATTAAAATAACTCTGTAGCATTTGTTAAATTTATACAGGGTGTTACAGAAGTAGTGAAGACTCGTTTTCATTGCGCCCTGCCCTGTGCCTGCCCGAGGCTGGGTGCCTTGTGGAGGTGCCTGGACCACACCTCCTTCCACTTCTTCTGTCTAATAATTTACGTACTTGACCACTGGTAATGGGTGTCAAGGTCACTGTGCAAGAGTGAGCATTTAGAAGCCGTAACAGGCTCTGCATAACAGTGTGTGATGGACAAGCTGTAGCTTTCTGTGCGCACACGAGGGGGCAGAGTTAACCACAGCATTTTTACTGATACTTAAGTCAAACTTGGTGATTTTGTTGGAGGAAAAAAGGGGCAGAGAAAGAGCTTCAGTCTTTCTGGATAGGAGTCTACTGTGCTTCAGAAGCTAAAAATAAGGCTTTATATCAGCTTTATTGCATCATATCTGCAGTCTGAAGTGGCTTTGTATTTCTAGTTACTTAGGGAGTGAGCTCTGGAAAAATCTGCAGAAGTGAGAGGAAAGGCTAGTTTTTCCTGAAAATGGATGGTGAACTACTGGAGGCAGGTTCTGCAGCTGGAGCTGTACTTGGAACTAATACTGCTTTGGAAGATCCAAAATAAGTGGTGAATAGGAGGAGACAACAGCATATGGATGGTTTATGAGGTTCCAGTAGTGTAGTGAATGTAAGTTTATTACAGTACAATGCACAACAAATGAAGTATGCTTTTTGTAAAATAACTTCAGGAGGGAATGTACAGTGATTTCTTCTTCCCCACCCCTGAGCATCCAGGTGCTGTTTGATGGAATTCAGTGTAGTCATCCCTATTTCTAGAATCTAGAAGGTAAATCACAAAAGGAGAGGTCGCTTACAGGCCTGTTGGAGAGACAGCAGTGTAATGGAGTCCTTCAAAGTCAGAGCCAGGACTAAGCAACACATTTCTTACACATAAACTTGCTCTGCGTGGTACGTGCATCCAGCAAAGACACTGAAAGCAGATCTTTTACAGAGCTTGAAGTGTCTTGTATGCGACTGCCATTGTGCTGTTGAGCAGAAAAACATAGTTTGGTGTTTGTGAACTTACTGAGATATTTTTAATATGAGTGTGGAACCAGAGAAGGCAAAAGTTTGGTCTCAACCTGACTTGTGATGAGAGGATTAGTCTCCTTTTACACATACCATCACTATTAGGAAATTCAGTTGTTATTTGGTTTTTGTTAAAGTAAAACCTCTATAATGAGTGATGTTTGGAGCGGAGGATTCTACGTTGCATTATCTAAAATGTAGCAGTAATGTGGGAAGCAGCTGCACGTTTGTGTGCTCGGTGCAGTGAACCCAAAGCACCTGTGATCATTAACGTTTGCAACCTGAATATAGAAATAATAAACTCAACACCAGCTGGCAAGAAGATGTGGTACCTTTGGGCTCTTTCAGTTCCATCTGTCTTGAGAATAAAAAGGCTGTTTGTATAAGCATGCTTAAGATCTCCAGCTAAACTAGCCCGTACACATAGTGCTTGTAACTGTAAAACGCTTAATGGCCACCAAAGTAAAATGAATTTTTAAAGTTACTTTAACTTAGAGTCTGTAATTTCTGCAGTAGAACTATTTCAAATATGGCCTGGCAGAGACAGCTAGGGCTCTTGGCAGGCGTTCCCTGAGCAGGTTACTGGTTATGAAACCTGTCTCCCCTTCATGAATTTTATAGACATTTTCTCCCTTTGCATGGGTAGTTGCAGCTACCATCTGCAGAGAGATGGGTTTAAGTATTACAAGTGGTCCTTGATGCTGTTTGAAGATAGGTGGTGCCTCCTACTTCAGGGCTGTTTAGGGACTGCGTTCCCAGCCTGCATCTTCAGGATATTTCTAAAACCCGATTTGGGACTTTTTCCTGATGTTCTAGTTTAACCAAGCACTGTGGGGTGCCCACTCCAGTGATGGTCTGGATTCTTTAATGTTTTTTGGACTCTAATACTGAGATACTTAATGTCTTCTCTTGCTTTTATCAGATGATCGAGCACGTAGGTCTCCTCGGAAGCTTCCCACTTCTCTGAAGAAGGAAGAAAGGAAGTGGGTTCCACCTAAATTCCTGCCACACAAATATGATGTCAAGCTGAAAAATGAAGATAAGGTGAGTTGTTCGCTTGAATCCTTTCTATTATAACGTGAACATGCAAGTTTAATTAAATAATCACTGTCAGTGTGTCTGTACAGCACAATGTAGTACTTCCTGCTGGAGTGGTGATGTTGGAAGTGGATGGCTGTGGTTGGCTGTGAGGCTGACTAGCCTGGCTGTTCCTATATGTAATAGGGTTTTGCGCATGGAGACAACTGATAATTCCTGAGACCACACACTGAGTCACGGTGCTACAGTAGCTTTAGAGTTGTGGCTGTTAATTGGCTAATCTCTGGTCAGGCAGTTAATGAAACTTGGTCAGAGGAGGACTAGTTAAATCATGAGCGGCAGTTGCTGCTCTTGTTCTCACTGAGCTTTGCTGAGAGTCGGAGGTAGCTGCACTTCGGAAGCTCTGTGTAGCTGCAGCACTGCTGCGTGCCGTTTGTCATCTGTTTGCTAGTTTGACAAGAGAGGCAGTGCTGACCTCAATTTAATGAGTACCACTTGCAGAGTTACTCCTCTGGTCTCAGGGAGAAAAAACAAAACAAAATAAACATTAATATGTAAAAGCTTTTAAGTTAGTAGCAAGCACACACAGGAGGAAGGTCAGAGATAAAGCAGTGGGCTCTGGCAAGAAATCTGCAACGTGAACTAACGCTTTTTACTCTTTTGGCTAATTGAATCTCCTCCCAGTCTCTGTTATGCATCTCAACTCCGCAAGTCGTTTGGTTTGGTTTGAGTCTTTGCAAGAGAGCTTTGAAAGAGCAAAGAATTTGTGGACATGAAGCAGTACAATGGTGCTTGCTCCTTTTAGCCATATGATGGGTATTTGTAATGTGGTTAGAAGTTAAATGTTAACAGTCTGTCTGTGTGTTATCTCCAAGATCATCAGCAATGTACCAGCAGACAGCTTAGTCCGTACAGAGCGCCCTCCGAACAAGGAGATCCTGAGGTACTTCATCCGTCATAACGCACTGCGGGCCGGTACATGTGAGAATGCCCCGTGGGTGGTGGAGGATGAGTTAGTGAAGAAATACTCTCTCCCCAGTAAATTTAGTGACTTCTTGCTTGATCCACATAAGGTAAGAATTCCTAAAAGTTTCTCCTTTGCTTTCTCACCCGTTCCCCAGCCTTAAGCAGTCTTGGCAGAGACTTCAGTGTGCCGGTTGGGTTTTGGTGGTCCCAAGCTTACATCAACTTAGAGGGATGCAGAGCAGGAAGGCCCACTCCTCTGAAGACTGATCCTTTGTGAGGCGGCACAGCTTGAATGTTTGAAACAGTGGTCTGCTTTGAAAATTTGAGGTGTAACTGCCTTTTCTTGATTTTTTTCCAATAGTTTACATTACTTGTCTACAAGTAAAGATACCGTTTCCTGATGTAAGACAAATAGAAGAGCTGTAGTCCTTGCCTGGTCATGCCAGTTCCTGGGCCCTTTGCATGGGTGCAGTGCAAGAGCTGGATGTGTTTGACTTCATGATGGTTCTTTTGTGGTGCTGGATTGAGTGACGGCAGATACCACAAACTTTGCACTGAATGCTCTAAGTAGCAGGGATGGGGTTTTTTTTTTCCCAGCCCTTTGTAATGACCAGCCAAATATACTGTTAACTGAGTAAATGCCAAATCATGAAATCTGCTGTTTTAAAATCAGTCTTTGGCTGTAAAACACACTATTCTGTTCATTTAGTAAAATGACTTTTTCATGGGCTCGGTCTTTGTCAAGCATTTAACACAACCTTTTAAGTAACAACAAAGTGGTTTTATGTAATACAGTAGGAAATATTTAAAATTCTTTGTAGTGTTTCATTTTATAAAGTTAAACGGGAACTTTCTTGAATGGGCCAATGACCTCAGTACCAACGTAGTGTCTGCAATGCAAAATATTGAAAGCTATTGCAGAAGCCTCTTACACTCAATGTATTGAGTACTCCTTGTTCTTCTCTCTCCAGGAGTTGAGTACTCCTGGAAAAATACAAGAAAAATAAATATAGACAAAAATAATTGACAGAAAAGGATCCAAATAACCTTTATTTACCTTTAAATATTAATGTAAAATCATTCCTTCTTTAATTTTAGTATATGACTCTCAACCCCTCAACCAAGAGGAAGAGCTCTCGATCACCTGACAGAAAGCCTTCTAAGAAATCCAAAGCTGATGGATCATCCCTGGGCCATCCACTGAGCCCGACTCTGTGGTGCCATGTGCATTTGGAGAAGTCTATTATTGACTCTCCACTGAAGGTGAAAAACTCTAAGAATTCAAAATGTTCTAAAGAGGAGCTGGAAGAGGTGATGAAAATTGTGTCACCTGCTAAACTTGACTCTAACTTTCACATTTCAAAGAGGAGCCAACTGGGGAAGGGCAGCAACAAATCCTTGGACAAAAAGCAAAGAGGCAAAAGGGTTCTGAATGGGCAGAAGTCATCAGGGAAGTCAAAGTCTCCTAGGAAAGGCTTGAAGACCCCTAAGATGAAAATGAAACAAATGACACTACTGGACATGGCTAAAGGTACCCCTAAGGTGTCCAGAACTCCCAGGAATTCTGGAGGCACCCCTAGGTCTTCCAGCAAACCCCAGAAACGTCTGCCTCCTGCAGCACTCCACCTCATTGCCTATTACAAAGAAAACAAAGACCGTGAAGACAAAAAAAGTGCTCTTTCCTGCATCATCTCCAAAACAGCGAGGTTACTCTCAAATGAGGATCGTGCCCGTCTCCCTGAGGACTTGCGAGGGTTAGTACAGAAACGCTACGAGCTTCTAGAGCACAGGAAGAAATGGGCCACCATGACAGAGGAGCAGCGAAAGGAGTACATGAAGAAGAAAAGGGAGAAGCTGAAAGAGAAACTGAAGGAGAGAGCAAAGGAGCGGAAGGAGAAGGAGATGAAGGAAAAACTGGAAAAACAGAAAAGATACGAGGACCAAGACCTTAAAGGGAAGAGCTTGCCTACTTTTAAACTGGTCGATACTCCAGAAGGACTTCCTAATACGCTCTTTGGGGATGTTGCCATGGTGGTGGAGTTCCTGAGCTGTTACTCAGGGTTATTGATGCCAGATGGTCAATATCCCATTACGGCAGTTTCCCTGATGGAAGCACTTTGTGCAGAAAAGGGAGGCTTCCTTTATTTGAACCGAGTACTGGTCATTCTCTTGCAGACCCTGCTGCAGGATGAAATTGCTGAAGATTACGCTGAGCTGGGAATGAAGCTTTCTGAAATACCACTTACTTTGCATTCTGCTTCTGAATTGGTTCGCCTGTGCCTGCGCAAGTCAGATGTGCAAGAGGAAAGTGAGGTCTCAGATAATGTAGATGAAAGCAAGGATTCAGCAGCTTTTGAGGATAATGAAGTACAGGACGAGTTTTTGGAGAAACTGGAGACATCGGAGTTCTTTGAGTTGACTCCTGAAGAGAAATTGCAGATACTTGGAGCCCTGTGCCACCGGATTCTAATGACGTACTCGGTGCAGGACCACGTGGAGGCCAAGCAGCAGACGTCAGCTGAGCTGTGGAAGGAGCGCCTGGCTATCCTGAAGGAAGAAAATGACAAGAAGAGGGCAGAAAAAAAGAAGCGAAAAGAAATGGTGGCCAAGAACAAGGAGAACGGGAAAGATGAGAATATGATGGGAAGAAATGAAAAGAAAAAACCCGAGATGATGAAAGTAGAGCACCGGGCAGAAGTAGAAGCTGATGATATGATCAGTGCTGTGAAGAGCAGACGCCTTCTCGCCATCCAAGCTAAAAAAGAGAGGGAGCAACAAGAAATACAAATGAGAGGTAAGAAAAATACCAGGAGAGTAGAGTATTTGTGTGTTGTGGAGTAGAGGGGAATAAGTTAAAGGCGAAATTGGCAGTCTATTTTCAAAAGCATTGCCTGGTTTTATGGGATTTACTCACCAGAGAAGTATAACTTACCTGCTGTGGTTCCTCTGGCAGCTCAAAATCTGGAATGTTAAGAAAAAGCAATAACTGCTTCGAGTTTTTTATCTGTGGGCACCTTTTGTACAGTACTTTTTCTAATTCTCTCAGGCTCAGAATGGTTGGAGAACAGCAAATCTGTTCTGGGGACAGAAAACAAAAAAAAATATTTGTCTATGTCCAAAGATCTTCTGACTCTTAAGCACAGAGGAGATATTTCCCGCCTAAAAGCTGGTTCCTACAGCTGCTGCTGGCCTTGCTGTCGTGCACATAGTCAGGTTGATGCCAGCAGCCCATCTCTTAGATAAGGACTTGGGCAATAAATTTCAGTTTCTCAATTTAAAGAATTAGTTATGGAGTTGTATAAATATAAACTGTCCACTCAAATATCTATAAATCATGAGTTGCAATATCAAACTTTGTATGCTTCTGCATAAGTAGTGCTTTTTTACTAAGGAGTATGGAATATGAAGAGCAAAATACTCTGGAATTGCACGTCAGGGATTTTTTTTTGGTTGTAAATGTGGGCACTGGGCAGATGTAAGTGGACGGCGTAGCTCATCTAGGTTGTTATTTCCTTTCTGAAATAGTTGAGGGACAAGCATCAAGTAGGGAGCCTGACTTATGTGCCTTAGCTGGAATCTGGGAGAATTCAGGAGACCCAGAATAGGTAAATAACATGGAATACCCTGAAGGTCTGGAGGAAGTAGACTGGATACAACCATGTCTCACTTTAAAAGTTAAATAGACCTTCCAGATCTTCTGTTAAGAACTGTGAATCTCAGAAGTATCGGTAAACTACTGAAAATCTGGAGTGCTGCCCTACTTCTCCAGAAAAACAGAATACCAAATATCTAATGTGGGTGACTTCTTGGCCCCAGTTCTTGTAGTGTTCTGGTTGCTTCACAGCAAGTTCAAGTTCATGATAAGATTTTACTGCAAAATTAAATGCAGTTTGGACATTACTCCTTGGGATACTTCTTGTTGTTCTCACTTGGTAGTTTGTACTAGTTACACTTGAAGAAAAGCAATATTCCATTGATGGAGGAAAGAATCATTTGGCTTGTGTGCTGAAGAAATTTAACGTGTTCTTTTGAACTCCAGAAGGAAAACTAGGTATCTCTGGCAGAGACAGAAGGATTAAGCCTTTCGTTAAGGTTTGAATTCATATTGCTTCCTTTCCACATAACAAACCCCAACGTTTCAGGCATCCAGGGCTTCTCTTACCTGTTCAGCAGGTGCTTCCAGGTACAAAGGTGCCCTCAGAGAACCAAAGCTCTGGGTTAACGTTGATGGGCAGTAGTTGGGGCTGCAGGGTTAGCAGCTTGGAGCTCATCTCTGCAGGACTTCAGACTTGGGGGCTGGTGTGGTTTCAGTGTGTGAAAAATAGTTGTGCAGAACCACAGTGAGAACTGCATTGGTGTGCTCCTGCCACCACAGGCTCTCTGGGCTTCTTCAGTGTACTGGCTTTCAGGTGCGTTTGCTTTTAATAATGTTAGTATCTCTGGGGGAAGTAAAAGAGCAGTTGCTGATAGAACACCTATTGTGCAGCGGTTCAGTATTCACATATATATATATATATATATATATATATATATACACACACATAAATGAACCACTGCACAACAGGTGTTTTGTCAGCAACCGCTCTTTTACATATCTATAGACATACATCTCACAGGCAGAGGTTTCTTTTTCACCACCCTGGTAACATCTGTAACGCTGGGAGCACTAACCTCTTTCAAGTTAAACCTATCAAGGTTGCAGCTTTCTGGCTTCAAAAGAAGTCAATACAGAACTTCCTGTTGAGATAATGTGATTAATATCTGTATTTTCTTGATAGTAAAAGTCAAATCACTTCCATTTCCATGTTACTGCGGCACTTACTAATTGTTCTTGCCTTATCACTCCATGAAGCAATAGCTCCCGTGCGGTGTGTTGGAGGAGAATGAAGAGTTGGAAGCTCATACAGCTAATGAAGGCAGCTAGAGAGGAAAGTACCAACTGAGACTAGCTTGTCATCACAATTGAAAATGAGATCTGGGAAGGAACTCTTCAGTTTGGTGTCTTTGTTCTCATTTTGTTAGAACAGTTTTGGCATATGGGTAAATTTAAATTTCTGTTCTTTCCTTGCCTCTTCCTTATTCCGGCACTTGATGGTACCTGCTGCAACTGGTCTTTACAGCTGGATAGAAAAAATACCTGTCTCAGGAGTGCCCCTGGTGTCCCATGTTGTCAGCAGTGACGAGTTTGCTGGCAGTGGGGCTTGTTTTGGTTGGAGTCTTGCCTCCCGCGGGGAGGGTCCTGAGGATGAGGGAAGTGGGCCTTGTGCAAGCCTCAGGTGACAGCAGCGAGTCTTGAGAAGGTGTCGGGGAGAGAAATCCTGGGGGAATCGCATCGTCTCTATCTCCTAGTAGAAGGTGAAAACAGCACTTGCTCTAGCGTGGGTCTCCTGAGGTGCTTTGTGGGGCTCAGAGTTAGGTGACACGAGGCACTGGGTGACACTGTGAGAGTGGCTGTTGGGATCTCAGTACTGTGACATAGGGAGAGGTCATAAGGTTCAGGGAGGAGTTTACAGACATATAGGTTGTGCAGCTGCACGTTTCTGGCAGGTCGGCATTAACAGGACAATTTTCCCATGCTGCAATTACTGTAAATTGGTATGTTGTTGGTATATTATTATATAAAAGCTGATCTATCAAGTTGGTGTAACAAATGCAAGAGTATATTTTTCAGCATGTCTCCTCTAATCAGTTGGGATTGATTACATTGGCAGGACTTCAGAGACTTAACAGTTGATTAGTTAATACCTGGTATCAAACTTAACTGTGACACAGAAAATGGTAGGTAGGAGCCCTGGGAGAAGTCCTAGCAAGAGGTTGGCTTTCTCCCTGAGCCAGCAGCCAAGGTACAACCTCCATATGCTCGCTTTTACCTGCCTCACTCCAACCTCACCCCTTCCATATGATCTCATTCTATCTGCTTCAAAGCCTCCTTTGTGACACAAAGATAAGTCTTCATTTCTTCATCCTTTTTCTGTTTTTCCTCAAGTTTTCTCAGGACACGGGAGAACGTTGCCCATAGCCTTTTGTTGCAAGTCATGAAGGGGTGATATTTTTGTTAGATGGAGATCAGGCTCTGAAAAGCCAGCATGACACCATTTGACATTTTGTTCCTTTTTGTTCAGGGAGTTCATGGTGAAAGTACACCTATTCTCCAGAGATGGGCAAAGGTGTAGGAGACTTCTAAACCTTTGTGAGAAGCATAAATCCTGTTGACCTTAACGTTTTGTCTCTTGCCAGAAGCTGCCTTGCTTCTTGCTCCTTACCTAGAGATGTGAAATGACATGTTTTGTTCTGTGTGATTCTTGCCAAGGAGCCTGTGATGCCAGAATTTAGGCACTTCATATTTTTCTTTCCCCTCTTTTTTTTGTTAGCAGTCATGGACATTGAGAGCTACTGACATTCCAGTACTTCTGTCATGAGTGGGAAACCTAAGGTTTCCATTATAATGCTCTTCCACATCATAGTGTATATGGGAAAGCATGAGGTGTTAGGAGATGTGACTTGGTGGCTGTTGTGAGAGAGTTGTGCCTGCAACTGTTGTGCCAGATGTGTTTTCCCAGAGGTACGGCTGTGGGGAGAGCTTTCCCATGTAGCTGTGGAAATGCAGGTGTGTCTGTGAGCCACACTGACCAACCTCTGTGGTGTCACACTGGGCTGCTCCCAGCACTTGAGCTGGCCAGAGCTGACGTCTTTGTGCTGTCATTAAAGGTCTTTGACCCTGTTGTTATATGGGATTGCACAGCAGCGGATGCTACTTTGTTGATCTAGAATGAGAAATAATAATGAGGACTAATTTCTCCAGACAATTTTTATCCAGACTTTCTTCTTTCCTCAGCCTAGTTCATCCTTATGCCTTGACTTCTTGAGTGTTTTCTAGAATGGTGAATGGGAATTAAGATGAAGGGTGGATGGCTGTGCTAAAAGAATATTAACCAAAGTCACCAATCAATCATTTTTTTTTTTTACCCCTATCGTGTAGTAAAATAAAATAAAATATTGATGACCGGATACAATAAAAGAAAGCTAATACTTCTCTGTGCTAATTCCAACAGTGAGGATGGAGAAAGAAGCAGAGGAAGAAAGAATCCGGAAGCATAAAGCTGCAGCTGAAAAAACTTTCCAGGATGGAATTGCCAAAGCAAAGCTGGTGATGCGCAGGACGCCGGTTGGCACCGATCGTAATCATAACAGGTAGGAAAAGAAATGATCCTGAGCTGCCAGCTCTCCCCTCTGAGCGGAGCTTTATCAGATACAGCCCCCAAGAAGTGATGGGTATGGAGGGTGTTGAGAGCGCTCCCTCCCTGTTATTGAACTGTGGAGGACAGCAGAAGTGAGGTTTTTTGTGCGTATAGAGTGTAACATCATTCACTGGTTAACATGGCCAGCTTTCTGAGGCATTCCTGTGGAGGTCAGGATCCCTGAGCCGGTGGAGCTTCAAGTGCTTGCATCAGTGCTCAAGAACCTAATTAATATCATCTTCTTTTTTCATGTTTGTTGCACGGGAACGCTCTTAGAATGGATTCTAATAAAAGCTTTTCATGTTTCTCAGCAGTGCTAATGCTTCTCCCCTCTATGCAAATTGAGGCAGATATGTGTAAATAGCCAGAAGAAGAGACAGGTACCTATTAACATGTATGTTTCCTACAGGTATTGGCTGTTTTCGGATGAGGTTCCTGGCTTGTTCATCGAGAAAGGCTGGGTCCATGATGGTATAGACTACAGATTCATCCTTCCCCATCAGAAAAGAGACAATTTTAAAAAGGACTACAGCCCAGGGGGTATGAGCCTGCTTCTCTGTGGATATTTCCTTTGTTGCTGTCTAACTGTTAGAATGGATTAATGAATGTGAGACAGAACTGTCTAGTCTGAGTATTTTCCTGGGGATACTCTGATTTAAGCCTTCCTTAAACTCTAGAAGCCTCCACACAGGAGAGTTTGATGCTTGTGATGATCTCCCTGCTGCTGCAGCAGGTCTTGAGCCTGCCAGCAATGTACCACAAAGAGACCATGGGATACAATCACCTCTCCCTTAAAAGCAGTGAGGTTGATGTCCATTGGGGACTAGTCCCTCTGGTTTGCTCTGGCCCTGCAGGGTCGCAGTGTGCCAGACTTCATGGACACGTGGTCAGTTGTGTGCTGCAGAGGGTGAGGGTATCCATCACAGTGCTAATGTTCCATCAGCAACAAGACTTCCTGATTAACCTGTGAAATAATAGCAGAACAGTCTTCTAGAAACCTATAGCTCTGCTGATTGAGGCAAACAGCCCCCCTTTGCTCATGTCCTCTCAGCCTGCTGTTCACCTTGCACTGAACATGCAGGGGAGGTGCAACGACCAGGGGAAGTTCTAGTGCTTCCTCTGTAATTTTGCCAGGCTGACTTGGAGCCTGTGTGATAGAGCCTCGCAGGCAGAACCTGGACATGCACAAGAATCATTCTGTGAGGAGGAAAACGTAACAATTCTATGTGGAAATAGTGCTTGGTTTAGAGGAGTGTGCTGTAATCTCACTCCACTTGCAGTTTCAGTCCTGATCATTTCTTGGTTTTGAAGCATTGTCGGCTGACGCTGAGTCTGTCTGCAGCCAAGGCTGGGTGCGAGGGGCTGTGTTGAGTTCAGCCAGGCAGCCCTCACCCGCTGGGGTTTTGTCTTGGACAACGGGCAGAGTAGAATCTATAGAAGAACGGAACAGGGCAAATCTACAGCGAGATACTTCATCCAGCATGTAACTTTCCAGCCGTCTGTGGCTTGGTGACTTACTGAGCTGGAGGTGGCATCAGTCAGTGGCCCTCCATGGGTATATTTTCTTATGTGAACTTTTTCAGATACTGACAGCCATGTTCCTGTACTCCAGCTTCCAGCTGTATTCTCAACTGCTGCCTGTTATTTACCCAGCCAATGTGCAAGATTTCAGTTTCTTTTGAAACTTAACAAGCGAAGGCTTAAATAAGCAAAGGTTTAAATTCATGTCAGACCATTGTCTAAGATGTTCAGAAATAGAAATACATCCTATTTATAATTAATTCAGTTCTAAAAGTACTTTATCAGTATATAGCTAAAAAGTGAAACTAGTTTTATGTATTTGAAATAGTCCTTTTCCAAATTTTATCTATGTGCTTTATGATGCAGTAATTTCTTTAAAAATCCATTATCTTTTTTCTGTATTTCTGTAAATTCATGCACTGTGAGCTCTAGCAAACTAATGCTGGTTTAGTTTTCCCTGACAAATATATTGCTGGCCTAGATGCTGAATGTAAACACTTAACTGAAGATAGGTTAGTTTTTGCAAAATAAAAACGCTTGCTGAGGAGGGAGATGAATAAAAATACACTTGAGCTTGTGCTTTTCTTTCGCAGAGAAGCGGAAGAGCGCAGCCGCCGATGGCAGAGCAAGCAAGATGGACCGGTCTCTGCAGGCTGCAGACCTTCCCACAGAGACCACAGTGCCCAAGCAGGGACAGAACTTATGGTAACACAGGCTTTTATAGCTGCAAAGTACTCAAAGCAAGCCAAGGAAACTAGATGGATTTCTTTTGATAGATCCTACTATATACCAATTGCTCTTTCAGTACTTAATTGTTGGATTAGTTTAGTGGCTTCCCAGGCCTCTGTTACTGATATTATTACTAGTAGAGAACAGCTGATCAGACAGCCAGTCGGACCTAATCAATCAGAGTTAAAGCCAGTATAAATTAAGCTGGTAAAATGCTACTTTGATGGATTTCTTTTTAAATATTTTCTATTCAGAAGAATTGTTAATTTAAAAGAATTGCTATGCGCTTTTTTCAGTATTGATACTTTAAAAAAAAAAAAAAAGAGAGGAGGGGAGCAGTGCCCTAGCTAAGTGTGTCCAGGTTTTCTTTCATGGTTTATCTCAGCAGACCTGAATTGTGACACCTGGGTTCCTTGAGCACATGACATTAAAGTCTTCATTGATATCCTTGGAGACAGGCCAATATCCTGCGTGTTCTTGTATTCTGCGAGACGTGCAGAGCCATCCCCAGCTACTTGTCAGTGTCTTCTTCCCAGCGGGCTATGCTGGTGTCCATTTGTTCTCCTATAGCACCATATCATGGAATTGCTTTTTGTTGCTATTGATAATTATAGCTTAGCAAAGCTATTCTTCCATGTTGACAGCCTGTTATCCCTTCAGTGCTTCCCAGCGCCAAGCAGTAGCCACCAACATGTCTTCTAAGTGAATCAAATCTAAACATTCTGCCTTTGAGAATGTTTGTTTGATTGTGACTTACTCCAGTAATTGGCCCTACCATTGTCTTTTATCTTTAAAGAAAATCTCCAATGTCACCTGTTGCCCTGTGTGGTAAGGAGTGATTAGCAGTGTCCCCGAGCCAGAAAATACTGGCTACAGCTTTACCTACTAAACTGCCTGTGACTCTGCTTTTTTTTTTTTTTTTTTTTTGATAACCCTGAGAAGTAACTGTCACAAAGTACTTGCTCCTGCAGCTCCCCAGGGGCAGTGGCTTTTCCCCAGTTTTCCACTGCTGACACACAAAGTGAGGTTCCTCAACCTTTGATAAGTATCACCAGTTGTGAGCTTAGCCCCAAAGCATAGTTCCACTGCTGCAAGTCAGAACTACTTTACTGAAGATGTTCCTGCTCCCCCGTCAGGGAGACTGAAAATTGTGGATGTCTTGATTCATCTAAACCATCAGCGTTGAGTGCTGACTCTTTATTGCTCTCCCCCTCCTCTTTCATTGCTAGCAGGTCACAGGAGATGGCAGAGTTTCCTCTGTGCAATACAGAGTTGGACTAGATGATCTTTATGGTCCCTTTCAACTCTAAAAATTCAGTGAAATACTGCCATGACAAATCTCCACCCCTTTCTCAGTCTAGTCCATCTTGTCACATGGCCAAAACTGAAGCAACTGGGCTTTCCTGTGGCATGGGTGCTAAACTGAAGTTGTAGAAGACAGTATGATGCATAGGGAAGTCCTCCCTGCTCTTTCCAGCTGCCTCTTCTAATGCTTGATCTTCGTTTAGCAGAGATGGCAAGATGTGTTCCAGTAGAAGGACAAATTATATAAGGAAAACAGTAGCTTAAATTAGTAGTGCATATTACTATAAACTGAAGACAACGTAGAGCTAAATCAGATGAGTTAAGTAACACAGAATCCCTGCAGCTTGTAATTCCAGGCTGAACTTGAAAAAGCATAGTATTTGATATTAGTGTTGAATTGCTCAATGAGGTTGGCAGCTCTCAAGGACGTGCTGAGGGAGATCAGAGTGGTTGCAAAGGCAGGAGAGCTTTCTAGAGTCACTGCTACAGTGCAGGAGACATAGCTCTTTGAACCAGGTCCTGCATACTCAGGACTGAATCATATTCTGTTACGAAGAGCTGTTTTGTATGAAGTGACCATAATATGCAGTGTTCTTTTTTTAAAAGAGAGCAACAAAAAGATTTACAAAGCTTATTTGAGAAAAAAGAAAAAACTTAAAATGGCAGCCAAAAGCCTGAAATGCTTTCAAAGAGATTGTCCTAAAGTTCCCATACTAGATGGTCAAAGCAAGTGCTGCCTCTTACCTTTGAAAAAAAGACTTGAGGAAACTTGGGAACGAAACAGCAGCAACAATAACAAAACATTCTCAGTATGGTTCATATCAGGATAAGGAAGCTATTAAAAGAAAGGCGGCCTACTTAAAAACTGTGATTGAGTCTAAATGAAGGAAATGAAAAGGATGATAAACTGAAGTACAGACTAAGGGCAATCTGGTGAAGTTCCCGCTGACTGGAAAAGGGGAAACATAACCTCCATCTTCAAAAAGGGAACAAAGGAAGACCCACAGAACTACAGGCCAGTCAGTCTCACCTCTGTGCCTAGCAAGATCATGGAGCAGGTCCTCCTGGAATCTCTGCTAAGGCACATGGAAAATAAGGAGGTGATTGGTGACAGCCAACATGGCTTCACCAAGGGCAAATCATGCCTGACAAATTTGGTGGCCTTTTACAATATTGCCACAGCCTTGGTAGACAAGGGCAGAGCAACAGACATCATCTACCTGGATTTACGCAAAGCGTTCAACACTGTCCCGCATGACACCCTGGTCTCAAAATTGGAAAGTCATGGATTTGATGGATGGACCACTTGGTGGATAAGAAACTGGCTGGATGACTACACTCAAAGGGTTGCGGTCAACGGCTCAATGTCCAAGTGGTGGCCAAGGATGAATGGTGTTCCTCAGGGGTCGGTACTGGGTACTGGGACCAGTGCTGTTTAACATCTTTGTCAGAGACATGGACAGTGGGATGGAGTGCACCCTCAGCAAGCTTGCCGACGACACCAAGCTGTGTGGCGTGGTTGACATGCTGGAGGGAAGGGATGCCATCCAGAGGGACCTGGACAGGCTTGAGAGGTGGGCTCGTGCAAACCTCTTGAAGTTCAGCCAGGCCAAGTGCAGGGTCCTGCACCTGGGACATGGCAATCCCAAGCACAAATACAGATTGGGTGGAGAATGGCTGGAGAGCAGCCCTGAGGAGAAGGACTTGGGGGTGTTGGTGGATGAGAAGCTCAACATGAGCTGGCAAGGTGCACTGGCAGCCCAGAAAGCCAACCGCATCCTGGGCTGCATCAAGAGAAGTGTGGCCAGCAGGTCATGGGAGGTGATTCTACCCCTCTACTCTGTGCTCGTGAGACCCCACCTGGAGTACTGTGTCCAGCTCTGGAGTCCTCAGCCTAGGACATGGACCTTTTGGAACGGATCCAGCGGAGGGCCACGAAGATGATCAGAGGGATGGAGCACCTCCCCTATGAAGCCAGGCTGAGAGAGCTGGGGTTGTTCAGCCTGGAGAAGAGAAGGCTCCGGGGAGACCTTACAGCAGCCTTCCTATATCTGAAGGGAGCCTACAGGAGCGCTGGAGAGGGACTCTTTGTCAGGAAACGTAGTGACAGGACAAGGGGTAATGGTTTTAAATTGGAAGAGGGGAGATTTAGATTAGATATTAGGAGGAAATTCTTTACTGTGAGGGTGGTGAGACCCTGGCCCAGGTTGCCCAGAGAAGCTGTGGCTGCCCCATCCCTGGAGGGGTTCAAGGCCAGGCTGGATGGGGCTTTGAGCAACCTGCTCTAGTGGGAGGTGTCCCTGCCCAGGGCAGGGGGGTTGGACTAGGTGATCTTTAAGGTCCCTTCCAACTCTAACCATTCTATGATTCTAAGAAAACAGTTTCTTTTTTCCTTGCTTCTTTCCTTCCTTTCTTTTTTCCTTTTCTTCTTTTCCTTGCTGGGAAAAATCTTGCTTCACAAGATCTGTTGTTACAGGGCCTGCCTTAGGATAAGAGGGAAGCTCTTCTCATGAGTGAATAATTGGTTAAGAAATACTAAGCAAATTACAGAAATACTCTAATTCGTATGTTCAGCGGGGAGATGGAGAGTAATATTAGAGGAGAATGGGGAAGTCTCCTAAAGAAAGAGGATTTTCTTTTGGTACAGAAAAAAGGGATCAGGAAATTAAAGGAGCAAATAGCAGTTTTGAAATAGGAAAGCACTACCTGAGACCATACTGCTGATGTCTGCAACTCACTGCTACCAGCTGCTGTGGATCTTCACATTTGTGCCCGTTCAAAGCACCAGTTGGACAAATCACTGAAAGAGGAGTTCATTGAAGAGTATTAAGCACAAAGATTCTTGTCCTGGCACACAAGGAAGACCTCGGACCAGCAGATGCTAAAATCTGTAGGGTCAGGTCAAAGAAATGTCACTGCATGCCTACTCTGCCCTTTTGCCACTCGGAAATAAGATACTGAGCTGGGTGGGGTGATTTTTTGGCCTGGCTCTTATGCCACAGTGTCTTTGATTTCTGTCCCTTTTGGTACCTGCTAGGAAGGGCTGCTGACAGTCACAGCACTTGCTGACTTTACTGAGAGCATGGTGCCTGTGTGCGTTGTTCTGCCGAGCAGGTTGGTGGTGTTGGGGTGTCGAGCTGAAGCAATGCAAAGGGAAGATCTGAGCCACATGTGGGCTTTCATGCCCTTGAAGTGAGCAGGGGGCACAATGGCGGCTTTTCAAAGAAAACATAACCACTTCTAACTTAGCATTCTTCTGTGCTGTCTGCAGGACTTTCTCCTAACTGACAGGGCCACCTAAAGCCATTTCTGCAGATAAGCAGTAGCTTCCTCAGCTGAAAGACTTTTCTTTAAAGCTGTAGAACTGCAAAAAGCCTGTTGACTAAGAACTTACCTGGCAGCTGTTGCCATTTACAGGTAGGCTTCCACAAAAAGACAAGTGACAGCCTGAGAGCTGTTATTTCAGGGGATAGCCAGGAACTAGAACTTCCCTCTGAGGAAATCTGTACTTCTATTACTGCATTTTCTTCTGTGGCCATCACCATTGATCTCTCCAATCTCAAGGACTCCCATAACCATAGGTGGTTATGGAAGAGTCTCCTCCTTGGCTGCTTTTTGCACCTTGTCCTTGCACACCCTGAGGAGCCCTGAGACCATACTGAAGTCCTGGGATATCTACACCCCCTGTTGTTTGCACACAAGGACTTGTTGAGCTATAATTCATACTGTTAGCATGTGGTACATAGGAAGTTTTGATTCTTTGTGTTCTGCTTTAACTCCTGCCATCTGTCTCTTGTTCCTAGTGTTACACCTAATGTGGGATTCAGAGTAGCCTCACAGTGCACATAGGGCATCTTTAGCTTTACCCTTTTATCCTCTAGACTGATGGAACTTGGAGATGAACACCAAATTAACTCAGTGAATATTTCACAGTCTTGCCCCTTTTATCCTTGAGGATGGGAGCTGGATGGGCACAGATAAAGGGAGAAATATATTCCAATAGCCAAGAGCTACAGAAACAGTATCTCAGGGAAGTGGTTTCTGCTTTCCATACTTTGTCCCCAAAAAGAAGAGTGCCCAGTGTTCTGTCCTAAAAGTGCAGTGGCTGAAACATTGTTCTCACTCAGAATCATAAACACTTAGTCTGTCTTCTCCGGACAGATGGGCCAGTCCCATTTCTAACATTGTGCACCACTTTCACTGATGTTGATGCTTATTAAAAAATCTCCCTGTTTAAAGCTTCTGGGCATGTGGTCCCTGAAGAATTCTTTTGTCCGTACCATAGTGCTTTGTGAGCTGTGTATGTAGTAGTCTTCCCTGCAAGAACCACGGGTTAATGACAACCTTGGCAGTATTTTAGTATGCAGGAGACTTCTTGCTCATCCTGGTCAGAAAGCAGTTGAATTTTTGGAAACAGTGGCATCTCTGCAGAGTAACTCCCGTTGTTCTTCATCTATTAGGAATACACCATGATATGGCGGGTCCCCTCAGCAGACAATTTGAGTTAACCGTGAGTGGGTGCTGACAGACTCCATTCTCACGCCTATATTCTACAGATGGAGTTCCCCTGTTTCCACCAACCCTCCAGAGCAGGTACTGATCCTGGGCTCCTCTAGATGTTGTCCTCTTGATTTCTTCATTCCCTAGTCTGCAGTCCAGGTTTTATACCTTTCTCTGTCCCTTGCAGCCCGTAGCCTGAGAATGGGTAGGAATATTCAGCCTGAGTGAATACTGAGAGCTCCTTTTGACTTGATGCTTGTGCCATTTGTCCCTTCTGTTTTGATTGCTGACCAGTCTGCTGGCCTGTGCTGCAGAAATGCCAGAAGAGAATCTAGGCTGTTATTTAGGGATACGGGAAGCCATGACCCCAATCAGGATTTCCCCCTTTCAGATCAGTTTGAAGACCTCCATCTGGTCTTGACTCTCCCAAAAGCACCTTTCTCATCCCTCTGGATTGTGTTATGAAGCTATATGTCAGGCCATATGAAGGGCACCAATTGCCTTCCCCTCCCTCTTACCAAGAGTCACAAGCTCATAGCCCTGTTGCCTCCCCTGTTTAAAATGCCAGCCCTGTGTTACCATATCTGTGCTCCAGGGCTGGTGCCCAGTTGGAGGTGTAGGTGGTTCCTTTGGGTGGTGGAGAGCGCATGAAGCTGGGCTGAGAACCAGGAGCTGTGGCTGCACCGAGCAGCACAGTGTCACCAAACAAACTCACACAGGTGCCTCTTTGAGATGTTTATCTTTTGCACATTTGATTTCCATGTTGATATGGAACAGTTCCCTCTCCCAGAAATCCCAGTTCTTACCCTCAGGGCAAATTGGGAAGACTCAAGTACCTGTTGCAGATGTTCTCCCTTCCCTGTCCCATTTCCTTTTCAGCAGAAGCAAAGTTGTGCCAGGGTTTAACCCAAGCTTTGTTAAAAGAATATCTGCTTTCTCCTGCTGGCCAGCAGCCTGTGTTGTCTTTCACCAAACAACATATGGCACTCGGATTCTCCAGTCTTATGCAAACTGTTTCCAGTGCCCTCTCATTTTTACAGTAAGACAAAACTGTGCAGGGAATTCCCCCTTAGAATTGCAGCCACAGGGGAAAGCTGAGAAAGCCGGGGCATGATCTTCTCAGATATTTTTCCAACTGGATCTTGTGTTGTATCACCAACAGTGACTGGTTGTTGTTTCATGATGACCTAGGCAGCCTTCTCCACGTGCCTAAGAAATAGTCCTCTGCTGGGTATCTGCAGGGTAACTGTTTTGAAGCTCGGTTTATGCCATTCCCAAATTGTGACAGATTCTTTGTGCTCAAACACAATTTAGGACCAATCCCAAGATTTGCCCCAAGGGTTTGGAAGCAGTTTGATACCAAATAGTCTAGAGAAATTTATCTTTAGTTAGCAGAAGTCCAGACAGACATAGAAATGCTAGTCCTTGGTCTGTCTGTAGACCTTCAGTGACCGTCAGAAGGCTAATTAGCCACCATAAGTGGCATCTATAAGAAAAAGACACAAGTTATATCGTTACAGGTTTGTGTGAATGCCTGTTGGATCCCATGACCAGCCCTTAATCACTACTACTTTTGAAGTGCCTGTGCCAGGCTCTTCTGGGTGAATGACACTTGTAGTTGCTCATCCTGTTTCTGGCAGGGAGGGTGTGCAGAGGATGGCAGTGGCCAGAAGGCTTGATCTCGGTGTGCAAAGTGAGGGTGCTCTGCAGGGTCAGAGTATACTGAAGCAGCTGACTGGCAAGAAACTATTTTTCTTTCATTTTTAAACAATCAGTCCTATGTTTCATTAGAGTAATTAATTTACTAACTGAATGCAAATTGTGAGGCCATTCCCCTAATATAAGCATACTAGAACCCTGAAATATTTTATTTTCAGAGATGATCTATAGTCAGTGTTTCTGCCAGAAAATAAGCATTGCAGATACGCTAATTCCAAGGGGAGCCAGAACAGCATCTTTCTCTAGTTGTTGCTTGGTTTATCTGAGCTTGTGCCCAAGAAGAAAAATTAGATCTGGAGTCTTCCCTGCGGCTGGTAAGGATCACACAGTGGTCCTTCTCAGTTGTTCCCATGTAAGGTTGATGTTGCTATTTCCTCACTTCCCTCTTCTAAGGAGCAATCCTTTTCTAGAAGATATGTAATTAGTCTTATTTCTGTAAATGAGCTCTGAAGCTCAGATTGAATCCCCGCCCCCATCAGGTGAGGGGGCTCCATGGCATCCTAGAACAGAGTTGGGGAAAAGAAAAGGAAAAGAGCAGAACTTGAGGCTGTCTTGAAGCTAATTTAGATTTAGCCCAGCATTAAAACTTTGGAATTGCAGAGAGAATGCCTTGTGTAGAGAGCTCTGCAGAAGTTTTCCCCTTTTAGATTCTGCTGAATGCCGATTACCATTGCTGTCCTGAAGGGCTTTCTGAGCAGAAGGGTTTTGAGCTAATGAGTATGGTTTTTGCATACAGCATTTGAGCTGTCAAGTTATGGCGAACTTCTGAGAAAGGAGGAATTCTGCACTTGCAGAGGGCATAGCCTTCACAGTCACAAATCTCCATCATCAGCAGTTGTGGTATAGGCTAGGACATACCCTTTGTTAATCTAGGGACTTCTTGGGTTAATGAAAGAAGTCGAAGGCTATGCAGAAAGAATGATCAGGTTGCCATGCTATGCGGTGCATAGCATGTTAATCTTTCCTAGTGCATCTAAAATGACATTCAGATTACTTAAACTGGCTGCAGCTTAGTGAATCTAATCCCTGGGGTAGATGACTAAATTCAAATGCTGATGTTTTAATAAACTTAATGGGGAAAAATGTATAAATCACTTCTGTGTTTATTTCGTTTTTATTTTCCCTACCATGGGATTGGCTACATTTGGGGGCCTTGAAACGAGGCCAGTTTGAGTCAGAATGCTTATGCCAGCATTACTTGGAAGTTTTTCACCTTGCTCCATGGGGTTGGGATATAGGTTACTGTCATCCCTGTCTACTAATACTTCTGAAAAATTTAGAAGAAGGAATTGTCTTGCCACAGAGGTACGTGAGCTGATGTTGGTACATGTTATATCTTTCAGGTTTCTCTGTGACAGTCAGAAGGATTTGGATGAGCTGCTGGATTGCCTGCACCCACAAGGAGTAAGAGAGAGCCAGCTAAAGGAGCGTTTGGAGAAAAGGTGAGCCTGCTCTTTTTTGTTTTGTGGTTTGTTGGTTTGGGGTTTTTTTTCCCTCTCTGTGTGCCTTCTCAAAGTCAAAGCGAATCCTCGTCACAGCAAGCCTTTCCATTCCTGGGGCAGCATTCTGCGCTTTGCTTTGATCGTGCCTGTGCTCAAGAGATACTGAGGATGAGAAATTGCTGTTTTTCTTGGGCAGTAACTGCAAGTTCTTGACAAGTAATGCTCTAAATTGTGAAGAGGTTCTGTCAGTCTTTAAATTGCTCCTTGCAACTGGAAACAAAGGCAGTGCTGTATCACTTACAGAGCCAGAGCTACCATGTGCTTTCAAGTGTCTTTCAAAGAACTTTCTGCACTGGTGGAGCACGTAGAACACGATGGATACCCACAGCTCCCAGAGCAGTGGCCTGCATGTATTCAAAGGTTGGTTTTGATTTTTCCAGGTATCAGGACATCACGCATTCTATCCATTTGGCTCGGAAACAGAACTTGGGCCTCAAATCCTGTGATGGCAACCAGGAACTGCTGAACTACCTCCGAAGCGATCTAATTGAGGTTGCAACTCGGCTGCAAAAAGGAGGCCTGGGATATGTTGAAGTGACACCAGAATATGAAGCAAGAGTGAGTGAACAGGCAAAGTAGTACTGAGCCAGACAAGCATGAGCTGATACCTTCTGCGGAAGGTCTTGAGTCTTTTGTTCTCCTCAGACAAGAGGGTCAGGAAAATCAGTTGTCTTCTATGTCCTATCTTTCTAAACTATTATTTCAAGATTACATAGCTGCTGGCTCAAGGTCCTTTTAGTGTAGGTGGGTCATAATGTTGGAGCTAGGTGTCCTGCACAGCTGTTAAATTGTCCTATTTCTTTCATCTGGTAGCAGAGTTCTTGATGGAGCATTAACAGAACTCTTTGTAGCTGATTTTTAGCTTCTGCATCAAAGCAAGCATGTCTTGTTGAGACAGCAGTTGTACATTTTGGAGTTTTTTTTCATAAATTCAGACCAGCTTAGGGTTGGGATAATGATTGTGTCCCAGTTCCAGGACCTAAAGGATATTCTGTTCATGCGTATGTCAGCACAAGGTAGCACTGTGCAGTGAACTAAAGTATGAATTATTAGTGCTCTGGCTGACTCGGCCTAACTCACGTGAGTGTTACTGGGGCACTGAGTGTCTTTAGGAGGGGATAAATCTCCTGTGACTAGTGCGGGCTCCTCCTACCAAAGGATGACATTGTCTGGCTTGAAATGGTTCAAGATGCGTCCCGAGTCACTGCAGAGACTTTCCCATGTAGATGAGACTGTAAGTGTTAAGAGGAGAGGAAAAGTGAAGTCACTAAAGGAGTGGAAGAATTTGCTTTGTGCTTGGTCATCATGGATTTAGGGTTTGGGGGGGGAGGTTGATATTTTGGTTGTTTTTTCAAGGCATGATGCTTTGCTCTGAAGGGTGCTATGCATGATCATCAGCTATGTGTGAACTTTAGCAGAAGCAGCAGCAGTACACTGGTTCCATAACCAAATACGGTAGATAACAGCACTACATTAAGTATCACATGTATCCGTTTGCTGGACAGACCCGCTTAAAACAGCCCAGAGAGTCACTTCCAACCGTTATGTGATCATATGCTCTTCCTGACAGGTCTACTCACTAGAGAGCTTGAAGGATTTTGGAGAGTGTGTGATTGCACTCCAAGCTGGTGTTGTTAAGAAGTTTCTGCAAGGTTTCATGGCCCCCAAGCAGAAGAGAAGGAAACATCAAGGAGAAGACTACATTGCCAAGGCTGAGGAGATAGATGAAGATAAGAAAATGGCAGAAGAAGCTAAGGTATTGTTTACTCAGGGCTCTGTTTCAGTCTTGTAATACAACTCTTTGAGCAGGGACAACACATTTTATTGGGTACTAAATCCTGAGCAGCTTCTCCCCATTCCAAGTTCAGAGTGCAATGAGTTTGTTATTTATGGGTCCAAGAATTTCCTGGTTATTTTGAAGAGTAAAGGTATTGGCCAAATGAAAATCATACTGTGGAATCACAGTTAATTTTCTCTCTATGAACAGGAAATGGGTCAAGTCAAATATTTGACTTCCTTTGTGTAGTTCCTCACACAAGTTCGATACTTTAATAAAAGCATTAGGGGGCATTTTTAGAGTACTTAGTGGGAGTTATATCCATCAGAGGACTGATGGATCAAGGCTTAATGCCTTGATTTGGAAAGAGGAGGAGAGCCATGGTGAGGTCTTGGTGACTGCAAGGGAGTTAGGTTTAGGTAGATATCGTCATATGCATGGGGACACCCACAGAAGATGCCAAACTGGAGGTTGCAGGCAGCTTGTCTGGACATCTGGGCAAACAAGCCGTGTATGCCTGCAGGAGAAAAGTGGTATTGTGAGGATAGGGTTCCAAATCAAAGCTCAGAAGAGATGGAGAAGAGCTATGGAGGATTTGGTAGCATCCTACAGGCAGTTGAGCTGTACCAGTAAGAGGGACAGTAGTGTTCTAGGGTCATTTCTGTGCACTGAATTGAATGGGACATTAGTGGCTCATGACAAGACTTTCCCCACTGCCTCTTTCAAAGTGCTGTGCCCTCATTGATCGCTGACTTTTGCAGAAGTAGCAAGATCAGAATTGGATCAACAGAAGCATTTGAAATTCCCAACTTAAAAAAGAAATATTAGGTGCTTGACTGTTGCTGGGGTGTGTTGGGGTGGTTTTGGTTTTATTTTTCTGGTTTTTTGGTTAAAGCTCCTGTCAGCGTATGGTGGTGTTTTCAAGCCCTTGTATGGTGGTATGTTCAAACCCTTGTTTGAACATCAAGTCTTTGCTGTGCTGTGGCATTGCCGTTAGCAGGATATTTGGATAGGCACTAGAAATTTTCACATTCCTCAGGTGTCCTGAAGTATTTAAAGTTTGCTAACTTTGAATCTTCCAGTCTTTAGTGCAAAGGGAATAAAAGGCTATCCTACCCTAAAAGCTATAAGCAGAATGCAGAGCTGTAAAAATCACTTGTCTGGGACAAAAAAGACCTGGATCATCACATTTCCTCTATCTACAGCAACACCTTATTGTGCCTTACTCTCGTATGTCTTACAACTGTAACCGTAAGAGTTATACCTGTAGGGTATGTTTTAAGGGTAACATCAGATTTACTGCAATATCTAAATGAACAGTAATTCAGCACCGTAAGCTCTGCATTTGAGCCCTGGTCACTTCTGTTATTGCCAAAGCTATATGAGATTTAAAACCCAAGCCTTTTTTTTTTTTTTTTTTTTTTTTTTTCCTGAGAATTGAGCCATTTGATCATGAATGTTTGGTTAGCTCCCCTGTTCTACCTTAGAGCATTGTTCTCTTACTCAGGGACATTGTTACAGCAAGGCCAGGCTTCATTCCAGCCATTGCAGAACTCTCAGCTACAGCAGCCTGGTGAGACCAAGTGCTCTGTGGGACTGAAACATCCCCATTTGTACTTTCGTCTCTGTAAACCAGCTGGAACAGTAGGATTGCTGAATATTGCTGGACTTGTAATCACAAGTTACTTTGAATAATTTTTTTCTAGTATTACCCAGTTTGTCTAATGTGACTCCATACGGAGCTAGAGCTCAGCCCTGTGGGTGCAGGGGCGCAGGTGTCAGTCCTGCCGGTCCGGGTGTCTGCTCCTGCAGGGCTCCCCCCAGAGCACTGGCCTTTGTGGTGTGCTAATGTCTCTGGAGCATTTATTTATGCAGTGCAGCATCGTCTTTAACTGGCTTAGAGTTTTATAGACATTTGTGGTGGTACAAGCAATGTTCAACTTCTTTGTTGGGTTTTGGAGTTGGTTTGTTTGGGTTTGGGTTTTGTTGGAGAGGGGTGAGGGGGGTGTTGCCTCAGTTTACCTGGAATGAGCTTTCATTTTTCCAAAGCAGAAAACCTTTTTAGATGACCTTGAAAGAGCAGCCCAGATCTTAGATATAGTTATCCAATAAAAAACCCTGGCTGTTAGGCTTTTAAAGACAAACCTCCTGCACAGGCCAAGATTTATGAAGTCTTTCAGAGCCAGAACTGCACTGGGAGCACATAGCAGGTAAAATACAGCATAGCCATCCTGGAAAAACACACTTAATGTACTTACAGACTATAAGAGCGAAACTGCAGTCCTGCAGCATGGTTATGTCTCATTTTTCCTGTGAGAAACAAGTTATGGCTTAATAGGCACCCGTTTGCTGACATAATTGTCTACATGAAGTGTTCCCGCTGGCTCAGCGGCACCGCCAGAGCCTGCGCTGCCAAGCGGCCAGAGCCTGCAGCGCAGACAGGGTTATGGCTGCTCCAAAAACGAGTCTGTACCTCTGTGTGTGTGTTTGTGTTCCCATTTCCAGTGGCAGTAGCACTCTGGACTGTCCCTGAACAGGATAGGGAATATCTGACCTCTCTTCGTGTGACTACGCAGCACAAGAGCCTGAGCACAGTGGCGGGGGGGGGGGTGGCGGTCCCACCCCTGCGATATGCTCTCGGGCATTTGCAAGGGAAAGGCTGGGGGGGTCAGCCCTCACCTGCAGACAGAGCCTCAAAGAGCAGCTTCACAACCCAGCAATTACAGTTCCAGCTGGTCAGAGGGATTTACCTCTGCCATCGTGGGATACCGGATGAGAGATTTCTAGCTGGAGGTTTGTCCACCTTTACCAAAGCAGGTGTTTTCTCTCACTCTGAAGTTGAAATGTGACCGAGGATGACGACTTTAGTATTTTTGTGGGTTGGTTTTTTTGTTTGTTTTTTTCCTGCTGGACTGCTCCTTCCCAGTCAGGAGGGTGTTTGAGTAATTTCTTTCAGTCTCCTGTTTTGCCTAGTTGGCAGTCTGAACTCCCTTGGTAATGGTGCTGCTAAAATGCCATAGTCTCATGATGCTTGGGAAGCAAGGCTAAAAATCTGTTAAATTCCACAGGCTTGGGGAGAAAAATCTAAGCAAAACTTGCCAACAGCTTTTGCAGATTTATCTTGGCCCAGCAGTTACCTAGTATGTTAACAGCAAAACCCATGGAACAGTTACTTGGAAAATCAATTACACAGTATGTGAAGCACCTCAACAATGTTCTGCAAAGAAATAGCCCAGTGCTGTGTGATCTGCTACAGTGGGCTGTTCAGGTTTCCGTTTAACTTGAATGTCTTGGGCTCCAGGTTCCACTAGCGATGGCAGCAAGGATGTTGGCATTTTAGAACAGTTTGTGTGTTTTTCCAAGCATCTAATATGTGCTGTGCTTCCTCAGATTCAGTGGGAGGAGAATGTGCAACTCTGCAAAAATCCTGGGTTTTGTTTGGCTCCCAAATTGCTGTCAGCTGCAGAGTTTAGATTTTCCCATCTGACACTTCACTATTTGTTTTTTCTTTCTCCTGGGGTAGAAGAACATTCACTTGAGTCCTATTATGTCCCTGTCATGTCTAGGCCATCACCTCATTGTTGTAAAGCAAAGGATTAATGTTGGAGTTGACCATGCGGTGGCTCTGGATTACTTCTCTGTTCTGGTGCATTTCCGATATACTGCAGTGTTGTTTCTAAACCTCCGGAGCTGAGTTGGAGATTCCGCATGCGGCTCGCTATGTGCAGACTCCAGCAGTTGCCCAGCGGTGCAAATCTCAGGTTTAATGCTTTCATCTTCACTTGCAGCTGATTCTGGGATTTCACATGCGCTGAGGTCATCTTGTCTCAGGAAAGCGGCCAGTTTCATATTTGGAGCTCCAAATACTTTGCCTGTCAAACCTGATTGTCGCTGATGTCCTGGTCCCCTCTGCCAGCCGAGCAGCAGGAGGACCAGGAGGCCCAAGCGTGTGGTGGGTCTTGGTGATGCTCTCCATGTCTGCAGAACCCACTGGAGGGCAGCACAGGCTGCTCTGAGCCCCCGCGCTCAGGGGGTGTTGCCAGCTGTCTCCAAACTTTCATCCTGCATTTTACAGTGCTAGATTTCTGCCTTTTATTTTCTTAGCCTTGATGATTATTTGGGTTAGACTTTCAGAGCAAGAATTTAGTGGAGTTCACGTAGGTTGTTTCAGCCTGGCTGTGAACTGCAAAAGTTACGAACAAACTCTCTGATCCAGCGAGGCTGGTTACGGATAAACCACAAATAGCACTGCTGAGGCTATATAGAAGGAAAGAAATACAGAGTTGAGCTTTGGTTATTAAGGGCCCCAGCTAAAGGATATAAAAACATCTTCAGACTGTAGCAAGCTGTGTCTGTGTGCTTCGTTGTAAGTTGTTAGGTCTGTCTGCAGGTTGCTTCAGCCATGGAGAAATGGAAGACAGCAATCCGTGAGGCCCAGACCTTCTCCCGTATGCACGTGCTGCTCGGGATGCTGGATGCCTGTATCAAGTGGGATATGTCGGCAGAGAATGCCAGATGCAAAGTGTGTCGCAAGAAAGGTATGCATTCCTGCCCCGAGCCTGCGTAACAGTCAGACGCTGTCACCTCTCCATGCCCTGCTTAGGCAACATGCCTTTGTAGTCTGTCACTCTGTCTTTGGCTGTATTTTGAGTTTTGGACGTCAGGATTTACAGTCAGAAGCATTGATCTCACAGAAGCATTTGACCCTGACTCCAATAAACCGTTCTTACAAAACCAGTACACAGTCTTGCAGAACATTGCAGAGCTGCTATCCCCTGGATATCCAGGGTACTTGGACACAAGTCATCTACAAATCCTTCTGGGAACACTTGTGCCACTGTCCATTCTCTGATTTCATTTTTGAGTTTTCAGGTCTCCGAGCCTTGTCAGTTAATCTTTTACAGAAGGAACAAGCAAGGGAAGGTTGGGAAGGTTTTTATCCTTTGTAGCCACATGGGAGTGAGGTGGGGTGATGCAACTTTGAGGTGAGAGTGGGCTTGTTGAGCTGGAAGCAGCAAACTCTTTGCCTCGCGTGTGCGAGCAGAGAAATGAAGCTACATGCCTTTGGCTGCTGCTCTTTTAAGGCTGGGGAAGTAACCAAAAGCTGACAAGGGACCACCTTCTTTGTATGCATGATAGCATGAAGGGCTTTAGAGTGTTGCAGGTGGAGGGGGAAGCAGCTGGGGTGTCACCAGTGATGGAGTGCTAGTATTTGTTCTGCCATAACCTCTGCTTTTGGATGGAAGCCTGGAGAAAAGAGCTTGGTGGTACATTCTGACTCATCATGTGCTTTTGTCTCACTTTTTATATTTGCTGAAACAGTGGTGGGAAATGAGGGCAGACAGACCTCGGGGGGAATGCTGGGCCACTTTTGTTTACCAGAAGGCTATGCCATTCACCTCTTCAAAGAAATAAGAACTGAATTGGTACAACATCCTTCTTCACTGTGGAGCCTCAGGGATATTCCAAACCAATGCAATACCTGTCCTGTCTGCTGTTGAGAGGGGGTTCTAGGCAGATGTAAGAGAGGGCTCACCTGAGACTAACAGATTGTAGTTTCACAGAATTTAAGAACTGGGATGTTAGAGACATGCTGGCAAGCTCTATGCGCTGTGCTTTTTTTCCTCTTCAGTAAATGAAATAGCTGGCTCAGGATTGTCTCCCCGTTTTCCTGCATCAGTGAGAAGCACAGAGAGGCTAGTTCTGCTGCATACTGATTTTCTTTGTAAGCTTACTACCTTAAGTAGAAAGAAGATGCCATGCAGGTTGACCAGATTGAGGCTAGAATAAGAATAGCTGTGTTTATAGCTTCTTGCTAGGCTCTTGGGCATTTTTGCAGCAAATTTCTCTTTCCCTGTGTTTGGCTCAAGATTTAGCCTGGGTGGAACCTATTAGGCAGGTTTCTAACTTTGCCTCAAATGAAATCTTTGCAGGGCATGGGACTTGGCATTGTTTTGTTTGTTTTTAAACACTGCTTGGCTTCCACTGCAATGGTGGAACAGAGAAGGAAGGATCCCTGCCATCAGAGGGCACTTTGCATCTTTCTCTTGCTTTGTCCTGATCTCCAGCACTGCAGCAGCTTCTGCTTCTCAGGTTGAGCGAGGCTGCAGCACTCAGTTACAAGTGCATTGCCCTCTCTTAGGTGAGGATGACAAGCTGATCCTGTGTGACGAGTGTAACAAAGCCTTCCACCTCTTCTGTCTGCGACCAGCGCTCTACGAGATACCCGATGGTGAATGGCAGTGCCCAGCGTGCCAGCCTTCCACTGCCAGGCGCAGCTCGCGGGACAGGTGAGTGACCCTCCATTCCTCTGCGCTGCCACTGAGGCTCAGCTTTAGCCCTGCTCTCACCAGATGACACAAACAGACTGAGACAGAGCCCCTTTTTGTAGGTTTGAAATAGCCAAGTTAACTCAATGGCACTGGAACAATAGAAAAGCAATTTTTTCAGGCTGTAATGTTAACACACCTGTGTTGCACTGACCCATGACAACTTCAGGGGTTTTAATGACTAACTTCAGTTTGGCAGTGAAAACACACACAAAACATCAGCCAAAAGTGGATGCACTAAGGGCTGTTGTTTTCTTTGACTGAGCAGCTGGTTGGGTTGCTTTTTCACAGGGATGTAGTTGGTAGCACTGTAGCTCTGTATCCACTGGGCTAAGTTACTGTTGTGCTCTTGTCAAGTTAGAGCAGACATTACTGCAGGCTGCAGCTGAGCCCCTGCCATGCTATTAAAAATAGGGCTACAGAATGCCCTCTGATGGCTTTCTGGACCTGATAAGGACTCTTGCCTTGTTAAGGCAGGACTACAGAGGAAATGTGATTGGAGGAGGAATCCACGTTGTTCTGTGCAGCAAAAATTAGTAGTTGCCTCCTCTGACAGCAAGGGGTTGAACTGTTTTTTGAATTGCAAGCTGGAAGTTAAATGTACGTGCGATATATTTTTCTGTTAGCAATGTATGTCCTCTGCTGATGGTGACTGTGCTGCACGTACCTGCTTGTCAGAGAGGTGAGGCTATCAAATGGCGTATGAAGCATAAGCAGTCAACAGAAGCTCCGTTCCGGAGCAGCAGCACAAGAAGAGGTGTACTAGCTTGTAACATACAGGTGGTGTATGGCCTTAAAAGTATTACTTAAACTCTTGGCACCATTGGTCATCAGGCTTGTGTGACAGGGCTTCAATGCAGCTGTTCTTGCCTGAGATCATAGTGACTTTGCAGCAGGTGTAATCAGGTGGGGTAACACCTTTCCTGTTGTCTGTTCTCTGCTCTTGTCCTAGCTGCGGCAGGAAAAAAATGTCTGTCTGGGAGCACTTTTGCCCCCCCTCCCCGTACTGTGGGAGCTTATGCTTAGTCCTTTGACTGCTCAAGATCCTCTTTCTCCAGAGGATTGAAACTCCCACAACAGCTTTGCCTTTGTCCCCTTTTGCCCATGCATGGTGTTTTGTTTTCCTGTTTTTGTAATGGTTTGAACGCTTTAACAGACACATGCGACAAGTCAGAACTGTCCTGGGCAGGGAGTCTCTGTGGCTTCTGACATCAGCACAGAAGATGTCTGACTCTCTGCTCACTAATAAATACAAGCTTAGCTGTGAATAATAGTAAATGAGATCAGTTTCCTGTAGTGCACATGCAAGTGGTGTGACACATAATGGGAAAATATTCCAGCAGAAACAAAAAAGCCCCCTTTTTGAAACTCCTTAGGCCATGCCTGCAGACCTGGGTAAAATGGCAGCATGTCCTCTCAGGGCACGTCCACTGCATAGCAATGACAAACTTAAAATCCATTATCACGTGGCCAAGGTGCCTAGAACAGGAAAAAAAAATATACAGATTCAGCTGCTGGGGATTTTCAGCCCAGATGTGCAAGGAAGTGTCCTTTAACTGTAGCTACAACTCAATACTATCTGAAGTACCGCAGCTGCTCCAGCTTGAGACTGATGTTTGTTTTACATGGAGGTGCTCAGCAAGTCTCTGCCTGTGAACAAACGGTACAGAGGGCCCAGGGACTCTGATGCCCAGGCTCTGGTACAACAAATGTGTTTATCTGCCTTACTCTAGGAACTATGCAGAGGATTCTGTTGAAGATGAAGATGGAGAAGGTGAGGAAGCTTCTGATGAACCAGATGCTGAGGAGGAAGAAGAAGAGGAAGAAGATTATGAAGTTGCTGGACTGAAATGTAAGGCTTTGACCATGCAGGAAAGTAACAGAAAATATTTCGACTCTGCCTTCAGTGTCCAAAGGATGGACACTATGTGGGACTTGTGCTTTTCCTCGCACAGAGCGGGTTCTTACTTGAAAAGATGTCATAGGGCAAGGCTGTGGTGGTGCTGTACGTTACCTGGGGAGCTGGAGCGAACTCTCTTTTCTTTGTGGTAGGGTCAGCACCAGCAAAGATTGAAACCGCAGTGAGCTCTTGCTCGCTGCCCACTTGCTCCCCTGGGGACGCTGCTGGGACCATGAAGAGTGCTGCAAGGCGGCCAGGGCAGGGTGAGGCAACAGCATTCTCAGTTACTGGTATTGGCAGTCTCTGTGCCTACAGGGTTTGTTGGTAGACTGGGTGCCTAATAGATGCTTGTGGAGCTTTAACTACAATTCCCTCTCCTTGCTTTTTCCCTTCCCACTGGCTCATAACCTCTTAAATGCAGGATTTCTAGTGATTTGGCAAGGGGGCATTTTCCAGTAGTAGGACTAGCACTTTCTGCCCATTCCTGTGGGAAGGGACAGTACTCGAGGTGTAATGTGGCCTGGGCTGCCAGCACCCTTTGGCTGTGTACAGAGACCACTCCGGATGCATAATTGGATCATTCCTGGGCAGCTTAGTGAATAAAATAGCATTTTCTAGACTTCTCAATGACTGCTTCTCTGCTTAACCACTTCTTAGTATGTGTATCCACTTTTTTTTTTTAGGGGAATTTGACTCAGTCTCATCTGGGCAACTTGATTCACTGAAAGGATCAATCTTGGAATGGCACACTGCCAGCATTTGCGCTCTGTCAAAATGCCCTTGACTGACTTAAAATTAACTTCAGAGTATCTTAACCAGGGCAGATGGTGGGACCCAAAAGATTATCCCCTGTTCTTTCAAGGGTTTCCATCCAGGTCTATCACAGAATCATAGAATGGTTAGAATCAGTCCTGATTCCCCTGCTTTATTCTGGTTTCAGGGATGTTCACTGACACCCTGGCTGTGTATGCTGCTTGTTGTTCTGTGGTGTATCCATGTCCACACTTGGAGTGTGTTCAGCCTGTGTTGCTTGGCCAAGTCAGGAGCTGAGCCAAGGTTTCCAAACAATAGCAAAGGAGGGTTACAGTCACTAAAAATAAAGCGCTAAATGCAACCCCTGGTTTTAAAGAGCATTAACATGGAAAGGTCACTGTGGAAAACTTTTGTTTTAATAGAGAAGTCCCATTAATCCTCGTGGCGTTTATCCTGAGGGATATAACCTAGAATGTTGGACTGTCAGACATTTAACACGTGCCGCACGCTTGACACACAAGCAGAGCAACAGCAGGCAGACGTCCCACTGCCCCGACACACAGTCCTCCTGCGGGGGGCCCGGCAGGATGATTTATTGGCCAGGGCTGGATTAGAGGCCCCAGATGAAGCACTGGATACAGCTTGCTGAAGGACGTGTGACCAGGTGGAAGGAGCTTGGCTGGGGAAGAAAACCAACACATTCTCCTGATACGGAGGGGTCATGGGAGAAACTTAAGAGGAGGGAGCGCGTCAGCACGCCTGCATTTCCATCAGTGTGAGGCTCTGACAGGCAGACTAAGGCAAGTGCCTTTCTGTGGGATGTAATGCAGCAGCCCCGGTCTCGGGGAATAAAATCCCATTGTTTCCCACTGGCAGCACGTGGAGCAGCTCCCGGCTGCAGAAACTCGACACTTTTCAGGGGGGCTTAACAACTGGCTTATCCCGCTGTGTGGGGCTCTTGTAAATGCTCGTAAAAGCACCCATTCCCAGAGTGGTGAGGAGCAAAGGGGCAGCAGGAAACCAGGCAAACAGCAAGTTTCTGCTCCCAGGTCTTTCAGAAAGGATGTTGCAGTTACATTTGAGACAACTGTCTGTCCTTGCATTGCTTCCCCTGCCCTCCCTCCAGCCTTGGTGTGTCAGGGTCTCAGCGCTTGGTTCTGCAGGCAGAGGGGCTTGCATTTACAGCCCTGGGCAAGCCCTACCTGTAGCAGAGGGACTGGGAACTCCCAGGTCTCCCTCAGAGCTGGAGAGTCTGCTGGTGCTGTTGGGTGGCGTGTGACCACCTTTCAGCAGAAAGCTGTTGCCAGATGGCAGTGGCTGCTTTGAGAGTGTGCTGGGTGAGGACGGGCTGACGAGGAGCTGGATCGCTGCAGTATCTGGGTGCTCACTGGCTCCTCTGTGCTGGGAGCGAGGGTCTGCCTGGTGCATGCAGCTGGGCAAGGGGCTTGTGATCTCCACTTCCAGGTTAATTCATTCCTCTAAGCCCATGGCTTATATGTTTCAGTGAGACCCAGGAAGGCAGCCCGGGGCAAGCAGAGCACAGCCATGTACTCCTCGAGGCAAGGAAGGCACCAAAGGAAGAAGCAGTCGCTGCACCCTGCCAGGGGACCAAGGCAGCGGGCTCCGCCTGTCAACGGAGCAGACATTGATGAGCTGGTAAGAGCCAAATTGCTCCCCCGAGGCTGCTCACATCAGGAGTTATAAAGGAAACAGGTGTAATGCATCCTCCCCTTCCCAAAGAAATACCCTGAATCATATTGTGAAGCCCTGGCTGGGCTAGGAGCGGGTTAACAAAGGAGGCATATCCTTAAGGGCCCGGTACAAACGGAGCACAGATATGCCAGGCATCTTTCCCCAGCCGCTTTCACACATTGTCCCCCTTGAGTAGCAGGCAGCCTGCAGCTTGTTAAAAGGGTTTTAAATAGTCTTCACATGTCTCTGCAGAGAGGTGGGGAGACTGAGGGGTTCCTGGATGGTCAGAGAATGCCAGCAATGTTGGACCCTTGCTCCCCAGCCTTGGCTGTTTTCTGACAGTTGTTGTCCGTATGGTCACTCCCCAACTTCCAGGACATAATT
This sequence comes from Numenius arquata, assembly GCF_964106895.1. Lineage (NCBI taxonomy): Eukaryota > Metazoa > Chordata > Aves > Charadriiformes > Scolopacidae > Numenius > Numenius arquata. The sequence goes on from NC_133593.1 coordinate 446,712, forward strand.
TGGGTGGTTTAAGTTTCACTTGACATTTAAAGAATAAAACCTTATGCTCCTGAACAGAGCAATCCTGTGTGTGCCTGCTAGGCAGGGTGGAACTGCAGCATGCTGTGCTGTTTGTCCTGGGGAGGGACACACCACAGAGGATACGTGAGGATACTCCAGCCCCATGGGCACGTCACAAGCCCCTGCTAGATCTGCCATCTGTCCACTGAGCAGCACTGCTAGTGCTGGTGTGTCCTGCCACTCTTCCTGAGCACTCTTGATCGTGGTCTTTGGGCTCACTGCTTCTGATGCTGGGTGTGGAGGCACTGGCTAGTGGATCTTCAAGCTGGTCTGTGTTACAGATTGCAGAGCAACCAAACCAGCAAGCCCAGCATGGGCTTGGAGGGATATTCAAATGAGGACAGTCTCACTGGAACAGCTGGGTCGGGGTCTTTGCAAAATGCTGACTTAGGGAAGAGGACTGTGCTGGGGCTCTTGCACTTACTGTTTGTCCTGGGAAGAGACCGGCACCGGCTCAGGAATAGTGCCCTTGTTGTGGAGCCGTCCCATCATCTGATGTACCCTCAGCAGCAATGCCTTGCGAGCCGAGCACTCAGGGCTGCGGGGATGTCCCTGTGCTGGTGGCTGACCTGCTGTGGGTCCCCGGCAAATGGCTGACCTTGTGTCCAGCCTGCGTACAGGACAGCAGCGCTCGAGGTATCAGCTGCTCTTTGGTATTTAAAATGGCATGGTTGGCTCTGCAGGGTCAGTACAGCAGCACCAGTGCTCTCTGCCTCTCGTGTGCTGTCTGCCAGGGCTCGAGGAGGCAGGGAGAGGGAGTATACACTCTCCATTTGCTGTCATTTATTCTTTGGCTGCTTGTTTTGACCGTGCTGTTGTTGAACTGATCTTGAAAAAGCTTACCGCCCCCGGAGAAAAGGCAGGCTGTGTGTGAGCTATTCCCATCGGAGCTTCTGGATGGGGCTCCCATTCTGTAACTCAAGCTGCCACTGCATGTCTTGGCTGTTACTATCAAAGGTCCCACAGCAGAGTAGTTTGCCTCTTGATTATTGTGAAAGATGGCTGCATTTGAAAGACTTGAACTTTGTTTCTGCAGCAGTACTATGTATCCCTGCCCCTTGAGACACTAGCTTGTAAGTGAGAAGACTGAAAGGTTCTGTTAAGAACCAGCTTCTCTGGCCTCAAAACTGTTTGCTGAACGCTAAAGCCTGTAGTGGTTCCCCTTCTTTTAACAGCATCCTTTGTGTGGGCAGGTCCTTCAAACAAAGAAGATGGCACGTCGCCAAAACCTCGAGTTGCAGAAGTGTGAGGAAATCCTCAGCAAGCTCATCAAGTACCGCTTCAGCTGGCCCTTCAGGTGAGGGCAGGTGGCTTCCGTGGGCGCAGGACTGGCCGCAGGCAGTGGGTTGGTGTGGGTTGGCCATGCTGTCCTCCTGCGGGACCTGCGTGCTGGCTGCCAAACCGGGGGCTCAAAAGCAAGTTATAGATGGGAAGAAAGGGAGTGAGGCTGCTCCAGAAGAAACCACCACACGCTGTCAGTCCTCTGCTGGACTGAAGACGTGGGGCCCTTCTGAGGTGGTGTGGCAGGGTGGTAGGCTGTGGGCCAAAGAGGGGAGGCCGGGGTGGGTGCTTTCTGCAGCCCCCAGGGTTTGCAGGGCGCTATGTGGGCAGTGACAGGCACAGCCGTACCTGCTACGTGCCAGTCCCAGTGCCTGGGCCAGCTCTCTGGGCAGAAGGACACGCTGCTGTCCTTCCCGTCACTGTGCCATGGCTGCCGTGGGTCTGACACGTCTGTAGCGCTGTTGAGGTGCTGCTTGGGTTTGTTATGGGGCGGGGGGGAAGGGGATGCAGGGGGGGTGCAGCAAAGGGGGTGGGGGTGATTCTCACCCCTCTGTGGCTCTGCACAGTGTGCAGCCGGGGCCATCATTCTCCTCCTGTCTTTGTGGCTCTTTGTTCGGCAGGGAGCCAGTGGCCACGGAGGAAGCCGAAGATTATTTTGAGGTCATCAGCAACCCTATGGACTTCCAGACTATGCAGAGCAAGTGCTCTTGTGGCAATTACCGCTCGGTGCAGGAGTTCCTCTCCGACATCAAGCAAGTGTTCTCCAACGCCGAGTGCTACAACCAGAACAAGAGTCACGTACTGTCCTGTGTGGAGAAGACGGAACAGTGTTTGATTGACATGGTGCACAAACACCTGCCTGGCCACACATATGCACGCAGGAAATGCAAGAAGCTCTCTGTCAGGTGCCAGGGACTGGAGGAGCAAGAAGGGGACAGTGAGTCAGAGCCCCTTGAACATTCCCGGGGGCGGAAAAGGAAGAAATGAGGGATGGGGAGACTGGGGGGAGAGCCAGAGCTGGAGCAGGCCTTCTGGTGCTGTTGGGCGGCAAGATGGGTTGTCCGAAGGGAGCTGGGAAGCAGCAGGCACTTCTCTGTTAATCCAGCCTTCCCTTTGGCCTGTCCAAGTTTTTAATTTTTCTGCAATTTCCTCAAGTATTTTGTTATCTATTGAGTGAGCAGAGACGATTTACTGCTTCCTGCAAAATCCACAAAGCTCTGAATGAGTCTGTCCTGTTGGGAGGGGAAGGTGGGAGGGGAGGGGAAGGCCTGGCCAAAGCCTGGCTGGGCAGGGGAGCAGGAAGCCTTCTCCAGCCTGGGTGCTGTCGGCTTCCTTGGGATGAGCCACTTCCTCCCCTCTGTGAGCAGCTGGAGCGCGGTGGGACCTCTGCGTCTGCTGCCTGCGATGTGAAACCAGCCTTGAGCTAGTACAGGGAGGGATCATATTGCTCTACGGAAGAACTGGCTGCGATCAGGCCAATGGGCTGCTAGTTCTTGTATGTATATATTTATATGGTGTTAATTTTGAGCCCCCAGTGAAGGGCTGCATAGGGCGAGCGAGCACTTACATTTATGGAGATATGCCTTTCACCAGCATCCTACAAAATTGGCTTTGAGGTGCTCCTGCTTTTCCCCTCTCTCTCTTCTCGGGGAGCGATCTCTAGAGGTTGCACTCCAAAGAGCACAGCTCTTCACGTGTACGTGGCGAAGAGGAGTGGGTTGGCTTCCCTGCTCACCTTGAACAGCACACAATCATGTAGCCCATTGGATGACCTGAGTGCCAGAAGCATACTGGAGAGCATGGTTTTCTGCAGGCCCTGTACGGAGCTCCAGGGCAAGGGGAGCAGCAGAAACATGGTCTGTGTAACTTTTTAAATTAATTTTCTAGTTAAAAGTGGCTTGTTTCTAGCTGTGATCTTGTACAAAGAACACCTGTAAGATACTGTTGTCTTGCTTTGGCACATGTACAGTTTATATGAAATCGTGTTTGCTTTATATTTTTCCCCCTCTTAAAGCTCATTTTCCTAACAGTAGCTGGAGTTACACTGGGGGACTTGTGGCCGGGGGGTCTCCCAGTACCTCTCCAGCCGCGCTATCACCATGTTTTATAGTAATACCTTCCCTGGCTCACCTCCCTCGCACTCCCCCAGCGCAGCGAGGACCGGCCCACCAGCCCCATCCTGCTGGAGGCTGCTCTGCCACGGCCCCAGCAGGGTCCTGCTGCCCGAGATGCTGCCTTTTCTCTGAGAAAAGGGTGTGGGTTTTTTTTCATCACCTCACCCTCTCCCTCATGACAGGTTTTGATCATACAATCAGGGCTTGAACTTTTTATTATTGAAATCTTGAATTTGGAACAAACCAGCCGTGGGGCTGCTCTATACTGGTTTGTAACAGAAAAGCAAAAGCAGCTTGTTGCAGCTCCTGTGATTTGAGAAGAAAAGAATCATCGATTAAAAATTGCAGCCGAGCTTTGTGAACTTTTTAGGGTGGGTGGGTTGTTTGTTTTTTTTTTTAACAGGTATTTGTTTCAGTTCTGGACTGTTGATGGCTGCAGAGAGGAGGCAGGTTTCCAGGCCCTTCCCTCTTCCCCTCTCCCCAGCCTCAGCTCCCTGCCCCACAGAATAGCACTGACTTTTGTATTTCGCACGTCCCCTTCAGAGGCTTCGTTTTGTCCTGTTCATAGAGAACAATTTCTGCAGGTCCTACACGGTGAAACCTTTGGAACTGTACGTTTTTTAAAAATAAATGTCATTGGGCGGGGGGGGGGGGTCTGCTAAGGGCTGTACTTGTAATAAATTGGAAGCTTAAAAATAAACATTATGTACTTGTGTTTGTAAAACTGGCTTGCAGCGAGTTCTTTGCAGGCCCCCTGTGCTTGTGCGGGACCGTCGGGGATGTCTCGCCTCTGCCTTCCCCGGGGTCCCCATCAAACCGCTGCCTCCAGAGGGAACACGGAGTTGAGGGCTTGGGACCAGCGAGTCTGGGCCAGGTCAGTGCGGCTGGAGGGCTGCTCGCCTGTGCTCTGATCCGGGGTTTTGTACCAGCCCCTGGGTCCTGCTTCCCTTCCCGCTGCCCTCACACACCCCCTTCCCCAGCTCTGCTGGCCTGGCCATGGCTGCTCGGGGCTGGCCCTCTTCATCCAGGGACAGGGCTCTGCTCCTCCTGCCCCTGGCCAGGCTCACTGGCTGCGGGACGCGCTGGTCACCCCTTTCAGTCCCTTGTCTCCTGCAGGCTGCCAGTGTGACGCTTGTCCTCATACTGCAGCATGCTGGGTGGCACTGGGTAGCTTTCCTGAAGTGAATACAAGGGGGTGATGGTGGAGCCGAAATGTCTCTGCTCCTTCACCCCAGCATTGCCTGGCTGCACAGCCGTCAGAAGTGCCTTCCTCGGTTCGGTCATGTGTGTTTTACAGCTGCAGCTCAGCAGGGACCTTGCTGTGTCTCCCACCCACCATCCTGGTCCCCAGCAGCCCAACGGGGACACGCTGGGTGCTCTGACCGAGCTGCAAAGGCAGCAGGGGCTGAGGAGGCGATGGACTGGTGCTGATATACAACCCGTCAGCTGTGAAACAAAGGTGTTGACCAAAGTTCTGTTGGCACTGCCTGGAGGGTGATGGTTTCCTGGGTGTCTTCATTGTTCTCCTTGCTCAGAAACTGAGCTGGGAGTGTTCCAGCCAGGTCCACCTCTGCTGGGCTGAGGGAACCCCCTGATGAGTTTTGAGGGCTCAAAGGCTCTCGGCGATGGACGGGTGCTGCTTCCCCACAGAAGATGCATCCCCTCTCCACAAGAGGTGGCTGGGCCTGCAACAGGACCTGGGGCAATGGGGGTGTGACACACACTGTGATGTTTCCAGGCCTCAGCATGGAGACCTCACACCAGCATCTGCTTCGAGACCTTTTCGGAGCCTTGCTTTTTATAGCAGCGCCGGCATGGCACTAGAGTCCTGTGCAGGGACTATAAATAGCTGTCCCCACGCCTGGCAGGCGGTGTGCGGGGCTGGCGGGCAGCCGTGGCCCTGCTGACACCAGGGACTGGGGGACACTCACTGGCCTGGCTGCACCCACTGTGTCACCACGGCTGGCCTGTGACACTCCCTGGGGAGCACCTGGGGCTCCAGCACAGCCCCAGGGGAGGCCATGGGGCTGCAGCGGGCAGGAGTCTTGAGCTTGGTCCCCCATCGGCTTTCTCATTACCATCAACCAATTAATAGTCTGGCTAACTTGGGAGTTGTAGCACTTCCCTAGAGCACAGCGACTTTCCTTCTGCAGCTCAAAACCTGGAGGATGCAAGGGGGAATAATGGCCACGGCTCAGGGAGTGCTGGGGGGCATGAGGCTCGGCCCCCTCCCTCCTGAGCTGGCCCGGGGCTGTGGGTGTCCTGAGCCCACTCTGGCCCAGCGGAAGCTCCGGCTCAGCCTCTGCATCCATCCCTCCTGCTGGCAATGGGGGCAGGCAGCAGTGCCCGAGCTGTGGGGCTGCCCCCCCAGGGATGGGGCAGCGATGAGCCCTTCTGTCCCAGCCCTGCTGGAGCCGGGGACTCGGCTGCTGTGGGGCTGCACCGAGTAGGATGGAGACGAGCTGCAGGGATGAGCTTGGGGTAGGGAGGTACAGGGGAGAGCTGAGCCTCCCCAGCACAGGGTTGAAAGCGGCTGTGACATGGGGACAGGCGGTGTCCCCTGCACAGTGCCCTCTCAAGGGGCAGCTCTGCTTTGGGGCTGGCTCCATGGAAAAGCTGTCTCGGGGCTGGATGCCTCCAGCAGAGTCGGCCGGGCGACCGGCGATGACAGTGAGTGGTGGTCAGGCACTGTGGCTCCACCACAGCCCAATAGCGGGAGCCTGGTGATCTGGGCCAGCGCCCGAGAGGCAGTTGGCAGGAGCCAAGGTGCTCAAGGGCGGGCTGTCCCTGCCATGAGCTGCGACACGCACACACCTCGGCACCATCACTGTGCCGCAGGCTGGACCTGCGAGCCAAAGGTGCACCGAGCTGGCTCAGGGCTCAGCCTGCCTGCAACCTTGGGGGGAGTCCGGCACACAGGCTGTATCCCTGGCAGAGGGACAGGGCCGTGCCCCCCTCCCTGGGCACCCCCAGCCCTGCACCATGCCCTGTTCCCCGCCCTGGACTTTGGAGCCTGTCCCACAGCCAATATTGACTCTCCTGCCCCAGGTCATGGCCTTTTTATCTGCCCAAACAAATTCTCTTGTGGCAGCTGGGGGAGCCCATGAGGCTGCTACACACCCCCCCCCAGCAGTGGGGGTCCGGGGTGGGGGTGTGTCCCTACCCTGGTACCACCACTGCCATCAACCAGGGGCATGCCTGCCTCCCAGCACCCCAAATCAGGCGTGAGCCCCTTGGTGTCCCCCCACCCCGCCCTGCCACCGGCACCTTCGCACCTCAGCTGCTGTGCTGGCTCCCAGGGGAGGCAAAGGCTTTTCTCATATCAGTCACTCAGCTTCACCCCGCCGTCCCGGGGGTGCCAGGGGGCGGATGAAAGGACTTCGCCGCATCAATCACGGCAGCACAAAGCCCCGGTGGAGGGCGAGGGGCTGCCGAACCCAGCCCTTGCCGCCACCATCACTTCAGGGAGGGGGGTCTCACAACTCTCCTTGGGCTCCTGCCGGGGCTCAGAGCTGCCAGGCCTTCACCGTGGGGGGGCGGACCGGGGGCTGTGGGTGCAGGCGGGCAGCGGGTGCTAATTTGCGTGCTGAAAGGACGGTCCCTCGCCGGCTTCTTGCTGCCTGGGTAAAAGGGACAGGGGCCCCAGAGACCCTTACTGGGGCCCAGCACTGCCCCAGCCTGCACGCTGGCTAATTAATGGGCAATTAGATGATGGACAAGTCAGCATCACTAGGGCTGCCCCCTGTCCCTGCTCCAGCCCCCTGCCTGCCATAGGTCGCATGCTGCCTGCAGAGCCCATCTCCCCCCCCACCCTGGCACTGGGCACCCACCAAACACACCCCCGGGTGCAAACCAGTCCCACACACTCTCTGCAGAGACGAGCTGCCCCCCCGCGCCCCACCAAGGTGTCTGGGGCAGGGTGGGCAGCAGCCCCCACCGCTGAGTCCTGCAGAGCCACCCTGCCCAGGAGGATGGTGGCACTCACTGCCCATCTGGCACCCCGGCCCCGGCAAGGATCAGCTGAGGCTTGGGTTTCCCTCCGGACAATGGGGAAGGCGAGCTGGGATTGTAACCGGAGCAAGGGATAAAAAAAGCTGCCCAGAAGTTTCCATTACCCGCATCACAGAGTCCTGCATGGGACATCAAAGCTGAGCCCTCTCTGCCCCAAGGTCCCGCGCCCCCAGCCCATCACCCTGGCTCCCGGCCTGTCCTGCCCGAGCCCGGCACTGATGGCACCAGCACAAATCACCTACAAAGCCCGGAACAGAAAAGATGATTCATGAGTGTGACAGCGCAGGAAAACCTTCCTCCCCGGCCGGGAGGCAGTGAGTGACAGAACCCATACCAGAGAAGCACCGGGGGGAGCCGGACGGGGGGAATTCCCCTGGTACCACGCTCCCACAGCAGCTGGTGGCACCCTGGTCCAGCACACTGCCCCTCTTTCTGATGGCAGGAGAGCCCCTCGGGCCCCGCATGCACCCGCCACAGGGAGCACAGTCCCAACCCGCTGAGCTTTGGGGGCGTCCTGCAGGGCCGCTCGCAAGCCCCTCAAATTCCTCCAAACAGCACCAGGCTCGGTTGAAATAGCACATCCAGGGTTTATTGTTTTTTCCATTCCTCGCAGCTAATGATTAAAAAAAAAAAAAAAAAAAAAAAAAAAAAAGTCTAAAATAAATTACAGAATTAAATAAACACGGACTGGATTATTTCCCTCCCTGTCCCATCCCCGCTGCCCCCCCCTCCCAAAGAAAGCATTAGAAGAGTCACTGGATTTGGCAACAGCAACAACAACAAAACCCCTAGGAAAAAGCAGCTACTTGTCAGGGTCGAGTGGTGCCAGGAGGGTCCCACATGCCTCACCGTCCCCCACCAGTGTGCGTCCCCCCTCCTGCCGACGCTCAGCCCCTGCCCTCGTCCCCCCAGGCATCCCCTTGCCCCTTACCCGTGAGGCTGGCTTCCCCCGGCGCGCCGTCCCCGGGGAGGGGGCAGCTCCCGCTCTAGACGTGTGTCGGGTTGTCCAGATACGGGTCCGTCTTGGTCATGTGCAGCATGACCGTGGGGGCTTTGTAGTGGCAGTGCACCCCCCCGCAGCTCACCCCGCTGCAGGGCTTGCCCCTCGTCCTCACACCCAGCTTTCTGTTGCACAGGCTCTGCCAGGTCTGCAGCGTCTTGGAGCTCCACACCCACACCCCGCTGGTGATGCCCACCACCAGCGACATGAAAATCTTTAGCATAAAGACGGCCACGGTGGGCACCGAGGCCTCCAAGGAGCAGTTGGCAGCGCGACGGCCAGGGAGGTGCAGGCAGCCGCGCTCCAGGGCCCTGAGGTTCCAGTAATCCACGTTCAGCCGCTCATAGAAGTAGCAGACGATGACACAGGTGGCCGGGACGGTGTAGAGAATAGAGAAGACCCCGATCTTCACCATCAGCTTCTCCAGCTTCTCCGTGTTGGTTCCGCCCGTCTTCATGATCTTCCGGATGTGGAAGAGGGCAACGAAGCCCGTGAGGATGAAGGAGGTGCCAATGACCAGGTAGCAGGAGAGGGGGATGAGGACGAAGCCAGTCAGAGCGCTGACGTCCATGCTCCCCACGTAGCACAGCCCCGTGAGCTCGTCCCCCGCCACCTTCCGCATAGTGAGGATGACAATGGTCTTCATGGCTGGGATGCCCCAGGCGGCCATGTGGAAGTAGCTGCTGTGGGCCTCGATGGCTTCGTGTCCCCACTTCTTCCCGGCAGCCAGGAACCAGGTAAGGGTGAGGACAACCCACCAGAGTGAGCTGGCCATGCCAAAGTAGTAGAGGATGAGGAAGACGATTGTGCAGCCCGTGCTCTCCAGCCCTTCCTGGATGATGTAGAGCTCGCCATTCTCCCGGTCGCAGGCGATGTTCTCGGCCCCTGCCACCGAGCGGATGATGAAGGCCACGGAGTAGACATTGTAGCACATGGAGAGGAAGATGATGGGCCTCTCGGGGTACTGAAAGCGGTGGGGGTCGAGCAGGAAGGTGAGGACAGTGAAGGCGGTGGAGACGAAGCAGAGGGTGGACCAGACGGCCATCCAGATGAAGGCGAAGTCCTTGTCCTCCCGGGACCAGTAGACATCCACCCCGGGGGAGCACCTGGGTGCGCAGGAGAGGCTCTTCTCCACGTACTGGAACTTCTCAGGGTTGTCGCAGGCCCCCAGGCCGTTGGGTCCCCGGCCCTCAGCAGTGCCCGGCGGCCAGGGCCGGGGGGCCACGGGCAGCATGCCCTGGCCCTTGTGGGGCTCGGCAGCTGAGGCGTTCTCGGGGGCCTCCATGCAGAGGGCGTTGGGGTCGTTCTTGGTGGGCAGCTTGCCGCAGTCGAGCGACTCGGGCCAGCCGAAATTGAACTGCTCCATGATGGGGACGCACTTGTGGCGGGCCTGCTCGCACATGGGGCGGCAGGCGGGGATGCTGGCGCTCACCTGGTCGGTGCACATGGGCGCGTAGAGGGAGCAGAGGAAGAAGCGGAGGTGGACGTGGCAGCCGTACTCCACCAGCGGGGCGAACTCGTGCAGCTTCAGGGCGGCCTCGCGCTGGCTCTCGTGGCCCAGCAGGTTGGGCATGCGGGTCAGGTTGTACCCGATGCCCCGGCACATGGGGATGTCGACGGGCTGGCACCGCGCCGCCCGCCCCCGCGGCCCCTCCAGCCCCCCCAGCTCCAGCCCGCGCCCGGCCACCGCCAGCTGCCACAGCACCCACAGGGCCACCCGCAGCCGCGCCGCCGCCATCGCCCGGCCCCGGCCCCCGCGGCTACAGCGCCGCCGCCATCGCCCGGCCCCGCCGCCCCCGCGCCCCCGGGCCGGCCGATCGCTGCTGCTGCTGCGGCGGCGGCGCCGCGCCGGGGCTGCTCCCCCCGGCCCCGGCCCCGGCCCCGGCCCGCGCCACCCCGCGCGCCATGCGGCGGCGGCCCCGCACCGCCCCGCGCCCGCCGAGCCCCGGCAGCGCCGCGCCGCGCAGCGCCCGGGACGGCCCCGCCGCGCCCCGCCACGCCCACCGGGACACGCCCCCGGGGCGGGGCCGGGGGGACACGCCTCTCCGGGGGAGGGGAGGGGCGAGGCGGTGGCGGGAGCCGCCACCGGACCGGCACCGGGAGCCGCACCGGGCCGGAACCGAGCCGCAGCCCGCACCTGGAACCGGCGCCGGGACGTGCGCCGGGAACGGGACCCGCGTTCGGGACCAGTACAGAGCGACGCACCGGGAACCTTCCCGCGGCTGCGGCTGGACGGCAGCGCAGGCGGCACCCACCCCCGCACCGCGGGCGGGGGGCACCCGCCGGTGAACACCCCAGCGCGGCACCTGACCCCCCCACACACCCCTAGCCCTGCTGGCACACGGGGGGGTACGTGCACACGCGTGCACACGCAGGCACAGAGCCAGGCTCGGCACCCCCTGCGGCCCCACACGCCCAGGGGGCCAGCCGTGTGCATTGGCACACGCGTGTGCACAACCCCACACACGTGTGCACGCTCCCTGCACCTCCCAACGCCCGGGCACAGGAACACGCGTGGCCTTGATGGTCTCCCAACCCCATCAGGGGACCTTGGCCCACTCCCAGTGGCACAGTGGCGTTTCGGGGGTGAGCAGCTGTGCGCACCCAGTTGATGGTGCCCATGGGGCTCGAGGGCCATGTCGGGACAGTGGCTCAGCACCAGCACCCACGGCATGGGCTGGGAGAGCCACATCGCTGCCTGGCACCCTCTGTCCCCAGGTGTCACCCAGGGCTGGCAGCAGGGCAGGGTGCCCTGTGCCCATGGGCGGGGGACAGCAATGCCACACAGCACTGGTGATGTGTGAGGCCAGGGCAGCTCCCAGGTGGTGACACAAGTCAGCATGACCAAGCTGGGATGCCAGTCCCCAAAATCTGGTGCCCCACTTGCAGGGTGGCAGGTCACCCGTGCTGGGGGCACGGGGAGGCTTGGGGTGCCCAGCTGGAGGAGCCAAGGGTGCTCAGGCCAGCGTTAAAGACATGCTGGGGGTGCCAGCATTCCTGTGGACAGGCTTTGCTGCCCATGCCACCATCACAGGATGCAACCACCTGTCCCCCGTGCCCAGGAGCTGCCAATCCCACATTTGGCCCTGGGGTATCGGTGCAGGGTGCTCTGTGCCATCCCCAGCACCTGCTTGTGACGGGGCGGGGGGACCAGCAGCTCAGCCGTCCCGGGGCCAATTCGGGCAGGGTCCTGTCCGGAGAACCAGCACCCGGCGCCTGCCGGCTGCAGGCACAGGCTGGCGCCTGGGGGTCCGGGTGCCACGCCATCCCCAGGCGTTCCCACAGCCCTGCGATTTATTTAGTAACAACATAACAACCTGTCAACGCGGCTCCTAATCGCCGGCTACACACTGACACCCCAGCCATACATTATTTAAACATCCCCAATTCGGCACTATAAGGAAATTCCATGGGAGCCGCTTATCGGTTATTGTAACGGTGCGGGAGATAAGCCGTTGCCCTGGAATTTCCCTCTAGCATAGGGCGACTGTTCACCCGACTCCAGGACCCTGGGAAAAGGGTTATTTGGGGTTATTTTGGGTGCTGGAGGGGGTTTTGTCCCCTTGCCCACCAGCTCCAGGGTATCTCAGAAACACATGCCCGGGTGGCATGGAGCAGCAGCCATCTGCAGGGGGCTTCACACCTGGGTTAAGGCCACATTCCTCCTCTTGCACTCTAAGAAATGGGTTGCTTTGGGGTATTTTGTGCTGTGGTGCAGGTTTGGGGGCAAATCATCACCCATGGATGAGCCGGCAGCCATGCTGGGATGGAGGTGGCACCGCAAGGTACTGGGAACTTTCCCTGGGGTCTCTCATCCCATCCACCTCCCCAGCCCCAGGATGCATGTCCTGTGCAGGGTGAGAGACCCGAGGGTGGCACTGCCATCACTCCAGGGTACCGTAAAGCCCAGCTCCTGCCAGTCTTTAGGGAGCCATTTGCTAAGAAAAGCTTGGAAACAGCACCTGGAAGCACCCAGATGTCTCTGCATCCAGCTGTGGCTGCCGAGCGAGGGCTCTGGGTGGGGGGGGGCATGGCAGGGCCCATGGGCAGGGGCTGGATGGGACCCCGGGTTGCCAGCTCCACTATCCTGGGCTGCCTCCGTGGGTGCCCTTGTACCTCCCAACCCTGCTGTCTGGGCTGCAAAGGGTTAAGGGGGGGGGGGGGGGGGGGGGGGAGATGGGAGGATAGGGGAGTGGCAAACGCACAAATAAATGTCTTTTAATTTAATTTTGCTTTAATATGTAAAGCTGTTGCTCTTGGCAGGAGTCGCTGCAGCCCGGCCAAGAGCAACACGTGGATTTTCAGAGTCAAGGGGCTCCTTTTAATGTAGAGGAGCGGCTGCCCCTCACCTCCGCCCCGCACCCTGGGGTGGCACCCTGGGGTGCTCCCCTCTACCCCAGCACCCTCCTTGGGCGCCTCATGGGATGTCCAAGCCTTGCCCATACCTTGGGGATCTGCAGTGGGGACAGCAAAAGACCCATGGAGCCCTTCCCAGAACTTCAATACCACCTACAGCAGGAGGGTAACAGGGGGTGCCCCACCATCCCACCCCTTGGCCAAATCTTGCCCTTTCATTGCACCACTGCTGGGAAGTGATCTGCCCACCTGTGCGCACACCCCTGGGGTACGCCGGGGAGGGGACAGCATGGTGCTCACCACCGGGATGGGGACATCGGGGCCATGCACAGAAGCCGAGATCTCCAGCAGGTCTGGAAGCCTCGCAGTGAAAACAAGAACACCAGGTAGAGCAACACAGCAGATTTACGGCCTTGGAAGTAGCCCTGGGCTGGGAATCCAATATCAATAGCTGGAAGAAAGGGCTCACAGAATTCCTGCCCGGGAAGCGGCCAGGCTGGCGGAGCGGGGCCATATCGCAGGAGCTTGGGAGCCTGTGGTTCCTGGCAGCAGCTTTGCCCCATTTCCTTTCTTCCCGTCAACAGCGCCTGCAAACCTGTGCAAGCGCTCAGCGAGGGGAGGGGGAAGGAGAGCAGAAAGGGCCACAGTTGGAGAAAAAGCCCCCGCTGCCGCCCTGGGGTAAAGAGAGGCTGCAGCAATGCTACTCTTGGCCCCCCAAGGATGGGTCCTCCCAGGGTCGCAGGGTTTGGGGGATCCCCCTTGGCACCAGTGGTGGGGACAGCCCTGGCTGGTGTTGGGGAGGAGGCAATGGAGCTGGTGAGAGGGCGATGGAGCCAAGGAGGGGGTGATAGAAGTGGGGGGGGGGGGGGAGAAGGGGCTGGGGAGAAGGTGATGGAGCAGGGGAGGGGACCATCCCACTGAGCTTTTGCTGGGCAGGCAGGACTTGCTGCGGGGAGGTGAGGGGCCAGGTGCCAACCATGCTGCCCTCCCCCTGCCCAGCAGGCTCTGCCCTGCTGAGCCCGCAGACCCTCGGTGGTCCCAGCTCCCCCCAGCACCAGGCTCACAGGCAGGGCCCGCGGCAGGGAGCAAGAGCCCAAACAGCAAGGACAGGCCATTGACCGTGCCCAGGAGCGAGCATGGGCTCCACAGCACCCTGGGCTCTCCTTGCCAGCCCAGAGGGAGGGTGATGGCACAGCACCACAGGGATCCGGGGGGATAATTTTCCCTTCCTGAAGTATTTCACAGGAATAGCTGGTGTGAAAGGCCTGTGGGTTTAATTTCAAAGGGATGCCAGTGCCAGGGCCAGATGGGCTGGCGAGCAGGTGGAGGGGTCCATCCTGGGAGCACCCCACGCCAGGCATCCCGTGGGGCCACAGGCTGGCACCCACCCGGCCGGAGGGGTCGCTGCCTCCTGCCCTGGCCGACATCTCCCTGGGGCACCTTCCTGTGCATCAGCAGGAATGATCCCGAAGCCTCAGTGCTTCCTACCCCTGGGCATGGTCCCATCTGATGCAGACACACCCGTGTGTGCACCAGACTGCACATGCCATGGGGCAAGGGATGCTCTGTGCCCTGCCAGGCTCCCCACCACAGGCAGGTGGCAGATAGGTGGGAAGATGGGGATTTGGGGGGACAGACGCTGAAAAAACAAACAGAGAAACCTGACGCTGGTAGGAGGAGACGGGTGAACAGGCAGCACAGCTCCTGCCCAGCCCCAGCCAATGCCAACATAAGGAAAAAGCCATTTCTTCCCTGATTCTGGCATTAATTTTAGCAGCAAGAACCCTGGTGGAGGAGAATCACCAGCCTCACTCACTGTACACTCAACTGCAGCTATTTTGGTGGCTTCATGGGGCTCTGCAGCGTGTCACCAGCAGGGAACCCACTCCTGGGATGGCACCATGGGCACAGCACTGAGCACCCTGGCCTTATGTCCTGGTGTCCTGGGGGTTCCCGCTGGCCCCCAGAGAGGCACTGACACCCCATTACTTGCTGCTGAGACACCCAGACCCTGGCACATGTCCCCTGAAGGACAGGACTGTCCCCTCCGTCTCTCACCCCACTGCCATCTGCGCTCCCAGTGTCCCGGCTGGCACAGCAGGGGCTGGCATGATCCCCAGCCATACCAAAGGCTCTGCAGAGTATGACCCTCTGCCAGGGCCTGACCCAATCCCACCATCCTGGGGAAGGAAACCTCCTGAATGCCCTGGCGACGATGTCCCTGCCTGTCCCCAGCACAACCTGCCCACTCACAGGCAGCAGCGCCCACGTCTCTGCCCCACCGCTGAGGGGGTTGTGGAGACATTTCCTCCAGAAGCTCAGAGTTTCTTATCCCCACCATCCCATCATCACCTCCTGGGGTCTCTGACCGGCTGGTGGGGTCCCCCAGCCATCCTGGGGTGGGGGGTGACACCAGTATCCCCCAGGCAGCACCGTGTCCTGAGCTCCCCAGGTCACTGCCTGGCCTTGAGTCCCATGCATGTGTTTGCAGCGACAACTTCCGTCTAGTGTAGGGACACTGTGGCCAAGGCTCAGGGACATGGGGTGACACGAGTTCCCCAGAGATCCTCTCTGCAGCCTCATCACCCTGCAGCGGGGGGAGCCATGGGCACCCTGTGGCCAGTGCAAACTGGGGGTGGCATGGAGGGACAGTCCTGCTGCTGGTCAGCCCACCTTCTTGGCCACCGCCATAGGGTCCCTGGGCCTTGACGCTGCCATCAACACAGCATTGACATGAAGCAGGCAGGAGACACATGGCACGGGGCATGTTCCCAACCCCCCAAGAGCCTTGGGAGCCCGAGGGACCAGCACACGGATGGGGATCAGGTGCAGCCATGTGTCTCAAGGGACAGGGCAGGAGGGCAACAGGGGGTCCCGAGGGAGCCCCACCTGGGAGCACAGTGGGGAGCTGGTTAGCAAGGGAACAAGTGGAGACATTTGGCAGTCCCCCCCTCCATCTCCCCTGCAGTATTTTAGCTGGCAAGCGCAGCTGGCATCACAGCTGGTAGCACAACGGGCTGCTTACAGCCTTCTGAGGGGGCTGGGACACATGCCCCTGGCCGTGGGGTACCCTTCCCCATCAGAGAGAAAGCTGGACTGAGCCATGTCCTGCCCCCAGCCACCTCGCTCACTCCTACAGACCCCTCTGGGGGGAGGACAGGACCCAGGTGAGTCCAGCAGCAGGCATTCACTCTCGACCCTACTGATGGCAGCATCTGCAGTTTGCAGCAGCTGCCTGACAGAGGTAGGTGAAGGGCTGGAGCTCCCTCCCAGCTGGCCCAGCCCTGGGAAGAGCAGGTCATACAGCTGCCAGACCGGGCCATGGGGCAACCATCTGCCCCCCAGTTGACTTTCGGTGCCCACCCCTGTTTCCTGGCAGCCCAAGGATGGGCAGAGGAGGCACCCTGTGCTGGAAGCCAGCTCTGTGGCACTCCCAGACAACATCCCAAGCCAGCACAGGGGCCCTTTCATCCCCAGCCCCGCTGGCCCCCGAAAGTGAAGCTTCTTCCCCAGGACGCGCCATCCCGTGGTGCCGCTGAGGGTGTTGGCACTGGGTCCCGGTGCAGGCACAGACACACACGGCCCTTTCTTCGCCCCTCGGCCCCGCGCACGACTCGGAGCTGGCAGCAGGTCTGTGCTGCACAATGCGCCTCCTTGTTCACCCCAGCCCAGGGCCGGCTTGCGGGGAATGGCAGGGAATCGCCTCCGCTTCCTGCTGGAGTTTTATTACATTCACCGTATAAATAAATAAATACGATCCAGAGGCGAAGGAGAGAACCATGGGGCAGCCTGGAGCCAGGCAGGACGTGGGCTCGGGCCGAGTCCCGTGGCACCGGGGCTGGGAGCACTCCAGGAGGGAGTAGGGGGGGTCCTGGGATGCCCCGGGGTGGCTGTGCCCCCTGGGACATCTGTGCTGCCCTGGTCTGCGCCAAGTCCCTTGTGTCTCTCCAAGGTGCAGCCCAAATCCCAGCAAACGCAATCCAGGAGGCAGCTCCGCAACCCAGGGACACGGCAAGTGCCCGACAAGGGGCTTGCTGTGCCAGGCACGGACCCTGGCCACCAGCACCACTACTTTGCTGGAACACAAACCTTCTCCCATGCAATTTGGGAAGTGTGGGAGCACCCTCGAGCCCTG
Organism: Numenius arquata; assembly: GCF_964106895.1. NCBI lineage: Eukaryota > Metazoa > Chordata > Aves > Charadriiformes > Scolopacidae > Numenius > Numenius arquata. The sequence continues at coordinate 463,669 of NC_133593.1, forward strand.
CCAGCCCCAAGGCCAGCACTGCACATGGGCTGGCAGAAAGCTCCTGCGTCCCCAGCCTGGTCTTGTGTGTGGCTCACGTGTTGCTCTGCTGCCACAGGCCAAGCACATCCACAGCGGTTCATGCTGGTGTGGGCTCGCAGGCTGGACCTCAGCAGGGACACAGGCAAAGCATCCCTTGGGGAGCAGGAGCATCCCTGCAGAGCCCAGCCCAAGCCCACGCTGTGCTGCCCCAGCAGCAGAGACAGAGGACTGGAACTGGCTGGAAAGGGTTTAAACATACTACTGAGTGGGCCAAGCTGCCCATTTGGTTGCTAAATCAAACCAAAGGTCTCCAGTGCAATCTCGAGGCACTGTCACCTCCCTTGGGTACCCCCATCACCACAGGGGGCCTTTAGCTGGCCCCCACTTGCTGTCAACACCGTTGGTGCTGTGGTCAACCTTGTGCTCACTACAAGGTCCAGCACAGCCACGGTAGATGGATGCAGATGCCTTCCTCCAAGCTGCATGGACTTATCAGGGTGGTCCAGGAAGAATTTCGGCATTTCCAGTGCTTTTGGGTTGGGTTGGTTTCAACTTCTCCAGCAAGGTTTGGACCAAGAGTAGTGAGCAGGCTGGGGGAGCCCAGGCTGAAGCTCCCCCGTCTTTGCAATGTCTGGTTGAGTATTTGCACATACCTGAGATCTCACTGTCCTCTTCCCTGTTACTGGACAGAGTTCATCAGCGCTGGGTAACACCGTGTTGCATTTCTTCTTCTCTTCCCAGGCCCCAAATCAGTCCATGTTCAGGTCACAGTCCTCTTTCTGATGGTTCCTACCCAAGGTTGGGTCACTTCTCGCTCTTGACAAACCATCAGTATCCTCCTCCCTGACCTGGTTCCTCCTTGAGTCCCTGCATCTTCTCATCTCCACATGGAGCACGCTATGAGACCATCATCTCTAACCTGGCCAGAGGAGCAGCTCCAGGGGGAAGTTCTTCAGCCGCGTCTCTAATATGCTTACAAGGATGTTGCTGTTGTGCAACGATTTCCATCGCAACCTCCACTTGGCCCTCTCTGGAGAAAAGCTACTGCAGACGAGCTGCTGCAATAAGGACCTGAATTACCCCAGGACAGACACTGATATTCCAGCAGAGCCAGCTGGAGGGAATGCTGAATTTTGGGGCAATAGACTTTCTGCTCTGTTCAAGATGAATCTGGAGCTCTTCTGTCCCACTGCCTCCCTCCGCCTGCGGGCTTTGGACTTCTTGTCTATACGGGTGTTTCCTGGTCAGTCACTCTGCTCCTCAGCACACCTGGCCAGTTAGATGGGCTCTTACACCCCAGAGTGATCAGCAAACACCCCTCACCTGCCTGGCACCCACCCACAGCCCACCCGCAAACCCTCCACTGGGAGGTCCAGACCCGAGGCCAGTGGGACCCCTTGGGGAGATGGGCTTCAGGCTCGGTGAATCCAAAACAGTGAAGAATTAAACCCAAGATGACCTAAGTGTGTTCCAGACAAGCGAGGTGACCTCCTCACCATCCCCCGCAGCCCCACTTAGACCAGCCAAGGACCACCCTGACCCTTGTGGCTGCCCAGGCACCCTGTGCCTCCGGGGCAGCACTGGTGGGTGCAGGCAGGCAGAAGCCTGGGGGTGTTAGTCCCACCGGGGAAGGAGTTTGCTACTGAAGTGGCACCAGCATGACCTACTTCTAGCCTAAAAACATCCTAATATGCAAACTTTTATGAAAATACTCAAGAATGCAAAGATTAACACACACAAAAAAAGCAGCAGCACGGTGGGTAAGACGCCTGCCTCCTTTTCTTTTCCAAAAAATATTTTCACAAGATGGGGCAGTGCTGCTTTAGGTCCATCATCGGCATCACAGCATCGAGAGCTCAAGACAGCACTTGGAATGGAAACCCTCAGGTATGTCAAACAAAAATACTATTTACCGTTCACTTACTAATCTTGTTCTCCTCTGGGGGAAAAAAACACAAAGCTCCCGTATTTATTTAGCAGAACTCAGCACTTTTGCGTTTTGCCAATGGCGCCTAAATATAGTTCATGAGAAACAAATAATCTTTCAGGGATTTCTGCTCCCTCCATTTCTCCAACCACCTTTCTTTAAAGGTCAGGCGACCGCAGCAAAGGCTCTCGCCCCAGCTGGCAACTCCTGCCATTTGGGCAGGAGTCCTGAGCTAAGAAAAGGTGCTTTTTTGATGTGTCACCAAGTCTGTGAGGTGGGTCACCCACCCTCCAGGCTCCTCCAGCAGTGCCAGGGGTAGGCTGTGGGACGGCTCTGATCTATCCCCATCCCCATCCCCATCCCCAGCTGGTCCCTCTCCTACCCCTGCAAATGGCACCAACCCTCTGGGCACGTGCCGGGTCGCTGGAGATGGGGAAGGGCAAGGGCTCACTCGCTCTTATCGGGGAGGTCAATATCTGGAGATGACACCTTGTCCCAGAGCAGTGCCACACCATGGGTCCCAGCTCCTGAGGTACTGCTGGATTTCCCCAAACTGGCATGAAATGCTTGCTTCTGCTGGACACGGTGAAGGCAGAAGAGCTGCTGCTGAGCTGAGCCCATAGCCCTGCAGGAGGGAAGAGACGGAGATGGCTGTGGGGACAGGACAGGAGAGAAGAGGAAAGAATGAGAGGGTTAAAGACAGGGCAGGGCATCTTTGCACTGCTGAAAGATTGTGATTGAGACAAGAGTCCATCTCCTCGTGGCAGAGGATGAAAACTGAGCTGAGTCTCTTCCCCTGATGTTCAATCTCCCTGTTCCTGCTCTCTGCCTTGTCCCTATCTCCCCTGAGTTATCTTTTTCCCCTTTTCCATCCCTAATCCCGTCCAATGGGCAAAGAACCAAGGGCAGGGAGCTGGTGATGGCAGGCAGAGCCGGAAGGCCCCGTCAGCCCTCAATACTTCTGAGAACCAGGACTGGAAAACAAACCTGCCTCTAGGTACACAGCAGAGACTGGCCTGAGGGACCACCATGTCCCATCACACTCCTGTGGCTGCCCACACGTCTTGCTGGCTGTGCAAAGGGCAGAAGCCGGTGCCCCCTCGGATGGGTTCAAGCCACTCTGCACCCAGGTCATGGCTCCCAGTAAAGCCAAGTTTGCTAGAACCCCCCCAGCAGCAGCAACAAGGTGCCCACGCGGGATTTGGAATGTCTGCATGACAAGATGGGTGGCCTTGGGTGGCAAAAGAGATTTGGGATGGCTGCATGTCCTCGCTGAGGCGCACAGCAGGGAGCTGCAGCATGGCAGCAAACCTGCACCCGGCCCTGTCCTCCCTAGCCTGGGGTGTCCCCTGGCACCCTCCAAGCTTTCCCAGCCTGTCCTGTGGGAGCCGGGAAGGGAAGGCAGGGCTCTGCCTGTGGTGCTGCCCTGCCTCCCACCAAACCCCCTCCCCGATCCTCCCTGGGACAGGCAGCTCCACAAAGCCATGGGGATTTGGTGTGGGTCCATGTTCCACCCACCCCCCTGCCAGCAGAGCACAGACCCTGCCGTGGCAGGCAAGTAAGGTCTCAAACACCCCAGCCAAACAAACCCTTCCCCACCAGCCCCACTCCCCTTCCGCCCTCTCTCCCCTTCTGGATGTTGCATTTCACACCCTCGCTGTAAACTCTCCAGCACAGGAAAATGTGAGGCCATGGAAAACCAAGCCGTTCCCCAGCAGCCGGACCACCTTCCTCCTCCTCAGCCCCTTCGTCTCACAGACCACAGGTTGCCCAGCTCCTGGCATCTCTGGCGTCCCACCCCAGCCGGGATGCCTGCTCCCCCTAACACTGCAGCGGGGGGGGGACCCTGAGCCCCCCAAGCTGCAGAAAGAGAGTTTTGGGGCTCACTGAGGGTTTTGTGGAGCAGCCAGAGCTCAAAGGGAGGGAGTGCTCAGTGCTCAGGAATGCTGGGAGGGCTGGAGCCCCTCTGCTGTGAGGACAGGCTGAGAGAGTTGGGGGGGGTTCAGCCTGGAGAAAAAAAGGCTCCGGGGAGACCTTAAAGCCCCTTCCAGTCCCTAAAGGGGGCTTATAAGAAAGCTGGGGGCAAACTTTTTAGCAGGGCCTGTAGCGACAGGACAAGGGGTAATGGCTTTAAACTAAAAGAGGGAAGATTTAGACTAGATACAAGGAAGAAATTCTTTACAATGATAGTGGTGAGACACTGGCCCAGGTTGCCCAGAGAGTAATGGTCAATGCCCCATCCCTGGAAAGATTCCAGGCCAGGTTGGACAGGGCTTTGAGCAACCTGGTCTAGTTGAAGATGTCCCCGCTCATGGCAGAGGGGTTGGATGAGAAACCTTTAAGGGTCCCTTCCCACCCAAACCATTCTAAGATTCTATGAACAAAGGCTTGGCGCTGCTGGCAAAGCCCCTGTGGTTTCCCCATCCACCCTTCCCTGTGTCGCTCCAAGCCTGGGTCCTTTGTAGGTACATCGGCTCCAGCCTTCGTGACCTCCACGTTCAGGACCAGCCGCACCAGCACGCAGCACCTCTGGTGCATGCGAGGCCAGGGAAGCACCAGCATCTCCCCCCTCCGGCCTCGCTGCAGGGAGCAGAGCTGGGAACCGTCCCCCCCTGCACCATGCTGGGCAGCACACCCAGCACTTCTCCGTCCCCAGCGGGGTCAGGATCCCACTCTCAGCTTACAGTCCTATTTTAAAGCAAATTTGGAGTCTCCTTTTGTCCACTCCACAACCTTCTCTACTACCTTCTGCCGGGCATGGTTCCTGTCGGGCTTTATGCAAGAGGATGCTCCTTACTGGGGACGAGGCAGGGGAGACACTGGGGTACACTGGACATGAGGTATGCATGGGAAGGGCGGGGACAGACCAGCAAGACCCTGAAAAAACAGTTCAGGTCTGATTTACCTTTTCCCAAAAGCTGGAAAAAAGGAGTCCAGGAACATGAGAGAGCTCCCACTTTCCTGCCAGTGCTGGGGCGAGCAGCCCTGTGCTATGGCAGGGGAACAGGACCCCAGCTGTTGGGGGTGCCGGGCTGGGGGGCTGCCCCACAGACTGGGGCACAGGTCGGTGACTGGGGCACAAGATCCCCACCACCCAAAGCACTCTCTACCACCGTTGTCCCCCTCCAGCTATGGGCCTGGTCCTTGGCATCTGGTTGACTCAGAGCAGCATCCTGCGCAGCTTAAACTCCCGCAGGGCAGAGCCACGATAGGAACAGGGGAGGGAGGAGAGGAGCCAAGGCTCCGGCGTGGCATCAGCCAGATCCAGCTTCACCAGTGTTTCCGTGACCTCCCTTGACAGCCTGATCTGAGCAAGCCATGGAGCAGGGACCTGCTGGAATCTGCAGTGGGAACAGACACTGGAGAGGGAAAGCAGGGCCGGCTGAGGGGCTGGGGGGGCTCAGACTTGCACAAGCCAGACTCCTCCCAAGAGGATCTTTAAGTGAGAGCTGCATCATCCATAGGGAGCATCCCCTTGGCTGCTGTTCCCACTGCGGATGGGGAAGCTTATGTCAGCCATCAGACAGTGCTTGACCCCAGGGAACCACAGTAAACAGACATACATTATGGACGTTTTCTGAAACAACTGCTAATTGTTCCCAATTAGGGCCAGGTCTTGAATACTCATCAGCACATGGCACCAGCCCTAATGCGTTTCGCAGGATGGCAGGAATGGTGGCAGTGGAGCAGGGGGAAGGCGTCCCACCGCCACCTGCCTTGCTGAGGGAGGGATTTGTATTTACATTGCTTTCAGGGAAAAGGAAAATGTGTGAGGGACGGAGCAGGGAACAGAGGGTCCCGAGGGACCTCAGCACCCCTTGGCAGCAGCGCAAGTGCCAGCCCAGGAGTCCCTTCTGCCCCAGCCCAGCCAGTCACCCCCACGCTGTGACCAGCTGCCTTTGGGCAGCCCCAGAAACAGCAGCTCCTGGAGCCGGGGCTGAGGGGACGGCACAAGCCCAAGGGCAGCACCAGCCTGACCCAGCCCGGCCCAGAGGACACCTGAGCGAGGACACCGGGGGCTGCACGGCTGCTTCCTGCCACCCCACACACATACAGAGCTCAGGGGCTGCGGCCGTGCAAAACCCAAATATGTCAAACAACCAAAAAAAGGGCTTGCCCGGGCTGTGGATGCTCCTCAGAGGGAAGCAGAGCTGTTTCCCCAGCAGCACAAAGGCTGAGCCAGGCTGGATGCTCTGTGTGCGAGACTATCCCCAGAAGCAGCTCCCTGCTCCTGCAGCTCACGGGGTTTTTCCCAAAGCTGGAGACAAAACCTTATGGATTTTGCAGAGCCCAGAAGAGCAATGGCACAGCGAGATGACAAGGTGAGGGTCCAGCTGCACCTGATGCCCCCAAAGCCACCCAACAGAGCACAAACTCCCAAAACCTTGCAGATGCTGAAAACACCTTTGCTACTGAACGTCGGCAGGAGCCGAGCAACCGGCATAGCACAGGCAGGGCTCCCTGACTCTGCTGGATGGGTTTGCCTCTGGAAATGCCAGCCCTAGGTGCCAGGAGCCCCTGGGGAGCCTCTGCTCTGCTGGGGGGGGGGGAAGCCCCTTGGTGACCACACTGCAAGGGGGGGGGGGGGAAGGCAAGTGCACCCCCAGTTACCCTTTCAGCAATGGATGCCTCCTCCATCACCCGCAGCCGCTCAGCTGGGCACTGCCGGGCCGCCGGCACGCTGGGGAAGAAAGGAATTTCTGTGTAAATCCCATTTACCGTCGGGTTTCTCACTTCCCCTCCGGCAGACAATCCCTGCCCTCAGTGCAGCACTGCATGAAGGGGCTGTTTAATATATTTTTGGAAGAAGAGGGGAAAAAAAAAAAAAAAAAAGCGCTCTCTGAAAAGAGCCTCTTTCAGCTAATAATGAAGTGAATATTATATTAAGAGTGAAAACATATTCAGGGTAACTTACAGAGGGAGACAGAAAACCTTTTCATAACACCCTGGCCACAAGCACAACTGCCAATTAAACTGGCTTCGTTCGCCGGCCTGTGCCAACACAAACGAGGGGCCAGGGGAGCAGAGCATGCCCGAGCCAGCGCGTTTGTGCCCGGCTGGGCTCAGCCACGGCTGCCGGCACCGAGGGGTTTCCGCTCCGCTGACTTTCAGAGCCAGCCGTCAAAATAAAAAGGCATGAGTCCCCTGTCCCGTCCCAGGCTCAGCTGCCCTACGCATCCCATGGAGGTTGGGGGAAGGGGAAGCTGCATCTCCCACCCCAACAGCCTGTGCTGGGGGAGGAGACCCATGGCCAGCCCCCAAGGCAGAGATCAGACTGTAAGCAGAGGTGCCAAGACTTGGAGCACCTTCCAGCATCCCCAACCCCGCTGGGGGGTTCCCATGTGCCCTAGAGATCTTGCCCCATCTTTAGCTCTACCATCCCACATTTTGGTTACCTGCCGACGTCAGCCTGCCCTCCCCGCCAGGAGCACAGCCCACAACATGGTGGGGGCATCAGCACTCATCAATGCTCTCCAGGGTTCCTGCATCAGCTGCCACTGGAGGGGAGAGCCATGAAACACGGATGTCCTGCGCCATGTCCCTTGGGGGCTCACCAGCATGGAGTAGAGATGCAAGGGGGGCAACAAGCTGGCAGCCCTGACCCACAGGTGACACACAGGGGTTATGATTCACTCTTCACACAGGATTTATCTTTGTCCTGCAGCCCAAGGAGCTGAAGGGATGGGTTGAGGGTACACAACATCTCAGGTTCTTGCTTAAACACTGATGCCAGGAAAACATCACATGATAGCAGATAATAGTTTAATTGAGCGAACGCTCAGAAAGCTCAGGAGCTGCAAGTTGACATTTGATAAACCCAAACTGGAAATACAAGACCACTTTTGAGCTGCAACCAACCTTTGGAACAGTTTCTCCAGGGAACACACTGAAGATGTTTATCAAACTATTTAATGGAGGGGGAGGGGGGTGAAGAAGCAGCATTTTGGCCAAAAATAAAAATTCCAGTAGCAAACTTCTCAAAGGTCCACATTTTTCTCATTAACAATCAGAAAGCAAAGTTCCCTGTAGAGTTTTTTTGTCTGTTTTGCTCAAGGACTTGTATTTCTTTTTTAATGCCAAGTCAAGATCCAAACACATCTTTGATTTTACCCAGAGGCTGAAAGTTTGCATTTCATTCTTAAATTAAAAAAAAAAAAATAATCAGGAAAGTAATTTTTCACCATTATCTGGTAAAGAAAAATTGAAAAACGCACATGAACAAAGTCTACTTAACCACAGGAAGTCTCTCCCACAGCAGTAAACTGGCCATCAACCTGGAGACAGCCTCTAGGTCAAATACGAGTCACTGGCCGGGGCTGAGGGGAGGGCAGTTGCCATTCTGCAGCCTGCACCGCTGCCAGCTGCCGGCAGGAGCAGACCTTCCAGAGGCTCACAAAGCTCCTTACCCTGCCACAGCGAGCCACCCCACCGACATGCATTTCTACATTTCAGATTTAGCCTTCCACAATGAGTGTCGTCCCTACAGCTTGGAAAGCCTTTGCAAGGTCATTGATAGACAGGGATGCGCCAAGTTTCCATTCGCAGACCCAGCTGCCCGCGCTGGCTCAACCAAGCACCCGAAGGCTGCCAGAGAAATGCCAGCTCGCCCCACATCAGAGCAGAGCCTCCACGAAAGGCACAGCTGTCTCCTGCTGGAAAACTCGGCCACATTTATGTCTTCAGACCTATCTTATCCCAATGGTCAGGATTCTGCTGAGAAGTTCTCCGCTTCTTGTAGAAAAGAGGTACCAGCTTCCGATCAAAGCAAGTTACTGTAACTATTTGCGCAGAAAAAGACCAATAGCCAGATTTAAAGCCCATGAGAAACAAACCCCTGATCCACTTGCCTTCAGCAAACCATTACGAGGGAGGTATTGCCATCTAGTGTCAGCCCAGGAAACAGGACCCGGCAAGACACCCACCTCCCCTTGCCACCAGCCAAGCCAGGACTGCTGGGGGGACAGTTTTAACACCCTCCTGGAAAAGAGCAATGTTGAGCAGACGGGACAAGGTTGCCTGTGACAGGAGGACAGCTGGGAAGCCCTGGCTGTGATGGCTGTGGGAGTCCAAGCCCAAGCAGCCCAGCTGGCAGACACACAGGGGCCCATGCTTGGGATCTTTTAAATCAGAGTCAGTGATTTGAGTTTCCAGCCCAGTTCAGGTGAAAGTCTCACCAACAACTTTCCATGGAACACAAGCATTTCAAGTGCGTATTATCACTGCATGCTATTCATCAGGACAAAGCCTCACAGTGTACGATTAAGATTTAGTAGCATATAACTCCATTTCTTCCTTTCTGATCATCAAGAAGTCTTGTGGAATCTTCTGGAAAAAAGCAGATCTCAGAAAAACCTAATCACTGGATTGTTCTTAGGGGACAGATGACAAAACCCAAACCCTCCTTGCCCTTTAGGTCTCTTTTCTTCAAACTAATTGGCACAGCAGGATTTGACCTCCCCTCGGAGACCAAGCTGTCCTTTCTCCAAAAGCACAGAGGCCCAGAACAAGCAGCGGGCTCCAGAAGTGTGCTTGCAAGGTGCTGCCGACCCAAAGCTTTCCTAACCTCCCCCCACCCTCCTCTTTGGGCCATCCTACCACAAGGGCATTTTATTTTAAGACTCTGTCAGAGCATGGTGGTAAGGAATCCAAAAGCCATAAAGATGGTGGCAGAACAAGAACGCTTCAGACATTTCTCTCCTGGCAAGGGGCCGCCTTGGATCACATGGTGCCCTGCCCAGCAAGTCAACAACAAGGCACTGAATCATGTTGAGAAGACATTATCCATCTTAGTCAAACAGGGGCAGGACAAATACCACGAAAACATCGTTTCATGTTACCAGGTTGCTCATGGCTTCTTGCTAGTTTTGTATCTACCTGCCACGGTCTCACTTAGAAGCACTTGATTGTGCATTTAATAAATCCCAGCCACAGCAGGAAGGTGCACATTCAGAGAGACATGGGCAGTACACAGTGGAGTTTGCTCCAAAAGGAAACCAACTTGAATGAAGGTAGAGGGGTCAGCAATATTTGTAGGGGATAAAGCTGGTATCCTTAATTTGAAATTGAGTATCAACACTCACAGGAATGTTCAGCCAAAGCAAAGAGCGCAACATGCTGTTGCCCAAGAAGGGAGCTAGCTATAGAGCAACAAACCAGACCCTATTTCTAAATTCCAGCTCCGTACACTGAAAGGACTCTTGCACAATAAATTGGCACAAGTCCTGCCAGCGTTGGTTCTCAGGTTGGTTTATTTTCTCAGAACAAAAATATCAAGCATAATTTTTTTTAAAGAACAACCCGTATAAACAATACAAAACTTCATGGCGTCCTGCTGCCACTTACAGATTCCCTGTAAGCAGCCCAGAACCTGCAAGAGGAAGCGTGTCAGGAAAGTTTTCTTCAAAGTGTGCAGGGGAGAACAGGGGGAATACCTTCCTCTCCTACAGCAGGACTTGATTCTTCTGGAAACAGCCTCACAACATGGCAAACAAAACCAACTTCAAGAAAATCAGGTTGTGTATAACCACAGCATCTCCACTTCACACTCTCAAAACCAGACAGTGCTCTTGCCCCTTTTCCCAAAACATAGATGCGATGCCAAGATCTCCGTGTGCCCAGAGGTGGGTCTCCCTCCTGTCCAAGATCCGCTCTTTTTGTCAGCTGGTGACATCCTAGGATAACAAAATACCACAGTCAGTGTCCCACAGAGATCACCTGTACATTTTATGCCATTTTAGCATTAAATGGTCAATCATTACTAGCACACATCTACAGTGGTCCTAAAAGAAACACCCAGAATCTTGTGGATCTGCACACGTGGAACAGGCGCTGTGAAATCCCCGTAAACTCATTCAACTTCCTCACACATGACCTGGAGGAAACTGAGTAACGAGTGGTGTTCCTCAGGGGTCAGTACTGGGACTAGTGCTGTTTAACATCTTTGTCAGTGACATGGACAGAGGGGTCAAGGGCACCCTCAGCAAGTTTGCCAGTGACACCAAGCTGTGTGGAGCGGTCGACACACTGGAGGGAAGGGACGCCATCCAGAGGGACCTGGACAGGATGGAGAGGTGGAACCATGCCAACCTCATGAAGTTCAAACAGCACAAGTTCTGCATGTGGGTTGGGGCAATCCCAAGCACAAATGGATGGAGAGCAGCCCTGAGAAGGACTTGGGGGTGTTGGTGGATGAGAAGCTCAACACAAGCCGGCAACGTGCACTGGCAGCCCAGAAAGCCCCCCACACCCTGGGCTGCACCCCCAGCAGCGTGGCCAGCAGGGCGAGGGGGGGATTCTGCCCCTCTGCTCGGCTCTGGGGAGACCTCCCCCAGTGCTGCCTCCAGCTCTGGGGCCACCAACATCAGAAGGACATGGACCTGTTGGAGCGGGGCCAGAGGAGGCCACGGAGATGCTGGGAGGGCTGGAGCCCCTCTGCTGTGAGGACAGGCTGAGAGAGTTGGGGGGTTCAGCCTGAAGAACAAAAGGCTCCAGGGAGACCTTAGAGCCTCAGGAAGAAATTCTTTGCTGTGAGGGTTGTGAGACCCTGGCCCAGGTTGCCCAGAAAAGCTGTGGCTGCCCCATCCCTGGAGGGGTTCAAGGCCAGGTCGGACGGGGCTTTGAGCAACCTGGTCTGGTGGGAGGTGTCCCTGCCCAGGGCAGGGGGGTTGGACTAGGTGATCTTTAAGGTCCCTTCCAACTCTAACTGTTCTACAATTTTAAGAACTCAAAATTAGGAAGTCCACCTCAGAGAAACCCTGAGAATGCCCTTCAGGCAACCTTCCTTCCTGTACAGGGTGACCCATGCTACCCATCACTCGTGCTTTTCCAACCCTGTCTTGGATCACCTGCCTCACCTTCTACATGGCTACACTGACCTTGCTGCCAAAAGCTCACCTGCTCCTTTGGTGCCTCTCCCACTCATGCCTTCCCTCTGCCCCTCCACCTGCAGACAGAACCAGCACTTTCTCCTCCCTGGCCCTCACAAGCTGTTTGAGTTGGTTTTCAAGTGCTGGTCAAACACTGCAAGATTTGTGGTGGAGCTGCGAGTACATGCCAGTGCAATGTGGAGCTCTTTCTTGTCCCCAAAGCCGTTAAGCACCTGGGATAAAAGACACTCAGCACACACACTGCTTTCTGATGTGCCTGCTTACAACATTGCCACAACTGGTGCCTGAGAAGCTCCTGGAGGAATACTGATACAAAGGGAATTTCCCTGACTTGTCAGAGTGCAGATGGTACCAGAACACTGCTGAAGAATCAGTCTCCTCCCTCCGTCATCCATAGGATGAACAGCAGAAGGAAAAAAAATAAGAATCAGAAAAATCCTTGGAAACCTTTCCACAAGATAACTCATTATCTGTCTCCTACAGAAGTTCTGAGGATCAAAGGAGGTATGTTCAAAAGATGCCCTATCTCCTCAGCTCAAGAATACCAGGAGCCCAAACCGACTTTTGATAGTCCTTCAGCAGCCAAGGCCACTACAGCTTGGTCAGCAGGCTTGGCTACAGGGGCAATCTCTGCGAACATAAGTCAAATTACTAGCAGCAAAACAGGGAAGCCTGCTCCTTAGACGATATCGCTTTACAGACTGCTAACCAGAAAGCAAAAAAAGTGGTAGTTGTGAGGAAAACAGACGCTTTACAGACTAGAGGATAAGGAGATGAAGCATCACATGATGGTCAAAATCCACACCTCATTCATTTTATATCCTTGAATGGCACCACAGGATCACAGGATAATTAGGGCTGCAAGGAACATCAGTAGATCTCTAGTCCAATCTCCTGCTCAGAGCAGGGTCAGCTATGGGGTCAACCACATTGCTCATCTTCCCCTGATGACCCTGAAGCACCGGGTTTCAGTCGGTCTGTGCTCAGAGCCACACAAAACCCGTGACTCAACTGCCACCCTGCCAGAAAACTGAGTCTGAATCAGGACAATGTGCCTTTCTCAAGGGCTGCCCCCAATTTAAAGTGTGGGATAATAAAAGCACAAAACAGTCAAGCAACTTTAAAGACTGCCAGAAGCACACAAGTAAAGACTTCTCTAGCCTAGCACAAACCAGGATTCACAGCAACAAGTCAGTGCGGAGTCACTGTCCTGGTTCACCCAGGCTCACAAAATCCCATGTTACGCTCATTTAACAGGCCACCAAACCTTCCAAACCTGGGGGTTAACGGGGTTCATTGTAATACAAGATATTCCCAGTCAGCTTCAGGCTGGCAGCGCCTTCTGATACCTACCCTGACCAGGAGAAGGGGGAGAGGAAGCTTCTAAAGAAGGAAAACTACTGGAGGAACTTCAGCTGATCTCTTCTCTTCAAAAATGAATCAGAGGTAGAAATACTTAAATCATTTCTCCAGTTCACAGCATAAAGTTCTAGCAACTAGAATGAGGAAAGAAAGGCTTCTACAGAAGAAAAAGAGATCATTATGCTTGATGCGCTGTAGTGTTCTGCGCATTATTAGAGAAAAGCATCTTTGCTCCTGCTAAAATGCAACTGACTTCTACTCTGCTTCTTGTCAGTCTAATATTATCCTCACACAGCACTTCCTTTAATGTGTCCCTGATAGGCATACTTAAAAGATAATCACTTGATGCTTCCAGCAGCTGTTAGTTGTGGTTTGGGGTGTCTAGCTGGGTATAAAACCTACAGCTACTGAGACTTCTTGTGCACCATAAAAACAAAGGATCAAACCGTGAGTCTTCTGGTTTCATGGCTGCTATTTGAAGTAATAAAGTCTTTACATGGAGCTAATTAAAAAAATATTCAAACTGAAACCCTAAAGCCATTTCAAGGAGTGTTTGATCAGTTCATCTCTTTCATTTCCACCTAATGGCTACACAATCAAAAGAGAAGCGGAGGGGAAACACACGGCCCTGAAGACGCAGAGAGCTGGATCACGTTCAAAGCGTTTGCTGCTCCTGCAGGTAGAAGAACAGCGTGTTCCAACCAGGACTCCACTCCAATATTTGTTTCCTTCCCTTAACAGCAGGTTGGCAGCAACTCAGCCACAAAACCCAGCAAGGCACATGCTCGCTTTGAAGTTCAGACAGAAGCCTGTTGGTACCCACTGTATTAATTCACGCTTCAGAAAGACAAGGCAGCCGATCATCAATTCACAGTAAGCAACACACCAGGTCACAGGTCATTTATAATCACAGTCACCTTTACTCTGCATTAAAGCCATAATTAACAGTTAATGTTTAACTAAGGCTTTAAAATTTGTTCAAGCTGCTTTCTTGCATAAAGAATGGTTGCTGTGTCTTCCCCAGCTCCCCCTTTCCCGCCTCCACCTCCAGCAGGGCTGCAGGGAATTGCCATGTAGGCACCAAACGCAGCAGGTAAGGTTTTTGCCAAAGCTCGGGAAAGCTGGAAATTAAGAAGCGTGCACTAAAAGCGCAGGTCCTGCCAGTTCAGCCTTCATTAAACCCACGCTCTGACGCGATGCTGAGATAACCCCCAGTGAGAAGAGCACTCAAGAAGCATTCCAGTCATCAGCTCTGTGGAGGGCAGCCTGGAAGGCTCGGCCTGGCCTTTACATCCCAGAGAAGTGTCTTTAAAGGATGTTCAGGGAAACGTAGCCTCCACACGTCTCTTACGGGAGACAGAATGCCTTCTTTTCAACACTTCTGTTCAAATCTAAATAGGATTCTCACTGACCATGGAAAAGAACGAAAGGAAAGTTTTGACTTGGTAGTCAGAAGGATATGGTCCATCTTACACCACAGCTCCACACCAGCACACTGGAAAAGGAGACATTATGTGGAGATACTTGGAGCACAGATCAGCAAAGGAGCTAAAACCTTCTTGAATCACAGAATCACAGAATCTTCTTGGTTGGAAGGGACCTTTGAGATCGAGTCCCAACCAACAAAAAAAAGAAAAATCCCCCAAACAAAAACCACAACACCAAAAGCAAACCAAAACAAACACCTACAACCCCACCCCACACCCACCCACAAACAGACACAAACAACAATCTCGGGCACTAGAGCATGCTCTGAAGTGCCATGTCTACACATTCCTTAAATACCTCCAGGGATGGCGACTCCACCACCTCCCTGGGCAGGCTGTTCCAGTGCCTGACCACCCTCTCAGTAAAGTAATTCTTCCTAATATCTAACCTAAACCTCCCCTGCCGCAACTTCAGACCATTTCTTCTGGTCCTGTCATTATTCCCTTGGGAGAAGAGGCCAACACCCACCTCTCTACACCCTCCTTTCAGGTAGCTGTAGAGGGCAATGAGGTCTCCCCTCAGCCTCCTCTTCTCCAAACTAAACATGCCCAGTTCCCTCAGCCTCTCCTCGTATGACTTGTTCTCCAGACCCATCACCAGCTTGGTGGCTCTCCTCTGGACACGCTCCAGCAGCTCAATGGCCTTCCTGTAGTGAGGGGCCCAGAACTGAACACAGCCCTCGAGGTGAGGCCTCACCAGCGCCCAGTACAGAGGCACCATCGCTGCCCTGCTCCCAACGGCAATTGCCCAAGAAGTGCTCTTCACTCCAACCCCAACAAGTCCAAAAAGAAACTGCCACTTTGAAATGACAGCTTGGAGAAAAACCACCACTACCGAGAGGTGAACAAGCTCCTTCTGAAATGCACCATGTGAACAACATGAGAGGTTACTGAGAGGCTCCAGCTCTCCCAAATAGCAGGAAGAAAGCCCAGCAACAGCTAGGGTGCTATCAGCGAGCCGATAATGAGATGTGCTGGGCAATCCACCCTGATACCAGGAGATGAAACAGCTATTTACAACGCCAGGCTGTCAGTTTTATCTGGACAACCATTAGAGGGAACACGACGTCTCGCCATCCCAGGGAGCCCATCTCTGAGCATGCGACAAGCCTTCAGAAAACTGCCTGATTAGGTACCGCTTATCTGCTCTCTATGGAGGTAATTCTGCAGTCAGCCATACCCTCATTTCTCTCTCTGCTGTGTTGTTTGGGGATGTCCAGCTGTTAGTGCTTCAAGTGGACTCACTTTTATAGCCAAGACGGCTGTGAAGCCTTTCCTCAGCGTGCGGCAGCACACGAGCACGCAGTCTGGCAGAGATGCCCCGTGTCTGAAAGCTGGAACAGGCTCTGACCCGATGTCACCAGTGCACCAGGCATCCAAATTCAGATGGAGGTGCAAGGAGCAGATGCACTACTCCTCATTTATACAGCCAAGCTATATGAACCATCTGCAGATCTGCACTTACATGCGTTTTTCTCAGGGTTTGGTTTTTTTTTTTTGCAAGTCAATTTGTCATGATCCTCAGCTGTGCAAAGGATCCACAGAGAGTTTCAAGCACTGCCTGTACGCTAGACAGACAGCTCAGTGGCAGGATGAATTCTCCAGAGATCTTTAACAAGTCTTGACTCCAAAGACCCTGAATGCCGATGACATGCACTACCATCCTGAACCTGAGGTGATGGAAGATGGATCTGTCAAGTCTGCTCAGATCTCTGATAGGACAAGGATACCTAAAGCAAAAAGGAAAAACAGAAAGCAAAGCTCTTTGCCAAGCATATCTAAAAAAAGTCCCTTGGAACAGCACCCAGACAAAGCAACAAAACAACTTGTTCGGAGAGCAGGAGGTCTCAGAAGAGGGACAATTATGGGAAGGTGAAAGAAAGGATCAACTCTTCAACACACACTTCTGACTCAGAAAGGACTTCACCCAGCAAGTCTGGGATGAAACTGATCCTTACAGCAGCTCCCAGTCCTTCAAGAGCTCAGATAACTTTCATGTCAATAATACTCAGCATTCTGTCAAATCAACAGGTTCCCAGTAAAGCTGGGTGGGTAGTGGGAGAGGCACGTGAAGGTCACGTCTACCCTCGCTGGAAATAACTGCGGCCCTGCAAAGCAGCTCTCAGCAGTGCCGAGACACTCCCTGCATCTTAAGCAAAAAGCCATTCAACAACGCTGGGTACCTCACAAGCAGCACAGAGGAGTATTTCCCAAAACCACAATGAACTCTTTGAGAGCACTTAGCACTCTTTTTGGTAACCTCAGCTGTCTCTGTATCATCACAGCTACTGCAATGTCCAGTCAGAGCATTTTAAACTCTTCCAAAGTTTGTCAGGGTTTCACCACTCACTCTGCTGGAGCAGAAGGCTGATGGGCTCACAAGACCCTGACCAGCACCAGCATCCTCTCATGATCAGGAGATCACCTGAAGTCTAGGGTATCAAGTCATTAAAAGTTTGTAGTTTCATTTGAAAAAAAAAAAGTGGAATAATCATAAAAAGCCCATGGAAGGTACCCCAGAAAAATCCACCATGAGGGCATGGTTCACACCATCATAATCGAAGGTTTTTTTCTTCCCAACTGTGTGTTGAAGTCACCTTCTGCTGTGCACCAGCTCCCCTCTGCTCCAAATGCTGCTGTTGGCTCTGAGACCTGGTCCCAGCAGCAGAGTCCTCAGTGCAGTGCCACACTGAAGACACAGGGACACCCACGTTCAGTGACACTGACCCCAGTGCAGGCAGGATAAGTGGGCACACCAGCCAGGTCACAGCTGGCTCACGTCCACGCACAGTGACTTCAATCATTGAGCGTGTCTGCTCAGGATAAGATGTCTCTGAAGTGAGGCAGTAAAAAACATCCTTCACTCTTTGGAGGTGGCAATGTCCTCCAAGCCCAAGAGGATATGCGATTCTTCAAACAGACACAGTTACAGTTCTCCAAACTCAACATTCCTCTGAGGAACTGGACTAGAAGAAGTGCACAACAGCAAAGTATGGAAAAGGGCCCTTTGTTTTGCTGTGCAAGGCATGACCTTTTAAAATCCCCCAATTTAAGACTAAGAGAAATAGACAGGATAAAGACATTTCTTCTGCTGGTTCAGAAAGAAAGTCTGGAGCACCCCAGCCCAGCAGGACTGGTGGCCAGACACGCCAGTTCTGCCTGGCTTGGCAGGAGCCCAGGGAGAGCTGCTTACCACCGACTGTAATGCCACAAGGACCAAAAGCGGCACCAGGGACTTGTGTGCCTCAGCTCCTCGCACAAGTAAGCTGGAACCACAGGCACATGACTCACGTGCACACGCAACAGGCTCCCACCCAAAATCGGTTTGGTCACAACCTACTTGGGTGTAGGTTTATCCAATTTGCCTTTTTACCCATCAAGGTAACAAAACATTTTTACTTATACTTCATACAGGTTATCACAACTGAAACACGAGGGGTGAAGAAAGGAGACTTTAAGGTTTGCTCTGAAGTATCATATTTAAAATAACTACGCGTCTCCTTGCTGCTCAAAGTGACAGCCAGTAACTCTGAATGCTGTGCAAAACTCTTCTTAAAGAAATTCACATCTTGCACACAGCCCGTTCTTTTCAAACTCTACCTGCATGTTAAACCAAGTATTATCATGGGAAAAGAGCCCAGCATCTTTTTCGCTCTCTGCTTATTTATAACAGTGGCGTAGTTTATCTTCCTGCTGCTGCCAAAAGCTCTGAGAAATAAACCCTGCACAAGGGTATTCACCGGGGGCTCAGCCTGTCCTTTCCAGGGCAAGTGTGCTGGGTGGCCTCAGGCAGGCAGACAGGAGCTTGAGGAGAAATACAGCCAGGAACCTGCTCCTACCTGATCTGGGAGCTTCATGTTTGAGCACACAAATGGGAACCCCAGGCTTTAGCCACTTGCTAAGTCCTAGAGAGGGTGTCCCTGGGCTGGGCCCCACAGCAGTGCTCTGATGAGGCTGGAAAACCCTCGCCTCACCAACGCTTTGGAGGATGGGCAGGATAGGGCACGGAGGTATTGCATGGGTCTCCCTCCATTCCATTTCACATCATTTTTTTACTTCTAAGCCCAGGCTGGAACTCCTGGTCTGGAAAAAGCCACCCCTCGTGCATTCAAATGAGGGACGTGTCCTATACACCTGATCAGGAAGCATGTGGCAGGGCATCCCTCAGCAGAGGTGGTGCCATCATTTCTCCACTGACAGTGTCTACAAGAGACCAGAACCTACCAAGCTTCCAGAGAGGTATGAACTCCTAACAAAAAAAAAAAAAAAAAAAAAAAAAAAGTAAAAAGAAGATGCTAGGAGAGGAGAGTGCTTGAGGGAAAACAAACAAAAAAAACCCCACGCAACCAAACCTTATTAAAGCTTTTCTCCTTCCTCTGCTTAACAAGGAGAATGCTTAATTAAGTCATCCTTCAAGCCTTCCCCCTTGCTCCAGCAATGCTCAGCATAAAGCAGATACTTAACAATTTCCTTCGCAGCACAGGACATCTCGGTGATAAGATAATTTGCATATTCTAAAGGAAGAAGTGAAATTGCCAGTTCTCTGTTGTTGGGCTTCACGCAGTGGGTAGGGGACAGTATCAGCAGTAGGCACATTTTAGATTTGCTCAGTAATAAGGGAGAGCAGGAGGGGAAGGAGCAAGTTGCTGTTGAATCAAAGTCTGGAGCCTTCCCAAGGCAGGAGTTTTGACTATTATGCACATATTTCTCAGTTTATTTGCAAGTCTCTCTCAGCTTATTAGGTCAGTTTAACTGGCAACTGCTGCTGATTTTTAAGCCCAATTATAGTCACTTCTACCTGGTGACACAGCCACAGTTCTGCAGCCAGTTCTCACCAATTAATGGCTTCAGAATTGCTAGACCCTGCTATTCATAGCAATCTCAAGTTTGACCTCAGAGTCATAGTTTCCTGCTGTAATTTCAGCATTGTCTGTTTTCACTGGAACACGTCCCTGTGTGCTCTCGACTACTGAGACCACTTCTCCTGTGTATTGAGCTGATATACATATTAGAGGCAAGCTTTCAACTTTGGCTTATCTTTAATAAAAAAAGCTCAGAGAGTAATCTTTCTGGGATGAAACTATCACCAAGAACCCTCAACTAGAGTCCAGGCATTTCTAGGGAATTTGTCCCCAACTCCTGATTAAGTTCTCTTGGTCATGAGGGACCATAGCAATACAACAATGAAATTCCCTCCCCCCCTTTTTTTTTTCTTTTAAAATTTCTGCCAGGTCTTTCAAACAAGAAAGAACAAAAAGCTCCAATAAGCCAGTGGTCCTCAGTGCATCCATCCTGCACTTTAGGGCACACTGAGGAGGACTTTCAGCTATGCACATCCCAGGTAACCTGGCTTGACATGTGTGCACTACACAAAGTGTACAGAGGCAGACGAGGAACCCAAACCTGAAGAGGGGTAACCAAGACCCAAGCCACTGTGTTTGCAAGGAACTGGAGCAGGATGGATTTTAAAAAGTGTTTGCATTTCTATTTCCTACCTCTGAGTATCTCTGAATTCCTCTGGGAAACATCACAAGTGGCCTTGCATTTCACCAAAGAGAAGATTTATTCTGACCTGAAACTCCGTTAAAAAGGAAGTCAGTTTGTTCTGAGCAAGATACTGTTTGTGGCAATTAGAAGAATTGGAATCTAAAGCGAGAGGGATACAGAAGTGCCAGGCAGAATGAAGACACTCAAGCGTGTCTGGGTTTGAGTGTCATTATGCAAAACATACAACACAGCTCTGGATTATTCAGTACAGAGAAAGGAAGCATTTGTCCCCGTAACTGAGCAACCACTGCAGGACTCACCAAAAGGAACAGCAAACCCGCCTGGGAAGGAGCTCTGAAGCAGGGGGATGGATGTAGCAGTGCCAGGAGAGAGAAAATGCCCCAACTACAGTTCCCAGTCACTTCGCTGGTTAAGCTGAACAACAGGTCAGGTCAACGCTTAAAAAGCACCTGCCAGCTGGTACATAGGAAAGTTTTCCATAACTGCTGTGATTCCACTGGATCATTAAACATGAGCTACAGGCAGTAGCCATCTACTCCACACAGGCCATCTACTCACTAAACACCTAAGACAGAAAGGATGAAGCAGGGCTGCCAGACTGACCCAGTACAGCTTGTGCCCTGAACTGAACTTGTACAAAGTTGTCAGAAAACACCAAAGAATGCTCTGTCTCAAGCCTGACTAATTAGCAGTGCCTTTGATAGAGAGCAGGAGCTCCGGTTGGAACTGCTTTGCTCCTCTCAGAATATGTAATGAAGTTTTTAAGCAAGACGCAGCAGCAGCAAACCAACCTCCAGCTAGCACAAGGCTCTGCCCTGCGAGAGCCTCCTCCAGCAAGGGATTTTTCTTGCAATGAATTAACAGTAGATTCTTGTGTAGGTCTCAGTGATTTATGTTTGTCTGGAACACTTAGTTTATTTTAATACTGTAACTAAAATCATCTTCAAAGAAGGTTAGAAATCTTTTTGACTGACAGCTGTCCATCTGCTGTGTAAGGCAGGAGAACTCCAGGAAAGCGCTGGACACGTGCATCAGTAGGAGTCAGTGGAGAAACTCTGGCTGATGAAGAGTTCAGCCCAATCTTTAAGCTTGCTTCCAGTAGAGGTTTCCGTTTTTCCCTTCCTCTTTGCCCTTCTCAGTCTCTACTAACTGAAGACGCTGTTTTACTTACAACAGCAGCTATGTGCCATTACACCAACGGTGTGGAAATCAGCATCTCTGCAAGTTGCTACTTGAGAAACAAGAGGCTACACCACCTTACCAGTGGAGGACCTGTCTGGAGAACCAGCAAACCACCACATTCATTCAGACTTCCCACCATAAAGCCGGGCCAGCTGATGCCCAGGTCAACACAAGATGCATCCCAGGTCAGGCACTGCTACATATGACTGTCAGACACAAGAGCCAAGTCCTACAGGCTTCCAAACTGCAAGTCTCTGAAATTCAGCAAGTGGAGAATTGGAGCCTCCTTGCCAAGTCCGTAGCCACGGACTTCCTGCCCGCGCTGGCAGGATCACACATCAGTCTGAAATCCCCTTGCACAGCTACTTGCCGGGGGGTAGATGCCTGCTAACAGACATGATCAGTCTCATCCTGAATCCAGGGCAGAAGAATTTCTGCTCCAGGCAGTTCAGCACCAGGCTGGGCTCAGAGCGGGCAGAGGGGCAAAGGCTCCAGGCAGGAGAGGGGTGTGCTGCTTTAGGAAGCAGCCATTCAACCAAACCTCCTCCTCAAATACCACCTGAGCTTCCTCACAAGCACAGACCAAAGAGCCCACCTTAAAATACCAGACCTGCACCTGCACTGCTGCTGATGGAAAGGCTGCCAGTACTCATCTTCTACAGGTAGAAGAGGTTCTGCCTGCTTTGCATGAGAGAGAAACCTCTGACGGGCCTGAGCCGGTGATGCTTTCTGACAGAAGGCTGCTGTCATTTTCTGCAACTCTTTCCCTAGGGCTTACCCTGAGGCAAGAGACCAGCAAAGATTTCCACTCCCCCTTACACCCTCAAAGGTTTTGACAAAAAAAAAAAAAAAAAAAGAAAAAGAATGATCAAAGAGCCTTTGTGCATTTATAAACCCGTCAATTTTGCTAGAAGATTTAAGGCTTTAAAGAGTCCAAAACATCTATTTGAAATTTTCTATACAAACAGGTTTCTTAATATTTCAAAAAACCCAGAAATAAAATATTTAGATTTTTCTGAAGTGAGGCATTCCAACAGCTCCAGACAGGAGCACTGGAGGGGAGGAGGAAATCCAATTCTTAAGTTTGACAGGAACAATTTCTTTTGTTTCTTTTAATTGGCAGAGAAACAAGACTATACAGCTATTTCTCCCCCTGGCTCTGACAAGGAATAGCTGGGATGAGCAGCACAGGAAACAACAAAACCAAACTTACTCAAGTGCTGCCAGTTTCAGGTTCCTGTCCCATCCCAGCTTGCCTCGCAGGAAAGATTCCCCAAGCCAACAGCGCAGCAGTTTCACCCCACCATCCCACCTCTTCCCCTCCACCCACTCCCATTACCTTACATTTTGCCTCCAAAACCCTCTCATGCAGAAGAGGAGGAGGTTCCCCACCTGAAAACACAGCTCAGGCACAACAGAGGTTTTTAGAGACCTCAGCCTTTTTCACAACTTGATTACCTTTATTTCTGGTTAGCCGGAAGAAGAGTTGAGACAGGCAAACATTCGGCAGCACATTTCTTTCTCCTTTTCCATGTAGTCCCTGTAGCCGCTGCAAATTAGAGCACAGCATGGCATCACGGGCTGTGGACTTCCCACCCAACCATCACTGCCATAAACAGAAAACAAATATTATTTTTTCTATATAACTACATTAGCCTAACGTAAAAGCGTGCTGGTAGCAAAGAAGCAGCTCCTCCAAGCCCTTCTTTCTGCCCAGTCAGGGAAAGAAAGCTGGAAACATTGGGCCTCATCCCCAGACCTTGGGTCTCTACTCCACTGGTGACGATTAGCTAAGCAGCTCATTCGACTTTTGGTAGCCAGATGCTTTCTGCACCAGTTTTACAAGCATGTGGCAGTGCAGATGAACCTCCACCTGCATCCCACAGTCTAGTTTCGTGTCTCCTCATTTGTGGCACTCCTTGTGTGAGCTCCTTCAGCACCTAGCAAGAGACATTGTCCAAGTGCCCTACTCCAGGATATCTACCACTGACACCAGATCTGGGCAGAGAATGGGTAGGAGACAGCAGGGGTTTGTGTCCAGATACAGGATAAATGGTTCCTCCATTCTTACTTCCCAGCATCACAGGGTAAACAGCTTCCTGACCATTTCCTTTGAATTGCTGCTTCTCCAAGCACAATGTTCTCTGCACCCTGTGCTCTCACCTCACTGGCACCAAGGTCTCACTGGTGAGGAATCCCTGAACCAGAGGGTGACTCAGTTTGGGCACCATCCCAGGGATCAATGGCCACCCACACAGTTGGCTTTCCTGCATCTGCTACCATATAAGGGCAAAAGCAAAGGTTTTTGTTGCAACACACCAGAATCAGCACAAGTGTGACACTGGCTAATGCTCTCTCAGCCCTCTGCCATCAGACCCTTGGGTCCAGAACCTCAAAGTGTGAAATTTTGCATTTCACGAATATTTCACTGTTCAGTGGAATCCCAGCCAGCAAGTCTTTTAAGTCTCAGACAGATGTTGCCACAACTGTCCGCATGGAGCAGATGAGGGATTCCCACCCAGACTACAGATAGCACACTCACACACCTACCACAGAGGAAATCCATGAGCCCCTCATTTGTAGGCACAAATTCATGCCAGATGTTGGAACAATCCCATTTTGTTCTGGATTTGATGCAATGCAAGCGTTCAAATAAAAATGCCAAATTCAGCAGCAAAATTTGCACCAACAAGATCACTAAAGCCAGTACAGACGTGTCCCACAAAATCCTCACCCTGGAGTCTGCCTGTTGTTCTCCAGTGAAGTGAATTTTGCCACAACCCCGGTTCAGCTGTTAAAGAGATGCTTTTCAAAGTTTTGTTTTAGATAGCAGGAGGTAGCTGTTGATTAACACACAACAGTCCTTTTTGCAAAGTATAAATATACTCAGAAAGGAAGTGAAAAGCCTCTAAGAACAAGATTTTGATTCATATTCCGTTTCTGAAGCATTTGCCAGATCACATTGAGTTTTTCTCAGGCAAGGCAGTTTGGCAACATTACAGCATCTAGGCTGAGGTATGGCATAATTAACACCACCTGATAACATTGCCTTTGTCTATTTTATATTAGTTCCACTCTTTGTCATAGTAAAAGCAAGAAATACACCATTTTTAACCTGCACTGAAGCAAAAACTCCAAGACAACAGTGGTTTAACACACACTCAGCTCACTGACACGAGCGTTAGCTGTACCAGCCGCTATCTCCAGAGAGCTGACAAATCCGCCTGCTGCTCCCCTGGAGGCACAATGCCTCCGTGCTTCCTGGCAGCACAACCTCAACATTATTAGCAAGATTCCTCTTTTACCTGCCAACGTATTTCAAACCAGTCTAAGAGAACATATGAGGTTTCTAGAATCAGGATTTCTAGCACTGTGCCAGGGCTCTCTGACGCTACCCACACACCACACCTCCGAGAGCAGCCAGAGCTATTTCACAACTACTTGCGCTCACCGAGCAATTTGGTAGCTACGGACCCAGAGGCAGATCAGGATGAATAGAAGTGGTTTATTTCAGACTTCCAGACCAGCAGCTAATACTGCCTTCAAGTTCTTTTTA
The DNA here is from genome assembly GCF_964106895.1 of Numenius arquata. Lineage (NCBI taxonomy): Eukaryota > Metazoa > Chordata > Aves > Charadriiformes > Scolopacidae > Numenius > Numenius arquata. Next base: position 488,599 of record NC_133593.1, read on the forward strand.
CTTCAGAAGTAGCAGAACAAGTCTGAAGCCTTGGTGTTATCACAGACTACTAAAGACAATGTGGATATGGAGGACACGGATGTGCAAGGACAACCCTCTACCAAACCACTACCTGGCAAAGGCACTCGGCTCACAAGACCAGCTCCTCCAGCTGCACCAATTCCTCTAGTAAGAGACATTACTGCTGCCTACAAACCTTTTTGCAAATGCCTAGCAGCGACACACAAAAAAATAAAAAGGGTTCATATTCAAGGGCTGCTTTGTGATCTCTGAAGCTGGGGACAGCATCACCTTCTGTCTGTGAATGGTACCAGAAGGACAGCACATGCTTTGGGGAACCAGGTGGTGCTTTTCCCAGTTTCAAAGGGTCGAGCAGAATGAGGGCAGACTGGTGTTAGTCGTGTTTTGGTGGGGCCAGGGCATGACTAAAGCTGGCAGGACTGTGCTGTATAAGCCTGTGGGCACAGGGAAGGTTTGCCTTCAGGATTGCTCACTTGTTACCTCCAAGACAGCACAAGATTCACTTTTAACAAACATTAGTATTTGTAGCATTGTACGCTGAAGCACTTGCAGTGCAAAAATGCTGCTGTAATTAACCAACACATCTTAAAGGGAATGAAAGTCATACTTATTAATCCAGAACATTACCAGCTCAAGCACCAGCCTACTGCATTTCATTGGGTTTGAGGCATGTCAGCAGCCCGTTCTCCCTGCCATCACCCTGAGCTACCCCCTCACAAGGGGCAGAACACACACATCCCCCCAGAGAAACTGTATGGGAAGAGTGGGTGCTCTCAGCTTCTCACCTACCATCTAGCATCTCACCAACCACTGCGTCTGCAAAGTGTTTGAACCAGCTGTGTCCACACCAAGAGAAACCTTCTGTATTTTCCCCAAGTCACTTACTAACCCAAAAGTTTTGTTTTGTTTTTTAACATTTTAAATATTTTTTGAGCGGGTGTTCCAGGCACTCTCTCTTCCACAGGGGTGGAAAGGAGTTCTCTCACCTTGCCAACTTTTTCAGCTCATTGTTAATATCGTGGTTAAATGGCTGTATGTGCTGAGCTCTGACCAGGAAATCCCGTGCTTTTTCATATTCTGTCATGCAGAGACAAGCCTGCCATTGAAAGAAGACAGATGTGTCACAAGATAAATATAGACTCACTGCCATCCTTCAGGACTGAAACATGTGCAGCTACAAACATTTCCAAGACAGATCCAGGTAGCTCAGGAATCCCCCATGAAAAGATCTGTGTGACACATTTACAGAGAGACAGATTTTCCAAAAGGTCAGATGCAGACAAACTGCCTTGACTGCTGCAGCAGCTCAGGAGGCCTGGCCCAGAATTTGGTTGTTCTCCTCGGTTCATTTGAGGCTCTCTCCACAGCCACAGTCAGACCAGGGTATTCCTTGATGTGGCTATCAGAGGAATTTATTTTCACCCACCTGGCCACACCTGAACAGTGCTTTGGCATTTCTCTGGTCAATCTCCAAGGCCTTCTCCCCGTACGCCAAAGCTCGGGCAGGACGTTCCAGTTTCAGGTAAGAGAGAGAGAGATTGAGGAGCACCAGCAACTTGGAAGCATCGATCTGACACCGCTCCTCCTCACTGGAAGGGCTGCGACTGAGGATGGAGAACGCCTGAGCAGACAGGAAAAAAGAACTAGTGCACAACAAATCTGTTATGGAAAGTGAGAAATCCATCTCATCAGCCAGCTACACCCATGTTCCTGTTCACCTAAGTCAGTTTAAAATAGTAATAACCAAAAATCTAAATACACTGCATGGCATTATCAGCATGACTAGCCAGCTCAGCCTACAGGTTTAGGATCCTATCAAGGAAGAAAATAGCAGAATAGAAATACTACACCCAGATTTTAAAGCCAAAGACAGAAAATAAATCCTAAGAAGAGGGCAATTTACATTATTTTTGTTACAAGAAACACCAAGAAAAAAGCAATCCTAAATGGAGGGAAGAAAAATCTCACAAAACCTCACTAGTTTTGAAACAAAGGCAGATGCCTTCCAGTTTGGGAATAGCCAAGTATTTTCCTGCCTAGAGAGGCCGTGGAATCTCCATCCTTGGAGATGCTCAAAACCTGAACAGACAGAATCCTGCGAAGCCTCCTGCTGCAGCTGACCTTCCTTTAGCGGGGGCCTGGTCTGGAACAACCTCCAGGGGTTCCCACTAGCCTCAAGTACTGTGTGACTCCCAACTGCAAGGCTAAAAGTAGATTGCCCAGGATGCCAGCTATATTCCCATTTCCAGATCATGGGGATTCTAGACTACTTCTCAAAGCATTAACCAGCATGCTGCTGCGATATGAGGCCGTGCTGTATTATAACATTTCCCGGCAGAAAGTGACCGGAAAGGCTCCAGTGCAGCACTCAGCCACTCAAACCACTCAGGGCTCTCACAGCCGCCGAGATGTACCCTTCTGTCTCGGCTACAGCCCACAGGGAACAAGCCTGAAAGAAAAGGGTTCTGCCTATTTTGGCTAACGCTTCTCCTCCTTCATTTACCATTGTCACTCACACAAAAGCAGGTGTTTGAGTTCTGTTCTTAAATAACAAACTATGCCTGGAAAATGTAATGAAGTCATTTGATCTCTAAATTGTACCTGTTATGGTAAGCTACAGCTTAATAATCACTGCTTGCAGAGCTTTTCACAACAGAAAACACATTTTTTTTTTTTCTGGTATCGTACCCTTTTGTATCTGTCTTTGGCACTCTCGAAGTGCTGCTTACGGAAGAGGTAGTTGCCAAACTCTCTCTCCGTGTCTGCCACTTTCAGCACCTTTTGTAGCGGAAATGTATCCTGCTGCTCCTGTATAAAGAAATACCTGAACTTCAGCCCAAACAAAAGCAAACAAGCAGAGAGCTCCAGTGGGAGAATCCTGCAGTCCCCTTCTGTTCGCAGAGGAGGAGCCAGGCTGTGTCCGAGACCCCTGCAGTGTCCAGCCAGGCGACCACCACGTGGCATTTCCCTTCACCAGGCTGAAACATGCCACCGTTCTTGTGCGGATAACTCCTGCTGAAGAGTGCTACCAACCAGGTCAGGAAGCTCACCAGGACCAAAGGGACTCCAGGGCAGAAGATAAAAAAAAAAGCAGAAATTCATTCTTAAATCCTGCCCAACTCTCTCACCTGCTTAGCACAGAGCAGTTTGCACAAATGCTATTGCTAGTACAAAAGGTGAAGCTGATTGAAAGGCTCTATTGCTCTAATGACTCGGCACCACCCAGCGTGGCTGCCTCAGGCCAGTTCTGGGACCATCCTGACACCCACACAGGACATCAACCCAGCAAAACAAACAAAAACCCCACCAATAATAATAAAAAAAGATAAAAATCCACAGACAGGTTTTCTCCTGGATTTCCAAGTTTGAACCAGCTCACAGAGAGACGTCAGTTAGCCAGAGACAGCAGGCAACTGGCAAGAAGGGGACTAAGCTCTCTTACAACAAGTGTGGTTTGCTCACAGGGCTACGTGCGGACAAAGTGGCCTGTGCAGCAGCAGGAGAGAATGCAGAGGCCTCCTCTACCAACGCTGCTGCCTGTGCCCTACTCACTGACCCACAACCACAGCCCAAAGCCCTTTACATAAAAAGGGGGAATCAACAATAACACTGTAACTCACCAGGGAGGAAAGCGAACAGTGAAGGAGCACTTGGGAGAGCAGCCAAGAAGCAAAGACAAAGGGTGGGGGGCAAGGGGGGTGGTACTTGAACACTGTGTACTGAACAGGATTTTTTACAGACAGCTCGTTACTGTTCCTTCAGAGAAATTCCTGGAGGCTTGTGCCCTCTAGTGAAACCATGAAGTTTCTTGTAAAGCTAAAAATAAATGGAAGTTGTTCCACTGACTCCAGCACAAGGGAGCAAACAAAGGCAGCCCCCACCTTCTCCATCTGCACAGGAGTGCAAACAGAGCACAAAGCGCAGGGGCAGCTTAGAGGGCACACATTTGTATCAGCAGGGAGCTGGCAGCCCAGGGTCTGGGTAGCTGCACCTGCGTTTAAGCTAAGCATATGTAACACATGACCAACAGCAACTGGAAGAAAGACAACAAAGGTCTGGCCTCCAGATTTAGGTCTCAAACCCTATTAAGGCAACTCACGGTGGTCAACTCAAAGAATGCGTCAGATTCTTCCGAGTCTAGGAAGTCCAGCACCTCCACTTCAAACATGACTGTGGCATTTGGGGGGATGAGAGGAGGACAGCCCTGTCGCCCATAGGCGTAATCTGGCATGAAGACAAATCTTGCCGCCTCTCCCTTCTTCATCGTCAGCAGGCCAATTTCCAGGCCCAGCAGCGTAATGTCTGTCACAACAAGAAATGGAAGGTCATGAGAATCACAAACCTGGAGACCCCCTCAGGCTCCAAACAACAATTTCTGCAAAAGCCTGGAGGAAAAGGGTCAACTGCCCCGTTATGGTTTATCAAGGCAGTCTGCTGTTAGGACCAAGCACACTGTAAACAGTGACATCTCCTCTCACGTGATTTAAAAAACACCAAGACAAGCAGCTTGCCTCAAGGTAGGCAGCAAGTACCCCCGCTGCCACCAACAGCATTGGAACCGCTGCTCACTCCCACAGTCAAGAGGGGCAGAGGGTGATCAGTTCCAGATTGACCATCACCTGTATGAAGCAGGAGGCTTTTGGACTCCATTAACAAGTTTTAAAGGTTTCAACTAACCTAAAAATACTAAAAAGCCCTTAAATTAACATGCATTAATGGGCTGGTCTGTATAACCCTCAGTCCCAGGACAAACTTTTTGGCTGGAACCTACCTTTTCCAAGTTTCATCAGCCTAGGAGACTTGCTGTAGCAGTTTGTGCAGAAGGGCTCATCGCAGTGTTCCAGGTACCCGGAGTACTTCACTGCAGCCCAACACAAGGAACAGAGAGGACAGAAAAGCATGAGTATGATTTCATATCCAGTATCAGTAACATTGGAAGCAGACCAGGAGTTGGTTCTGCAACAGCAACATCACCCTTTTATCCTGCTTCTCTTCCTTCCTTCTGCTGTAGAACCAGAGAGGCAGCAGAAACTACCTTGTCTTTGTACCAAAAACCTGGTCACGTCCAAGTAGCCCAGTGGTGTTTGCTATGGTTTAACATCAACACCAAATAAAACAGCTCCTTCACGGTCTCAATGCCTTTCTAATCAAGGGATGTGATTTGGTGTTTCTAAGAATTGGAATGGAAACTTCAGCTGTTGAAATTAAAAACACCCTAATTATCTGCAGAAATACACAATCAAGCCTTTCTCAATCTAAGCTGGAGCCCTAGAAAGAAAAACAAAGGGAAAATGTACACCTCCAAGCTTGGCCACTCGCTGGAGAGCTGTATGGGTAACTCCAGTGCTCACTCAGTTACAAAACCCACTGTAATGGGCTTCCCTGGACATGACATGAGGTCCTTGCAATTCAGGAACCACTTTCAGCCTCAAACTGTACTTTCAGCTTCAAACTCCGTACTCGGAACACAGGTGGGACCTGGAAATCCTGCTTTTCTCAAGGTCAGGATGCCCTTTCATTTAATCTGTCAGCCACAAGAAGTTAAACAGAGTATCCCAAGTGCTAAAACACTGATAAGGGAGGGCAGTCTCTGAAACAGAAAGACATACTACTGTATAATATAAGCACTTTTAAGTTCTTGTTCTGATCTCATGCTGAAGCCCAAAGCACCCAGATTTGCCAGCCACCAGCACATCAACATTAGAGATTCAGGGAATCTTTTACAACAGATTCTGTCCTCTCCATTTCCCCCAGCTCACACTTCAGGTCCAGCCACACAGACCAAAGGACGGACCTTGCACAGAGACATAAATGATATAGAGCAGTGTGAGACCCTGACTTCAGTCTACACTTCTAAGGATTTTAGGTTTTCTTAGTCCTGATTAAATTTAACAACTGCTACTTATAAAGAAAGCTGCTCAGGAGATGGTCAGTGGAGCCTGCAGGCACGTCCCAACAAAGCAGGGCTGTCACTGCCGAGTGCGCCCAAAGCCCCGGGGAGCAGAGCTGTGAGCTGACACAGCACTTGCTGTGCGACACCCGGCTGGCAGCAGGGCATGGCGGACACATGGCCCTATGCAAGGTGCGAAAGCCAGGCTGGGCCCTGTCACCGGGGGGGTGCGCAGCCACTACCACCCGGTCTCCTGCGGCCCACGGGGGAGCAGCGGACCCTGGGTCTGCCCGGAACCGTAGGCCCTGCAGCCCGAACAATACCCGCCACGGAGGCGCCTGGCGGCACGGCCTGCCCGCAGCCAGGGTGCAGCTCCTCCTTGCGCACCCCGCCGTCGCCGCTCAGGTCGCGGGCCCGCGCCAGCCACGGGAAGGGGGACACGGCCGCGGCCCGCTCTGCCGGCTGCGCCCTCCCCTCGGGCCTAGCCCGGGCCTCGCCCACCATGTTCCCGCTGCCGCCGTCAGCCATCGCCCCCGGCGTGATGCCCCGCGCCCTCTTCACCAATCACCGCTCACCCCACACTGCGCGTTCAGCCAATCACGCTCCGCGGAGCGATCCCGTCCCAACATGCTACTTAAGAGCCACGCGCCTGCGCCGCTCGGGGAGGACACGTTTCCGCGCAGTCACCGGCCAATGGGGGTCTCACGGGGCTGCGCAGTGCATCCTGGGGGATGTAGTCCGCACCGCCCCGGGCTGTGCCGCGCCGCGCCGCCCCGCCCGTTCCACCGGGCCCGTGGGGCTGAGCACCCTCCTCCGAGCGTTGTTTCCCTCAGGGACACCCGAGGGTCCTGCTGGGCATGGATGCTCGCAGGCCGGGGCCGGGTTTTCCCCGCGGACCGCCGGCAGCAGCCCCAGCACCGCACCCGCAAGCCTGGGCCCGCTCCCCCGACCTGGGCCTGCGCCTGGGGCCCTGGGCAGCGGGAAAGCGGCAGCGGGAAAGGCCCCGTCGAGGGAGGGACGTCCCCGTCCGCTCCCGGCAGCCCCCCAGGGGAGCGGGTGCTGCACCCCCGCTTTACAGCGCCCGAAAAGCCAGCGCCCGCAGCCTGAGACCGGGGCTGGGTGGGCCCGGGGCCAGTCCCTGATCCTTTGTCTCTGGCTCGCACCCCGCGACCTCCCCAGGGCCGGGCCCTCCCGTGTGAGAAGCCTTCCTCGGCCCCAGCTCCCCTGGGCGGTGCTGAGAGGGAAGCTCCAGGCTGGCCCCACATCGAGAACCAAGAGTAATTACAGGAGAAACCATGTTGTGCAGAGTGCGACAAAAATGTGTGTGCTCTGCCCCACGCGGGAGGTGCGATGAGTTGGGTTTTCTTCTGGACTTTGTCCAAAAGAATGAAAGGTTTTCTCCAAACAACAAAAAAACCCCTACTGTTCCAACCAAAAAAAGAGCTTTAGTTGATAAGAAAGTATTTTCATACAATCATGGAATGGTTTAGGTTGGAAGGGACCTTGAAGATTGCCTATCTCCACCCCCCTGCCCTGGGCAGGGACACCTCCCACCAGACCAGGCTGCTCCAAGCCCCATCCAGCCTGGCCTTGAACCCCTCCAGGGATGGGGCAGCCACAGCTTCTCTGGGCAACCTGGGCCAGGCTCTCACCACCCTCACAGCAAAGAATTTCTTCCTGAGATCTCATCTGAATCTCCCCTCTTCCAGCTTGAAGCCATTACCCCTTGTCCTATCACTACATGCCCTTGTAAAAAGTCTCTCCTCAGCTTTCTTGTAGGCCTCCTTCAGGTACTTGGAAGGCTGCTGTAATGTCTCCCTGACACCTTCTCTTCTCCAGGCTGAACCTCCCCAACTCTCTCAGCCTGTCCTCACAGCAGAGGGGCTCCAGCCCTCCCAGCATCTCCGTGGCCTCCTCTGGCCCCGCTCCAACAGCTCCATGTCCTTCTGATGTTGGTGGCCCCAGAGCTGGAGGCAGCACTCTGTGGGGTGTCTCCCCAGAGCTGAGCAGAGGGGCAGAATCCCCCCCCCTCGTCCTGCTGGCCACGCTGCTGGGGATGCAGCCCAGGGTGCAGGGGGTTTTCTGGGCTGCCAGTGCACATTGCCGGGTTGTGTTGAGCTTCTCATCTACCCCAAGTCCTCCTTAGGGCTGCTCTCCAGCCATTCTCTGCCCAGCCTGGATTTGTGCTTTTGCTGAGAACGTTCCTGCTGACCCAAGTAGTGTGGATGGGTGAAACCCCAGCGGGACTCGGGGAGATGGCCACTCAAGGAAGCAAACACCACCAGCTCTTATCAAGGCTCCAGTCATATGATGTGTGTGCCCATACCCGTGCAGCAGGGCAGTGGGCAGCCCTTTACGGGGGTGTGTCCTGCCCTTCTCAGAGCAGGAGAGGGGGACAAGAGGCTGCTTGGGCTCTTCCTGGCGGGCAGGGACGTCTGCGGCGGGGCTGAAACTGCAGGAGGGGAGCGGCTTGGCTCCTCATCCCACCAAGGGGCCACCGGTCCCACTACCTGCCTCATCCACCCCTCTGACAGGTTGGAAATCTTCAGCTGGATCAGGAGAAGCCGAGTGACGTCTGTCAGACTTGGTGCACTGGGACAAGCAGAGCCCAAGCTAGGTCCAGAAGGAAGCAGTGCAGGACACGTGAGTGGTGTGGCAAGCGGGAGGCTGTCATTTGGGTCTCCAGGAGGTGTTTCTGTGAGAGCAGAGGGAGCAGCCTAAGCTGGTTCCCCTGTACAGGGTTCTATGGTGTCTGATGGGTCACAGGCTGACATTCAACCTCTCCTTGATTCACCAAGCTCCTATAGCAATGTATGATAAATGTTGAGCTCAGGTCACAGCCTTCCCTTTCCCCAGGGAAATTACTAAGTCTCTGACTGAAGGTTTATTTTCTTCAACTTCAGGTCATGCCTTTGATTTTCCCAGGATCTTGGTAGTTGTATCCCACAGCGCTGGGAACAGCACTGTGTGTGCATGGACCTTATAGCTGTTGAACAGGCTGGCCATGTGCATCCCCAGGGCCGGGGGGATTTGGGCTTGTGTCTCTTGGGAGTGCTGGCCTGGAGTGTGGAGGACCAGAGACCACAGTGTGTTTCAAGGGGGTGAGCTGCAGTCGCAGCCCTGCTTGCTGTGCCTCAGCTTCCCAACCCTCATATTGGTGGAATCCAGCCTCATGGGTGTTTACTGTGTGGTGGTTGTCCCTGTCTCCTAGATAAATGTGCTGGTTTTTAATTTCTTTCTGCTTTTGCTTAGATGCATTGAGCTAGTGCCAGTCCTTCTGAGGATGTCCATGACAGACAATAAGCCCAAAGAGATGTGTAGGAATTCATACAGGTCAGGGTCAATATTGGAATTTTTCAGCAGAAAATCCCTCTCGGCTCTGTCTCCAGCCCTGACACACAGGCAGGTCTGCCCTGAAGTGGGCTGCAGTCTGATGCCCCTGCCAGGGAAAAGCCCAAGGTGTGGCTGGATTGGTGTTGTAGGATCCAACAGGCATGGACCACACCAACAGGTGTGGCCTCATGTCTCCATCACGGGGTAAAACAAGCATCTCAGACTTTGCCTGGAGCCTAATGATGAGTTTGCAACTGTCTGCGCTGCTTCTGGGGGGATGGAGGTGTCTCTTCATTTCACTTTCTCTCTGTCTTCACCCATCTCTGCTTATCTTGCTCTTGGAACAGAACTGATCTCCCACCCATGTTTCCCAGGTCAGGTCTGTGCTGTTGCGTGGGAAGGGGCAGGATGGCTCGGAGGATGAGCATCAATGAGCTGGAGGACCAGCTCCTCTGTCCCATCTGCTTGGAGGTCTTCAAGGAGCCCCTGATGCTGCAGTGTGGGCATTCGTACTGCAAGTCCTGCGTAGTGTCACTCTCTGGAGAGCTGGATGGGCAGTTCCTGTGCCCTGTGTGCCGCCAAACCGTGGACTGCAGCGCCCCACCACCCAATGTCACGCTGGCCCGCGTCATTGAGGCACTGCAGAGCCGGGGTGAGGCAGAACCCACCCCGGAGTCCTGCTCGATGCACCAAAACCCCCTCAGCCTCTTCTGCGAGGCCGACCAAGAGGTGATCTGCGGGCTGTGTGGCACCATTGGCAACCACCGCCAGCACCAGATCACCCCCATCTCTACTGCATACTGCCGGATGAAGGTTGGCAGGCAGAGCTGGCTGGGGCCCCGGGGGTGGGGGTGAGGGCACCTGCAATGCTTGCTGGTCAAATGTCTCCTCAGGGGACATCCTTCAACGATGCCAGTGTGGGGAGCATGGTCCCATGTCATAGCCAGATGTGGGGCAGGGTCCCTGGGCTGGGGGGCAGCTGTTTCTCAGGCTGAGCATGTCCCTGGCTGAGTGAGCTCATGGTTTTGGTGGGTGAACTGCAGTGGAGAGAGCTGGGTGTCGGGGAGTGCCGGCGGGGTCTTTCAGGACTGTTTCCAAATACCATCAAAGAAAGTCTGGAGATAAGGGCTGAGGCATGGTGCCACAGGAGAGCAGGGAGGCAGGGAAACAGGAGCCCCAGCCAGGCAGAGTAAACAGCCGGTGTCCCCTGCCCGGCACCACATGAAAGCCCCAGGAATGGAAAAGCACAGGGCCACCCGTCCCCTCTGCTCCTGACACCGGGGAGATAAGAGCAGGAGGCACCAGAAACACTCCTGCCCCAGCCAGGCTCCCAGCACTGGGAGGGTGCTGTCGGCCTGGTGCTGCCTCGTGGCTGCTCTCCTGGTGCAGAACTGCCATAGGGTGTGAGATATGGAGGGCTGGGAATGGGAGTGGAGACATGGTGCTCCTGGCAAGAGTACTTAGTACTCTATGGGGCCATGCTCTGAGCAGTCTCCTGCCTCTGGCAACCCCAAGTCCTCTAGAGCAAGAGAGTAAAGATAGCAGGATGTGCAGGGCCTCAGAAAGCTTAGAGAAAGCTTAGGAGAACATGACTTCTGAGGGCCATGTGCTCCTCGCAGGGGTGACAAGCACTGCTTGCAATAGAGGAGGCTGCCGCAGAGATCTCTCCTACAGAGGTGCTGTCTTTTCAGGAGGAGCTGTCTGTGCTGCTGACCGACATCCACCGGTACAAGAAAAACCTGGATGAACACTTCAGCAAGCTCATCAACAACAAAAGCCGCATCGCAGTGAGTGTCACATCTCAAGGGAGCCTGTGTCCCTGAGTCCTCTGTGTCCCACAGAGCCCCTGGAGCAACCTCTGCTCCTGGGTCTCCCCAGATCACTCCTCTACTCCTCTCCTTCTCTTCCCCCTTCCTGGGGATAGCAAACAGGTCTTACCTTCCATCCTGTTCCCTGAGGTTTGTATTCTCCACGAAACTCAGGATTAAACATAGACCTGTTTTCGGGAAGGGTGACATAGCCCTCTCTGGTGACACAGCCCTGTTTTCGGAAGGATGATGTAACCCTCCCCAAGCACCCTGGCAGGAGCAGCACTTGGAGCTGGTTTGACCGAATGTCCTTGGAAGTGGGGAGATAACAGGTGGGAAGGGCCCCACTTGGAGCAGGCTTCCCATCAGAGCAATGCCAGTGGCTTCACACTGAGTTTATGCCTGGTTTAGCTGTGCGTCCATTTCCCAGGCAGTAGACGTCTCCAAGGGACCTTGTGGCATCCCTTCTGAGGCTAAAGCTTCCCAGTGGGGCTCCTCAGAAGGGCTCAACCCAAATGCAACTGGAGCTGCACTTTCTCCCCCTCAGCGCAGGACACAGGTTGTTCCCTGGGAGCAGAGGGATCCAAGAGCTCTTTCAAAGCCCTGATGAAGCTGCTTGCGACATCAGGCAATCAAAGTCTCGGGGAGGAGAGGTGTAAGGCAGGGATGCCGTGGTGCTGAGCTGCTGAGGACAGCAGGATGAAACAACATCTAGCCTGATATACAGAGCTGCTCTTTATTTGGAAAGCCGGTGGAGGGTGGCTTGGTGGGACACGTTGACATTGCTGGTGTCAACTCTGAAACTAAGGACTGGGTGAAGGGGATAGAGCAAGGCAGTCCTGCATAGCCGCTTGCTGTCTCCCGACAGAACGAGGCAGATGTCTTCAAGTGGGTGATCCGGAAGGAGTTCCAAGAGCTGCACAGGTACATCGATGAGGAGAAGGCCACCTTCTTGGAGAGCATTGAGGGGAAGGCAGCCCAGCTCATCACCTCCATCGAGTTCCAGGTCAAGCAGACATCAGACACCCTGCAGAGGCTTAAGGAGATGCAGAGTTCTCTGGAGGCCCTTGGCAATGAAAGACAGCTTGATTTCATCCGGGTGAGTGCAGTTGCTAGTGAAGGCGGCAATGGTCAGCCAGGCTCTCCAGCCCTGAGGCTGCTGCTCACAGCCCTGGGCCCTGCCCTGGGCAGTGGGTACTCTCACCAAGCACAGCTGGGACACCACAGAAGTGAGATGTAGGTGCCCTCTATCCTGCTAGAGCTTCCCTTGGTGGGAGAGACCTGCTGTCCACGAGAGGCAGTGCCTGCAGCTCTCCCAGGAGAGCCCTGTCCAGCTCAGGGCACGGATGTGTGGAGCTGTGACCACACAGAGGAGCTGCTGTTCTGTCAGTCTCCCACCCACTGACTCTCTCTTTCTCTTGTGTTTTCCAGAAATACGGCTCCTCCCAGTTCAGGTGAGTGGTGGGACCCAGCAGCAATGGATGGCAGAGCCTCTGCACCAGGGCTAGAATTTCCAGGCCAGTGGGCAGCTCAGCATTGCTGGAGCAGCCTTGTATGGAAACTGCTGTTGTGATGGTTTGCCACAGCCAGGGCCATGTACTCAGTCCCAGAAGAGGGCAAGAGCAGCTGGTGAGACACCAGTGGCTCTATCATACATGGCAGCTAGGTGAGAGCAGGTCACACACTGTCGCCGTCACCTGTGTCACAGCTTCCCATGTCTTTCCAGGACAGAGCTTCTCAGCCTGCACCTAGGCGATGGCATCTTTAGCCCTGTGTCCTTCAAACCATGTTTCCACCAAGACGACATCAAGATGACTGTGTGGAAGCGCCTGCACCGCCGTGTCCTGCCAGGTACCATGTGCCGGGTCCTGCATTTCGGTCACAACCACCCCAAGCAATGCTAAAGGCTTGGGGAAGAGTGGCTGGAAAGCTGCCCAGCAGAAAAGGACCTGGGGGTGTTGGTGGACAGCTGGCTTAACAGGAGCCAGCAGTGTGCCAGTGGCCAAGAAGGCCAACGGCATCCTGGCCTGTATCAGGAACAGCGTGGCCAGCAGGAGCAGGGCAGCGATGGTGCCTCTGTACTGGGCACTGGTGAGGCCTCACCTCGAGGGCTGTGTTCAGTTCTGGGCCCCTCACTACAAGAAGGACATTGAGCTGCTGGAGCGTGTCCAGAGGAGAGCCACCAAGCTGGTGAGGGGTCTGGAGAACAAGTCATACGAGGAGAGGCTGAGGGAACTGGGCATGTTTAGTTTGGAGGAGGCTGAGGGGGGACCTTATTGCCCTCTACAGCTACCTGAAAGGAGGGTGTAGAGAGGTGGGTGTTGGCCTCTTCTCCCAAGGGAATAATGACAGGACCAGAGGAAATGGTCTGAAGTTGCGGCAGGGGAGGTTTAGATTAGATATTAGGAAGAATTACTTTACTGAGAGAGTGGTCAGGCACTGGAACAGCCTGCCCAGGGAGGTGGTGGAGTCACCATCCCTGGAGGTATTTAAGGAACGTGTAGACATGGCACTTCAGAGCATGCTCTAGTGCCCGAGATTGTGGGGGTCTTTTGTGTGTGTGTATGGTTGGACTCGGTGATCTCAGAGGTCCTTTCCAACCATGAAGATTCTGTGATTCTGTACCAACCTGCCCCACTGGCAGCGCGCCGGGTGCCCTGGCTCACTGGCATGTGGGACAGGCTGCCCAGCCGGTGTCACGCTGCCCTGGCCTCTGTCTTGCTCTCTGCTTGTGTGCTCCTCGTCCCCAGGAGAGCTCCTGGAGCAGTGACTGGCCGTGTCTTGTGCCGGTAGCAGCCTGCTCTGGCATAACACTCCAGCTGCTTAAAGCTCAGCAGTGCCAGCTTGTCCGGCTGTGCCAGCCCCCAGGGTCACCTGGAGCTGGATCCCTGCCTGCTACTGTGCCTGGAGCCTTCCTGCTTTCCTTCTAGCTCCAGAGGCGCTGAAGCTGGACCCGGTGACAGCGCATCCTCTCCTGGAGCTCTTCCAGGGTGACACGGTGGTGCAGTGCGGGCTCTACCAGCGCCGGGACAGCAACCCAAAGCGTTTCAACTCCAGCAACTGCATCCTCACCTGCAAGGGCTTCTCCTGTGGCCAGCACTACTGGGAGGTGATTGTGGGCACCAGGAACCACTGGCGCATTGGCATCATCAAGGGCACAGTCAGCCGCAAAGGGAAGCTCAGCAAGTCTCCCGAGAACGGCGTGTGGCTCATCGGCCTGAAGGAAGGGAAGGTCTACGAGGCCTTCAGCACCCCACGGGCCACCCTGCCGCTGACCGCCCGGCCCCAGCGCATCGGCATCTACCTGCACTACGAGAAGGGCGAGCTGACCTTCTACAATGCTGACAACCCCGATGAGCTCAGCCCCATCTACACCTTCCAGGCAGAGTTCCAGGGCCAGCTCTACCCCATCGTGGACCTGTGCTGGCCGGAGAGAGGGCCTTACTCCTCCCCCATCATCCTACCTGCACCCACTGCGAGCCAGCATCCCTGGGCACCATACAACCATCCTGCCCCAGAGGAACCCACGAAGCCATAGCCCAGCTGGCAGGATGAGGCTGTGGCCGGGGAGGGCTGTGGCTGAGTCCTGAGGGCCTGCAGCAGAGAAGAGTCAGGCTGCGTGCAGGATTGTCTTCTGGTGGAAGCTGTGGTACTGCAGAGTGAGCTTCAGCAGCACAGGAGGGTCCTTCCCCTCTCCTCCAAGAGCATAAAATTCATAGATTCATAGATTCATAGATTGGTCCAGGCCGGAAGGGACCTCCAAAGGTCATCTAGTCCGACCTCCCCGCAGTCAGCAGGGACACCCCCAACTAGACCAGGTTGCCCAGGGCCTCGTCGAGCTTCACCTTGAATATCTCAAGGGAAGGGGCCTCAACCACCTCCCTGGGCAACCTGTTCCAGTGCTCCACCACCCTCATGGTAAAGAATTTTTTCCTAATATCCAATCTAAATCTCCCCTTCTCCAACTTAAAACCATTGCCCCTCGTCCTGTCACTGCAGGCCTTTGTAAACAGACCCTCCCCAGCCTTCCTGTAGCCCCCCTCAGGTACTGGAAGGCCGCTATGAGGTCTCCCCGGAGCCTCCTTTTCTCCAAGCTAAACAACCCCAGCTCCCTCAGTCTGTCCTCACAGCAGAGGTGCTCCAGCCCCCTGATCATTTTGGTGGCCCTCCTCTGGACCCGCTCCATCAGGTCCGTGTCCTTTCTATATTGAGGGCTCCAGACCTGCACACAGTGCTCCAGGTGAGGTCTCACCAGAGCAGAGCAAAGTGGCAGAATCACCTCTCTGGATCTGCTGGCAACACTTCTTTTGATGCAGCCCAGGATGTGATTGGCCTTTTGGGCTGCGAGAGCACATTGCCTGCTCATGTCCAGCTTCTCGTCAATCAGCACCCCCAAGTCCCTTTCCTCAGGGCTGCTTTCTAATACCTCATCCCCCAGGCTGTATTTATACTGAGGATTGTTTCTTCCCAGGTGCAGAATCCTGCACTTGCTTTTGTTGAACCTCATGAGGTTCAACTGGGCCCACCTCTCCAGCCTGTCCAGGTCCCCCTGAATGACATCCCGTCCCTCCGGTGTATCGACAACACCACACAGCTTGGTGTCATCTGCAAACTTGCTGATGGTGCTCTCAATCCCTCTGTCTATGTCTTTGATAAAAATGTTAAACAGTACTGGTCCCAGGACGGACCCTTGAGGGACACCACTAGTCACTGCTCTCCATCTGGACTTAAAGCCATTGAGTACCACCCTCTGGGTGCGACCATTCAGCCAATTCCTTATCCACCGAACCGTCCACCCATCAAATCCGTATCCCTCCAATTTAGCAAGTAGAATGTTGTGAGGAACTGTGTCAAAGGCCTTACAGAAGTCCAGATAGATTACATCCATAGGTCGCCCCTTGTCTACTGACCTAGTCACTTTATCATAGAAGGCCACTAGGTTAGTCAGGCAGGACTTGCCCCTAGTAAAGCCATGTTGGCTGTCCTGAATCATCCCCCTGTCCTCCATGTGCTCAAGCATGGCATCCAGAAGGATCTGCTCCATGATCTTCCCAGGCACAGAGGTGAGGCTGACAGGTCGGTAGTTCCCAGGGTCCTCCTTTCTTCCCTTTTTAAAAATGGGTGTGATGTTTCCTTTCTTCCAGTCTGCAGGGACTTCACCTGACTGCCATGACTTTTCGAATACCATGGAAAGTGGTTTTGCAACTTCATCAGCCAGTTCCTTCAGGACTCTGGGATGGATTTCATCAGGTCCCATGGACTTGTATGTTCTTTAGATTCCTTAGGTGATCACGTACCATGCCTTCAGTTATAGTGGGATGGACTTTGTCACCTGGATCCTCAACTTGTGGGCCATCAATACAAGAGCTAGGAGGAGAGGGGTTGCCAGTGAAGACTGAGGCAAAAAAATTATTGAGAACTTCTGCCTTCTCTTCCTCCGTTGACACAAGTTCCCCATTGCTGCTCTTTAGGGGGGGTACATTTTCTTTAACCTTCCTTTTCTGGTTAATGTACTTGTAGAAGCCTTTCTTGTTTTTCTTTATGTCCCTTGCCAAGTCCAATTCTAGCTGTGCCTTGGCCTCCCTGACCTTATTCCTACACAGCCGGGCAACATCCCTATACTCTTCCCAGGTTGCCTGTCCCTTCTTCCATTTCCTGTGTAGCCCCATCTTACCCCTTAGTTTGACCAGCAGGTCCCGGCTCAACCATGGTGGTTTCTTGCCTTCCTTACCCAATTTCCTACATGTTGGGATTGAGATCTTTTGTGCTCTATGGAGAGCATCCTTAAAGATCTGCCAGCTTTGTTCTGCTCCCTTGTCCCTAAGGGCAGTTTCCCATGGGGTCCTATTTACTAACTCCTTGAAGAGTTGGAAGTTCGCTTTCTTAAAATTTAGCGTCCTGATGGTGTTCCTCTTGGGCTTCAAACTTCTTAAGAGAGTGAACTGCACTAGAGCATGATCACTGCAGCCCAGACTGCCTTCAACTTTGATATCCCTGATGGCCTCACTTGCATTTGTGACCAACAAGTCCAACAATGCATCTCCTCGAGTAGGGCTGGTGATTTCTTGTCTCAAGAAGTTGTCGTCTAAGCACTCTAGAAGCTTCCTGGAGTGCCTGCAGCCAGCCGTGTTGCTTTTCCAACAGATGTCAGGGTGGTTAAAGTCACCCAGCAGGATGAGAGCCTGTGATCGTGATGCCTCTTCCAGCTGGAGTAAGAAGGCATCGTCCACAGGCTCTGCCTGGTCAGGAAGCCTGTAGTAGACTCCTACCACAAGGTTCCCTTTGTTGTCCCGATCTCTAATTCCTACCCACAAGCTTTCTACCTGCTCATGGCTATTCTTTAGCAACAACTCTTCACACTCTAGCCATTTCTTCACATAGAGGGCAACACCTCCACCCCTTCTTCCTCTCCTGTCCCTTCTGAATAGTTTGTAGCCATCAATGGCCACACTCCAGTCGTAGGACTCGTCCCACCAAGTTTCCGTAATTGCTACTATGTCATAGCTTTCCTGTAGCAGGATGGCTTCCAACTCTTCCTGTTTGTTTCCCATGCTGCGTGCGTTGGTGTAGAGACACTTTAGTCGGTCTGCTGGCTGTGTCTCCTTCTTAGAGGGGCACTCCACTGATCCCCCAACATGTTTTGTGCCAAATACACTTCTGTCCCCTATTGTCTCAGGGGATCTCGGTCCCTCTCTGCAAGACCATGCCTTTGTTACAGTATTTACAGCATCTCCCACTTCAAGTGAGATGGCAGGCTGAAGGCTCTCCTTAGGCTTAATGTCAGCCTCGACCTGTGAATCCCCATCCCCAATCTGGCAGGCTGATCCAAAAGCCTAAATCACAGCTGGCCTGCGAAGATCTCCCTATGGAAAGGAGCACCTGCCTGAAAAGCATGAGCCGTGAGCATCCAGGGGTCTTTGTTCATGTGTCTGTCTTCTGAATAAATAGAGTTTGTGTTAGGTGAGCTGGTTGCTGGCTAACACGGGTACCACCTCTGAGGAACCCACTGCAGCCGGAGCTGAGCGGGCAGGCACAGTGCTCTGCGGAGGGGCTGCTGGGAGGGGAAAACGGGAGCCAAAAAAGCAGCAGCAGAGCGTGGTTTGCCTCCTTGGCCTCTGGCAGGAGGACACTGCCTGCCCAGGGCACCGCCTCTTCCAGCGGCTCAGGGATGCGAGCTGGCACAGGGAACCATGCCCACAGCCTGGACACTGCATCTGGGGACAGCGTGAGGGGCTGAGGCAGCATGAGGGGAGCAGGGCTGGGTACCTGCAGACTGTGGGGAGCATGGCCCAACTGGCTTGGCCACCCTGCGCACTGCCCCTCGGTGCATCGGTGTTCCCACTAACCGCAGAGTC
Organism: Numenius arquata; assembly: GCF_964106895.1. Lineage (NCBI taxonomy): Eukaryota > Metazoa > Chordata > Aves > Charadriiformes > Scolopacidae > Numenius > Numenius arquata. The sequence continues at coordinate 507,006 of NC_133593.1, forward strand.
ACTGGGGACCCATTCCTAGGGCTTCTCACCAAAAGGCACAACTGACCTGTGCTGATTGAGGAGAAGCTAGGACACAAAATATACCATGACTATTCCTGCACATGAGGCATTACCACCAAATCGGGGCACCTGAATGTGGTTTTACATGGGGTTCTTACACCCTTCAGTCGTTTGGGTACAACACAATTGGATCATCCCTAACACCTGCACCACCCATTATTAATCACAGTAAAACTTTGCAAATGAATGGTATTTCACAGAATCATAGACTCCCAAGTTGGAAGAGACCTCAGGGATAATCTGGTAAAACCTTTCTTGGCAAAAGCACAGTCCAGACAAGATGGCCCAGCACCCTGTCCAGCTGATTCTTAAAAGTGTCCAATGTTGGGGAATCCACCCTTTCCCTGGGAGATTATTCCAGTGGCTGACAGTTCACATTGTGAAAAATTTTTCTTCTAGTGTCCAATGGGAACCTCCCCTGGAATAACTTGTACCCATCACCCCATGTGACTCCTTGTAAAAAGGGAGTCCCCATCTTCTTTGTAGCCACCCTTTAAATACTGGAACATGGTGATCAGGTCTCCCCTAAGCCTTCTTTTCTCAAGGCTGAAAACACCCAGTTCTCTCAGCCTTTCCTCACATTCCAGGCTTCCCAGTCCTTGGGTCATCGGGTGGCCCTTCTCTGGATGCTCTGCAGCCTGTCCACAGCTTTTTTGGATAGTGGGGACCAAAACTGGACACTGTATTCCAGGTGTGGCCTCACAAGCACTAAGTGGAGTGGGATAATGACTTCTTTACCTCTGCCGCTGATGCCCTCGTTGATGCAGCCCAGCATCTTGTTGGCTTTCTTTGCTGCAGCAGCACACTGTGCACTCGTATTGAGCTTGTTGTCCACCAGGTCCCTTCCACAGAGCTGCTCCCCAGCTGGGCAGATCCCAGCCCGTGCTGCACAACTGGATTATGTTTTCCCAGGTACAAGACTTTACACTTGAACTTCATAAGGTTGAACTTCATAAGGTTCTTGTTAGCCCACTCTTCCAGCCTATCCAGGTCTTCCTGCAGGGTGGCTCTCCCTTCCCAAGTGTCCATTTCCCTGCTCCGTTTGGCATCAAGAGCGAACTTCCTCAGCGAGCAGCATGCTGTCTGCAGCGCTCCTGCTGCTGCCTGCTCATCCCGGCATCCCTGGAGTCGCTCTGGCTGGAGTCACCCACCTGGGACGCCAGAGGATGCCGGGAGAGTTTCCAAGACGTGTCAGAGGCCCGGGAGGCAGGCCCGGGAGGCTGGCCCGGGAGGCAGGCCCGGGAGGCTGGCCCGGGAGGCAGGCCCGGACAGCGGCGGTACCTCTGGGGACCTGGCTATCCTTTACCCCTCACGGCAGCTCGGAGCTTCCCCAAAGCAAAGCCCTTTTCGCCAGGCCCGGGCCGCCCTTTACCTTGCTTTACCTCAGGATGAACAACGCCAGAGCCCCCAGTAAAGCCCCACTGCCCGACCCCACCGCAGTGCGTCACTAGCACATATTAATTAACATTAATAGCCGCTCCGCGCCGCTGTAACCCCGACCGCCACCTCAGGCCGCCGCGGGCCCGCGCGCCCCCTGTCGGCGGGAGGCGGCCCCGCCGGAAGTGGCGGCGGCGCACGTGGGAAGATGGCGCTGTACAGCGCGGCCGCCGCCGTCCTGGAGGGGCTGGAGCGCGGCGATGGCGGCATCAAGAGCCTGGTGTACAACAGCCGCTTCCCGGTGCGGGGGCGCGGGGCCGGGGAGGGGAAGGGCGGCGGCCCGAGGGGGGTGAGGCTCAAAGCGGGGAGACCCGAGGGGGGGTAGGCCCGAGGAAGGGTGGGCCCGAAGGGGGTAGACCCGAGGTGGGGGGGCCCGGGGGAGCCGGTGGCGGGCCCTGTTGCTGTCCCTGGCAGCCCCTGACCGCCCCACAGCATGTCCGGCAGCTGTACGCCCTGGTGTCCGAGACCCTCCGCTACTCCCCGGTGCTGGAGAAGCTGCTGGCCGGCGCCGCGCTGCTGCAGGCCGAGAAGAAGCTCCCCCCGCAGCTGGCGAAGGTAAGAGGGGGCCGGGGGTGGCTCTGTGACGGCGGGGCCAGGCTCACCTATGTCCCCACAGGTGCTGGTGTATGACCTGCTCTTCGGCAAGGGCCTAAAGTGCGGGGGCCGCTGGAAGGCTCTGGCCCGGCGGCACAGGGCCCGGCTGGAGGCCGAGCTGGCCCGCCTGAAGGTGCAGCAGAAAGTGAGCCGCAACGAGGACCTCCTGGCTCCGGTGCAGGCAGCGAGCCCTGGAGGTGAGTGGGCCTCAGGGCCAGGTGCTTGCCCAGTGCTGATGGCAGCAAGAGGTTGTGTCTGACAAGATTCTCCAGCCTCCCAGGTACCGCGCTATGTCCGAGTCAACACCCTGAAGACTTGTGTGGATGATGTGATTGATTTCTTCAAGCGCCAGGGCTACTCCTTCCTGGGCAAGGCAGCCAGGTGAGTGGTTCCTTGTGCCATCCCACCTTATCTGGGATGTCAGCAAGCAGCAAGGGCTTGGGACAAGGTCCTGTGGGTAGAAGGGTTGTTAGTCTTGGTGCTAGTGGAGGGCAGGTTGGGGTCTCTGTCACTCTCCATTCTTACTTTCCACCTCTTTGGGTGCTGCCTGGTGCCAAAGTGGAGAAGAGGCCTGGGACAAAAGGGTTTCTCTGCCTGGGTGCTGGTGTGGGCACAGTGAAGCAGGACTCTGTGTTCATCCTCCCTGTGCCTTGTGGGCAGCATGGAGGAACTGAGGGCCCTCTCCGGGAAGAAATTCTCGTTGGATCTTCATCTCCCGGAGCTGCTGGTTTTTCCTCCGCAGACTGACTTCCACGACAACCTACTGTACACTTCAGGACACATAATTCTGCAGGACAAGGTGGGGGAGCTGGGGACCAGGAGGCCGCAGGGGTGGGAAAACCACTGACATGGGTGGAGGGTTGGCCCCTTCCTACTTGCCAAGGCCTGGGCTTGGGCCAGCACTTGAGCTCTAAGCAGAAATTGTGAACGCAGCCTGCAGCTGTGGGGTTCCCCTCCGGCTTTGCTTCCATAGCCCGTAGGTACAGGATGAATTGCTCTGAACTGGGTTGTAAAAACGCCCCGTAGGAGCTGGGGACCTGCAGCTGGGAGGGTCACAGGGCTGTGGGCCGGGCAGAGGCTTCCAGTGGTGGATGGTCGTGGTGGTGAACTTGTCCCCATGTCAAGGTGGGGCCTGGAGTGCTTGCTGCCTGCTCCTTTCATGGGGCTTTGCCCTCTTGCAGGCCAGCTGCCTCCCTGCATTCCTCCTCGGCCCGGCCGATGGCTCCCATGTCATTGATGCCTGCGCTGCCCCAGGGAACAAGACCAGCCACCTGGCTGCCATCCTGAAGAACAAGGGGTGAGGGCAGGTTTGTGTGCTGGGGGGAGGGAAGGGGTGCAGTGGTCCTGGTCCCCCTGAGCCCACAGAGAGCACAAGGAGGTGGCAGGAAGGAGCCTGTCACCCTGCCCTGCTGACTCAGGCTGATGCCTGCTTCTCCCTAGGTGGGTTGGGGGCTCTGATAGTGCTGGGCCATTGGAAGGGCCTGAGGGGACGTGAGGTCATGTTGGGATTCACTTCCCAGCCCCTGTCCCCACTCTCTGCCTGAGGCTGACTCCTGCCTGGGCGAGCAGCTCCCAGGCTCTGCCCCGTTGGCAGACAGCCAGTGTTTGGGTCTGCTGGGGCAGCCTGCTGCTGTCAGTGTGGTTCCTGGGGCCAGGCATGATGTTCATGCCTCTCTTGTGTGCTGGGCTCTGTCTTCAGCCAGATCTTCGCCTTCGATGTGGACACCAAGCGCCTGGCCACCATGAACACCATGCTGATGCGGGCTGGGGTCACCAGCTTCCAGCTGGCCCAGCAGGACTTCCTGACGGTGGATCCCGGAGACCCCAAGTACAGCAAGGTGACCCATATCCTCCTCGACCCGTCCTGCAGTGGCTCAGGTAACACGCGGGGCTCCAGCAGCTCCCCCTGGCGCTGTCTCTGGGTCCGGGGACCCTGGGCAACGGCTTGCTGTCCCCGCAGGGATGGTGAACCGGCTGCCGAGGGAGGAGGCTGCCCCGAGTGCTGAGCGGCTGCAGGCACTGGCCGGCTTCCAGCGCAAGGCCTTGAGCCATGCCCTGCGCTTCCCGGCTCTCGAGCGCCTGGTCTACTCCACCTGCTCGCTGCACCGGGAGGAGAATGAGGATGTGGTGCAGGCCGTGCTGCAGGAGCGGGGCTCGGCCTTCAGGTGCGCCGTCTCGGGGGGCACGGGGCAGAAGCGCTGCGGGGCTCGGCACTGACCCTTGTCCCACGTCACAGGCTGGTGAACGCCTTCCCTTCCTGGCCCTGCCGAGGACTCGCTGCCTTCCCTGGGGCCCAGTGCTGCCTCCGCGCCTCTCCTGCAGACACGCTCACCCACGGCTTCTTTGTGGCTGTCCTGGAGCCGTGTGGGGAAGGGGCTGCTGCCCCCAGGTGAGAGCAGGGCCTGGGGGGCTCTGCCTGCCCCCAGCAGCTTGCCTGGGGGGGGCCGTGGCCAGGCTCAGGGCTGCTGGGGGGAGGTGGAAGGGTCTGGCTGTGGTGGGTGTGGGCAGAGGCCAGGAGCCGCAGTATTGCGGCGAGTGGGACCTTGGGTGTGTGGCTCAGGCTTTTGGCTCTTGTCTGCAGCTCCTTGCCTGTGGCAGCTGAGGAGAACCCACAGCACAGCGAGGGAATGGCGCCGGGAGCAGCTCCCAAGAAGAGGAAGAGGAAAAAGCAGCGGGTGAAGGAGTGAAATAACGGTTTTAGGACTGTAGCGCCCAGCTGGGGCTGGCGGGGAACACTTCTCCAGTGCCACTGCTTGCCCCAAGGACAGCGGGGCCTTTTACACAAGTAAAGCTTTTGTGCCAGCTGCAGCCGTGGTGGTATTCTGTGACACCCTGCTCCCCTGGGACCGAACGCCAACTCCTGGGGCAGCCCTACTGCCCGGGAGGGGGAACCCCTCACCTGGGGCTGCCCCTCACAGCCAGACTGGGGCTGGGGCAGCCTCGGGCAGTCTGCAAACAGCACCAGCGTTCAGCACAACCCCCATTCCTGCACCCTGCAGTGCTCCAGCTGGATTAAGGGTGTTATTTCACTGTGTTTCCCCCTCCCTAAAAATCCTTACCCTGACCTGATGCGGGGTTTCAGAAAAGCCTTTTGGCTGTAGGGATGAAACAGATTAAATTTTCTCTCTCGGTTGTTTCCAGCATGTTTGTGCAGTCTTACCCTGAAATTGCCACTGCGCGCAGCTGAGGCAAAGGCAGGGGGGAAGTGAAATAATAAGGATCTTCCCCACGCACCTGGCTTTGAATGGGGGGGAGAACACCCAAACTAAAGGGTGTTGGAAAAGGAGGTCCTGTACTGCACCCCCAGTATGGGCCCAGGAATCAAACACGGGGACAGCAGACATGAACACGGTCTTTTTATTTTAAACCAGGGACATAAGAAGCAAGGAAAAAAAAAATTGCACATTCACACTAAAATCCGTATCAGCCACACCAGGAATGATCCAAGTCTTCAGTCTGAGTTAAAACCCAGCCTCCCCGGCCACACACAGCAGCCCAGGCCCAGGGTGCTCTCCCAAGGGGGGCTGTTGGGCAGGGAGGGGACACAGCCTGGGGCCTCACAGGGCTGGGCACTTGGCACTGAAATGGGGCAGCATCAACAGCCAGTGCTCCCCAGGGGGCCCTCACCATTTCCTCTGCTTGTCCCCAGCACCCTCTGCTGGACTGGTCTTGCTGGAGCTGACCTGGCCTGACCTCAGCTCTGGCTCCAGCACCCCCAGAGCCACTGTCCTGCCTTGTGTCACTGCCACCCATGAGGGCTGGGGACCTTTTCAGCTGCTTTCTCAAACACCCAGGGATACATTTGCCCAGGGTGGCTCCTGCTCTAACCGCCCGCTGGGAGGGGAAGGGTAGAAACCCCCTGCCAGCACCAATGCCTGCCTGAACCTCCTCTGTCCCCCCTCACTGAGGGGCTGTGTCCCCTCTGCGCAGCACAGAGCCTGGTCACCTGCTCCCCTTCAGCCTGCTGGGAGAGACGCCTCCTTCCTGGAAAACCGCTTGTCACTGTAATGTGCAAGAGCTCCCGCCACTCATCCCCAGAGAAAGAATTAAAAAAAAAAAAAAATAATAAAAGTTTTAGTCACATCCACATACACCACATTTTAAAACGAAGGAACTGATGTGGCAGCCGGGGGAGCACGCAGCAGCAGAGCCCGTGGGACAGAGCTGCCTTTCCCCGGCACAGCAGGGTCCCGCGGGCAGAGCCGGGGCATGGCCGGGCCCGACAGCACAGCTCAACTCTACCAACAGCGCTGCAGGGGCGGGCAACCTCACTGAACCAAGCTTGAAGGAATTCAAAGGCAATTTAGCTTAAATATAAAAATAAATTTTTATTTTGTTAAAAAACGTTTAAATATGTTTGCAATTTTTTTTTTTTTTTTTTTTTTTTTTTTTTTTTTAATTTAGACTTCAGCAGACACACACACTCACACGGCTTGGAGAGTAAAAAACCCGGCAGCAAAACACTCCTGGAAGTGGTGGGGAGCCTGCGGGCAGAAGTGCCTGTCCCTCGCCTGGGGCAGGGTGGGGGGCAGCTCTCGGGTGAACCCCGATCTCTGGTAGTCTCTTCCCATAGGAGCTCCCAGGCCCCGCTCCTGGCTGGATGGGGAGAGAGGAGGCAGCACCATAGCTCCTGGGAGCTGGTAAAACCCAAAAAGGATGGGGATGAGCTAAAAATGAAAAAAAAAATATTTGGATTTGGAGGGGGAAGGAAACCCATCCACTCTGGACTCCTTTAGTGGCTCCAGAGCCCCCTGAGGTGGGGAAGGGGCACCAGGAGAGAGGGGAAGGGAGGGGAGAGACTGCCAGGGCAGGAGCCCCCAGCACCTGGGGGTCCAGGCCCCATTGCCCCCCACCCGGCTGCCTTTCAGTCACAACGGTGACAGGAGAACTCCCCCAGCGTGAGTAGCCACGCAGTGATGCTACTGTCAACACCCAATTAGCCAGGGCGCATCCCCCGCCAAGGGACGGGAGCCCCCCCAAAAAAAGAAACTCCAAACAGCAAATCCGGCATAACCAACATGCCGCCACGCACACGGTTCAGTTCTTCCTCCAAACTCGATTCAATGAGTGCATTGAAACGGGAGCACGAATAAAGCAAAAGAGGGGACTTCACACGAGCAGGGCAGGGGGATCCCGCAGCCTGGCGGGGAGCGGCTTGGTGGCCAGGAGAGGGCTGGAGGGACCCCCATCCCCACCCCGTGCCTCCAGCCGAGGTCCCAGGCTACGGCACATCCTCGGCTGGAGGTCTGATGGGAGATTAAGTCACAGCGCAGGGGTCATCACCCAGCTGCAGAAGCCAGGTTGGTCACCCACGGCACCGAGCCACCCACGCCAGGCTGGAACTAACCCTGGCTCGTGTTCTGCAGGGACGGCAACGAAGCAGAGCCCTCTGGAGGGAGCGTGTTCACCAGGCCACAGGATGCAACATTGGGGAAAGATGTCAGGACCTGGTGAAGACGGCACCCCTCAGCTGCCTGGGACCGGTGGCTGAGCTCTGAGCGGGAGCGTGCGGCTCTGCTGGCTGTCGTGCCACGGGGGCAGGAGGCTGAGCGCTGGAGGACTGAGAGGGAGTGCACAGGAACAGCTAGAAGCAGCAAATGGGGAAAAATTTACACATTATGAAACATGGCAAAATAAAGTCGGGGAGGAAACGCTGTGGATATGTACAGAGGTCCGTCCAGCCTTGGCTGTGGAACTGTTCAAGTAACAAGAGTTTGGTTTATTCCATCCCACCTTGGTTGCTGCCACCCAGCATGGTCTCCAGCTGGCATCAGACGGGGCTCTGGCCCCATCATCGCTGGTTCCACCACGGGGACCACTCTGGCCCGGAGCCCCCCAGGAGGACACAGGGGCTCCCTGCACAGGCCAGCGGTGTGGGCCTGCACCACCAGAAGTTACTTTTTGCGGATGTGCTGTCTCCGTGCCTGCAGCCGCTGGCGAGCACCCATCTTGGATCCTGCCCCGATGGAAAAGGCGGGGGTGGAGGAACCTGGAAGCAGAAAGGTTGCTCAGGTCTCTGCAGCCTCGCTCAGAGCTGATGGGGGGGGTAGCATAATCCCCGTCCCTGGGGAAATGGAAGGTTTCGCATCCCCCAGAGCCCAGCAGGTACCACCTGAGCCAGCTCCCAGAGCACAGCCTGGCCCTTCTGCCGTCCCCAACCTGAGGGGGCAACATGACCCATCAGCTCCCCAAGGCCAAAGCACCAACTCCTTCCTTACCGAAGGAAGTGCCGACTCCTCCGAAGCCTGAGGCAGGAGTGCTGGGTGTCCCAAAGGAAAGGCTACTGCTTCCACTCCCCACTGCTCCCGGGATGGGCGTGCTTTGCCCGAAGGTGGGTGTGGGAGTTCCTGAAAAGCAACATGCCATGATGAGCTGGGGTCAGCAAAGGAGGAAGAACCTGGCCTTCAGGAGCTGGTGGTACCCGCAGGAGGCACAAATCTGCCTCCAGGCGCTGAAGCACCACAGTCCCCCTCAACCAGCCTCTTCACCCAAGAAACCCTTTTAATGCAAAAAGTTGTGCTCTCATGGTAATCCCTGCACTCTCCTGCCAGCAGGGCAGCATGGGAGGATTTGGAGGCCAGTGAGGAACAAAGGCCTCTGTCTTTCTAGATCAAGTAGTTGTGGGTTTCAGCTCTGTGGGAGGTGAGCTGGCCCAGCAAGGGTGCAAAGTGGTAGGGAAAACCTCAGAGAGCGAGCAAGAAGCGATTGCAATCGCTGGCTGGCAGCGTCTCTACTCGCCAAGAAGCTCCAGATTGCTTTTAAGCACTGGCAAGACCTTGGCTTATACGGGGCACCCGGCTGGGCTCAGCACTCGCATGGAGCCAGGGGGCTGGTGCATTCAGAGGGGCCAAGGAGCAGAATTTAAGAATTCCCCTCCACCACCGAGGGCTGGGGACCTGGACAGTGAGTGATGGAAGCACCTGCGCACGGCAAGGCTCTGCACAGCATGAGTGCCAGCCCCTCTCGGGCTGCTGAGCCCGGGGAGTTCAACAAGGTCTGGCAGGAAAGCTGCTGCCTAAATCTCACCCTGCCCTTCACCCCCCAAGAAGGTCTGTCCTCCCCGACTCACCTCCGAACACAGGCTTGTTGTTGGGTGTGCTGGGCACGGTGAAGGCGAAGGGCGTGCTCTGGCTCTGTGCACTCAGCGCGCTCTGCGTCAGGGAAGAGCCGAACGGCGTCGTTGCCGGGGCTGCCCCGCTCTGCCCAGCCCCGAAGCTGAAGGCAACGGCGGGAGAGCCGGTGCTCAGGGCTGGCGCACCGATCCCGAAGGCGCTGGCGGAGGGGCCCGGCTGGGGGCTCACCCCAAAGGTGAAAGGAGAAGGGGTGGTGCCAAAGACGGCAGAGCCGGTACTGCTGCTCGTGGTCTGGGTGGTGGAACCAAAGCTGGCAGTGGTGGAGGTGGCTGTCCCAAAAGAGAAGACAGATGTGGTGGTCCCGAAGGCCGCCTGGGTGCTGCCAGTGCCAAAGGAGCCCTGGGCGCTGGTTGTGCCAAAGGCTGGCTGAGCACCACTGCCGAATGCTGGCTGAGCTGCAGACTGGGCTGCGGGGGCTCCAAAGCTGAACGGGGGGGCAAAGCTAACGGGGCCGGCAGCGGGTTTGCTGGCAGGTGGCTGGCTCTCTGCAGCAGTGGCACTGAAGGCGGGCTGACTTGCTGCACTGGGATACGGTGGCAGTGGTTTCGCACTTGTGCTGAAGGAACTGCCAAAAGCCGAAACGGAGCCAAATGTCAACGTTGCTTGACCCGTGGTGGCTGGGGTAGAAGAGGTCAGCGTGGCGCCCCCAAATATACTGAAGCCCACAGTGGTGGTAGGAGCCGTCGAGTTTGAAGGTGCTTGGCCAAAGGCAGGGCCTCCTGGGACACTGGGGGTAGCAGCGACTGTGGCTGGAGGTGGCTTTCCAAACTGGAACACGGGCCCTGGGGTGGCAAAGTTGGTTTCTGTGCTGGGAGCTGAACTGGCTGGGCCCCCAAACAGGAAGGGCTGCGACGTGCTGGAGGACGTGGCAGTGGTGACGGTCAGGCTGGCGCTGGGGCCAGTGGAGGCAGGCGGGTTGAGTCCAAAGCTGAAGACGGGTTTAATGGTGGCATCTGTGGAGGAACTCTGTGTGGTGGCAGTCGTAGCTGCAGTGGTGAAGATGACATTAGGCAGACCTGTGAAGCCTGCCAGAGTAGTTGTGGAGGCTGCTGGCAGATCTGCGCCCGGGGCCGGCTGTGACGCAGGTTTGAAGGCAAAAGGAGAGGCCTTCCCTGGAGATGAAGCTGTGGTGATGCTGCCAAAGACAGGCTTGAACATAGTGGTGGTAGAGGATGTAGATGAAGGGCCTGAGCTCGCAGACACGGTGACTGTGGTGGAGCCGACAACTGTAGAGGGTGCTGTGCTCTCACTTTTTGGCAAAGCGCCAAAGATAGGTTTGAAGACCGGGGTCGTGGTGGGCACAGCAGGGGTCGTGGTGGGCGCAGCAGTGGCTGGGGTCGTGGTGGGCACAGCAGTGGCTGGGGTCGTTGCACACTGGCTGGCTAGAGGGGTGTTCAGCATCCCAAGGAGGATGCTTGGCTTCGGAAAGGAGGGAGGTTTGCTGGGGGTCTGGCCCAGCTCTGTGAATACAGGAGATGCCAGGCTGCTGGGGGCCTGCACCCCCAAGTCAGGGGGGGCAGCAGGGGCAGGTGTGCTCAACACAGGCACAGGCTTGGTGTCAGCAGAGGTGGCAGGCAGAGAACTTGACTCCAGTGATACAGAAGGAGCAGGTGGCTGTGCGGCTGATGAAGGTGGCTGGGACGCTACCACAGCTCCAGTGGAGTCTGGAAAGGGGCAGAGAACTTACTTAGGGGGTCACCTACGGCCAGCCCTTCTGCCAGGCACCCACCCTGCTGCTGCAAAGGCTCCCAGAGCAGCACCGTTCTGTACCAGACAGACCCAGCCCTCCAAGCTTCCTGCAGGTCCCAACAGGGCTCAGTGTCCCCAGACTTACCCCCCCAAGACCTGCCTGCCAGTTCTGCTGCCAACAGAGTATTTGAACAAGGAGTTTTGCGACCTGCCTCTCACAGAGGCAATGCAGAGCTCCTGCTGTGCCTGCCTTGCTCTGCCAAAGTCCAGCTGTGCCAACCCTCCTCCTCCTCACCTGCTGGTGTGGGTGCAGCCTGGCTGCTCTGCATCTTCTTCAGGCTGTCCAGGAGTGAGCTGTTGCTGGCTGGGGCAGGAGCTGTCGAGGCAGGCGTAGGCCCTGGTGTGGTCACGGCGAACGCCAGCGGCCTGGACATGGGTGCAGTCTCTGCAGTGGTGCTGGGGACTGCATCTACAGGGAAGGAGCAAGAAATCAGGCTCCGCAGCTCGCTATGGGGGAAAATCCCTTAGCAAAGCCTCCCCAGTGGGTACAGAAACTGCACCAACACCCCACAGCTCCGGCCCTAGGGAACCTCACCCACGAGCTCTCCTGAATCTGAAGGCACTAAGAGCATCCCTAGATGCAAGGACAAGGCAGGACTGGCCCCAGACCTTCCCCAGCCTGCACCACAGACACCCCACTTCCCTGCCAGCCCTGGCCCTGGGTTTCTACTCCTTGCTGTCCCCTCCATGGTCCCCATCCATCCTTACCAGCCTTATCCTCCAAGACTTTGTTGAACCACTGCAACGCTGCCTTCTTCTCCGCATCCAGGTCCTCCGACGTGATGGAGTAGCCCAGCTGAGGCGGTGGGGGCTGCCAAGAGAGAGCAGCAGCTTAGCTCCTTCTCAGGGAAGCCGGCAGAGCCTCTCTGAACGTGTGGTGAAGGCTGGCCGTCGCAAGACCGTGAAGCAGGTGGTTCTGCCACAGCACGCTACCGCGGAGCTCCGATTCCCATTCATTTTGGCCCCCGGCTTGGCGCTGAGGGCACACGGCAGGCCTTCCCCAGGCCATTACCTGGTCCGGCAGCAGGCAGCACAATCACGCACAGCCCACCAGACACTGGGGCTGGGGATAGCGTCACTTCCCACTCGGCCAAGGACGGGGCCTCCTTCCTGAGGGCAGGCAGGTCAGTCTCCCCCCAGCCCTGCAGAAATTGCAGTGAGCACATTCTATCGCCAGAGGAGGGCAAAAGGGGCTGTGAGACAGCGACGTACCAGCGCCAGCTGGTCCCCTGGGCGAGATGACAGCAATGGGATCTTCCGCTTGCGCTTCCCGCTGCTCCCAGACACGGACGGTGGGCTCAGGGAATTCTGCTTCTTCCGCACGGGCGTCTCCACAACTACAGGAGGAGACAAGTCAGGACCAGCTCTGGAGGGAGGAGGCATTTGGCCTGTACAAAGGGCTGGGTTGTCCCTTCTGACCCCTCTCGATGACCCATCTCAGAGGGCAGAGTCAGGGGCATGGCTTTAAGTTGAGGACAAGGCTGCAATGCCCTGGAAGAGCAGTTAGCCGCAACACATCCCGGGGCAGTCTGTTGTCACAAGAGCCTGCTGGGGCTCCGCAGGCCACCGGTCCCTTCCCACCTCCATGGGTGGTCCTCGCACACTGCCTACCCGACCCACAAACCACACAAACTGCGTGAGCCACATCTAGCGCTGTGCCACAGGACCCTACCTGCGATGGGCACTCCTCTCCATTTTAGCTAAGGAAGCCTTGGAATAAGCTCAGCCTGAAATTTGATCAGGGTGCTATTGTACCACAGCAGATCTTGCCCCAAGGCTGACATCTGCACCCATGCTGGGCTGGGAGCTGGTGCTCCCCTTGCAAGCCAGCTCCCAGAAACCTGCTAGCACCCCACCACTGCCGGCACCCCTTGCTTATCACCTGGAAATGCTTTGCAGTCACTGAAGCCAGCAGAAATGCCACTGCCTTGGGACCAGCACGTTCCTAGTTTCCAGGTGACATCTCAAGCCAAACGCACCTGCAGACCTCAGCTACCACTACTTGCTCGCACCGGTGGCCCATCCGACCCGGGCACAGAGCTGGGGCCCACCTACACTCACCTTTCTCTGTCTGCGGCTCCTTGTCCGATTTCACTGGAGTGGAAGTGTTGGAGCGATGCAACTCCTCTTCCCTGTGCAAGTGGGGGAGAGCCAGTTAGGGTCAACCCCAGGCTTGGCCCCATCCCCAGGGAGCAGGATGAGGCCAAACGCTTCAAGCACCCCCACCAGCAATCCTGTTGGGTTTCTTTGCCTCCACCAAACACCAGACCTCAGAACAACAGCCCTACCCTCACAGCACCAGCCTGAATACAGCTCCAGGCAGCGGAGCTGCTCCCCTCCTTGAGACCCTAGCTCAGCCAGGCCACTGACCCTGCACACCCTCTGCAGGACAAGTCAGCCTCAGGGTGGCAGCCGGGGGTCCTGGACAGGAGCTGCTGCCCCTCACAGGTCCCTAGCTTGGACCCACCCTGTTGCCAGAGTGGGTGGTTGTGTCGGTTTTAGTACTGACATGAGCTCAGGTCCTTCTCTGAGCCCAGAAAGGAGAACAAAGCCTTGTGCTCCAAGGCAAGTGCTAAAATACAGCCCTACTGTAGCTCCCATGAGTTGATTTTGAGGAGATGGCAAAAAAATCAGGGCTTGTCTCTTCCCAACATTTCAGCAACCAGCAACCCAGGCCACATGGCAATGTCACCTCTGCAGCAATCTGAGCCCTTAACTCTCTAACCAGGCCTGGGAGCAGGGCTGGGACGGTGCAGCTCAGCGCTGCCACTGGGACTGCAGTGTAAGCAGGCAGCAGGGCTGCCAATCAACACAACAAGGGGGTTTCCACACCAGTGGGGACCCAGCAGCCATGTCTCAGAAAGGGGCCTGGGCTGTCCCAGCTCTGGTGGAGAGCGGGACTCAGGCACTGGGATGTCTGGGAAGGCGACTACTCTCTTCCTGGCTGGCATCAATGAGAAGGCACTCTCCGGGCGAGCGGCTAATTACCTGGCTTTCTTGAGAGGCCATTCTGGTGTCTGGGGGCGGGAGGACGCTGGGCTGGACAGCGGGGACACACTCACACCACTTTTCTTCCACAGCTGGAATGCAGAGAGAGACCAGCAGTAACTCAGTACGGGGGCTGGCAGGGAGCACAGCCTCCCATCCTCCTGCTGGCCTGCAGGTTAAATCCCATCTCCCAGGGCGGTGGCTAATGAGTTCAGAGTCTCTCTGGCTTCAGCATCGCTTAGCTCCCCTCCACATTCCCTGGAGCACAGTCTGGCCACCCCAAAATGAATCTGCTCTGGGAGCGAGTGGCCTCCAGGCTCATTACAGCCTGGCTGAGGACGGGAAGGGATGATGCTGCTCGCTCTCCCCGTCAAGCAGCACAGACCATGGCTGCCTGGCTGCCTCAGACGCCCTCACATGCGTGGGGCTGCTCTGGCAGGAGCAGGCCACCTCCTCACCAGAAGCACAGGGAAGACGGATCCCACCTCAAGGATTTTAGACTCACCCCAGCCAGAGTAAACCTTTCCCTACCAGTATATTCCAGAGGAAACCTTTCCTCACACAGACCACAGAGCTCCATTAGTCACAACTACATCTCACCATCACATCTGCAAGCCTGACCCAGGATGTGAGCAGTGTTTCATCACAGCTCCGCTGCTGAGGAGACCTGGGTCAAAGCAGGAGTGCACAGCTCCAATACTTGCTGACTCCAGTTGAAAAGGTGGCAGTGCAGCAAAGTGATTTTTTTTTCTTCCTTTCACCTGGATCTATCCACCCTCACAGATCAGCCAAGGCTGAGTAGGGAGGGGAAAACAGCCTCCTTCTTGCTTTGGTGTAAAACAAGCACTGCAGCAGGACAGCTCAGCCTGGGGACTGCCCCAGCAGCACGCACCGAAGAACAAGTAACATCGCTGCCTGCCCAGCCACCTGCCTGACCCACGGGGAGATGGAACTGCCTGGCGGAGCTGCACTGGGGCTCCCTGCAGTGCTCACTGCAGGCACCCAGCGACACCACTCTCTCCTTCCGAGCCCAGGGTTTGGGTTACACACGGTGATGCCAGTGCAGGGTCGAGCCGCAAGCGCTGGGCTCTGGCGCTGCCTTTGGCAGGGTGTTTCCTACCTGTGAGAGGCCCCGGCTGGAGCTGTAGGAGCTGGTGATGGCATTGCGGATGGAGCTGGGGATCCCGCCAGCGTACGTATTGTTGAGGGAGCTCATGGAAGAGGTGCGTGACCTCTTATTTGAGCAGTCATCTGGGCAGTGCGAGACAAGGCTCCTCTTCAGAGAGCCAGGCCTAGAGGAGATCAAAGAAGATTTTATGAGCTCTCCATCACTCTGCCCACAGGTCTTTTAAATGCAGGGTGGGTAGAGGAAAGCAACCCTGCTCTTTCTCACAACACAGGGCTTGGAAAGAGGCCTCAGCAGCAGCACAGCCCTTATGGCCTCCAGGCTGTGCTCAGGGTGACATCCCAAAGGCACGGGCACAGCCTCTCTTGCTGTCCCCCGAAGCTGGGCTCCACAAGCAAAAGCCAAGTGCCTTTTCCAGAACCCGCAGCCTTTCGGACCCCCCTCCCAGCTCACAGCAGTTGCTTTTGGCCCAACGGACACTTACTTGGGTATGAGAGAGGCAGGGGCACCGTTGGCTACCAGGGGCTCAAAGGCCGATTGCCCACTTCCACTGCTATCGTGGCGCCTGTGGGAGAGAGGGCAGAAGCCTGTGGTAGCGCAGAGGCAGCAGACAGGGGCTGCCCTCGGGAGAAGACCCCTTCCAGGCGGGCTCAGCACTGAGAAAGCACAAACCTTCCTTTTTTCTTGTCACCCAATACCCAAGGACAGAGGTTTTCCACATCCTGCTGGGGATTTTCTCTTTACCTGGTCCCGTCCTCACTGACTCTCACACCAAGCTGGGCAGAGTAGTTTTGATGTAATGAAATCTCAGGTCAAAATCCATTATTCTAAGCCAAAATATTTCAGAGAGTCTCAGCAGCTCAATTCTGAAATGGATCTGAGCTCCAAAACTCAGGTCTCCTACCTCTTCCCAGCCAGTGCTCTGGACTGTTTGACTCAGAAACCGAATCCCCCCCTTCCCACGATGATTCATGGAGATCTGAAGTCTCAAAGTCTTAAAGCAAACCCTGCTGCGAAGCAGAGCCCGAAGTGTACGATCAGCCCTGTCACTTAGCCCAAACCTTCCCCTGAGCTCAAGCACGCTGACCCCATTGCACAGATGATCCAGCACTCTCCAGCTGATGCAGGCTCCTTTCTTCCCTCAAAGGTCACAGGAATTTCTGCTTACAAGCATTCTTCGTGCTTGCCAGGCTTTAATGCCTTCAAAATTGGCTTTCATGGCAGAGCTGGGTATGGCATATTAAAAAAAATAGAATAAAGAAAAAAAACCAAGCCGATCCTGTCTGTGCACCCATCCTGTTGTTGTCCTGCTTGGCTCTTGAGGGGCTCAGACTCACCAAGCCGAGGCAAAGGTTCAAAGACTGAGGGAAATCAGCGATGGCAGAGGGGACAGCATGCCCTGCTGCAGCAGGAAGGCAGCCAGTGGCTCGCTGTGAACTGCCACTCATCCCACTGCACTCTCCGGGCCACCTCAAGCAGCAGCCCCAGCGCAGCACATGGGACAAAGCGCCTGGGCACTGCCCAAACTGCTCTTCTGTGGTCTCAGCTCCTGCTCAAGCCCAGGCAGGCAGCCCCAGCACGCAAGGGGCAGAGGAGAACGTGATGAACGGCCTCCACGTAGGCAGGTGGGAAGGATGAAAAACAGGAGGGAAGAACGGGGAGGCAGCACTGTGTCCAGGCAGTTAAAAAGGCCTCAGCAGACCTCAGCACCCAGGATTTATGCCTTGTCCTTCCCAGAGCGCTGGCAAAGACACTGCACCCTCATTTCTTCAAGCTCAGAGCGGGAAATCAGTGACCTTGACTAATGAAAGCAGAAGATAGTCTCCCTTGTTTACCCTTGTGCTTCACCTCCTTTTGCTAGAGTGCACCAAGGAAGCACACAGGTTTTTTTTTTAGTGTGATGCTTCCACTGGGGCTGTAAGATTTGGGGATCTCGTCTCTCCTGGAAGCCTAGGGCTGACTGAAGGACAGAGCTGGTGACCCTGCAGCTGATACCAGCGTTTCCCACCATGCATCCCCAGTCTGCAAACCCCCATGATGACAGAAGCCACTTCCCAGGCAGGGAGCCCTGCCAGGCTTCCCCAGCCCACATCCCTGCCTCTCCCAACCCCCGCAAGGCAGGGGAACACGCCTGACCCGGAGGTTGCCCAGACAAAAACCTAAGCCACATCCCTTTGATCTCAAGGACAAAACGAAGTCTCCGAGGACTCTCCGACACAGCCCAGAGGGCCGGGTGATGGGCTGTGCTTCCCCTCTGCGGTTCACTTCCCACAGCACTTCTGGTCACACCGGGCTTGGCACACTCTCTGGGGACACATCCCATTTGTCACCACCAAAGCGCAAGCCCCATTTACGACGTTTCCAACACACTAGCAGCGACCTGGACTGCTGGCTTATTACCTTCTCTTGCTCTCCTGATCGTTCCCAAAAGCCTGGTCCTCCTCCTCCTCCTCCTCCACAGCCCTCTTCCTGCTCTCCCTGATGGCGTTCAGCACAGTCTCTTTTGCGCAGGGGTCCGGGCTGCTGCTGGCCGGGAAGGCCACAGGCGAGATCAGCTGCTCCAGGCTGTGTGGCAAAGTGAAGCACGACGTTAGGCAACGGTGGGATCCCCAGAGCGAGACCCCTCACCCAGTGTTCCTGCTGCCCCCACGGGAGTGGGGAGAGGGCTCTCCTGTGAAGGATCTAGATGTGGTATTAGGGGATATAGTGTAGGGGAGAACTTTGTAGAGTGGAGTTGACGGTTGGACTCGATGGTGCCAAGGGTCTTTTCCAACCTGAATGATTCTATCATTCTATGGTCTCCAGAAGGTTCAGATCCCACACTCCTCCCCGCAGGGCTCGGGACAGGGACGGAGCCACCACTGTCAGCCCGGGACCGTTGTGCTCTTCCCGCGGGACCGCGCTGGGCAGCACAACCTGCTGATGGCCAGGTAACCGGTTCCCCCCGCCCTCCCCATTCAACCCCGTCCCGCCCGAGGCGAGGCCGAAGCGGCCGCCACTCCCGTACTCACGCTGGGGAGCGGGCCACGCCGGCGGCCGGCGGGGCGATCCTCACTGTGACAGGGCTGCGGAGCGGGGCGGCCCGGCGAGACCAGGGCGCGCTCCGCGGCGAGTAGCCCCCCCAGCGAGCGGCGGGCAGGCCGACCGGCACCGCGCTGCGGGCCTGCGGCAGCGGGTACCGACGGCGAGGAACGGCCGGCGGGCTCCTGCGGGAGGAGACAGAGGGGTCAGTGCAGCCGGCCCGCGGGGCTCTCCCCCGCGCCGCCCTCCTTCCCTCCCTCCTCCCCATCGCTTACCCGAGGCCGAGGCGCCGCGGCGGGGCCCTGACGGGCCGGCCCGAGGCGGTAGCCGGGCCACCGTTAGCGGCGGCTTTACCGGGCGGGCGCGGCGCGGGCGGGCCGGGCCTCATGGCGCACCAGGCCCCCGCCGCGCCCAGCGCCGCCGCGCCCAGCAGCGCGCCCCGCAGCAGCAGGCAGGCCAGAGCCAGCGCCAGGGCCAGCGCCGCCGCCGCCGCCATGGCCGCCGCACCCCGCCGCCGCCCGCGCCCCGCGCCCGGCACGGCCCCCGCCATCGCCGCGCCGCCCGCCCGGCATGCACTGCGCGCCGCGGGGCGGGGCCTGCCCACCGCGGGGGCGGGGCTTGCCCTCCGCAAGGCCGCCCGCCCCGCCGTGCCCCCGTCCCCGGGTGTCCCCTCGTGTCGCCGTCCCGTGGGGCTCCACCCGGACCCCGGCGTCCTCCCGGCCCCCCCCCCCCATCCTCACCAGCGTCCCCCATATCCAGCCGCAGCCCCGCGCCCCAGCCCACGTGTCCGTGTCCCCATCCTGACCTTCCTGTTCCCGTCCTCGCCACTGGGTCCTCCTATCCCCAGCCCCCCCGTCCCCACGCCCCCCCCCACCCAGAATGCCATTTCCCCATCCCCACTCCAAAGCCAGTGTCCCCCTTGCCATCCCGATCCATGTGTCCCTCCTCTCGCCGTAGCCATCCTGTCACTGCAGCCCCCGGCACCCTCCCAGCCCCTGTGTCCCCCCGTACCAGCCCCTACAGTCACCGCTGTGTCCCCCATCCTGACCCCATCCATGCCCACGTGTGACCCAAAGCTGCTGGCACCCATGGGCACTGTCTGGCACCCGCCTCTTCCCGGTCACCTGCACGGCCGGCTCCTACCCTTCTGCCTCGGCTGAAGGCTGCCCCTGCCACCAGCCTGCTCTGCCGGGCAGGGCTGGGGACGAGTCACCCTATGCAGAGCCGGGGACCGTGGAACGGCGACCCTGGCTGGCTGTGACACTACGTCCCCAGGATACACGGGGATACAGGTTCTGCAGCCCTGCTGTGTCCTGCAGAGCAGGGGACCATGGCAGGGATGATGACATGGACCATGCAGAACACAGCTGTGGGTACAGGCTGTCACAGGACTTTGCAGCCCAGGGGGGACCACATGGCCCTGGCAGAGCTGGGGGAAGCAGGGTGCTGCCCAGAGTGGGAGGGTACCCCACGAGGGTGACATCCTGGCTGCAGCATCATGCCTGGGAGGGGACACTGCCCTGAGCATCTCTCTGCCCATGGTCCCCATGGTCCATGCAGCAGCAGGACTTCCATGCCATCACCCAGCCATGGTGACCTTACAGCACAGCCGGGGAAGGCAGGGTGCTCTGCATGGCCCTCCCACCACAGTGCCACCTCCCGAGGAAGGGACTGGGGCAGTCAGGAGGCCAAAGCCATCCCTGCCCCTTGGAGCTGAGCAGTGACAAAGCCCTGGGCCACTCCCAAGGAAAACCAGAGGTGACATGCAGGGCAGCCCTAGGGACAGAGCTGGGAGGGGGACATCACCACCAGGATATCACCCAGGTCACCTCGACAGCATCTCCCCAAGCTATTTTTCTGGGGGTACAAAGCAACAGGGCAGAGTCCCAGAGCCCTTGTGGTGACACATGTCCCCTGCCAGCCACCCCGGAGCCACCAGGGCTGGGCTGAAGGCTTTATTGAAAAATCGAAAACACATGACATAGTAATTATTATTATACAATGAAAAAAAAAATAATCAACCCAACCTGCAGTAGAGGGGCACCCCCGCCGGCCCTGTCAGCAGCTGCCAGTGCCAGGGACTGCGTGGGGGACATTTCTCCCTGCCAGCACCCGGCCGAGATACAAAAAGAAGTGGTAGTGGCCAAGTGGTGCCACCGCCATCCCCGAGCCCCCACTGCCACCGCAATCCCCTCTCCCCCCCCCCAGCCCCGACCCAGCCTGGAGGCCTGAGGTAGTTGGGGGTACCCTGTGCAGGCAAGACCCTCCCCCCTCAAAAGAGCAGGGAGGGTTTTGGGGCTCCCCATGTCCTGCAGGAAGGGGATGGTTGGTATTGCATCTGGAGGGGAGCCGGCGTGGGTCAGAGTACGGCCACGGCGTGGCGTGGGGAGAGAGTGGGAGCCCCAGGGGGGCAGCCCCAAGGTCCCCAAGGTCCCTGCGGCAGGCTGGGGGCACGGAGCGGGTGCGTTGGCAGCAGAGCTGGCTGGAGGACATGGGGATACCAGGTCCCTGCATGGTGGACAGTTGCACCCGAGGTGGCAGCCGTGAGGCCACGGTGATGCGCCAGTGGGACAGGGGGATGCAGGCGGGTCCCACTGCTCTGAGTGCCAGCCAAGGGCAAACGGGCATCACTGGGAAAGCACGCGGTGACAGCCCAGCCACTCTGGGCGATGCCACCACTTCCTAAAGGGAGAAAGGCCAAATCCTGCACCCCCAGCACTCTGAGGGGGCTGGTCTGGCTGTCTCCCTCCCCAGGAAGCGGCAGCCTGAAGGCAGGGTGCAGGCAGTGACGCTGCCAGGCTGGGAAAGACACCCTGATCCTGCAAGGGGCACCAGCAGGACCATGGGGGCGGCTGTTGGGGACAGGGACATTACTGTGTGGTCTGACACCACCGTCCCCACTGCAGCAAGATGAGCTGGGGAGCCCAGAGCTGGCAGACACCCCCCTGCCCTCCGAGCCCCCTGCTCCAAGGCACAAAGGTTCCCCGGCCAGTGCCAGCCCCATGGCCACCCTTGCCCATGGCAATGCCAGCACCAATCCCCCATGCACCAAAGAGGGTGGCGAGGACCCATGGGTGACACCAGCCCGGAGTGAGCAGGCACAAGGAGCTGCTCGCTCTAGCTTTGGGGTGCTCTGGTTTTAGGGCACCCTGGCTGCCCCCCAAAACCCTCTGTGCTGCTGCCCTAGAGCCATGCCTGTCCCCAGGAGCTGGTGGCTTATGTGGTGGCACCACAGTTGCCCAAACCCACGCCCAGCACCTTGTGGAGGGTTTATTGCTGGCATGAACACAGTGATCTGTTGGGGCAGGGCAGGCCAGCTCTGGGGACAGGGGGCATTTTGGGACACGGGATGGGGGACAGGAGCTCATGGCAGCATCCCTCCCACCACCCGCCCCACTCCCTCCTCACTGCTGGCTGCTCCCAGTGCTGCTGCTGGCACCCCGGTGTCACTGGCTGCATTGTCCCACAGGAACGCTTCCCCCGACCCTACAGCAGCTAAAGGCACTCGGTGCCCCTCCAGGAGGGAGGAGCACACCTAGCACCAAGCCCAGCAGCACCCCAAAAGCTGGCTCCCAACCCGGCGGCACCCCCGGGGCCCTTGGCACCACGGCAGGCTCCTTCGCAGGGGGGGATGTTTGCGCCGAGCCAGGGACCAGGTTAAGGCTGAAGAAGCAGCGAGAGGCGAAAGAAACCTGACCGTTCTCGCTCAGCCAGAGCCGGCTCAAAGAGTTCCGAAAATCTGTGCAAAAACAAAACTAAAGGGTTAAAGACCCCCCTCCCGGAGACCCCCCCAACCCCAAGCAGCTCTAATAAATACACGTGCGGTTTGCGGCTGGTGTCAGGCCGGCAAGGCCTCGCCCCCAGCCCCAGGGTCTTGCCAGGTGGCTCTCGGTGCTGCGGCGCTGGAGGCAGCTCTTGGCAGGGGGGAAGCGGAGGACGTGTGCTTCGGAGTGGCTTTTGCACCAGTTTAATGTGGATCTTCCCAAAAGGCTGCACTGAGCTGGGGCCCAGCCCGCCGTGGGGGTGTCCCCTGCGGGCTGCTTCTGCCGCGGGTTACTCTGCAGCTGGAGAGGGGAGAGGGTCAGAGGGTGCAGGGAAATGCGGTGCACCCCAGCACCCCATCCCACTGGGACCTCAGGGCTTTGCAGGGCGGCAGAGCCCCAGCAGCACCCGAGCACCCTGCCCAGGGGCAATGTGGGTGCCACCGGCACAGGTCAAGAGCCCCGTGGTTTTGCCCACGGGTGCCGACTATCCCCGGGCTTCACTTGTGCCAGCTGGAGTGAAACCCGTGCCCGTGCGTTGCCTGGACTGCAGGCAGAGCTTCCCCACCCTGCCCCACTCACTCCTGGTGCAGCTTCCTGGCTGGACTAGGACTGGAATGCACTCACCATCCTCCTCCCAGCCCTCCGCCACTCCTGCCAGCTCGTAGTGCTTCTTGCGCAGCTCCCCCAGCTTCTGCCGCTCTTTCTGCAGCTGGTTTTCCAGCTCCAGCACCCGCACCTGAAGGACATCATGCATGCCATGGCCACCCTGCACGCTGGCACAGCACCTGGGTGCTAGCATGGAGCTGTACTGGGCTGGGCACCCCCCTCTCACACCTGTTACCTCCCTGACATCAAGCCCAAAGACCACCGAGGTACATCCCACAAGTGCTCCGATGGCCTCGGAGGCCTCCGATGGGAGGGAACTGAGCTCAGGTGGGCACTGCCTGTGCAGGCAGGTGAACGCCCCGTGCCAGGTGGAGGTGGGTGCTGTGGGGCAGCCGGGCAGGCACGCAGGGGCAGGGGGGAGGTCATGGGCTGTTGTGCCATGACGGGGACAGCATTGGGGAAGGCTCGAGGACCAACTGCATGCCGCTCCTGGGCAAATCCATCTGTTGCCTTCACACCTTGGGCTTTCCCCACCAGCTGGTGCTGCCTGGGGTGCCCCCACCCACCATGCGTGTTTCCCAAAACACAGGGGAACTTCTTACCTGCGAGTCCATCTCCTGACGCTTGATCTGGGTGAGCGTCATGCTGGAGAAGTCCATGCTGTCTGCGGAGAAAGACACCACCAGCCCCCCTCAACCTCCATTCTCCAGCTCGGACCCCCAGCAACTGCCACGGGACCCGCAGGCAGTGAAGGGCAGCCACAGGCAGTGACCACCAGTGCAGAGCCAACCGAAGACAGTAAGCATGAAGAGCAGAGGTTTCGGGGTTCCTGCAGCCCCATGCTTACCTTTCTCCTCCACCTGTGACTTCCCGGCTTTGGTAGAGGCCACCACGCTGGCTGTTGCCTGGTTGACTCCGCGGGAGGCTTGTTGGAGCTTGCAAAGGTTGGCGCTGTCTTTGTCGGCCTTCACCTGCCAGAGCAGTGAAGAGGGCTGTGCTTACACCCCGCACCATGAGCAGAAGACCAGCCCCTGCTTTAGGGTGACCACGCGGTGCCCCAGGGTCGCCCCAAACCACAGCCAGGGGAGCAGTCTCGTTGCTGCCTGCTTGGGGATGTAGCCTCCCAGGGTGTCAGGCTCCTACCTTGGAGGCTGCCACCAGCTGGGCCGTGCTGGCTGCAATCTCCCGGGAACAGACCATCAGCTCCTCAAATGTCCCCTTGCCTTGCACCACCAGGTCGGCAGCATCACTGCAAGAGGGCAGAAAAGGGCTGGAGCATCCTCCCGCCACCCCCGGTCCCCTCCCTGTGGGGACAGCAGGACCCTGGCATCCTCTCCCCCCTCTGGTGATGGTGGCACTTACACCATGACGGTGGCACCCCAGCCCACAGCCTTGGAGGCCGAGATGAGACCCTCAGTCCAGCGGGAATTCTTGGCGTAAAACTCCTTGGGAGACGCTGCACCCTGCCGGTGGGAAAGGCAGAGTCACACATCAGGGACGGGAGTGGCAGGGCCTGGGACCCCCAAGCCCCTGCTCTCAGGGGAACGGAGTAAGTCAGGGTTTCATTTCGGATGTGCGTGGGAGCTGGGGACACTCAACCCGGGGGGTCATGGGGTCCCCTATGTGGGGAGATCAGGGACCTCTGTGACACCCCGGGGACCAGAGCCAGGGTGAGACCCCGGGGCTGGAGCTCCTGCCAGCCAGCATTGATGCCCCAACAGGCCAAGTCTCAGAGCAGCACGTCCCCAGCCAGCGCGCGGTGACCCCCAGCTGCCAAGCACCCGCTGCCCCATGCCCTGCCCGCACCCTGCCTGCAGCCCTGCCCCTGGCTCACCCGGCCGCTCTCCACGATCTCTCTCTGGAGGTCCTTGGAGGCCAGGACCAGGATGTGGATGGCCTGCATGAGACCTGTGCAGGAGCCCAGGATCCTGCGAGACAAACCCCACTGAGCCCCACTTTTGAGGCAGGGAGACCCCAGAGGTGTGGGGCAGCCGCTCTGCCCGTGGCGCCAGGCTCCCTCTCGCCTGCCCAGCTCACTCCAGCCACCGCTCACCTCTCGTTCACTTCCAGTTTGACTCCAGTGTCACCAGCCCGTGCCTTGCTCAGCATCTCCTGGTAGAGGGGGGAGAGGCTGTGCTGAGCCCTGCGTGCCGTCCTGGCCTCATGGCGGTGGTCCCGGCAGGCACGACACCCATGGGTGCCACATGGCACACGGCAACCCTCACCTCAATGCGGGCGGACGCCGTTTCAATGGCTGCCGCTGTTGCTGCCATCTCCTTGTCCACCAGGTCACCCAGCTCCTCCTGCTTGACGTCCAGCCCCCTGGGCCGCAGCTCCTGGGGAGGGGATGGGATGGAAGGGACCATCCAGGGGTGGCACAGCCCCTCCAGTGGTGCCTGCCACAGGCCCAACCCTGTCCTGCCAGCCCTCCCGGGGCACCCACCTCCCCGATGGCGCTGATCCGGCCCAGGCAGGTCGTCACCGGGCTGCAGTCGGCGCCTTCGACCGTCCCCGGGTCTTGCAGGGCGCTGAGGTAGCTCAAGGCCTCGCTGCCGCACTGCTTGCACATCTCCAGCAGACCTGCGGGGCAGCACCAGTGGCTGAGGGTGCTGCACATGGGGACAGAGACCCCCATCCCCTGCCTGCCCCAGCATCCTGCCCACTACAACCACTGCCTACCCCAGCCCCTGCCTGCCCCAGAATCCTGCCTGCCCTGACCCCTGCCTACCCCACCATCCTGCCCACCTTGACCCCTGCCTGCCCCAGCATTGTGCCTGTGCTGGCTCTTGCCCGCCCCAAAATCCTGCCCACCCCAGAGTTGTCCCCTTAAAGTACATCAATAGTACCGTCTGCCTTGGTCCCTGCCCAGCCAGAATCCTGCCCACCTTGGCCCCTGTCTGCCCCGGCATCCTGCCTGCCCCATCACCCTGTCCATTCCAGCCCTTGCCTGCCCTGACCCTTGCCCGCCCCGTGGGGCAGCACTCACGGTCAGCAGGCTCCATGGGGGCCACGTGGGAGGTAGCACTGCCCTGCAGGAGGGTATCACTGACGAGATGGGCGAAGAGGGCCAGGCAGGGCAGCAGGGAGCCCACGGCTGTGGTGGAAGAGCAGGCACAAGCCTCAGCCCCAGTGGGCAATGCCCACCCAGCCCATGGGTGCCCGAGCTGCCCCTTTCCCCCAGCCCAGCCCCCGCCTGGGGCTGCCGGCTCCCACCTGCACGATTGGAAAGGTATTTGCTGTGTGCGTCCCGCAGGCGCTCCACGCACTCAGAGGCTGCCAGTGTCCTGGAGAGGAGGCAATCTGCAGGCGGAGAGCAGGCACGACTCAAACACGGCAGCAGAGCTGCTCTCCGCCACCCATAGGACAGCAGGGAACGAGGCTTTGCATGGCGGTGGGCTGGGATAATGCTGGGTTTGGCGAGCACCGGGGAACTCACCTGCTGAGCCGGTGCAGCCGATGTGAGCGGGATCCTCCAGGCGACCGAGGGCATCCTGCACCATCCGCTCTGCCTCCCGCGCGGTGCCCTGCAGCAGGGCCAAGTGCTCCTCGGCCAGGTGCTGCTGCAGCGCCTGCTCCTCGCTCTCCTGCCGAGCCAGTGCAGGCGTCACGGCCCCCACCACACCAGCTGGCAATCACCCCCACACCCCAACACCGCTGCCCCCAGCTCTGCCGATCCCCCGCAGCTCGGCAGGGAGGCGGACGCTGAGATGACCCCTGGGTACCTTCTCTCTCAGCTGGGTCTGCAGCGTCTCCAGCTCCATCTTGCTGCTCTCCTGCTCACGGTTGAGCGTGTCCCGCAGCTGCTGCAGCTCGGCCCGCAGGGTGGCCATCTCCTCCCCATGCCGCTCCGCTGCCCGGCTCAGGCTGTCCCTCTCCTGCTCCAGGCCGGCGATGCGGGTGCTCTGCTCTGCTCCCACCTGAGTGGGCACAAAACAGCAGTCGGGGCTGTGCTGAAGGAGAACCCTACAGTTTGGGGCTCACAGTCCAGCCTCATGCCACTCTGACCATGCCCTGCATCACCCGCTGCACAGCAGCACCCTTGCAGGACTGATGGCCTCAGCTCAGGCTGGCCAAGGCTCCCTGGGGAGCCCTTTCACTTTTATCAGCGAAAATTCACTTTTATTATCACTCTTTTTATCCTGATGGAGGAGTAAAAGAAGGGTGCTGGCTGCTGGCCCTGGAGACAGCTCTGCCCCATGCCCATCCTGCTGCAGCACGTCTGCCCACCCCAAGAACGGGCAGCTCCATTTTCCTGCGAGCTTCTGCCTTCATCAACAAGTCTGGAAATGCCTGCTGTCCTCTACAGCTTCACAAGCATCAGATACTCTCTGGTAGGGCAGCAAGCCCAAAGACTTGTGATGGGATGGCATGCCTGGGTTTTACAGTGGGCAGATGCCCACTGCCTGCCTGTGCAGGGATTTTGTTCAACGACCCCTGCTGCTGGAGGCTGTTGTTCCACATGCTCTTGCACCTAGGAACGTTAAACCCCCTGGTATGATTGCTAAAGCCATCTAGATGTGGTGAGGGAGAAGACAGGGAGCTAGTTATCAGGCCAACGGTGGGTAACAGCTGGATGGGTCATGCATTGCCCATCCAGCAAGGCAGTGGGCAGACCTCCCCCTTGCCCAGGGCGGTGGTGGGATTGGTGGGGGCCACTCACGGGCTCTCACCTGCGCGCTGGACTCCAGGGTGCCCTGCAGAACCTGCAGCTCCTGTCTGCTGGCTGCCAGCTCCCGCTTCAGTGTGTCTAGCACCTCTGCCTGCTCCTGAGACTGGGGGCAAGGAGACAGATTGACAGTGCCCTATGGGGGAGTGCCCCCCTGACAGCCTGGATTGTTCCCCATGTCCCCACTCACCTTCCTCTGGGCCTGCTCGCTCACCCGCTGGAAGGAGTCCTCCAGCTCCTTCTTCTCCCGCTCCATGTCCCCCTGGGCCTGCCTGGCCACCGTCACCTGCTTGGTCACCTCCGCATTCTGGGGACAGCAGAGAGGGAGCTCAGCAACCCCCGGTGTTGGAGGGCATGGCTGGGAAACCAGATGCTGGGAGGGTTTTTGGAGAGCCCACCTTCCGCAGCAGGTCGGCGTGGTTCTGCACCAGCTCACTGTACTTCTCCTTCAGCTTGCTGTACCGCTGCTCGTTGGCCTGTGCGCGCCCTGCCATGCACGCAGGGACACCGAGGTGAGCACCCGGGACCCCCACCCCAAGGCTCACCCCCGCCCCAAGCTGGGTGCCGGCTCTCCCCGCTCACTTTCGATCTCTGTCAGGCTCCTCTGCGCCTTCTCAGTGTCCTCCCGCTGCTTCTTCAGCTCCTCCAGCTCCGTGCGCAGGAACTCACTCTCGTCCTGCGCCTGCTGCTTCAGGTGCCGCTGCTCGGCCAGCTCGGCCTCCAGCTCACTGGCGCGGCCGCGCAGCTGCACCGCGCCCCGGGCGCTCTGCGGGGACGGCAGGGCAGCTCCGGTGCCGTTCGGTGGCTGCCGGCACTGGACAATGCTTGCCGGTACCGTCTGGTGGCCACCCCGTGGGTAGCACCCCGCAGAGCCCCGAGTGCAACAGGACGCAGTACTGAGAATGCTGGCATGGGACACACTCCCCCTGGCACTGCTGGTGACACCCAATATGGTCTGTTCCAGGGATGCAGAAGCCCTCGGGAACAGAGTAGGACAGGCAGACAGACCACCTTGCCCAGTCAGAGACACGTCCACCACCCCACCAGCCACATTCCCAGTGTGAGCTGCTGGGTCTCATCCTGCCCCTGGACTGCCACGCGGGTGCTCACTGTGTGACACCACTGGATGGTTGTCACCTACCTCGGCCTTGAAGTTCTCCAGCTCCTCCTTTAGGGCTGCAATCTCCCCATAAAGCTGCTCAATTAACCGGTCCCTGGGAAGGAGACATGGAGTACTATCCTCAGTGCCACCAGCTGTGTTGGTGCAGTGGGGACACATCCTGGGAGAGGGTGCATCCCCTGTGCCACCGCAGCTGCTGTGCTGTGGCAGCCTGGCAGGTGGCCTTGGTGCTGGGTTGGGGAGGGAGCCCCCAGTCGCCTTTGTGGCATCACTGGGTCTGCTCACTTGTCATCCTTGTTCATCCCGTTCTGGCTGTTGAAGTTGAAGGGGTCGTTGCTGAAAGAGCTGCCGAAGATGTCGTCAAACTTATTGTCAAACAGGCTCTGCAGGGAAAGGAGCACGGACCTGGAGTGAACCCACCACCGCTCGGGAGCCCTCATCCCCTCCATGTCCCTGGTGAGCCAGCCCACATGCCAGCAGGGCTCTGCCTGCTCGTGCTGCCTGGACACCAGGGCTGGATCCCCCTTGCTGCTCCCAGAGCACTGAACATGTTGAACATGCAGCACATCTGGTCCATCCCCACCTAATTCCTGAGGTGGAGGGGAAGATCCCCAAAGCCATGCCATCACATGCCCCTTCCCCTTCCGAGATGCCCAGTGCCTAGGGCAACCCTTGGTGGAAAGGGGGAGTGAAGACCTAACACAAGCACACAGAGCTGAGGGGCGATGCTGGGAAGGCAAACATCTCCAGCCAACCATCACTGGAGGGCAGCAAACCACTAATGGAAGCAGCGTGAGATGAAGTGATAGGACAAGGGGGAACAGTTTTAAACTGAAAGAGGGGAGATTTAGACGAGATCTCAGGAAGAAATTCTTTGCTGTCACACTGGCCCAGGTTGCCCAGAGAAGCTGTGGCTGCCCCATCCCTGGAGGGGTTCAAGGCCAGGTTGGACGGGGCTTGGAGCAACCTGGTCAAGTGGGAGGTGTCCCTGCCCAGGGCAGGGGGTGGGAACTAGATGATCTCTAAGGTCCCTTCCAACCCAAACCATTCTATGATTCTTCTGGCTCAGATCTAGCAGCATCCACATGTGACACACAGCACCCACACCTTCCCCCCAGCGATGCTCCCCAGCTTCCAAGTTGCTCCCCAGTCCAAGGCCATCCTCTTGTCTCATCCCCCACCATGGCATGGTTTTGGAGAAATAACCCTAGTCTTGGAGTTGAAAGGGCACCCACCGCCCTCTCTGCAGCCCAAGGGGCACGAGCAGTGCTGCGGTGGCTCACCTGCGATGCTGTGTCCATCTCCACCAGGTCTGTGATGGGCTCGCTGTCGGGTGAGGATGCCTCAGCAGGGATGACCACCACGGGGCTGATGTGCTCTGACAGCGCTGAGGCACGCAGGAAATTGGGAGGGTTCTGGGGAGGGAGGGGAGCATGGCTGGCTGGGGGGGAACTGGCACTGCTGCAGAGTTTGGGCACAGTTGGACAAAATCCTGCCCCAGTGTTTGCCCAGACCCGTGGGAAGGGAGGCAGGACCAACAGGGCTGGAGCCAGGACCTATGAGGATGGATCCTGGCAAGGGCTGAGGGTTGGTGAGCGAGGGGATCCCAGCCCCGGGCTGGAGGGGCAGCTCCATCCTGCAGGACCCCATGCAGGGAGGGATGCAGGGATGAGCCTCAGGCTCACAAGCCCTGCATTGCCACTGGCGCCTGGAAGCTGTGTAAGGTGGCCTGCGACTCTTTTTGGACACACATTTCCTACTGCCATCAACCTCAGCCACAGGGACAGCGAGTGTGGGGACCAGGGACTGTGGGCTCTCACCTCCGGCAGCTGTGGGATCTGAATCAGCCGCTTGAAGTACTGCAGGTTGCTGGAGCGGTAGAAGAGGTCCTTCAGCCTGCAAGGGGCAGGGAATGGTTAGGGACAGCTCTTGACCAAACAAGACACCCCACCCCAAATGAGGGTAACTCCAACCCATCGCCTGGCTCCAGGAGGGTGTCACTAGGCCACTGTGCTGTGCCGGAGGGGATGTTGGTTTGTGCTGCCACTAAACCCATGGCAGATCCTGAGAAGACTCCATTGCCAGCCTCCCACCTTGGGCAAGAACTGCCTGCTGGAGGCTTCCTGCCATAAACCCAGGATCTGATAAGCAGAGAGAAGGAATCTTGAGGAATCTAATCTAGTGGAAGATGTCCCTGCCCATGGCAGAGGGGCTGGACTACATGGTAATCCAACCCAAACCACTCTGAGTCTATGAAACCACGAACCACAGCAGAATTGCTGCACTGGGTCGCACCGAGGTAGAGCCACCTCTCTGTGCTGTCCTCACCATGGCCAAAGCTTGAAGGGACAGCTGAAAAACATCACCACTGCACCCACTATGGTCCTGGCCATGAGTGGGTTGGGGGCTTTCAGTCTGGAGGCCACATCTGCAGCATCTCTGCAGCATCCCTCAGCTCCCCGCAGGAACATCTCCCCCAGGAGCAGGGCTACCCTTCTTCAGAATTTCCAGTTTTGGGGAGAAGCGGCAGCTTCTGGATGTGCCGCTTGTGGCTCCCCCCTGCTTCCAGCCACCCTGGCATCCCAACTGGTATCTCAGCGGCTGTCAATACCCACCCCAAGGTCCCTGCCTTGGGCGGTCAGAGCCCACGGACAGCCCTGCCATCTGCTGACGTCCCTGCCTAGTGTTTTTCCCACAGGCGCTAGTTTGCAGTTTGTGACCTTGAATCAAACTGTCCCTCAGTGCTGTGGCACCATCCCACTGCTCTTGGTGGCCAGTTTTCATTTTGACTACCCTAAATAATTGTGTACCAGAGGCCACAGAACTTCACTGCTTGCTCTTTTTCGATCTCATTTAAAATACAGCGAGAGGACTGGTTCTAGCACCGTCGCTGGGATCACCCCGAGACACTTGCTGGTATTTGTCTCCTCTCCTTTGTGCAGTTACTAATCCAGGGGAGACCTGCCCTCACATCTGTCAGGACCATGGACTCACAGAGTGGTTTGGGTTGAAAGGGACCTTCAGGGGGCAGGGACACCTCCCACCAGACCAGGTTGCTCCAAGCCCCGTCCAACCTGGCCTTGAACCCCTCCAGGGATGGGGCAGCCACAGCTTCTCTGGGCAACCTGGGCCAGGCTCTCACCACCCTCAGGGTACAACATTTCTTCCCTATGTCCAACCTAAGCCCACCCTCGTTCAGTTTAAAACCGCTGCCCCTTGTCCTGTCACTGCAGGCCCTGGTCAAAAGTCTCTCTCCCTCTTTCCTATAAGCCCCTTTAAGTACTGAGCGGCCGCAGGAAGGTCTCTCCGGAGCCCTCTCTTCTCCCGGCTGCACAACCCCAACTCTCTCAGCCTTTGTCCGCAGCAGAGGTGTCCCAGCCCTCGGACCATGTTGGTGGCCTCCTGTGGAGCGGCTCTACCAGGTCCACGTCTGCCTTGTGGTGGGGACGCTGGAGCTGGAGGCAGTGCTCCAGGGGGTGTGAGGAGAGCGGAGCAGAGGGGGAGCATCCCCTCTGTTGTCCTGCTGGCCACGCTGCTGGGGATGGAGCGCAGGAGATGCTTGGCTTTCTGGGCTGCAAGCGTACATTGCCAGCTTGTGTCCCATTTGTCACCTACCAGTATGCCCCAGTCCTTTTTACACAGGGTGTTCTCAATCCGTCTGTCCATCCATCCATCCATCCATCCATCCATCCATCCATCCCTCCCTCCCTCCCACAGTATGTGCTGGTACTGGGGATTGCCTGACCTGGGTGCAGGACCTTGTGCTTGGCTTGGTTGAGCTTCATGAGGTTCATATGGACCCACTCCTCCAGCCTGTCCAGGTCCCTCTGGATGCCACTCTTTCCCTCCAGTGTATTGACTGCCCCTCTCAACTTGGTGTCACCCACATTTCACAGGACAGTTGCATTTTTGTCCAGAGCTTTTGGAAATAAATGTCCTTGCTCCCACTGAGTATCACCCTTCAGCAGCTCATGGCCTCCCACGAACCCAACGCCCTTCCACACAGCAGCACCCACCCCATCCCATGCTGTCTTTTTCATGAAGACCATCTCCCACTCCTCATTTCCCTGCAGTGCCAGGTGCTGGGTCAGCCCCTCCGCTGCCTCCCTCCCCTCTCCCTGAAGCCCTTTTTATCAACCAGCTCCACACCACTTCTCAGCCCTGGGCACTGGCAATACTCCAGCAGCATCACAGCCACCCTTGTGTCCAAGGTCATGGGTAACTGGGTGACCACGACTCAGTTCTGGCTTTCTCCTCCTACACCTTATATCTCCTGCCTTTAAAATCTCATATTGGTATTTTAATTTGGGACAGACATGTGGACACTGGTGAAATGAACTTTACCATTTGTATCTTTCCTCACCCAAGGATGGCTTTTCCCACCCAAAAGCCACCTCTGCTCCACTGCACCACCCAGCAGCATCCCTGGCACCCAGGCTCTCTGCAAGGCTCTTCATGGACCCCTCCTCAGCTTTGCAACACCCAAAGGTTTTATCCTTTGACTGCCCCTTTTAACAAGTTCCCTTGGGTTTGTGAAACTGGCATTTTTTAAAAATTTCAACAGAATTGGGAGGAAAATCTCTTTTCCCTGTCCTATGCCCCCAGCACCATGACTGAGTCCCCCCCGGGGCTTGTGTCTCCATATGCTGCTTGCATCCTCCTCCCCCATTTCTCCTACCAAAGCATCCCTCTCCTGATGGAGCCAACAGCCCCATCGCAAGCAGAAATCGCTGCTCAGGGTGCTGAGCACCCTGCTCATGCGACACCCAGCCCGAGGTGTCCCCAAGGTGTCCCCACCAGCAGCCCCACACTCAGCTTCTCAGCCCCTGCCCAAAGTTTCATCTCAGCATGTCAACTGCAAATTGCATTTAAAATCGCAATTAAAGGGTTTGAGGGTTCTAAATCGTCGGATGTGCTGTCAGCGACCGAATGCCTCGCTAGAATTAATAATGCCGTTATCTAGTAATTCAATAGCTGTGGATTAGTCAAGCGGAGCGGCTGTCCTGGAGGAAGCCCCAGGGAAAGCCAAGAGGTTGAAGCAGGCTGGATTTCAGAGCCCCAAGCAAGACTGACTCCTGCCCTTCCTCCGTCTCCATGGCTTGGCCACTGAGTCCCAGCACGGGGTCTCCAGTGTCCCTCCGTGCTCCCTCTGCCCCAGGAGCCCCTGGAGCATCGCTGGCAGTGGGGAGAGCCAGAGCCCCGCGTCTGGGCACTTACTTTCTGAACTGCTCCAGGAAGCGATCCCGGTGGCCCTGCAGTGTATCTGCCGGCAGACCTGGAAGAAGCAACAAGCAGAAACGTCACCAGGTGTCTCCACACTAGGAAAGAAGCACGGATCAGGGTGTCCCAATTGGAATGGCCATATGGGGATGGGTTTTTCCCAGAGATGGCCACCCTTCTCCCAGGGTATGAATGCTTCGGGCTCAGGGTCCGGCTGCAGGACAGGATCACATCCCCTGCCCAGAGCAGGCAAAGGCAGTGAGCTGGCCTTCAGGCAGCTTCCACCACAACTCAAGGTCCTGGGCGATGTAGGTTTTGCAACCAGTGCCTGTCCAAATCCAGGGGAGCTCCTGGTGGGCACCGTCCCCATGGCCAAGGGGTGTTCAGCAGGGCAGGCTTCCTGGGACAGCTCAGTCTCCCAGAGCTTGCACCTCCTTGTCTCCTGCCCTGCTGACTCCCTCTGCTCCCCAAAGAAAGGCTGAGAAGGAGCTGAGGGGCAAACGGCCCAGCCCGAGCAGGGTAGGTACCCCCGTGTCCCCTTCTGTATCCCCCCCAAGCCCGAGTTGGCGCTGGGGACACTCACAGGAGTGGAGCTTGAAGAGCAGCTTGACAGTGTAGTCGTAGAGGTGGCTGCAGTCCAGGATCACCTGGATGAGTGGGGCCAGGCGGCACTGCCCCGCTGCCGTCACCGACACCGAGCGTGACATGTCCAGGGAGCTGAACACTGTGGGGAACGAGCACGGGATCAGGCTCCGGCAGCACCGCAGGGTGCCACGCTGCGTTGGTTGTGTCCGCAAACTTCACCTGGAGTGAGAGCCATTCACCCGGAGCAAGACACCTGCTGGCCCTCAGGGACCCAGCCCGCCACCCCATAGTCATTTACTGGCCCAGTGGGAGGGCAAATTCCCACCCAGGACTCCCACACAAGCCTGGGAACACTTCAGCCTGGCACTATGGGCTGGAGGTGCCTGGTCCTGAGC
Organism: Numenius arquata; assembly: GCF_964106895.1. Lineage (NCBI taxonomy): Eukaryota > Metazoa > Chordata > Aves > Charadriiformes > Scolopacidae > Numenius > Numenius arquata. The sequence goes on from NC_133593.1 coordinate 541,470, forward strand.
CTTTGCTGGGTCCCCAGGCAGAGCTCCGGCCCCAGAGGAGCAGCCCCTGTGCTGTGCCCACCACTGCCATCCCACTGGCATTCGGGTGCACCGTGTGTGCCAGTGGGGAGATGCTCCAGAAAGGGCCGGAAGCAGGTGGGAGCGCCTCACAGCCTCCTCTGTCCAGGTGACGGTGAACTGTATCTCATACCGGGGGTGCAGGATGTGCCCCACAACACCAGGGCACGAAGGCATTTCTGGCAGGGCTGGAGCAGCCTGCAGCATGGGATGCCAGGCTGCTGGCGATGTGTCCAGTGACCACTTCATGGTCCAGCTTTGCAGGTCTGCCACAAGCTGTGGGCCACCTGCCCTCAGCGCATGCTCGGGCAGCAGGCGGCCTGGCAGGGCAGCTGGAGGTGGCAGCTCCACCTCCCTCCATCCAGCAACTCCCCTCCAACGGGCAGAGCAGCGAGAGCTCCCAGGTGAGCTCTGGGGATGGGGCCGTGGCATCTCGGCTCTCGGCACAGCCCCATCCTGCTGTGCCAGCACACAGCCCCAAGACAAGGGTGCTGCTCCAGCTCCCTCCAAACAACCCTGTCCCACCAGCGCCCATGGCTTGCTGCAGATGAAGGCTCCCCCCAGAATTGCTGTAATGTACCCCAACCCCAGTCCTGCTCGAGCCTGCAGAGGTGTGTGACAGCGCTGAGGGTTGAGACTGGCTTCTTTTTACCCTCCTGCCCACTTGTGCAGGAGCATGATGGGGTGCCCCATGTGTCCCCCAGCTCCAGCACCACCGCAAACACTCGCAGCAGCCTGAGCTCACTGCTAATAAAAGTCAAAACCTGTCGTGAGCCCACCAGTTAAGACCAGAAGAAATTCAGCCCAGGGAGGCTGCTGGAGCAGGAGAGCCCAAAGCCGGTGCAGTGGAAGGGGTGTTGCAGAGGTGGGAGTGGGTGGTGCGGTGCAGCCAGCCCTGTGGCGCTGCCAAAGGGCTGCCACAAGGCAGCACCACTCTGGCACGCAGGGACTGCAGCTAATAATAACGCAGGTGAAGCGCCCGGAAGAAGAGATGAGACACAACGACTCCCCGCAACATCCCGCCCGGAGCTGGCTCAGCCCCCGTGGACCCCCACCCTGACTGCTGGCAGGGCAGCACAGGGGCTTACCCGTCTGGAAGAGGTTCAGCTCACACTCCAGGTAGTCAAACATCTCCACCGTCAGCTGGAAACTAGGAGAAGGGATGAGGATTGTTGGGGAGCATCCTTATGGATACCTCAACCCGTGCCAGGTGCCACCTCAGAGGGACAAGCCTTGCCCAGGGGTCTGCCCGGCTCCCTGGCAGGGCTGGGGAGAAGGTGCAGGGTCCTATCCCTGGCTCGGCCACGCTGCTGCCACTCTGCCTGCATCTGCCCCACTCTCTCACCTCCCGCCCCTGCCCCGCACTCACAAATTATTGACATCGTTCTCCCCGGCCTCGTCAAGCTGCCGGTCGGACATCTGAAGGTTGCCAGGGAAGCGGGGATTCTGTGTGGGGAAACAAGAGTTGGGAAAGGGTTCCAGAGGATCTCCTGCTCTGGCCAGGGCACTGGGAGCACCAGGGTTGCCCATCTAGCTGGTGGCTTCAGCACAAGAGACTGGGACGGCACTTTGGATGTGCCAAGGGAGTGATGAGGGGAGGAAAGGGGGCTAACATGAGCCCTGGGTGACTGCAGCATCCCCAGTCCATGGTGCCTGTGTTCTCCCCAGCAAGAAAAGCCAGTTCTCCCTGGGCTTAGAAACCTGCTGAGCAGGGAGGAGACAGGGCCACCAGCTTGTGCATGGCATCACCGAGAGCTGGGGGGTGGGAAAGAGCCAGTATCTGCTCCGGGGGGCAAAGCCTCTTCATGCTGCCCAGGTGTTTCGGGGAAAGTCACATCATGGCTCCAAACCAAACCGGGGTGATGGGTACAGCCTGCCTTCAGAAAACACCTCTTGCCAGCTGAGCTCGGAAAGGAAGGAAACACCGCAGGGACCAAACCTGCCACAGCGGTTACCACAAGGAAGAGGGTGCTCGAAGCCATGCAGGGCTTCCAAGCCCACCGTGACTTCCCATTCTCCTCTTGGCAGGAGATTCTATTCTATTCTATTCTATTCTATTCTATTCTATTCTATTCTATTCTATTCTATTCTATTCCATCTGCCGAAATACTAAGCTCTGTCGATGTGAGCATGGCTTCCTGAGGCAGGAGAGGGCACTTTTCCCTTTCTATCACACATGCTCCCCGTGACCCCTGGCAGCCAGCACAGCATGGAGCAGACCTGGAGCCGGGGCATCCTTTGGCCAGCCCAAAGAAGGAACTTGCCCAGCATCGCTGCTCGGGAGGCTGGAAACAAGCTCCTGATGATGGGGAAAAAACCCAATCCAGGATGGTGCCATGGGATTTCCCCAGGGTGCTCTTGTGCCCAGGAGCACCCATGGCCCAAGAGCCCAAAGGGAGGAGATTAAAAATGGATTTCGGTGACCAGCACTGATTACTTCAAGCTGGGGACAGCACTGAGTGGGACAGGATGGGACACCATGCTGACTCCATCCAGGACTGAGCCTGCAGCATCCCGTGCACAGTGAAGTTTACCAAGTGGGGCAGGCGACGGAGGGCAGAAGCCCTGGGAGCACTGAGGCTGCTGGGGACCAAGAGGTTTGTTCTGTGCTACCTCATCCTGATTTTCCTGGTAAATCTTAGGTGAGATTTATGGTCTGCGATGAACTGGGTGCTCATGAAGAAACCTTAAACCTGTGACTCTGTTAAAGTTCTGCTGAGAAGAATTAAGTTGTGCAGGCTCAGTGGCGCTCAGGTTAAGTTAATCATTATTTCCCCACCATTCTTGAATTTTGAGGCTGACTTGTCACTCCCACTCCATTTTTCCTGCCCTTATAAAAACCTGTTTCAGAAAGCATTAGTGCCTTACATCCAAACTTCAGTCTCAATCAAAGGTACACTTCCATACACATCTATTTCATTTCTCCTTTGCTGACCATGGCAAATAATCCTCCACACTTGCACACCATTCGGAGCAGGGGTTGCCGCTCATCCTTCTCCATGCACCAACGGGGACATCCCCCCAGCCCAAATCCCCAGCTTCCCTCCCTCAATTCATGGTGACACAGAAAAGCCAAGCTCTGCTGCAGGGTTTTAGGGGTGATTTACACCTGCCCTGCCTGTGCTGTCTCCTATGGTGCGGCATGGCATGGCCCCAACAAGCCCTCCCCACTCCAGAACTCCATGGCCTCTTCCACCTCTGCCCATTTAGGATACCTGGGAATGGATGGACACCCCAACTCTGAGTGTCTCTTACTGCTTCTTGTAGCCCTCCAACTCCCAGCCCGGCCTAGGTGCCTCCAAGGAGCCCTGATCCACCATGAAACTGTCCATCCCTGAGGCACTGATCCTTGGGCCACCTTTTATCCAGGCTAAGGATGGACCCTGGCAGCCTAGGACATATTGCATGAGGTGGCAGATTGGCCATGACAGAGGAGAGGACCCTCAGGGGTGAGAGCTCCGGGAGGGCTCTGCCAGCCCCTGTCCTGCACCGTAGCACTGCCACTGCTTTTGCCCCAGTGCGCCATCACCCACCCCTTGCTGTGGTCGCGGGGACAGGAAATGCTCACCTTGGTGTGAAACTCCATCTTGGTTCTCAGCAGTTTGAGGTAGATGCTGCAGAGCTGTCCGTAGCCCTCGCTCAAGTGGCCCTGGGGACACCAAAAAGCTGTGGAGACCTGGGGCAGGCTGTGGAAAAGCCCTCTCCCCTTGCAGCATGAGTCACCCCTCCCTTATCTCCCCCAAAACCACAGCCAAAACCTTCCTTGCTGACGCACAGGCTGCAGGCTGGCTTGCAGCAAATGTGCCAAAAGGATTTGGTCAAGACCTTCTCATCACCTTCTCTACAGATTTCAATGCTGCGTTTGACCACCAGAGCTGAGTTTTACTGGGTTTTGCTATAAAATAGGAAGGAGGCATTTGATTTTGATGGGATATCAAACACAACCAGCAAACCCAGCCCAGGGAGGTCCTGGTCGTCACGGCTCAGGCACGGCTGACCATCTGCTCAGCCCTCAGAGCCTGGCTCGTCCTGGGCAAGATCACTGTCCAAGCCAGCACCCCCCTGGCCCAGCCGGGGCACCGGGTGCCGCCAAGGGACCCCCAGGGTGTCCCCACCACAACGGCTGGTGGGATCAGCTGCTTACCCACATCCTGCTCATGTCGCTCAGCTCGTTCTTGTATCTCACCGAGTCTTTCAGCACCTGGAGGAAGAACGATGAACATAAGCAGGCACCATGGGCAGCAGGCAGAGCACCACCAAGGTGGTGCCAAACTTGGCGCTGGCAACTGGGGTCAGGAATGGGAGGCCTTGACGTGTTCCCAACCCTGCAGCTTGCTGGTGGTGTCACTACTGCCAGTCCCAGTGTGCCTCAGTTTCCCCATCCACACATGGGGCAGGAGGCTCCTTGCTGATGGCTCCTGCACTGATGTTGATGCCCTGTGGTTTCCTCCGGCGCTGGGGGCTGCAGCGCAGGGGGGCTGTGGGCAGAGCAGTGCTGGGAAGGCTCTGGCAGAGCGAGCAGGGAGGGGTCCCTGCGCCCATCACCACCCAGGAGGGCACTAACCCGCCAGCATCTCCCACCGCCCCAAGCTGCCCCACTGTGGAAAGGAATTGGGCCCGGGGCGGCTGCTGAGCCGAGCTGGTGGCACTCACGTTTGAGTGTCCGTCCCGGAGGAGTTTGTGGAAGACGTGGCAGAACTTCCAGCAAAGCACGGCGTTGCCCGACAGCGGCAGCCGGTTCACCACCGACCAGAAGGTCTGCGCCCCCTTCTCGTGGTGTGTGCCCAGGATGCATGGTGGCGGCCGGTCAAGGAAACACTCTTCTCCATCTTGGCGGTGATGGAGAGTGGCCACCCCGAAGCAGCTGGTACCCACAGAGCCGAGAGGAGCCAGGCCACCGCGGGGAGCTGATAAACTGCCAAGCCTGGGTACACACTGTCCTTAAGGGTGGCATACATTGTCCCCTACATCCTCCGATCCAGCCCTATATCACCGATCCAGGAGCACTGTGGCATGCTCAGGGCTGGGGCTGTGCCTCCCCCGAGCCTTCCCGGCTGCCCTGCCGGGATGCTGGAGATCCGCTTTCAGTGGCAGCATGCTCACAAGCACCTTTGGGGATTAAGCATCCTCACCCCAGGCAGATAACCTGCTGTGGGCATCTGTTCCTCCTGCCCTCCTATGGGATGGTGGAGCCAGGAGCACAAGGCTGGGCATCCACTGATGAGCAAATGCCGCTCCAGCTTGAGCAGGGACCCTGTGATGTGCTGAAAAAACCCCAACCATCATTGAGAGCCCCCCAGGGTCCCATCCAGCTGCCCCCAGCACCCCAGCAGCCAGCTTGCCGTGCTGGCCCAGCGGTGCCAGCACCTCTTCCCATGCGCTGCCTCGCCGCTGCCCCTTTTCTGGGCAGCCCCGGCCCCGCTCCCACGCTCGCTTGTCCCACTGCCAACTTTGGGAAGGATATTTCTGGCGTGTTTCTCCTTGACAGCCACTTCCTGCGCATTAATAGCCTTATTGATGCTGACAGTCTGCAAAAGAGAAGCGGTGGAAGGGGATGAGATGGGAAGGGTTTGGGCTCCCCTCTTCGTCCCCCCTCACCCGCTGGGACCCCCTGACTCTGCCGGCACCTGTGGGTGGCTGGGTCCCATCCAGGTCCCCAGCCCCTGCTCGTGCCAGCTGGATGCTGCCCGTTGCCGGATGCCTTTCTGGGATGTGGTTGGCATCCGCCAAGTTCAGCTGCTGCCAGGACTCATTTACTCAGCATAATAACGCCGCAATTAAAGCAGTGACCACAAAGGACCCTCTCCTGCCCTCAGAGCCGTGGGATGGGCAGTGGGAAGGCAAATCCCTCTGGATCATGGGCAGCAGCCGGTGGGTTCTGCTCCGCTTTCAGGGGGAACTGAGTGGAGAGGGCATTTTGGGGGGCACAGGGAATCCGGTAGCAGGACAGCGAGAGCACTGTGTGCTGCGGAGGACAGAGTAGAGCTCTGGCAGTGAAGGACGTGGCCCCAGCCATGGCGGGGCAGGAGATGGACCTGCTGCTCACAGTGCAGGCAGCTGCCCTGGCTGGCACCCGCTGCCGCCCCACTGCCACTAGGCACAACAGCCATGGCACCACCACTCCCCACCGCCCACAGCTCGCCACAACCCTCCCGAGGGGCTGGCAGCCTCTCCCTGGCACAACCCTGCCCACAAGCTGCCCTTTTGCTCCCAGCCAGGACAGGCAAGACTCGTGAAGCAGATACTGGGGACCGGAGGAAGCCCACACTGAGGAGCCTGGGCAGAGCCAGTGCGCCATTCAGCCTCCCGAGAGGCAGCGGCAGCCCCTGGAAGTGTTTGCCGGGCCGGATTTTTAACCCTACACCATTCCTGCCCCCTGGGGAGCTGTGCCGGCAGTGGGAAGATACTGTGGCTGCTCCTACTTGGCCACGGTTTGTGGGGAGCAGGGTGATGCCGGCACAGGGCCGCTCTCTCCCCAAGCTCCTGCATCACTCCTGGCAGCCTGGCACCTGCTCCACAAGGATCCCACTGCTGAGGGAAGAAACCGTCTGGCTCAGTACTGCTGGAAGTAGCTAATTACTGATATAAACCAATTAAACCAGTGGGATTAATCCCAGCGCCTTCCTCACTGCAAACCTTCTTGCCCCACTGCTTGCTCACCCTCTCCGAGGCTGCCCCGTTATGGCTTCAGTGTGGCCGACCCCGATGATTCTGTGCTGAGCGGGGCTGGGGGGCCACAGGCACCAGCCACGGGCACCCCACGTATGCCTGGGCATGGCCACGGGCACCCCAGCGTTGAGCCCAACCCATGTCCCCAGAATGTCCCTCTGCCACCAAAGCATCAGCCAGCTGGAGAGGGGACAACGTGCTGAAGGGCTGAGACAGCTTCTGATCTCACCCTCTGCTGCCAACAGCACCCCCACCCCCTTGACTGAAACATGGGGTGTCCCAGTATGAACCAGTTCTGCTGCAGGGACGCTGCTGTGCTGGCTGCTCTCGAGCAGGGCCGGTCCATGTGGCCCCGTGGCATTTGCAGCCCCGTCCCTTCGGTGCTGGCTCTGCTGGGGACTACGGTAGGTTTCCAGCCGTGCCGAGCTGCTCACCACGCTCACCACCAGGTCCCTGCGTACTGGTGACCATGGAGGTAACCAGTAAGGACCATGGACGTCATAAGTAAGATGCAAGAAGCTCATTTCAGGGTAGCATGGGATGCAGATCACCAGTTGCGAGGCATGAGCATCCCAGTCCAGTGGTGGGCTGGACACGGACCAGTACCTGCAACATAGCATGGTTTTAAGAAGAGCTGAAAGAAACACTGGCGGTGGAGAAACCTGACCCCATCAGATGTCCCTTCTCGAGGGCATGAATAGAGACAAGCAGGTTCCCAACACAGGAGGACCAAGGGTGGGAGCCACCTCTGCAGCTCTGCCCAGCCCTGTGGCCATGGCTCCCTTATGAAACCATAAAATAAAATTCAGCGTTTTCCTCTCTAAAAATCCCAACAAAATCCTCAGGAAGGTGCCTCTTGGCCAGCGGCGGCAGCCTGGAGATTGATGCTCACGCCCCAGCAGCCACTGGTGACATGTGCCATGGATCCAGCTCCAAGTGCAGCTTGTCCACTTCCAAAATCCCAGTCTGCAGCCACAGACAGGCAGGACGGTCACAGCGAGCCACCCAGCAAGGCGAGGAGCACAAGGATCGGTGTTTAAACACATCCTGCCTTGAAATGGGAGTCCTGGACAACAAGCAACGAGCCAAGTGCAAAGCTGAAGCTGGCGAGTGGAAGCTCAGAGCTGGAGGCAGGATGGGGCCACCATTCTCCCGAAGCTGGTGGCTTCACCGTGGCACATGTCCGCTCCCGCTGTCCTTGAAAGACCAGACAGGGGTGGTATCCGGAGGGAAGCAGTGCCAGGGACTGCCACATCCCTGGGAAAGCTGGAAATGAAGCTCCCAGTTTAAGTGCTGTTTCCTGCTGGCCTTTCCTGGTAAAGCAAGGACATGTTTTTCCAACCAAAGAGGCCCCCAGTGATCCCCCAGAGTGGGGAGACACAGTGGGAGGGTGATGGGTGGTGGCCTCCAGGACCCTCCATCCCCAAGCCCCCAGCTCCATTTGAAGCACAGGTGATGTCCATGTGGATGGCAAAAAGGTTTTCCAAGGAAAAGCCAGATCCCACGTTTCTGTCCTTGCGGGTGCCATGGGAACACCTCTCCCTCCCCTGCTGCATCCCCGGAGAGGGCAGGGCACAGTCTCCCCCTGCCCGGAGCCGGTCGGGTCAGGCACTGGGGTTCGGGAGATGCCCAAACCAGCGCTCCACCGGCCGGTGGCCCCGGCAGCACCCGCACAAGCAAACTGGAGGAGAGCAGGGCAGCAGCGAGGGATCAAGGCTGCAAGTGTCACCTCCAAGGGACAAGTGGGGTCGGGGAGGGGGACAGCAGCATAGGCTCCTGCCCATGAGTTTTGGCTGCGAAATTTGGGGCTCCCTTGAAAGAAAGCTCAAATTTCTTTGCCACAGAGAGGGCCTTTCACCCCAACCTTTCACAGGCGCTGCCTCCCAACTCTATCCAGCTGATGGGATTTTAATTTTAATTTAATTATGAGCTCGTACACCACAAGGGCTGTTTCTAACGTGCCAGCCCACGAGCGCATCCTTGGCAGCACCACTGGCCCAGCTCCGGTTTCTTGCCGATGGAGGGATGCTGGCCCCCAGCCCCCGCACCCAGGTGGGTGCCCAAAGGGCTCCTCTCCTGCTGCCCCCCCCAGGTGCTGGGAGCCGGGCAGGGGACCTCGGTGGGTGCAGGGAGCCTCCGTAGAGCAGCCAGGCCCTTCCTCCAGCCCCACAGCCCTGACACCTCTGCTGGGAAAGGAAACCCTGGGGTTTCCTCTTGTGCAACGCTGCCGGCAGCGGGGCTGGGAGGGAAGCGAGAGAAGAGGTCGGGAGGACCCTCTCTGACAAGGAGAGCTGCAAGGGGGTTACACCACCATGTCGGCTTCCCCCCGGCAGGGCCATGGGGCTGGGGTTGGGGGCAGAACTCAGTGGGGCAGCAGCGGGGCAGCGCTGGCCATGAGTGCTCGGCCCAGGCTGGGCAAGCAGCACCGGGAACACTGCGGGCACCGGGAACGCTGAGAGCATCGTTAGCGTTTCAAGCGTCTCTCAAGCGGGACGAGGACACCCCACTGCCATGAGCAGAGAAAGGCTCAGACCATTCAGAGCAGGAGCAGAGTCAGGTAATGCAGACCAGGGACTATCCAACTGAGTATCTCTGCCCCGGAGCAGTGGGACCTGCCCGAGCGGTGGCTTCTTCTCCTGTAGCTGGATAAGCCACCACATCCCTGTCCCAGGGGGATTTCACGCTGTTCCTGTGGGACTCTGGGAATCCTGCTGGCAAGAAGCAAGCTGAACCACATCCTGCAGGACCCCCCCCAGGGACTCTCACGGGGAGATGCAACACCAGAATGGAGCTGCCAACAGCTCCACACCAGGGTGAACCCCACAGCCGTGGCTCACACCAACTTAAACACCTCCCTGGGCGTGTGAACGTGCTCCAAACTGCATGGACAGAGGCGGGACAGAGTGACAGAGGCTTTCTGAGCACCCAGAAACACTCCTCTCTTGCACATGTAAACGTGCACCCCCTCACCCCCCCCACCAGATCTCCCCAAATTACGCTCTCAGGCTCCTCTGAATCGCAAATCTCCCGTCTGGCAGTGAAAAGCCCGGCTCCCCTCAGGACCTGCACGGCACCTTCCCGCTTATTTCCAAAAGGAAATGAGTGTTGATTAAAGAATCCAGAGCCATTGCAAATTATTTGGAGAAACTGAGTAAGTCACAGTGCAAATCCTCTTAGTAATGCTCCCTCATTTCTCCTTAATTCCTTTCTATAAATGGAGAGCTGGGATGAACCATACCTCCGGAAAACCGCTCGCAACTGAGCCCTGCAGACACAGGGGCTCCGGGGAAAGCAAGCAGCAGGGAGACCTGACTTTAAGCCTGGAAAAAAATATCTGTGAGCTTAATTAAAACACAAATCCCAGCGTAGCAAGTCTTCGCTCCGGCCTGGAGGTGTGCAGGACACAGGGGTGTGGGTGAGCTTTTCAGAGGGCAGAGGTCTCTCTTTAAACATCGCTCACCAACAGCAGCTAAAAGCAAACCACAACCTCGCCAGGGCTCAGAAAAAGGTTTTTCTCCGGCAAAATGCCGAAGTGAAGCCAGCTGGATCACGCCTGTTTGGCTGCATCTGCTGCTCCATGAGTTTAGAAAGTGCTCCTCGCCCACCAAGCTACACACACAGACAAAGCACCTGCACCAGAGCCCTGCGAGCACCTGAAGGCGCTGCTGCCCTTCTCACCTCCTGCTCCCACCAGATGAGAAATAATCCCCAAAATGACACAGATCTCACATCTCCCTTTGCTTGGGCCATAAAAACAATCACATTTCCCCCACACTAACATTGGCCTCCAACGTTAAAAACTTTGAAATCTCACTGCATCCACCAGGGTTTGGTCCCAGTCATGGTGGCTTGAGAGGTACCTCTCTAGGAGATGCTGATGACACCAGTTCGGATGACAGCAGGAGAAGGAGGACCAAGGTGTACCAGAGACAGCGCTGAATGCCAAGGGACACCAGCATGGGGGGATGTCTGGGGACACCTTGCCCCACATCCTGCCCTGCTGGACCCCCATCACCCTATGGCATATGGGACATCCCAAACTGGAGTCACCAGGAAGAGAGCCACAGAATCTGTGAGCAATGTTGGAAGCCAACACCATCGCCACCAGGCTCTTCTTGGCAGACACCTGCCCTGGGATTGGTGTCTCCGGGTCTGCTCGCCTGAGGTTGATGACTTCAGGGAGGATGATGACTTCAGACTGACATCGTGCTTGGTCTAACCACCGTCAGTGCTCTCTGGTGCATGGTGAAGTTTGATGTGAGCGTTATGGAGAAGCTCTTCCAGCACACATGGTGCTTCCAAGGGAGAAACCACCTGGGCCAGGCCAGGGAGGGGTGATGTGATGTTCAGAGGTCTCCACCCCACAAGGAGACACAAAAGGATGGCAGCTGCCATCCAACTCCCACCAAGGCCTTTGCCTCGTGAGCTGCAGTACCATTACCATGGTAGAAAAATGAAAATAAGTTGAAGGATACACGTTTAGAGTGTACCTGAACAGAGCACCCCACTAGCTCCCAGCTCCTCCTGAGGGCAGCAGGATGGCATCAAAGCAGAGGTTGAGATCCACAGGATGATGGGCCCTTGAGCTGCATGCGCATGGACTTAACCCACTGTTCCTCCTGGCCTTTCATCACAAGAGCTGGAGCAGGATGAGACAGTGCCAACACCATCCCTCCTCCAACTTTGAAGCAGGCAAAGAATGAAGACAATCAGCCAACTGACTTCTGGTGGGTAACAAGGAGTCCAGTGAGACAAGGACTCGGGCTGGTCACCAGCAGCTGGAAGGGTTTGGTTCCACCAGTGCCAGAGATGAGAGGCTGCTACATTGAACACATCACACGCATCAGGGGACCAGTACCCAAAGTGTTGGGCCACTGGATCTCTCCAGTGCCATAAACGATTGATACAGATTAACTACTTGGACATGTATTTTTTAAATCCAGTCTAAGGAATCTGGACTTCTCCAATACACAGATACACCTTTTGGAAAAAAAAGGGCAGCAAGAAAACTGATTTTGGGGAGAACGGGGCAAAAAGAGAGGCTACAGAAGAAGCCAAACCTCACCAATGACCACTGGGGAAGCTGACAACACAGAAGTCGGATCCCTTTGAAGCCTCCAGCTGAAACAACAGTCATAAGAGCAGTCAACTGAGGCTGCAGAAGAGCTTGGGGAATGCTTTGGCCACCTCCAGCACCATGAAGGGCCAGCACGGGCCCCAGCTCCTGCTGCCGGACACTTCTGACCTGCTGCAACCAGGGACCCCCTGCAGTGGCAGCCCCTGGCACAGGTGGCTGGAGCCGAGGAGAGGCAGAAAACCAGGAGGCTCCCCAGGACCCCTGCACCCCTCCACGCCTGCTCCCTACAAAAAACACTTGTTACTATTCTATTTTAATAATTGCTACGGGCACTCCATCACTCCCGCCCCACATTGCCCAGCTGGATCGGCCACAGCCGGAGCCTTTCCTGCAGGCTGTCCCGTTAGCCAGGCTTTTAATTTTAAGTGGGGATTTTATGTGAAGATAATCTCTTTCAGCAGCGGTGATTCCTGTCTGGGGGGGGGGGCAGGATGGCTGTGTTTTCCAGGGTCAGTGGCTCAGGAAAGTCCTGATAACGTTCCAAATGGTCCCGACTGCAGTCTTCTGCTTCCCAGCAAATACAAATATTCGGGCATTTTTTGGAACAGGAGGAAATAAAGGAGCGAGGCTGGAGGATGTGGGGAGCAGACCCCAGGAGCTCATCTCCAGACACGCATTCGGGTGACCAACCGCCATCCCAGGACCAAAGTGTCACCCCGGCAGGGTATCGCACTAGCGGGATGCTCCCGAATTTTGTGGAGCAGGGATGCCCCGGGGATGCGGAGCCAAGGTAGCTTTGGTGGAAATCCTTCCATGCAACGCCTCCTGCCGAGAGGCAGCTCCCACCAGCAGGTCAGGGGGCCCCTCACCCCTTTTCCCTCCGGGATGTCTGGATCCTGCAATGGAGTTGAGGAGAGGCAGGACCCCACGGGCCCCACGCTGCACCCCTGGGACCTCCCCATCCCGAACCCGGCTCTGCCGGAGCACTGTGAGCAGCAAAATCCCTCTGCCCAGGTGAGCAGTGCAGGGGATGAACTGCAGGAACGGACCCTAAAAACTCCACTTTTCACCCCAAACTTGTTTCCATCCCTATTATCCAGGTGAGGGATTCGCCCACGTGCGGACACCGGCATGCGGGGACACGGGTGCTCGTGGCACCACCTGAGCCCAGCCCGGTGGGGAAAGCAAGTGAAACGGGGGGGGGGGGGGGGGAGCGAACCCCGGCCCCGGCTACAGCGGCACCGGGGGGGATCGGCGGTAACCGGGAGGATGAGTCCCCCGGTAACCGAAGGAGGGGGCTCCCGCCTCCCGCTGCCACCCCAAACCCAGCCCCCGCTCCCCCCGGATTTTACACCCGGGGACACCGATGGCTCCCAAACTGCCCCAAGAAGGAGTTTCGCTGGATGCAAACCCTTATTCCAGAGACGAACCTGGATGCCGAGGTGGGTGCCGGGGGGGAGGGGGGATGTCCTCGGGGGACGGGGGGGTGTCCCCGTGGTGGGGTGCGGGGATCCCCGCGGCCGCGCACTTACCACCTTGCCCAGCTCCATGGCGGAGGGCGGCCGGGGCGGGCTGCGGGCTCTGCTCAGCGCGGCGCGGCGGCGCCCATGGCGGCGGCCCCGCGGGGCGGCGGCGCTGGAAGGTTCTGCCGGGCGGCGGCGGCGGAGCGGGGCGGGGGGCGCGCTCCCGCGGACGGGCGCGCTCCCGCGGGGGGCGGCACAGCCGAGCGGGGGGTGCGGGGGGGGGCGCGGCACTCGCTGGAATAACAAAGGAGCCCCGCGGGGGCGCGCGTTGGGGCGGGGGGGGGGGGGGCAGGCCACCGCCCACGCCGAACCGCCCGCCCACCGGCAGGCCACCCCCCCGCCCCCCGTCCCGCTCGCCCCCTCCGGGGGGGGTCGGGGCAGCGGCGAGGCGGAGGCGGAGGGGGTGCCCGGTGGCAGGACGGGCGGTGGGATCCGCGCCCCCCCCCCCTCCCCGGTGCAACCTTCCCGAGCCCCTGCCCCACTGCCGGGCCCCCTGCCCCATCCCCTCTCCTACTGCCAGACCCTCCACCCCATCCACTGCTGCTCCATCGCCTGCCCCACTGCCTGCCCCCCTGCCCCGTCCCCTGCCCCATCTCTGTGCCTGGGGCGTCGGCTGCAACCCGGGGCTCTGGCCGAGGTCTGGCCGGTGACCTGCACAGGGTTCCCCTTGCACGGGAACCGGCTCAGCAGTCGCCATCTCGGTTCCAACAACAAAAGCAATTAAACTGGGGCGGTGAACGAGTCCCCCTCCCTCAGTCCGCCACCCTCGGGCAGGCTCGGCACCCCGACCGCCCGCGCTGCCCGCAGGGACTGCTGCCCCGCCGGGGAACAGGCAAACACCCAGGCAGGAGTTTGGGTTTTCCCAGCTCCTACCAGCGCTCAAGAAGCACTTTCGCATCTTCCAACGGAAGGCACAAAAGAAACCCAAACGATTCTTCTGTTTTTCCGTGATGCCCTAAAAGCAGCCCCAAAGCAGGGAGGAGGAAAAGCATCGCAGCTGCCCCTCGGCTGAAGGTGGAGGAGAAGCTTCACGGCCCTAAGAAAAAAATGCTGCTGCGGTGCTGGCCCTGGCCGAACGCGCTAATCCCCCGGGATTACTGTAGTCTAGTCACAGCTCAGGCACTTACTCCACGATGGTGACTTGGCCGCTCTTAATAAGATAACGGGATCCCGCACCCCTGGGGGACAGAGCACTGCCACCACCGTGCCCAGCCTGCACGCAGCTCCGCACCCACCCACCACCGCATCCCAGCCGGGGGGAGAGGACAGCTTTTAGGGCCAAGACCCAGGTTGTGTTTTCCTCCGGTGGCTGCGGTTCCTGGGGCAGATGGGCGGCCACACTGCTCGGCAGCACTGCAGGTACACGGCTCGTCGGGTTTTTGCTGGACCAAATGAATTTTGCTGGACCAGATGGTTTTAAGCAGCAGCTGAATTTCTCCAGTAGCAGAGCCTGGTCCCTGCTCTGAGCCCGTGGGTGGCAGCGCTCCAGGGACAGGTACCTGTCCCGATTGCAGGTATCTGCCCCTGTCGTGGCTCGGCAGCCCCTATCGCAACAGGCGTGACAGGAACAGGGGGCACGGCACCAACCCCGGCATCCCTGGGGACAGGGTGTCCAGACCCCAAAGCCGAGGGGACAAACCCAGAATCCAGCACCAGAAAGGGGCAACAGGGTTTGTGCCCTCCCCACACGGTAAGCGATTCCCAGCCGGGCTCCTGGCATGGAAAGTAGGAGTTCAGAATCTCACTGCACAACCCAGCCCCAGCCTGGTGTTCCCCCCGGCTTAATGGGATACTAGAATTAATTAATTCACCCTTAGCTGAGTTCAGCATTGCTCTAAACCTGATGCCACAACCACGCTGTCCTGGGATGTCCTGCGGATGTGGTCCATGCTTTCCAGAGCACCATCTCCGGAGGCTGCAGCCCTGCAATTAGTGCTTGGCCATCAGGTTTTAATGCCTCATTTGCATGAAGAGACCTTAAGGGAGGTATTGCAAAGAGTACAGGCACATTGGGAAACAAAGAGCATCCTCTGGAGCAAAACCCAGTCCCCCCAGCATGCATGGTAGGGATGTGACCTTTCCTACGATGCCACCTGCGTGGCAAATAGAGAGCTTGGGAAATAAAACACAGGGTCCATCCTGTAGCCGTATTTACTGGTGACACTCCGTAATACCTTCGAAACCTGTATGCAGCCATGCCAAGCTGCCCATCGCCCACCCACAGGTTTTGTGCTCCCAAAGTCCCTCCATAATCCCACAAATTAAGTCAGCTCGTCATCATTAACCTTATTTTTTCAAAAGCAAGCTTTCACACAAGTTCAGCCCCGACCCAAACAGCTCAGATGGTGCTAAAGCCAGGTGAGAAAGAAGATGGCTATTGCTGGTATCGCTGGTCTCCTGTGGACGCTGCAGAGCAGAGACATGTGAGTGTCGCTGCCCGGTTCCTCGTGGCTGAGCCACCCCGGGCTGGCAATGCCCAGATTTTGTGGGCCAGCATGAAACGCTTGGGGACGGGCAGAGAGCTCAGGTGCACCCAGCTTCACAGCAAGGGGAGGGGTCTCCAGCGAGAGGGCAAAAACAGGAGCCAGGGCAGCTCTAGAAGAAAACCTGAAAATTAATTGAAAGGCAATTTCGTGAGGGTCCCCAGAGCAAATTCACTAGGGACAAGCAAAGCTGCACCCCCCAAGCTGAAAGCACTGAGCGGGGATGGCTCAGGAGGGACCAGTGTGACCCACGGGGACAAATCCCACCATTTCGGGGGTGCATGGGATTGAAAGGAATTTCCTTGTTGCTTTACCAAGCCCAGAGGAGTTCCCTGCTGGGGTTCACCACATGGCTGTGGAGAAAGGTGGTGCCAGCACAGGAGAGAGAGCTGCTCCTGCCCCACATGGTGCCCCCTGGTTATTCCCAGGGGCTTCCGTAAAGGCACTGACCTGCTGCTCTGTGCAGCCACAGGAGTATCACGTCTGCTTTCAGACTGGTTTCCTTCAACTGCTGTAGATACGGATACATATATATATATATATAATATTTAACTTGCTCACACAAATCCATTGAAGGCTGCACAATAAGTGAACTTGCTCCGTGCTGCTGCAGCAGGAGTGGGGCGGGATCCATAGAGCATCCCAGGGGGGTGTGCAACCCCACATGCTTCATCCCAGGCTCCTGTATCCCTTTTCCAGCCATTTGGGATGAGCTTGCAGAGCACCAGCCTCTCCAGATGGAGATGCTGGATGCAGTCCAGTTGGGATGGAGGGAATTGCCTTGTGAATGAGGGGAGGTGGGATGCTGATGTGGGATGCTGCTGCAAAACCCCAGGGCATCAAAGGTGCTGCCTCTGCCAGCCCCTGCGGTGCGGAGGGTAGGAAGGGACTTTTCCCAGCAGAGAACAGGGAAGGCAAAGCACGGGCTTTCCTGGAGGACCAGAGGGGAGGTAGCCCTTGCTTCACCCTGTCCCCTGAGTGCCTTCATCATCCTCCCAGCTGCCCTGGGGAGGCAGAGAGCCCCCTCCTCTCCCCTGGCTGTATTTAACCTCCTCCAGTGCTCCCGCTCTGGGACCCTGTACACCACCCTGAAAACACCCTCCATCCTCCTGCAGCTCCATTACTCTCCTGTGAGCTGCCAGGATGGTATGTGTGGTCCAGACCATGATGGATGAAGAAGGAAGAGACGTTCAGCATCTTCCATGAGTCTGCTGGAGGCTCCGTGAGCAGCTTTTAAACTCTATTTCGACAACTGACTCCTGCCAAAATGAAGGGAATTAGGGCTAAAATATCTCAGCAAATGTGGCCTTTTGTCATTACAGCCAGCTTGATGAGGTTCGCTGGGTAATGATCTCGAAGGCATTTTCCTTTATTGGTTTTACATTCCCTACTTCTATTTGAGCAAATCTCTGTTAGAGCTGATGCTTGGGGCAGGATGGAGCGGAAAGCCCGGACCACTCTGCTCTGTGAAGCATTTATGTCTCTCTCAAAGGTCTCTTTGCCTCTTTTCCCCCCTGCTACTGTTCATTTTACCAGGTCTATAAATACTCCGAAGCCTTTTAAACCCTCTTCCCCTGCAGCCGCCTCCCTCCTGGATGACTAATAATATCTGTTGCTCCCTCTTGATCTCTCTCTATTTCCCAAGTCTTCCCCGAGGGAAGGAACCAAACAGGAGCCGTGCTCTCAAACCACCCCTTGGTTTCACAGTCTCTCAAATTCATTTTCCTTGGGGAACAGCATTTTTTTCCAGCTGGTCCAGTGTAGGAGCAGTTTAAACCCACCTCCCTGAGCAACTCTCTAGCTCACAATAAACCAGTCCTGCCCAATGGGTTAACCATGCAAGATGCTGCTGGAGCATCCTCCCGATACGGGATCCCCAGAATCCCAAAGCTTTCAGAGCCCTAGGTATAAAGCAGAATAGCATTCATTTGGAAAACCACCGAGCACTTAGAAACCTATTTATTTTCTATTTTGCGGGTTTCAGCTCTTTTCAGTGTCTCTCCCAATCTGGGGCACTCACTTGGGGGATGCGCCTTCGAGGACTCGTTAGGCTGGGTTTCACTTCTGGTCCATGGAGCTGGGTGAGCATTGCTCGCTGCGTGGAGTTTTGTTTTGTAGAAAAAGGGAGCAAATACTGGGCACTGGCTTGTATTTGCAATAGTGGGATTTAGAAGAAAAACCCACCTCGCCATCACCATTTGTGGCAGTGGCTTTTTTTCCCCCACTGAGCTGAGAGGTTATAGGACCATTAACCCGGAGCAGCTTTCCAGACTGATCCCCTGCGCTGCTCCACGTCCTGCTGAAACAGAGCCCAGACCTGCCCCGGGCATCCTTCCCACAGCCAGCATCACATCACGGGTTATTTGGGATACAGGGACGGAGCAGCCACATCGGCAGAAGCTGAGGGTGTCTCTGGACTCAGACACAGCCACACGGCCAAACCCCTCTGGGCTGATCCCACACCACTGCAATTTTCAGAAAGGAACCGCCGACCTTCAGCAAACCCTTACACTAACACTGGTGATGTGAAAAAATATCCCCCAAATCGTCACAGTCTTGGTGAACCAGGTGCTTTTCGTTACCAAATCTGCACTTGCACGGGAGGCAGATTTAAAGGGTCTTTGGGGGCCCCGATACTTCTGGAAATCCCCCTGGCCGACTAATGCCCAAATGCCTTTGCAAATCTTGATTTAGGCAAAATATCCGCTCCGGAGCGGTACTTAAAAAGCTCAAGGCCATTTTCAAATCCTTGTAATGCGGCAGTTTCCTGGGCATGTGAAAGCGAGAGGAAAAAGCAGATCAGTCTGAAGCGGGCACAGGTCCAGGGCTGGCGGCTACACCGAGGGCTTGTGCCGGCACGGAGCAGGCAGGGCAGGCAGGAGCCCAGAGCAGGCAGGAGCAGGGAGCAGGCAGGGCAGGCAGCAGGCAGGGAGCAGGCAGGGCGAACAAGGGGTTATTTCAGGGGGTGCCGTGGGCTGGACTGGCACAGGGGGTCGGGGAGCAGCGCTGCCTTTCCCATCACTCCAAGCAGAAGGTAAATGAAGGGCTCCCGGGGCGCAGAACCCTGGGGCACAGGGAGCCCGGCTCCATTATCCCTCCTGCCTTCACAGGAAGCTGCTTTGTTGTGTTGTCAATATACAGATTTTCTTAAAAAAAAAAAAAAAAAGAAAAAAAATGGAGTTCATGCCGTCATTATTGATCATTTGTTATTTTTAGCTCCTTGTTGAATCCATACCCATTGGTGTTACAGCAACTGCATGAGCCTCGTGTAGCATTGCTCAGACAGAGCGGGCAGCTGGGGCCAGTCCAAGGTTAGCAGGAGCTCTGCAAACCCAATGGGATTAACAACGCAAGAGGGAAAGAGAGACACAGAATAAGGAGCATCCTCCCCATGCGCTGTTTCACCCTCCTGCTGGTGTTACAATGAGCTAGGCAGATCCTCCCATCCAAACCTGGAGCAGGAGAAACTCCCATTCCTCACTTGGCGTGGAGGGCTAGGAAGCTGTAGAAAGGTTGACACCAAGCTGAAAGGGGCAGTCGACACACTGGAGGGAAGGGGTGGCATCCAGAGGGACCTGAACAGGCTGGAGGAGTGGGTCCATATGAACCTCATGAAGCTCAATCAGGCCAACTGCAAGGTCCTGCATGTAGGTGAGGACAACCCCCAGTACCAGTACAGACTGGGGGAGGGATGGATGAATGGATGGACAGAGGAGCACCCAGTGAAGAAGGACTGGGGCATACTGGTGGGTGTCAAACGGGACACAAGCTGGCAATGTATGCTTGCAGCCCAGAAAGCCAAGCATCTCCTGCGCTCCATCCCCAGCAGCGTGGCCAGCAGGACAACAGAGGGGATGCTCCCCCTCTGCTCCGCTCCTCACACCCCCTGGAGCACTGCCTCCAGCTCCAGCGTCCCCACCACAAGGCAGACACGGACCTGGTAGAGCCGCTCCACAGGAGGCCACCAACATGGTCCGAGGGCTGGGACACCTCTGCTGCGGACAAAGGCTGAGAGAGTTGGGGTTGTGCAGCCGGGAGAAGAGAGGGCTCCGGAGAGACCTTCCTGCGGCCGCTCAGTACTTAAAGGGGCTTATAGGAAAGAGGGAGAGAGACTTTTGACCAGGGCCTGCAGTGACAGGACAAGGGGCAGCGGTTTTAAACTGAACGAGGGTGGGCTTAGGTTGGACATAGGGAAGAAATGTTGTACCCTGAGGGTGGTGAGAGCCTGGCTCAGGTTGCCCAGAGAAGCTGTGGCTGCCCCATCCCTGGAGGGGTTCAAGGCCAGGCTGGACGGGGCTTGGAGCAACGTGGTCTGGTGGGAGGTGTCCCTGCCCAGGGCAGGGGGTGGCACTGGATGGTCTCTGAAGGACCCTCCCAACCCAAACCACTCTGTGAGCCCATGGTCCTGACAGATGGGGAAGGCACCACCTGAAGCCCTTGATCTAAAAGCAGAGCCTTCAGCAGCGACAGTAACAACCCTGTACACGTGAATTGTGGCAGTAGGATGTAAACCTGCACACTTAACCTCCAGTGACATGTACGTGACCACCCTCTCATCACTTGCAGATCTCTTCTCTGCCCCCTGCAGCCCTATCCCTATGTGCAAATTATCTGGAATCCCTTCTTGACTCCAGCTAAGGCTTGGTTTTCCTTTACACACGCACAATTCACCACATAGTTTGGCACTTCCTTCTCGTAAGCCTAACGCTGACACCATTGAGATAAGCGAAACGCCCAGAAGAAGGAAACAGCGAAGGTCACCACTGCACTACCGGACTGTCAGCGCTGCCTTTGTTTGCCACCTTGCTGCTCCCCAGGCTGCCAGTGCCCAGACCTCCTCTGTCACCCACCTCCTCGCAAGCCCCAGAGGTCTATGGGGTTAAATGCCCCCAGCATCTATCCCCATTGATGGGACCATTTACCCCCATCAAACTCCGTGTTCCTCCACTTTGCAGCCCCTCTGTATCTGGATCGGCGTTGACAGTGATTCAGGAGATGGTCGATAAAACACGGCTCTCCCAATTTCCTTTTCAAGCCCCTATGTCCTGCCCTGGTGTCTCCGTGTTTGGGGATCTGGAGGCTTCACACGGAGCACGGCTGGTGCCCGTGGGGCTGGAGACAAAGCCATGTCAAAATACCTTCAGCATCTGCCCTTGGGTACCCTCCTCCCTCTCCCAAAGCGCACGGAGCCCCCTCCCTTCGGTATTCTCCAAACCTTCAGTCACCTTTGAATTGCCCCATCAGAGGAATCATTTTAATTATCTGCTTTTGCTTGTCGCTTGAACTGAAACGTGTAGACCCGGTGGCAATGCCACATGTGTGATGCTTGAGCTGAACATTCAGCTGGGACTTGCACACTCACTGCCCAGGACCTTCTCACATCTTCTCCTGAGCTTCAGTTCCCCACAGACCCAGAAGATGGGGGAGAAAAGGGCTGAGCCGATACTCCTGGCAGATTTGCAACGTGTCCACACACCTCAGCACCTCAACAAGCCCTAAATGTTAACAGCTTCGGCACATCCACATAATGAATGAGGAACCAACTCATCGGAAATGAAACCACCTGATGCAATAGGTTGGGAAATGCCACAGTAAATGTTTTCTCTGTGGCTGGACCCCACCCTATGGACCCAGAACCATGCCAGACCATGGCAGACCCCACCAGACCCCTACCAAACCCTTCCAGACCCGACCAGACCCTTCCAGACCCCACCAGACCCCTGCCAGCCGCTGCCGGCGCCTGCCTGCACTCCGTAAAGCAGTGCTGGAGGGACGCAGAAGTCTGCAGACGCTGAGCCTGCCTCTAGCTAACGGGCAGCAGAGGTATTTATAGGAAATAGGCAACATATTTACAGCCCCGGGAAAGCTTCCAGCTCTGGCTATCCATATTTAAGAACTGCGCGGTCGCAGGGAGAGGTCGGAGCAAAGCAGGCAACATTGGCTTGCAGCGATGCTGCCCCCTCCTCCCAGTGCTCCTGGAGGTTTTTCTGCTTTCTTTGGCACTGCAAGCCACTTCCCAGCTCTCTCGCCGCCCAACCCGGCTGCCAAGACCTCTGTCCATCTCCCCGTCTCCCGGAGAGCTGCTTCCCAGAAGTGCCAGGGGCTCCGATGAGCTGTGGGTTTGCAGGCTGGGCTCTTGTAAAGGGGCAGCATCTCCCTCCCACCAGCCCCAGCAGGAGCAAGGTGCCCATTGCTGTCCGGGGCGAAAGCAGCAGAGCAAAGAAACTGATGTCCAAATGACAAACGACATATAATTCACTGCTCAGCATCCCCCTGCATGTGGCCGGCAACCAGTGCTGGGATGATACCCCGTGGCTGATCCTGCTCCTATCCCTCCCAGCAAGGACAGAGTTCACTTCTGGCATCCAAATCTCTGCCATTGGGAAAGTTTGGCCTTTATAAGTAATAAATACTGGTTTAATAAATACATAGGACCTAAGCCTACAGATATTTAATAAAAACATAGGACCTAAACCTATAGATATTTAATAGATACACAGGACCTAAGCCTAAAGGCAACCGAGGTCTGTCAGCACTGGAATAGGATGGAGCTCCATGTGCATCCTGCTGGGACCTCCCAGGACTTCAGAAACAAGTGTCCAGCTTCATTATGCCACCGCTACAGTCCCCAAGCCCTGGTTCCTGGCAGCCCTCCCTGGTGCCCAGGCCACCATGTACTTGGCACCCAGCGATGGGGTGTCCGTTCCCCGTGCAGAGGAGCAGGATGGGCCAGAGGAAGAAGGAGGGATGTTCTTTGATGGATGTAAAACTGGAAAATAAACCAGTCCTGCTCTGATATGTGAGCTCAAGCTTTCGTCATGGTCTTTTAAAAGCACCAGTGGAGCCGCGCTGCCTGTGTTCGACACCTCTGTGGTGCCTGCGGATGCTCCCCAGCGCAGGTGATGCTCCCCGCAAGCAGCTGTGACTTTGCCGGGCTGCGAGCACCTGGCGTGGTGCCCACTGGCGGGGTGTGGGAAGCCGCTGGGAGTACACGGGGCCGGAGCAGGGATCTCCGCTGGGACACAGGGTGGAGCCCGAGGTGGAAAAAAACCCAGCGAATAAAGGAAACTGTGTTTTCATGTGTTATTGCTGCCTGCCTGACGCTTACCAACAGGGGAACGGCCGGCATGATTCCATGCAAAAGGCTGCGAAATCCCTTCCTGAGATCTAAATATTAGTTTTTACTCATTTTCCTTGTTCGAAAACAAACACACCCTTCGGCCTCCCCAGCCCACGAAGAAAGGGTTGCACTGTCCTGCTCCTGCCAGCCCTGACACTGCAGCTGGAGAGGAACAGAGAGAGTAAAGCCCAGCTTTGGGTGTGGAAAACACGACTGTGCCTCCTGGTGGGACGGGGAACGTGGATGAGAGGAACTTGGACAGGGCACAGACTGCGAGTGGCGGCTCCGTTGGGAGCCTCTCTGGCAGCAGGAGGAGATGCCCCTGCGTGGGGAGCCACTGGTGGCCCACAGCTCGCCCATGGATGATCCCATGGGGACACAGGCCGGGCTTGGGGGATCGGGAGGCTGCACCTACCACCGTGCTCCCTGCCTCTTCTGTCCCTGTGAGAGGGGTGATGCATCCTCCACAGTGAGAGCTAGAGTCAGAGAATCATAGAATGGTTAGAGTTGGAAGGGACCTTAAAGATCATTGACTTCCAGCCCCTGCCCCCCTGCCCCAGGCAGGGACACCTCCCACCAGACCAGGTTGCTCAAAGCCCCGTCCAGCCTGGCCTTGAACCCCTCCAGGGATGGGGCAGCCACAGCTTCTCTGGGCAACCTGGGCCAGGCTCTCACCACCCTCACAGCAGAGAATTTCTTCCCCAGATCTCATCTCGATCTCCCCTCTTTCAGTGTCAAACCCTTCCCCCTCATCCTATGGTTCCCCTCCCTCATCCAGAGTCCCTCCCCAGCTTTCCTGGAGCCCCTTTAGGGACTGGAAGGGGCTCTAAGGTCTCCCCGGAGCCTTCTCTTCTCCAGGCTGAACCTCCCCAACTCTCTCAGCCTGTCTTCACAGCAGAGGGGCTCCAGCCCTCCCAGCATCTCCGTGGCCTCCTCTGGCCCCGCTCCAACAGGTCCATGTCCTTCTGATGTTGGTGGCCCCAGAGCTGGAGGCAGCACTGGGGGGGGATCTCCTCAGAGCCAAGCAGAGGGGCAGAATCCCCCCCCTCGCCCTGCTGGCCACGCTGCTGGGGATGCAGCACATTGCCGGGTTGTGTTGAGCTTTTCATCCACCAACACCCCCAAGTCCTTCTCCTCAGGGCTGCTCTCCATCCATTTGTGCTTGGGATTGCCCCAACCCACATGCAGAACCTTGTACTTGGACTGGTTGAACTTCATCAGGTTGGCATGGTCCCACCTCTCCATCCTGTCCAGGTCCTTCTGGATGGCGTCCCTTCCCTCCAGCGTGTTGACCGCTCCACACAGCTTGGTGTCACTGGCAAACTTGCTAAGGGTGCCCTTGACCCCTCTGTCCGTGTCACTGACAAAGACGTTAAACAGCACTAGTCCCAGTACTGACCCCTGAGCAATGCCTCTTGTCACCAGTCTCTCTCCATGTGGGGGATCCAGTGCGTGTTCCCATGGCTCCCGGGGGCAGAAGAGCCCTGGCTGCAGCCCTGATGTCACACTGCAGCTGCAGGCAGCAGCACAGCCCCAGCCTGAGGCTGGACAGGGTGGCTGAAGGGCTCTGCACCCCAAGGATCCCCCTGCTAGAGTTACACAGGGCAGAGGTAGGGGCAGCCCCAGTATCTCCATGTTGTTTCAGGAAAAGAGGGTATAACTCTTCTCTCGAAAGCAAATCACAGCAACCGGACCATGGGCGATGCTGTCACTGCCAACCGCCTCCTGCCTGCCCGACGGTGGGCATGCATTGCTGGCAGAGGGGCACACAGGACACCAAACCGACAAGGTGTCAACTCCAAGAGACAAAATGTGTTCTCCTGGCTGCATATCGACAGCTGAGCCGGAACTGAAGTGCAAGCAGTCTCCTCTTCCCAAACCACCCGTCACCCCATCTTTGAGATGGCGCTCACATCAGCAAAGGAGCCACATGCAGCAACTCAATCCCGCTCTCCCAGAGATGGCAACAAGGGGTCCTGCTGGTGCAGTGAAGCCCTGGAGTTTCCCCACTCAAACATCCTAGTAACCACACTTAGTTCCATTCTTTTTCAGCCATTCAACAGTTGTCAGACAGCCCATGGTCCTCACCACCCTCCAGGCATCCTCCTGCACTGGATATGCTCCGCTGGAAGGTGACAGGGCTGGCTGGCGTGACGTGGGGACAGGGGCTCCCATGACAGCTGACGGGTGACAGCCTCTCGGACACAAAAGCCCCAGGGACCAGACTCATTTGGGTGAAGGAGGATGGACAGCTGAAGGAGGCACCAGCGTGAGGACCACGGGAGCTTCACCCAATGCTCCTCTGGAGAAAAACCTCCATGTTCCTACGGCATTTGGGGAATCAGGAGTTTTTTTACATTTTTTCATAAATAAAGAAGATTGTGCTAGAAATCTACTGGCTGATGTTATCAGAAGCAACCCAGAGAGCCCTGAACAGAGCCCTGCTGCCAGGGCCAGTCCCCCATGCTGTACCCAAGTGCTCACCGGTGAGGCACGGAAAAACAGAAATCCACGTGGTGAGAAATGGAGAGAATTGGCACGATGCTGCTACCTGGGAGAAGAGCTTACTGCAACTGAACACTAGGACCAGGAAAGAACAGAGGTGAGAAGCAGACATCTGGGTACAGGGGCACCCAGGCTGCCGGGACCACCTGGGCATCGCTGCTGCGGTGCTGCAGTCCTTACATGGGGCAGTCACGCAGAAGGAGCTGAGCACCAATCCCTCTCACCCTCCAGGGCTGGAGAAGATGGAAATACCTAGGATAAGGATAAGAAGCTCTCGCCATGGCTATGCGCACTGCTCACAGGATGCTGGTTATTTCACCGAGCAGTAAACACGCTGCTTCTCTTCGCAGGCTGGAAAGGAACAATCCCTTGGAGGCGCTGGGATCAGATACCCAAAATTTGCTTATCATCAGAAGAAAGGAGCTGGTAGAGTTCATCCCCTCTGATAGGAATCTCAGTTTTTAGCTTTTCCACAATGCGCAGAATCTCTTTTTCCTGCTGAAGGGAAGAGAAGAGTTCAGCTGGAGGCCTGTAACTAGCAGTGTTCCCCAGGGGTCAGTACTGGGTCTGGTCTTGTTCAACATATTCATGAACGACCTGGATGAGGGAACGGAGTGTACCCGCAGCACATTTGCTGATGACACAAAACCGGGAGGAGTGGCTGACACACCAGAAGGCTGTGCCACCATCCAGTGAGTTCTGGACAGGCTGGAGAGTTGGTGTCATGGTTTAGGCCAGAATGGCCAATCAGAATGACAGATGGCCCTTCTCCCCTCAAAAGAGAGGAGAGGAAGAGATAAGGAGGAACATCATGAAGTCCAACAAGGGCAAGTGTAGGGTGCTGCACCCGGGGAGGAATACCACCAGGCACCAGTAGCGGTTGGGGTTGACCTGTTGGAAAGAAGCTCTGTGGAAAAAGACCTGGGAGTCCTGATGGACAACAAGTTGCTCATGAGCCAGCAATGTGCCCTTGTGGCCAAGAAGGCCAATGGTCTCCTGGGGGGCATTAAAAAGAGCGTGGCCAGCAGGTCAAGGGAGGTCATCCTCCCCCTCTACTCTGCCCTGGGGAGGCCACAGCTGGAGCACTGGGTCCAGTGCTGGGCTCCCCGATTCAATCAGGACAGGGAACTGCTGGAGAGAGTCCAGAGGAGGCTGAGAAGATGATCAAGGGGCTGGAGCATCTCTCTGCTGAGGAAAGGCTGGGGGCCCTGGGGCTGTTCAGCTGGAGAAGAGCAGACTGAGAGGGGATCTCATCGATGCTGAGCAATAGCTAAAGGGCGGGTGGCAAGAGGATGGAGCCAGACTCTTCTCAGTGGTGCCCGGTGACAGGACAAGGGGCAATGGGCACAAGCTGGAATACGGGAAATTCCATCTCAACATGAGGAGAAACTTCTTTCCTGTGCGGGTGGCAGAGCCCTGGAAGAGGCTGCCCAGAGAGGGTGTGGAGTCTCCTTCTCTGGAGATACTCAAACCCACCTGGACACGTTCCTGTCCAACCTGCTCTGGGTGACCCTGCTTTGGCAGGGGGTTGGACTGGGTGATCTCCAGAGGTCCCTTGCCACCCCTGCCAGTCTGGGATTCTGGGATTCTGTGAATCTGGATAACTAGAAAGCAATTGCTAATGAATGCAGCAGAAAAGGAGGAAAAAGGGTTAAAATCATAAAAGATGTAACAGGGACAGTCTGGCTAATTGCCGTTTATACACTATGGGTGATTAGAAGAAAGAACTGGTTCAGATTTGACCTGAGATGAATTTTTTCCAGGTATGTCCTATTCCCAGCAGGCATCGGTGTCGGTCCGTTGCTCACACCGGACCGTGGAGGCCAGCAGACAAATTGCAGCAGTGACCCAAATGGTTCCTGAGTGATAAAAACCCTTGGAGGGGGAGGTAGCAGCCATGGCATACCCCAGAATGGTATCCATGTAGTAAGGTATTAATGGAGAAGTCTAGAGGTGATACAGTTAATTACACCCCTCTCCTGTGGCAGAGAGGAGCAGACTCTCTGGGAGGTGCCCACGTGCCCCTGCCCTGGCTTTGCACCACAGCCAAAATCCCAGCTAATTTTAAGGGGCTGAAAAGCACAGGTTTTGTCAAACAATGTGTCCTCCCCTTTTTGCTCCAGTTTATTCGTGTCCGTGCAGCAGATGAAGTTTCACTTCCCTCCCAGTGGGCAGAAATTGCTGAACATTTTGTCTGAGCTCTTTGCTCACCTCCCAGCAGCTTTAGCAAATACGTGATCGCTCACCCACCCCCCAGACATTATTAATTTCGGCAGCTTCGCCCAATGCCGCCGGCACACAAGGAGCTCTTCTGCCAAACCAGCCGTGCCGAGGCACAAATTCTGGGGGTTACGGAAAATACAGGCAGGGGTGAGAGACCTCATTCCCTGGGAAAGCCATCTCGCAGGGGCTCAATGGCTGGTGTGAGGGCTCTGGGAATAAGGCAAAGAAGAAAGAAGACCCAATCCGAGTGGAAAAAATGCAGAACATGGTTCCCAGCTCAGCGCTCGCGGCAGTGGGACTCTTCGAACTTGGACATCTCACTAAAAAAATAATAAAACTGGAATGCAGAAGCAGAGAGCAGCCCTATTTCTAGCTGCGACTCCTCCCTGTGTGCTTGGCCTCCCAGACAACTCAGAAACTCAAGGCACTTCTTTCCGAGCTATAAAAAGAGCTGGAGTGGGACTGCAATAGCCGGGAAGACAAACAAGAGGGGAGTGCGTCCTCCCGTTGAGGTCAAGAGCATCTCACCAGGAGATAAGTGAAGCCAGGAGATGGTCTTGCTCAACCCAGCTCCTCAGCTAACGTCACCTTTTGAGGTGCCCACAAGGAGGGAGGGCAGTGGGGCACAGCAAACTCCAGGGTGGATCTCACTCACCACAACGTTGGCTGTGTCATGTCCCAAGTCATCCTACCTCCTCTCCTCGCTCCTGTGTGAGGAGAGGAGGTGAAGGTCCAGCTTCATGCCGTGCTGTATGTGACCTTCCCCACCCATCACCCCAACACAAGCTTGGGTCCCCACAGCCACGAGATGCTCTGTGCTTGGGGGGAGGCACAGGTACATCTGCCAACATCTGCAGCAGGTATCACAGTGAGCAGACACAGGACACCAAGTGTCCCCCCTGGGGCCACCAGGAGGAACAAGCCACACCGAAACACAGTTGGCTGCTGAAGGGGTTAATAGCCTCACCTGACACCCCGCTCCATGCATCCCAGCGGGACAGTCCGGACCATGCAAGTTCCAGGTAACAGAACGACCCCATAAAATTCAGCAAACTCAGAAATACCTACCTTTGCACTCTCCAGACGAGTATATGCCTTGACAGAAGCAGCCAAACCTTGCTGACTCTATCAGAACATTTCATTCCCATTTGTGCAGCGCATGAAACCATTCTGGCTAGGAAAACACAAGGTCTCCATCAGATCACAGACTGGGAATGGCTCCACTAGAAGAGATGTCTTCTTCAATGACTTCATTAACTTATTCAATGCCAAAGAAGTCATGTCTTCTGGTGGAGCCTTTCCTAGTCTACATTGACTTCTTCAACACAGAAGAAGTGAATGGCTTCCATCTTCTGCTGCCTCCACTTCAGCATTGCCTTATGACCTTGGAAAATCTTCACACACCACTAATTAGTGAGGTGGGACTTTCATTGTGAGCAGTTCTAAGGGTTGTAGAACTGGACTGGGTGGACCACGAGGAGCAACCTGAAGTTGGCATGCTTGGTGCAAGTAGTAACTGTGGCTCAGGAGGAAAGGGACAACCATGATGCCCATGGACCAGCAAGGGTGAGGGCCAGCACCAGTGTGACCTGCTGCCAAGCCCACTGAGCTGCAGAAGAGCTGATCAATGCCCAATTCAGTGGCTTGCAGAGTCCACACCCTGATGAACAGTGACTTTCACCAGCAGCAGGTTAGGGACCTGAGGGCCACATCTCGCTTGTGCAGAAGATGTAAATTGCTCTTTGCAACCGTACCCAGAGCCCTCCCGCACCCAGATGCCTGATCCAGAAGGAACACTGCCTGGTGGGAGCTGTATCTCATGACAAGCATCGCTAGGTCAATGAGGTCTACTGTTGAGGTCTCAGCACTCATGCCATCACCACTTTTCTGGGCTCTGAGGAGGAGGAGGGGCAATTCCTGGGTGTCCCTGATGTTCTGGCACAAGCACCTTGCAACACCATTTGCGCCTACAAACCCCTGTATTCTTGTTCACTTCCACGTGAACACAATGACTGGAAAACATTATTTTCCAGCCAGCACTTGCTAATTAAAATAAAAAGCAACGCCATGCACTCTCTAGAGAGCACCCAGCTGCTCGCATGGGATAAAAGAGACAAATGGTAACAATAAATAGCAAGTCTCCAGCCTGGCCCTGGCGAGAGAAGCCTCTTCTCCCAAAGCGTCCCTTTCTTTGCTGCAACTTGTCTCTTTTCTGCATGGTAAATATTTCATGTGCCCTCCTTGGGGGCTCATCTCTGGCAGCACACGGGCTGGCCGAGGGGCTGCACCATCCCAGGCAGGAGTTGGGTCACTTGGCAAAGCGGTGAACGTGGTGGAAAGCGGGTGGTGAACGCCCAGACCCCAGGAGACCCCCAGGGAACAGAAACCCAGATGCCAACAGCCTCTGGTGCAGCATTTGGGGCAGCAGGACCAAAATCCCAGCCAGGAAGGGTGCAGGCTGCTGCTGTTAAATTGGGATTTATTGCAATCACATCGAGATGGCTACTAGTCAAACTAGGTAAAAATAACACGCAAAATTATGAAAGTCCTGGAATAAGGTAACCACAGCTTCAGCAATCTGATCTGCACACAGGCTTAGCACAGTTTTGTTAGCTTGCTCAAACAATCTTCTCCACCTCAAGACCCAAAGGATGGTAGATCTGGGCAACTCAAGCCAAACTCACAAGTTTCATGACAAAGCCATAAGAAAAGCCTGGTAACCTCACTACGAGCTGCATAAAGCTGAACAAGCTCTGGAGCTCCCTGATTGCCCAGTAACCCAGCTTCTGCTGCCACCGTGCTGATGCTTTTTGTGTTGGTGGGAACAGAGAACCCAATGGTGTCTGCTTGTATGAGTGCCAACTCAGCACGGCCAGCTAAAGGTAGGGCAAGAACAGATCAGCAGGCCAAGCCCCGTGGGAGGGCACAGGCTCCAAGACACAGCTGATGCATATACCCACCTCAAAGCCTGTGGTGGGGACTGGGACCTTCTGGGATCACCTCTGTGCTGGACTGAAGATGTCGTTGGAAGCCATGGCCAGGACCATACCCTGCAGCAGCCCGTCCTCGTGGTATACCACCAACCATGACCACAACCAACAGACACCATGTGCTTGCCATCGGTGTGAGACTTGTCAAGCTGCCTAAATGTCCCGCCAAAGAAGGGACCAAAATCCTGTGGTTTCAAAAGGAAGCTCTGTGTGCCAAGACACAGTTTTAAACTGGATGAGGGTTGGGTTAGGCCGGACTTAAGGAGGAAATGTTGTACCCTGGGGGTGGTGAAGCTGCGGCTGCTCCATCCCTGGAGGGGTTAAAAGCCAGGGCTTTGAGCAACCTGGTCTGGTGGGAGGTGTCCCTGCCCAGGGCAGGGGGTGGAACTGGATGGTCTTTAAGGTCCCTTCCAGCCCAAACCATTCTGTGAGTCCATGATAAAACATTAAATGTCTGTATACGCCTCAGAGCAAGTAACTTTACCTTTTGCATGTAGACCAGGGATCATTTACCTTCCACCGTGATTAGCCCGGAACAGCACACAATGTATAATTAGTCCAGCCGTGGGCTGGGACTCACACATCCGGGCTAAAACACTGGCTGCGCTGCTGGTTTCTGCTGTCACCCGGGGAACAGTCTGTCCCCAGGAAGTTTTCTTATTTGGTGACTGCAAAATAAATCAGCCAAGCTGGTGGCAGAGATTAGGGCCAGGATCCAGCCCTTCCTCCAGCCCTCCTGCTGCTGCGTGACCCCCTGGTTGCTGACCCCACATCCCCACTGCCCCGGCGTGGGTCTGTCTCTGGGGAGAGCAGAGAGGGACAGAATCCCATTAGGACACAGGACTTTAAAGTCGATTATCTGCGCACCACACCAGCTCCCAGCCCACCGGGGCTGAGCGCTGGGGCTGCCCGCAGAGTCTTTTCTCCTGCCTACACCGGGGTGTCCCCAGGGCAGTCCTCACCAGCCCTCCCAGCATTGCTCGCTGAGTATGTTTTTTTTATACCTAATTATCAATATTCTTAATGAAAAAAACACTTTTTAATAAATAAGAACTTTTTAAAAATTAAACTGTCAGGCCTGTGCAAGAACAAGCCTGCAAAGATGCGGCAACCTCTGACTCAAACCACTGCCCCTGTTCTTGCTTGGAGCTACGAATACATCCAGTTTTCCAGCTCAGAAATACACGTGTCCGATGACCGGGGCGTATGTCAAACTCAGGATCCGTGCAAAGGCTGGGGTGGTCGTTTCAGCCCACCAGCCAGAAGAGTGAATGAGTTACACAGCCGGAGATGGGCAATGGGCTGAGCACGGGCACAGCATTTGGGCACCGCGGCTCATCCCTTGGTGCCTGCGTGCCGGACGGTGCCGGAGCAGGCGATGCTCAGCCTGTCCCGCATCGCACACACGGGATAATGCCCTGGGAGCTGCAACGGGCACCTTCTCCCCATACTTGGTTTCTCAATCTTCAGGCAAATTTGTGCTTCCTGCAGCTTCAGCTCCCTCACTTTGGTCACTCCAGATGTTTTTTCCCCTGGAAGAGCAAATCTGGGATGAGCCACCCCCTCCTCATGACAGGCGCCTGCATCCTACCTGCCCTTCCCCACCATTTCCCCTGGGCCCAAGGGTCACTGCCAGAGCCAGGAGGGGACCACACTCAGTTCAGAGTCCTCTGACAGGGAATTTGGTAAAAATAATCCACCTGACTGGCTACTTCTCCCCAGCTTTGCAGGAGGATGGAATTAAACAGGCTGCAGTGCAGAATGCAAGAGCCCCCATCCTCCTTTAGTACAGGACACCCTCGGCGGGGAGCCCTCTCCTACCTGCAGAGCCACCGAATTACAGCCGCCCCGGCTCACAGTGTTCATGCTGATCTGTATTTCAAAGATCAGATTTTAAAGAGCATCCTGTAACCATCAGGGTAGCACATGCTGAGTGAGGGCAAATGGTTTTTGGGGCAGCAACTTCCCCCAGTTCTTGTCATTCCCGCTCAGCCTCTGGCATGGTCTGGGGCAAAATCCCCCATTGTCACTTGATGGTCCAAAACCATCATGTCCTTCTCCACAGCAGTCCCCTGGACTCAGTGGCGGATGTCCCCCACCTCTAGCACCAAACATTTATCTTCCTGAGCCTCGGCTGCTTCTGAAGTCGTCATCACATGAAAAAACTCCATTATTTCTGCATATATTTAAAGTAAGGCCAACCCCCTCCATCCCAGATTGCACTAAAGAGAAAAGCAGCCCCTAATCTAGTAAAAGACAAACTGTTTTCTTTCCCTGGGGATGGAAATAAGCTCCTAAGAGGGACTCACTGAAAAGAGATGAGATGACTCATTATTTTGCTGCTGAAGCTGTATTCAATCCCAAGCACCCCTAATTCTGACTAAAAGACAGGAGACCAAAAGCATGGGGGTTCACACCACACGAAGCACAAGAGCTCATTTTCGTGGAGATGAAAGAGCCGTGAATTAATCCCCTGTATCACCTACTCCCCCAGGATGGGCTCAGCTGCCTTCAGCCCTCGCTCCCCGTAGCCAGAAGCTATTTTTTCCTGTTCTTGCTAGTGTCAATATGTTTCTTTAAATATCTTTTCAGAGAGGCTATATATATAGCCCCACTCTGGTGCTTTGAAAGGAGTCTCATTTCCTGTGTAAGAACTGAAGTTCTTGGCAAAGCTGCCGGCGGCTGCAGCATCCGAACCACAAAAATTGTTTTTTTCAGTAGTAAAATGGTATTTCCTCTGCGATTGCAAGTCGTACCGAGCCGGGTCTGGTCTGAAACCAACGGGGCTGCTGTGGATGGGAGATACAGTGCCATATTCCCAATTATGTAAACAATGGGGGAAAGGGACTAAGTGCATTAATAGCAGTGGTCGGGCTGCAATGGTGCCCAAAGGTGGCACAGCCCATCACAGGGACTGGAGCGTGCACAGGGCTGCTTTCCACCTGCATTTGGCTGTGAAAAGTTCTGGTTCTGACATCAAAAGGATTTACTCACCAACACTGGGCGAGGAGAAAAAAAACCAAACCATTTCATTTGACATCACTTTGTCCCCAGTGCCTTGTTTTGCAGAGGGTTCCTCCAGCAGCAGAGCAGGAAAGAAAACAGCTTTCCAGCCCCTGTGAGATGATGGTGGGATGGATCATGGATGCTCAGGACCTTGAAAACCTTTCTGAGGAGATGTGGCATCGGCTGCGTTCAGCACGGTGCATCTCCCTGCTGGGAATGTGCCGTGTCTCCCCTCCGGGAAGCCCCCAGCCACAGGGTTTGACACCCCTCTGCACCCTGTCAGGGACCGCTTATGATAGCGGCAATGATGCAGGCAGCTCAGCAATCATCTTCTGCTGCAAATATGCCTTTCCAGGGCAATTTCTGAGTCATAAATTGCTTTTATTGCTGGTCCAGCAGCAACACACAGTCCAAAGTATGCAGAGTGTAAACGTGCAAGAGAAGGTGGTGGCCGTAGGCAACCCAGGCGGTCCACATTTCTCTTTGCTGCTCAGTGACTTTCTCAGGAAAAAACTGCAGTCAGAGAAGATAAAGTGCAAGTTTTTTACTTTTTCTGGAGGAATTTTAAAGAAGTGTCTTCTCCCAACACTCACCACTATCAGGACAGATCACCCTTGGGATTGTCCCTAGGGGACAACTGCACAGGGACCCTGACAGGCACATAACCTTGGTACAGGGCAGCACCACGTCTCCTGGCCCAAACCCCCAGCAGACACAAGCTCTGGAGGACAAGCATGAAACTTCTATCCCCCTCTGAAACAGTCTGCACTGGCACTGCACGTGTGTCCTCATCACCAGGACCCAGCATTGCCTCTGGACCAGGCAGCCCATGCTGACAGTGAAGCACGGCCGGGGCTGTGGAGCAACACTGAGGACAGGGGGAATACAGGACAGTTATGTTGTCATCTTTGCAGCCCAGAAGACAACATGCGATCACAATATACTGCTTTCCTTCCACTCAGAAGCCACGGTGGCAGGAACAAGGATCAGAGCTCAGTGCACATCCTGCTGGGACTCCAAGGACACTTTCCCCCATCTTCACTTTCTAAGCACATTTGTCCTTCTCCAGTGGTCAGTTTCCCGAAAGAGGGAAGGGGCTGGTGCAGGAGCAGCTGAACAGAATCAGGCTGGGTCAGGAAGGAGACCTTCCCACACCTTCAGCTTCCCAGAGGCCAGATGGTGGGTGGGGATGCCAAGCACCACTTCCATGGTGCCAGCACCAATTCTGCCTGCTCTGATGCCGAGCAGCGCCTGGCCTTGCTGGCTGTGTCCCTGCTGGGAACGAAGGGACATTCCCCACAGCAGCCTGAAACACGAGTGAAGAAGCAGCACAGCCTGGCGTTTCACCCCAGTGGGCATCCCCCATGCCCCAAAGAAGTGCTGCGTCCTTCTCACTCTGTTTTCACCCTCAAAATCTTGGTTCATCCATGTCCTGAACACCTGGTCTTCACCAAACCAGCCAAGCGAGTCAGCATAGAATGAGATTTGCTCCTTGGCACTATTGTGGCACAATGATGCCTGCTGAGGACCACTGTAGTGAGGAGAAGGGGAGAGACCCAAGGAGAGAAGATCCCAATGCATCAACCTAAATGAGGAGGTCTTTAGACCTTCCCTGCAGAGCTCCAACACCAGGAGGTGCTCCTCAATACAATCAGGAGAATTTGCAGGGGATGCAAACGTCAGACTCGGGTACCATGTGAAATACAAACATTTATCTCAACATACAGCAGAATTTTCACTCT
Organism: Numenius arquata; assembly: GCF_964106895.1. Taxonomy (NCBI): domain Eukaryota; kingdom Metazoa; phylum Chordata; class Aves; order Charadriiformes; family Scolopacidae; genus Numenius; species Numenius arquata. The sequence goes on from NC_133593.1 coordinate 576,865, forward strand.
TGGTGTTTTTTCTCCTCCCTTGGTGACCTTTACTTTGCCCAAAGATTTATTCTACCGGGGTTGAGGCAATGAGCACCAGTGAAACACCAGGAAAAGGGAGACAGTTGTTGCAACATCTGTCCCCTCCATAGCAGTAACGCACCCTGTATGGCCATGCATATGCAGGACAGCAGAACTGCAGGATTTGGTGTCCCTATTGCTCAACTTCCTGTGAAAACCACTGGCGTTGGTGGCAAAAGAAAAGGGGAGCTCTTGGGTGTTTGTCCAAACCAGATGGCCTGATCTCTGCAGTTCCCACTGAGCAGCTCTCACCCAGCAGGCAGCAAAGACACACGGAGCAGCACAACGGCAGGGACATCATGTTTTGCCATCTCCTCAGGTTTCTCACATTTGCATCACCAGGAAAACCAAGACACTTGACCAACCATGGGAGAAGAAAAGAGGCCACTGGGAAATCTATTCCCATTTGTCCCCAAGCCAACAGATGGAAGTTGTTGGGGCAGAGCCATTGTGCAAAGTGATGACCACCACAAAAGCATCCCACAACCAGAGTTTCCCACCACCATGCAAGTGTCCCGCTACCAGAATGTCCCACCACCACAAGAGCGTCCAATCATCGGAACATCCCATCACCAACACAGTGTCCCACCGTCAGACCTTCCCATCATCAGAATGTCCCACCACCACCACCAGAATGTCCTACCACTGCCACCAGACCTTCACAGGGTGCTCTTGCTTTTCCAAGCTGAGTCTCAAACCACATAAATTGGGTGGTGCCAAACCCACGCAGGTGTTATTCAGGCTCACCAAAGGCCCAGTTTGACACACTTTCTGCCTGTTGGGGCTCTTTTAGCCCAGAATAGTCTTTCTGGTGAGCATGCTGCTGTCACAAGACAGGCAGGTTTGGAGGTGAGGAGGGAATGAGCCTGTAAATGCAGAAACATGGGTAAAATCTTCACTTTAAAGGCCATTTAACAGATTAAACTTTTCTTAAGAAAAGTCACTTTCAAAAAAAACCCCAAAACCCACAAAACCCACAACGTTTCTACAAAAAAAAAAAAACCTCAGAAAGAAGTTCAACAAAAACTATGGGTGACCAATCTGAGGGGAAGATGTGAGGGGTGCCTGGCAAGTTCCCTAAACTGGAGAGAAAAAGAATTATGAAAAAAAAGGGATAAAGAAAATAATAAGAAGAAAGGAAATTGCACAGAGCTGAACACACAGAAGAAGAAAAAGCCAGGCAGGGACTGAACTCCTAAAAACACAGGCTGTGTCATTTGTCTGCAAATTGAACGAGGAAGATTAAATCCCGCTCAAATGGCTGCAGCAGCGGCGTGAGGGCTGGCGGTGCCAGGTACCGTGGGTGCTGCTCCTCCAGCCCAGCCTGGCCGCCCTTCCTGGGGGAGCAGCGGCTCTTGGGGAGCACGTGGGAGCTTCGGGGACCCCATAGTGTCATTTGCTGGCACACAGGACCAGGCAGGCAATTGCATGCACAGACCAGTCCCGGTTCCACCTCTAGTACTATAAATAATTGATTTTTGAGGTAACTTGAGCAAGGAAGGTAAGAAGACTCCCTGTGCGTTATCTTGCACACAACCTTAGTTCCTGATGTTTCTCTTTCTGCAAGAAAAGCCCTCAGCCCTGATCCTTGGTCTTTATCTTCATCACCCATGTGCCGTTCCCCTCTGGTCTCATCCAGGTCCCGCTCCCAGAGAGGCCGATCCCGCCGGCCGCCACTTCTTCTGCCTCAGTTTCCCTCCCTCTCCATGGCACCGCTTTGCCTTTCCTTCCTGTCCCCTCCCCAGCTTCTCCCCTCCTCCCATCCACCCCTCTTCACCCTCCCCGTGGCTTCTCTGAACATCTCCACAGCTGCTCCCAAGCACGTCCTTTCCCCAAATAGCCAGCTTTTTACCCCAAAGCACCCCTGCTGCCCCCCCAGCTCTGCTGCCACCTTCCCCTCTGCACAGGACATCGAGCCGTCACTTAAAACACTGCTGAAGGTGGAAAGGCCCCATCTGGACACTGGATGCTGCTGGGAACCAACTGGTGGCTGCTTTTCACCACGTTGGTGCCTCTTCCCAAGAGCAGCCCCTGCCCCGTGCCCTGCCTGTGCTGGTGTCCCCGAGTGCATGGGAGGTCCCTGGGGGAGCACCCAAGGGGGTGACCAGCCCCACGTCCCCTCCAGCCAATGGGCAGAGGCTGCCACGTCCTGAGGGTGCCTCTGAGGAGAGGGGACAAGATGGTGCCCAGGGCAGAGGGCCCTGGCTGGAGCGCAACACCCAGATCTGTCAGGGCTGGGAGGCTGGACCCCACCAGCAACCCAAGCCAGCCGGTTAGTGGCCCCAGATGGAGCTGAGTTTGCCAAGGCCAGGGCTGAGCCCCTCACTCCCCACCCCAGCTGGGACAGATGGCTGAGGGCCCAGGCCCCCAGGTGCCATCATGCCCCGCTGATCCCAGGTGCTGCCCACCGGGCTCCTCCCTCAGGCTCAGGCCCCCGACCCCTACCCACCTTGGCGACCTGCCGACCCCAGAGCCATCTCTGCCCCGCCCACGCAGGCCACGCCCACCTACCTGGAGCAGCCCCGCCCACTGGAGCCAACCCACCTCACCTGGGCCGCCCCCGCCCACCCAGCCAAGCCCCGCCCACCCAGTCAATCCCCGCCCATTGTGCCAACACCAACCTACAGGCCGACTCGAGGTAGCCCCGCCCACCCGGGACAGCCCCGCCTCCTGCGGCTTACCTGGGCCGGCCACGCCCACTCAATCAAGCCCCGCCCACCTGTATTAACCCCGCCCACGCGGGCCACTCCCGCCCGGTTGAGCCACCTGGCGGGCTCCGCCCCGGCAAGCCCCGCCCCCTAGTCGGCATCACGCGGCGGCCCCGCCCCGTACCTGGGCACGCTCGAAGCTCTCCCGCTCCGCCTCCGGGCCGCCGCCGCCCGCCCGCCGGCTCAGCACCTTGGGCAGCGGGTTGGACACCTGCTTCATGGAGCTGCTCACGCGGTCCATGGCCCCGCCGCGCCCGCCGCCGCTCCGGCCCCGCCGCGCCCTCGCCACCGCTCCGCTCCGGCGCCGCCGCTGGCCGGACCCCACGCCATTGGTGCGCCCACCCGCCACTCACGCGCGGGCACGCCCCGCCGTCCCCGCCTCCACCCCAACGGCTCCGCCCGCCGTCCCGCCTCTTCGCTCTCGTTGGCCGCCCGCGCCGCCACTCGGGAGGAGCCCCCGGGAAGGCCGGCCCCCAGCCGGCTGGGGCGACCAGCTCACGTGACCGCCGCCAAGCTCACTGGTCCGGCCGGCCGCCACTCAAGGCCAGGTCCCGCCCCTCCGCGAGAGTCCCGCCCTCTGTCCCGCCTTTGGAGCCCGCCCTCGTAGCACCGCCTACCTCGGCCCTGTGGTCACGCCTCCGTGCCGTCGCGCTGTGATCATTGGCCAGCACGCCTGCCGCTCACACCCCTCTGCTCCGCCCCGCGCCGCGCCCGTGGGCGGCGGGACGCCCCCTGGCGGGGATGGGCGGGGGCCGCCGCGGGGTCCCGGGGGGGCGGCGAGGCCGTTGGGGGTCGGTGCCGGCCGAGGGAACTCTGCCGTGCCCGGGCCGGCCCCGGGGCTGAGCGACCCCCCGCGGGCTCGGAGGACCCGGTGCTGAAGGGCGCTGCACGGCGGCCGGGGCCGGCCCGGGCGGGCAGGCCCGCGGGGTCCCGCAGGCCCCGGGCGTGCGGCCTGAGCGGCTCCTGCGGCGCTGGGGCCCTGCCTCGGGCTGCCGGCCTGGCCCGGCGCCGCGGCTCGGTCCAAACCATACATGGGGCAGCAGGGAGATGTGCGGCCCTGCCAGCTCCCCTCGGGGGGTTACAGGGAGCCCTGGGCCTGCGGGTCTCCCTCCCCTCCCCTCCCGCGCCGGCTCCAGGCCCGCTGTGCTGCGGCTGGGCCCGGCTCCACGCACCGTGTCCTCCTGAGCAGCGTTTGTTGGGCATCGCTCAGTGTTAAAGATGAATTTGGGGCTTCCCAGGCCTGCTTGGGGCCAGGGGAGAAGGTGCCAGCGTGAAGAGGGTGACCGCAGCCTGCAATGAGGCTGAGTGGGCCGTTGCCTTTGTGCCATCCAGGCTGCGGATGAGAGGCTCTGGAGAGGTGTGTGCTCGGGCAGGAGGCAGCTGCAGGCACAACTAGCAGAGCAGAGCAAGGAGAACAGGTTGTTTCTCTGGTAGCATTGGCAGAGGGGCAAAAAAATGGTTACAGATGTATGAGAAACAAGGGAAAAGAAGTGGGAGAAGGTTTTCATGTCTCGTGAACAGCTGGCAGATTGATGGCTGAGATGCTGTTCTGCATAACGTGAGCCAGGCTCGTGTCTCTGGTCCCTTCACACATCAAGAGACTTTTACTGGGGCCTGATCTTTGCCCTCCGTCAACCCGGTGCGTTGCTGGACTGCGACCGGCTCCTGTGTTATTGACCAGGAATCCCGTCCCACTCTGGAGGTGAATTTCCCACTGGGTCCTTTGCCAGAACTTGAACATTTCTGCAAAATTCAGACAAGACAGTATTTTTGCAAAGAGACTGAAAGCTCCAAGACTGCTCCCTGGTGAGTCCCCGGTGATGGCAAAGGGGACTGTGCTGAGTCATGCCAGCTGGGTTCCTGGATCTTTAAAAGCAGGTCACACAAAATCAGTGTCCTTGCTCCAGGTGGGGAGTAGCTGTGCAAAACCACCTCGTCTGCCTCTTCCAGGGGTGATGGAGCAATCTGGGAATGGCTTTTCAGGATGTGGGATGTCAGGAGCTCTTGTGCAAGCAATTCTCCCTGTATAACTCACTTTTATGGCTTGTTTTTCAGCTGAAACAATTGCTACACAAGCACTCTCCTGTCATGGCTCGGTGGGATGTGTGAACAGACTGTTTGCATGATAGACCTTACCCATCTCTCTGCCTTGGATATCAGATTCACAGCTGCCGGGAAATGGCCTACACCGTGTGCAGCAAGGCCATCTCCTCCCTCCCCAGCTTGTCTCGACTCCCTGTCTGCCTTCTCTCTAATGCACTTTCTGGAAGCCTGCCTCTTTCCTTAGGGCCGGTCCCAGAGGAGGCATAGTGGGTTCAATTCAGCCACTATTGCAGCAAGGTGATTAATAATTGAAGAAACGAAGTCATTGCCGAATAGAGATGGAAGAAAGGAAGAACAGAGGAGGGCATTCAACAAAGGACAGCAAGGTCCTTGTGATCTGCCCACTTCTCCCATCCCTCTGCCTGGATGAAACCAACCTGCTCCTGCATGACCCCCCCAGTGTGCAGGCCTGGGGCTGGGAGGGATGAACCTTAACCACAAAGCGAGGGACCAGGAGGCTTGTGTTACCTGCTTCCTCTTACTGGAGAGCAGAATCACACCCTCTTCTCCCATGGCCGGGGTGGAGTGCCCGTTTTGGGAGCTGGGCTGGCCAACTGGGAGACTCCTGCCTAGGCAGGAGCAGAGGAGAGGGCTGGATGCGGCCCAAAATGGGCTGTTTCTGCTGGATGCTCCTGCCTCCTCCAAGACAGGGGCTGTAACAGGACCACCCTGGGATGGCCCAATGCGCCCGGAGACTCTGCTGGATTGTGCTTTGGGGCTGTGGCCCAGGCTGGGCTGCTCTGCAGGGATTTGAGGGGCTGCTTTCTGGTGAGAGAGGGAGTCTTGCTTTTAGGGAGGTTGCGAAATGCTCTGGAAGCGGGGAACGCACAGGGCTGTTCCAGTGTGGTCTGTTCCTCTGCCTCAGGTTCCATGGGGAGATGATGGGGAAGGACTGGTGTGCAGGGCAGAGGAAAGGTGAGTTGGGCACCTCCCTTCTCACCCAGCAGGTCCTTTTCAGAAGCCATGGCTGCATTTCATCTGCTTGGTTGCTCTATGCTCCTCTCCTGTCCAAGAGGCTGGACTGCAGCCTGGAGGCAAAGGGTCAGAGCCTGTCATGGGGGTGTCTGGCCTGTGCAGGAACAGAAACTGCCTTCCTCAGTGCCACTCACACCAGTGCAGCCGCTTTCTGGGACAGGAGATCTTGGGCTTGGGCCGTGGAGCATGGTCGCTCTCCTTGCTTTCAGTAGCTACCTGGGTTGGCTGCATCTGAGTATCTTCTGCAAGATGGAGACCATGGGTCTGGTGTCTGCTGGGACATGAAGGATGATGTGTCCCCTTTCCCTTTCCCTTCGGGCAGCCTAGTGCTCCACAGCATGTGACACCCATCAAGCTGGGCAGGGGGGACCGGAGCTGGTCCTACCCCCTGTTGCAGGGCTCTGTAGGGCAGCCTCCCCTTGCTACTCACATGCTCCAAGGCTCCCACCCATAACAGTCCTGCTCCCTCTCTGCCAGGACATTGCTTCTCAGCTTGGTCTCAACACAAAGGACCTGAAAGCAAAGAGGAAGAAGTGGCAGGAGGGGGGCCAGAGGGGCGGCAGGGGCTGTGGGCCCTGACCAGGGCTGAGGAACGCTCTTTTCCCGGGGGAAAAAGAGACTCGCTTTCCAACTCCCCTCCCCAGCCAGAGCTGGGAGAATCCCAGGGTGCTGCTGCAACCCTCCTCACCCTCCCGTGGCCTGGCCCAGGCTCAGGGAGAGCACAAATCCCCCTTGTTTCAGCAAGAAAATAGAGGCACAGAGTGCGCCACAGTCCTCCTCTGTTACCCAGCTGGCTGTGCCGGAGCCGGCGGGCACAGGGCTCTCTGTGAAGATCCCACTCTCTTCCCCGCTGGAGGTGAGCTCCCAAATGGACCCCCTTCACTTGCCCCTTTAGACACCCCACGGCACGATCTCCTGCAGCGGGAGGGCAGTGGCCGTGACAAGCCTTCCACCAGTGCAGTCCTGCAACCAGAAACACATCCCTGCCCTGGTGACAGGGCTGTTTGCTCAGACCCTGGGACAAAAACACCTCAGGAGCCAAAGTGCCCCCCCAGTGCAGGGAGAGGGCAAGGTCTTGAGGGCAGTGTGGTGCCAGACCCAGCCGGAGGGTCCCTGGGAGAGCAAACAGCAGGAGGAGCCTCTGTGTGTGTGTGTGTTCATCTTTTGATCCCATTTTTTGAATGTTTTAGGCAAACCAGATGCCGCTGGTGAGTCCTTGCCTGCTCGTGCTGTCAAAGAGCCCCTGGGCTGCTATGTGGGGTGGCCAGTGGCAAAGGGAAGGGCCAGTCCCGCTGCAGGAGGGCCAGCTCCTGCCCGGGAGAGCAGCTGAGGCAGAGCAGGAGAGGGTCTTGGAGAGGATTGCTCAGCTAAGGAGCATCCGTGGAGCCCTCACCTCTATCCTGGGTGAAGTCTCCTGCTTGCCCAGCTTTACGAGGAGGGACGTAACCCTAAAACATTACTTGGTATGTTCTTTGCACGAAAGCCTCAGCAACTGCTTCAGCTTGTCCAAGCATTCAAAAGCAAAGCTGAGCATGGTTTCCAGCTGGATCTACAGGAGAGGACCCCAGGCCAATCTTGGGCTGTGGTTCTGCGGGGGGGAGGTGGGTGTGTGTGCTACCTAGGTGAGAAACTTGCTCCAGAGCAGGGCCTGGAGGTGGGAAGTGTTTGCCATCTGCTGGAGAACTTCCCCATTGCAGGGGCAACAGGTCCAGCCGGAGCATTGCACCGAGCCCTACAGGGGACCCTTGTGCCAGGACCAGGTGGTGGGACAGGCTGCATCCCCCAGGGCAGGACATGGCAAGCTTGCTTTGCCTCTGTGGTATGAGACAGCCTGTGGCTGCTGGAACGCAATCACCGAGGAAAGTTTTCTGTGTATGACAGAGTGTGCAGGGTTGTGTGTAGGAGAAGAGCGTGGGTAGTGGATGAGGCAGGAAGCCATGTAGATGTGGAGATCCAGTCTATCCCTGTCTCCCCTTTATGATATGGGCATAACCCAACGCTCACCAGTGCTTCTGTGGAGCATTGTCTTTGTTTTCTAGATTCCTGAAATCCTGCTGTCAGGCAGACGTCACACATACCTCCAGCTGAGGACAACAGGAGGCAGACTTTGCAAGTACAAAGTACCACGTAATGCCAAGTGCTCAGAAATGTCAGGTCCTGGGTGTCTCAAAGCCAACAGCCAAATGTTTTTCTCTTAGTTTCTCTGCCGTAGCTATAGCAGCCACACAGTGCCATAGCTGCTGGGCAAACCCTGCTCAGCTCCAGGCAGGTTGGTGCTTGGTGCTGAGGGCATCTTCAGGGAAACAAGGGTATATATGTGTGGCCATAATTTGGCAAAGACAGCCTGCGTCTGCCCTTGGAAATGCTGCCACATTTCTGTGAGGGCCACATCCTGACACGGCAGCCAGCCACCTCCTGCTCTTCAGGCTCTTCTAGGCACCCCAACTTTGTCTTGGAAAATGGCACAAACTGCAGCGATATATTTCTGCTTTGCTGTGTGCTTAGAAACTGCTGGTGTCTTTCTGCTGACATTTACCAAAAATATCCATCTGGAGGCATATCCTGATATATAAATTTCAGTCCAGGGATTTCAATGCAATTTCACAAGCTGCTCTACAGATCTTACAGTCCTGTAGGACCAGTTGTCCTGGATAATCAAATATGATCCATCCCAGAGGATGCAGATGAAGGGTCCACCTAGCCCAGCCTTATTATCATTAGATGTGGCCACATCAGACCCCTCGAAGAGAAAGGCAAATACTTGTGCTGCCTCCCTCAGGTGCACTCCCAACCTCCAACCATTCTCATTTTACAAATCTTCTCGAGTTTATCACTTTGAAATCCAAGCCCTAACTCGGACACATGGAAATTTCCTTGCGATCACCATGTCCCTTGGCAAGGAGCTCCTTATATGAAGAGCTGCTTCCTTCTGTTCATTTCAAACCTTGCTGTTGCCAGGTTCATTTGATGGTCCATGGTTCTTGCTCTGGGAGAGACAGTGAATAATCGCTATTTGTCTCTCTTTCTAGGCCATTCATCATTTTGCAGACTTCAATTATATCCCCCTGGCAAGGTTCCCTTTCCCATGCTGGAAAGTCTCGATCCCTCTGGAAAACACCTCTTCTCCTCTGAGATCTTCGAGCTACACCACCCTGCGACCACTGGCTACCTCCAGTCACTCTCCCAGCTGATTTGCTCCAGTTAAAACCAGTTTCCCACATTAGCAATCTGGCAGCTCCCACGGGCACTGTGATAATGTGATCCCCCAGACATGACTCCAACCCAAGAGTCAGTGTGGTGGAGCAGGCTGCCTTCAGGGCTAAGAAAAGGCTTCCTCCTGCATCCCAAATCTGTTTTGGTGATGGATCCAAAGATACCATGTGTGGTTTCTATCGAAAACTGAAACACACCATAAGGCAGAGGTTTTACAGACTCCATAAATAGCTACTATTTAGGATGTATGATATGGAGGAGGTTTTAGAAATCAAAATATTTAGAGATTTGAATTGTTTGTCTTGGCAGGAAGGAGCAGCCAAGACTGAAGTACAAAATCTTCCTTCAAGGAAGGAACAGAGTTGAAGAAAACAGTGAATAGGGGGAATAACAAAGGTGTCAAAACCTCCAGGAATTCCTTTTGCAGTGAATGGAAGCAGGAAACGCAGCCCAGTATATCTGAAAGGAGAGAGAATTCATTGAAAATGTCTAGGTACGTTTATATTCCTGATAGAAAATATTGATTTTTCAAAATGAATCTTGACATTTCCATCACACCCATATTTGAATATTGCAAGAACATCCAGAACATTCAGCTAAAAGCAGCTCCAAGCTGGGCTGTGTTGGTGTGAGCTGCATCAGCAAGGATGTCTCCAGCTCATTCCCCAGCCTGTTCTCCTCCTCTCAGTTTTATTCTAGTCCCTGTGTGGAGATGTGTAACAGGAACGTTAAGATTGGTCTGCACAGGGAATGTGTGCAAATGTTGGGTCTGAACACACTGGTAGAAATGGCAGGAGCAGGGGCATGAAAGTGGTAGATGTTGGTGGCACCTAGCTTAGCAGGTCATCATGATCACCTCGTCCCATCTCAATCTGATCTCAATCGTATCCCTTGTTTCCCAGTCTGCCATTCAGTCACATCTGTCTCAAAGCCTGTTCCTCGCGCCCCCAGCCTCAATCTGCTGTCTGTTGCCTCAGGCAGGCTGTCAGTCGTGGTCTGTTGTCTTGGGCATGTCAAGCTGTCACGTTTCTTGTCTCAGACAGCACGTCCGTGGCCAGCACCATGGGGACAAGGGTGTGCAAGGGAACCTGCACAGTCCCGGCAGCTCCTGCCCATACACCCTTGCTCCCTGGAGCCCAACTTCAGCTACAGCTTCCCCAGCATCCCTGAGCAGCAACTGGGGAAAAAGGGTGCCAGGAGCTCCCAGAGGTGGGAGAAGCGTGGGTGCAGGGTGAGGGCAGTTGCTTGTGGGTAGGCTGGAGGAGTGGCATGACTGAATTGGAGATGGGATGGAGTGGAGCTGCTATGTCTCCGCCCCAGACGTCCTGGGAGCACAGATGGATGTGCGTTGCAGGAAGCTCTGGGATGGGGAGGCAGAGGGAGTGCAGGAGTGCTGTGGATTTGGGACCATGGCTCGGCACACACCTTCCTTCCAGGCTGGCCCTGCTGCTGCTGGTGCTAATGTCTCGTGCTGGGCATGCTGCAGCTGGCCTGGCCCCTTCCTGGGGAGGAGGGGGACACCCACCATCCCCAGGCTCCCTGCTAGACTAAGCTAGGTGCTTCAGACAAGATGAGCAACTCCTGACAGCTCAAGGGATGGACCAGCAGCAGGCTGACATCTTCCTAGCCCCACTCTGTGTGGTGTGAGGGTGGGTGGATCGAGCCCAGGACATTGGTGGTGGGACCTCATGGCCCTGGAGGTGCAAGGTTTCATCCCAGTGTCTGAATGGGCTCTGGAGCACAGGACAAGGGGGATTATAGAGCAGGCAGGATCCCAGATGAATCTGGAGGTCCTCCGCTGTTGAGAGTGGGGTACTGTGAGTCCTTCTCTGCCACATGCAAGTAAAGTCTCAGCCTTGATCCGGGCTGTCTTGATTCCCTCTCGCTCTGGGAGTTTAACCCCTCAGCATGACCTGGGGTGGCAGCAATCCCGTCAGTGAGGAGAGAGAGATGCAGGGAAGCGAACGGCTGTGCCAAAGCCTTCACTGCTGCAAAGGCAAAGCTGGGGACTGAGCTACCATGGCTGCTGAGGAGCTGTGAGGTGTGGGCTGCCTGGGGGCTGCCTTCTTGCTGTGTGGTGGAGGTGCCTGTCCCTGCTAAGGAAGCGTCTTTCCAGAAACCCCACTGGCAACTGGCAGTGTGTCCCCTGGGGTCCCAGGGCTCTGCGGGCACCTCCCGGCTGCCCACTCTTCAGGCTTGTGGGAGAATCACGGAATCACAGAATCTTCATGGTTGGAAGGGACCTTTGAGATCATAGAGTCCAACTATACACACGCACAAAAAAAAAAAAAGAAAAAGAAAAAAAACCACCACAAAACAAAACACCCAACCCAACAATCTCAGGCACTAGAGCATGCCCTGAAGTGCCACGTCTATACCTTTCTTAAAAACCTCCAGGGTTGGTGACTCCATGACCTCCCTGGGCAGGCCGTTCCAGTGCCTGACGACTCTCTCAGTAAAGTAATTCTTCTGGGAGCTCCCCACCTCCACAGCAGTGAGGTGCCCATGTGTGCTCTCACCTTGGGTCATGCCTGGTAACAGAGTGTTTTAGTGAAACAAAAGGCTCTGTGTAAAACAAGTCCTACAATGCCACCTAGCCTACACTTTCTAACACCTCTGGCCCAGTTTTTCAAAGCATTCAGTCTGCAGAGACGTGGTGATGGTGTGCATCATGCCCTGGAGCACTTGGGAGCCAGCTCTCCTGCAGCCGGAGCCGGGAATCTCCTCATTTCCCTTCTAGTTCCTCCTCTGGGTTCCTACAAGGTCACCACTTTGGGCAGTGGTTTCTATTTTGTAATCCTCCTCCGTAGAGGCGCTAGATCCCCTTTCTTCACTGGACCACCATGAAAGGCAGCCTGTCCATGTGGCTTTCCCACTGCGCCTGTGGTTGTCCAGCACCCGGACACATTCATGAGCACTGTGAATACCTTGCTCTCCTGAGGCTTCATCCACCAACCTTAGCCTGGAAGTCAGCAGAGCCCTTCTGTAGGGATGTAGGATTTCCAATGGGAGCTGGAGTCACGGTCAGTGCAGTGACACCATTCCTGTCCCAGACAACATGAGATAAACCAGCAAATCTCTTCTGTATGTGTCTGTGGCTGCTGGGACAAGGACAAAGCAATGTCAGGAGGGTGTTGATTCTATACTGCTGGAACCAAATAATTATCTAAGCCAAGTCTGCTGTGCCGACACGGTCATGAGCTTCTAAAACTCTTTGTAAACATTAATGGCCAATTCTCATGTCCGTGGCTATTTCAGCTGTCCCTGGTGCCTGTGAAGCTGCAATGCAGCGACAGAACCAGTTTCCTAATGACTCGCTGCAAGTGATGGTCAAGGACAGAAGAGGAGCCCAGACCTGGGGTGGCATCGTGCTCCACCCTCTGCTCTGCACCCTAACATACCGATGGCCTTCTGGGTCCCATGGAGAAAGCCCCCATCTCCTTGGGGCAGGGCTTGGATGCTGTGTGCCTCGCTGGCTCACTGGGCGGGCAGCCGGGGGGGCTGCCTGACTCGTGGACCCCCCCCGCTCCCATTGCTATGGGACAAGTGAATTGTCCCCAGTTTGTGATGCAGATATTCTGGGAAACACAAGCGTGTTGCAGCCACGGTCATTCTCCATCCGTTGTCATCATGTGACTTACAGGCAAAAGGTCCATCTAATAATCTTCTGAATTGTTACTTCTAGGTTCTCTAAAGAGCCCTTGGTTGGGGGAAAGGAAAACAGAAGTCATATCCTGTTCTCTGCCATTTTGTGGTATCATATCATTATATGATATGCCAAATCAGGGCACTACTGTCATCGGGGCTCCAGGCACTTCCCCCCACAGGACTGCACGGCACCCCTGACACAGCACTTCTTCCATTGTGTCATGTCTTTCAGCAATGTTTCCGGCGTGTTTCCATCCTCGCTGACTGTCTCCCCCTATAAAGCAGGCTGAACCCAGGGATCCCGCGCCGAGCACAGCAAGGGGCACTCTGCAGCAGTCTAGCCTGTCTCTGACAGTTTATCTCCACCCAACAGGAGCATGAAGACCTGCAGAGCTGCCCTTGCTGTACTTTTTGTGGCTGTCCTCTGCTACCAGGTCTCCTCTTCTCCAAGTAAGTCCAAGCTCTCCCCTTGCTCTTTCTGCTGCTTAAGGTCTAGTAATGCTTGGCAACTCTTCCTTCCAAGCATCTGCTGTGGGAAAGGAGAGGCACATCTTGCTACTTCTTGACTTCCTGAGGGAATGATGGCTGTGGTGGGAGCCCGTGGTGGGAGCAGCATGTCCTCTAGAAGGGACCTTCTGGTCTTCTGACCCTGCTTCTCTCCCCACTGACACTTTTCCTGGTCTGGTTTAACCAAAAAACTTCTCTTCCAGTTTCTGTCAACCTTTCTGGTCTCTGCTGCATCAGATACATGACTGAAAAGCTTCCCTCGAACCGCGTGGTGATGTATGAGCACACAGGCAGCCACTGCTCCCAGCCAGCCGTGATGTGAGTAGATCTCTTGCCCAAATCCTCAGGGGCTCTGCTCCACTGAAGGGTGGCAGCACCAGGAAACCCTACATCACACCCCATCCTGGCAAGCGAAGACACCAGGCTAGGCTCTCCCTTGTTAGGAGAACAGCCTGGAAACATCTCAGAGGCCAATCCCACATCCCAGGCAGTCAGTTTCTGGAACTCTGATTTGAGCCAAAAGAGCTTCTGCTGGTCACACCCCTCCTCCCCATAGAGTGAGAACCCAGGCAGGACAGTGTCCCAGCAGGAGCAGGCATGCTGGGGACGAAGTGGCATAAGCAGCAGAGAGCAGGACACCTGTAGTGACATTAAGCCAACCCCCCACCCTGTGTTTCCCTGGGGCTGTTCTGCAGCTACAGAGGTTTGGTGGGGTTCACCAGTGGCAAGGAGCAGGTGGTCCTCTCCTCTCCTCTCCTCTCCTCTCCTCTCCTCTCCTCTCCTCTCCTCTCCTCTCCTCTCCTCTCCTCTCCTCTCCTCTCCTCTCCTCTCCTCTCCTCTCCTCTCCTCTCCTCTCCTCTCCATTAACTGAATTTCTTTCTGCAGATTTACCACAGTCAAAGGCAAGAAGGTCTGTGTCAAACCTGATGAAAAGTGGGTCCAGGACATTGTGAATTCCCAGAAGAACAAGGCAGGCAGTGGATGAGCCATGCCCAGCTCCCTCCAAGCATCACCTCTGCAAGGACCTGCTCTCATGAGCACCTCTGAGACACATCCCTGTTTTCCTACTGCCTGTGAATTTTGCAGACTATTTAATAGTGTTTAGCTCTTTTATTTAAGTTTACACAAGTTTAATTTATTTGGCGTTTTCAGTGAAACTTTTCATTCTAATTTGTACTGACTGTGCTGATGTTATTTTGTGTAATAAAAAGGAGCAAAACCTGCAGCGTCTCCCACTGGCTCTGGGGATGTCTCTCGGAGGCTGTGGTGGGCAGGGTGGCCAGGAGGGGTCCGGTGGCTGGGAGGGGTCTGGCTGCCCCCAGCCCCCCTGTGCCTGCATCTCCCACACCGTGCGGGCGCCTGGTTGTGCCCTGGTCGATGCCCAGGCTTGTGGCTCTCTGTGGTGGGGGTGTGTGTGGGTGTCGTGGGGGATGTCCCAGGTGAGCGGCGTTGTGGCGAGGTGTGGGGGTCACCGAGCTTGCCCGGCGCCTTCGGGCAGCGGGTGGGCAATGCCGGGGCTGCCGCTGCGACCGGGGGCTGCTTGGCTCAGCGCACACCAGAGAGCAATCACCGTCCCCTCTGCCACCCCAGTGCCTGGGGTTATCTACGGGCCCGCGTTATTTCTGGCACTTCCTAATTAGTCCCGCTCTCCCAGCAGGGTTTTTCTTTCACTTCGACCCACCGGGATGGCGGAAGGCCCAGCCTTTGGGGCTGGCGGCAGCTGTCCCGGCCGGCGCCATGCTCCTCCCCCCGCCGGCACGGAGGCTCCCACGGCCGGCGGCGAGGCCGGTGGCTCCTCCGGGCTCCCGTGGGGCCACCGCAGCTGCGCCTGCCTGCCAGCCCGCCTGTGACCCTGGGGTAAGGAAGCGCCCGGCGCGGCCGGCTGGCAGTGGCCACCATGGCGCTGTCAGGTGCCTTGGAGCGGCTGCAGGAGGAGGCCATCTGCCCCATCTGCCTGGAGTACATGAGCGAGCCTGTCAGCATCGACTGCGGACACAACTTCTGCCGGGGCTGCATCGCCAAGCACTGCCAGGAGAAGGGTCTCTGGGCCGACGGGCCCTTCTCCTGCCCGCAGTGCCGGGCCTCCTGCCACCGCAGTGGCTTCCGACCCAACCGGCAGCTGGCCAACATCGTGGAGAGCATCCGGCAGCTGGGGCTGCGGGGCGGCCCAGGGCCG
The DNA here is from genome assembly GCF_964106895.1 of Numenius arquata. Lineage (NCBI taxonomy): Eukaryota > Metazoa > Chordata > Aves > Charadriiformes > Scolopacidae > Numenius > Numenius arquata. The sequence continues at coordinate 592,255 of NC_133593.1, forward strand.
GAGCCGGGGCCGGGGACCCCGCTCTGCACCCAGCATGACGAGCGCCTCAAGCTCTTCTGCGAGGAGGAGGAGGAGGCCATCTGCGTGGTGTGCCGGGAGTCCCTGCACCACCGCTCGCACACCGTCTACCCCATCGAGGAGGCTGCGCAGGTGTACAAGGTAGGGGAGGCTGGGGTGCTGGGGGTCCCCGTCCTGCCCTGATGGCCCTGGGCACACCGGCGCCGGGGGGATCGGCCATCGGGACCCCACTGCTCCTCTCCCAACAGCCCTGGGAAAGCAGAGAAGGGGGTGGCAGAGATGGTGGTGCTCACCCAGCCGCTCTCATGGCAGGGATGAGGCTGGACCCGCTGTCTCCCAGGTTGTGGAGGCACCCAGGTTCACCCCTGCCCGTCTGGGTATGCCTTGCCCCTCCATGACCCCCCCAGAGCAGGGGGGTGGTGGGTCCTGCCCTGGGGACATGTCACCTCAGTGGAGGGGTGTGCCATGTCCCAGCGATGCTCCTGGCCGCACGCTGCCAGCCACCACCATGCTGTGGGGGGCAGCTGCTCTGTCCCCCAAAACCTAAACAGCGAGAAAAAATATGGGGAAAAGCCAACGAGGGCAGAGGGGGTTAACGCTGGGAGCGGAGTGAAGAGCACAGCTGCTGGGCTCGGGTGCCAGGGCTGGCACCGCCTGGCGCAGGGTCACTGTCCCCTGGCTGCCAGCGGCAGCCGTGGCACTGCTGGGACGAGCTGAGCCTCTTTCTTCTCTTTTCAGGTCAAACTCCAGAAATCCCTGGAGCACCTTTTGAAGGAAGTGGAGGAGGTGAAGAAGCGTGAGTCAGCGGAAAAGATGAAAACCCAGGAGTGCAAGGCAGGTGCCTGGCTTAATTCTTAACGAATGAGCTTCAGAGGTATCAGCAATTATGATACTGTCTGCGGCTGTGAGTTTGGCATCGTCCTCAGGATGGGACATGTCCCCATGTTGTATGGAGGACTGGTGCTGGAAACCATCTCAGTGACTGTGTGTGGCTCTATACAAATGATCGAAAAGGCTTGCAAAGAAATGCTTTGCAAAGAGCAGCAGGCCAGCTCCACAGAAACCACAGAGACTTGTGTGCTGGTTAAGCAAATAGACACTGGATGGTTTTTGTTTGCCTTTTGCTTTACAACGTGTGCTTGAGTTACAAGCCAGGTGTGAGCAATAGGTCACAGTAATAGGAACTAGAACTGTTTCCATTAAAAGAAGTAAAGCTGAGTTATTGCACCTCTGCAGACTCCAGGCAGCCCCAGGGAGATAACGATGCCAGCAAATCAACTGCATTTCACGTCCCTCCGGGGTGGAAACTGGAAAGTAAAAGTAACTGCACAAAGGAAATTAAACTGGTGGACGGAGTTATCCAGCCCTGAGCTGGAGTTGATTAACCTGCCTTGGCAGGGAAAACAGGTTTCACCGGACTCCCCTAGTTATATGCTCTGCGCCCCTGCCTGCCCGTCACAGCCTGCCCAAGCGGGTGCTGGGTTTTTGGGGTGTCCCTGAGTGCTCACTGTCCCCCTTGGGCTGGGATGGGGCTGCGTATGGAGCCAGGGATGGAGCTTGTGAAAGAACTGTGTCGCTCTCCCCCAAGCTCGTCTGAGTCAGGGCTCTGGGACCTCGGCTCAGCTGCCGTTGGCTTCTTCCTGGCCTGACTGTTGCTTTTTTAGTAAAACGGAAAAGATGTCCCTTGCGAGCAGTGAGGGGGAAGTGGCCATGACTGTCCTGGCTTATCAAGCCTTCGTGACTCAGGTCCAAGAAATCATGTGTTTGGTCAGAAAAATATTGCATTTCAGTTTCCTTTCATTTATTGTCTGCGTTTTGAGGTTTCATGGTCCTAGCTAACTGCAGCGTGTTTCCCTGGTGCTTCAGATTTTGAGCCAAGTGCCAATTTTTAGGATTCAGGCAAAAAACCCTAAAGCATTGACAGACCCTGCCTGTTGCTGGCAGTAGTGACAGCTCTCAGACACCTGGGGAGTCCTCCCTGGTTCCCCCTTTCCATCCCTCCCCAGCCCTGGGGCGTCTTCCACCTCTTTCCCATTACTGTGGGTTTTTCCAGACATGGAGCATTTCCTCCGGGCTGGTCAAGGAAATGCAGGTTAGCCTGAACCTAGCTGGAGAGATGAGTTCTACCACATCTAATAAAAACCTGAGACCTGATGGCATCTCCTCGCAGCCCAGCACAACCCCCCACCCAGTCCTCCCATGCTGCACCAAGGCATCGTTAGACATCTGAGGTCCAGCTGAGCAGAAATGCCCTGGGCAAAGTCCTACTGCTGGCATACCGAGGATGTTGACTGGGAACCCAGGCCAGGTGGAAGAATGGCAGTTAGCCTCTGGCTGTTTTTTTAAATAAATGCGCTCGTCATAAAAATGCAGTGGTTTCCCAGGGCCTGATGCCAGGTGTGAGTGCCAGAGCATCCGGCTCCATCTCAGCTGCCTGGCTAACGTTGCCCCTCTTCACCCATGTGCTTTCTTATCGCAAGGAGACAGTGAAGAAAAAGCGTGAGAGGATTGTGAGCGAGTTTGGGAAGCTGCATCGGCTGCTGGCTGATGAGGAGAAGCTGCTGCTCCAGAAGCTGGAGGAGGAGGAGAAGCAGATTCTTCTGATGATCAATGAAAACCTGGCCAAGCTGGTGGAGCAGAAGTCCTTGCTGGAGGAGCTGATCTTGGAGATAAAGGAGAAGACCCAGCAGCCGGCTGACAGGCTGCTCAAGGTCAGGCTATGCCACCAGCCCCACTGACTCAGCTCTGATGCCTTTGCCATCTGGGCGAGTGGCTGGGGACAGGCTGGCTGGTGCCCCGGAGCTCGCTGGTGCTCTGGAGCCCCACACCCAGAATAGTTTTTCTCTTCTCCTTCTAGGACATGAAAATCATCTTGAGCAGGTAGGTACCCATGCTTGTTCCTCCTACTGTCCTGGCTGCCTCCAGGCTCTGAGATGTTTGTGTCTGCTCTATGCCAGTCACCCCCTTTTCCTCCCCGCCCAGTGTCTGCTTTGATCCTCCCTGGGGCTGACAAAGGAGAGACCAGTGGGGGCTGGAGAAGAGACTCCATCCTCTTCTTCCAGGAGCCCCAGAGCCAAGGTGTTGCCTGAATTTCACTGAATTTCACTGAATTTTTTTTTAGAGTTGGAAGGGACCATATAGATCATCTAGTCCAACTCCCCTGCTGAAGCAGGATTGCTTAGAGAATGCTACTCAGGACTGCATTCAGGCGGGTCTTGAAAATCTCCAAAGAAGGGGACTCCACAACCTCCCTGGGCAGCCTGTTCCAGGGCTCTGGCACCCTCACCGTGAAGAAATTCTTTCTCATATTCGAGTGGAACCTCCTATGTTCCAACTTGTGCCCGTTGCCCCTCATCCTGTCACTGGGAACCACTGAAAAGAGTCTGGCTCCCTCCTCCTTCAACCCACCCTTGAGATACTTATAGGCATTAATAAGGTCTCCCCTCAGCCTTTTCTTCTCCAGACTAGAGTCCCAGCTCTCTCAGCCTTTCTTCATAAGGGAGATGCTCCAATCCCTTAATCATCTTTGTTGCCCTTCGCTGGATTCTTTCCAGTAGTTCCCTATCCCTCTTGAATTGGGGAGCCCAGAACTGGATGCAATACTCCAGTTGTGGCCTCACCAGTGCAGAGTAGAGGGGGAGAATGACTTCCCTCGACCTACTAGCCACACTCTTCCCTATGCAGCCCAGGATTCCGTTGGCCTTCCTGGCCACAAGAGCACACTGCTTGCTCATTGTCATTTTGCTTGCCTGGCTCCTTCCTTTCCAGGGACTGGCACTGCTGCTCCCCACATTGTTCAGCTCTGGTCCCATCAGACTTGCCAATAAGCAAGCGGTTATCACTAGTGCTCTTCACAGCTGTAGAGCTCAGGGAGGAGATGCATCTGTACAGCCACCAGAAAGACCCCTCCCAGCAGGAGACTACCCATGCCATGGACTTTGGGTACAGCCCATGGGCATCGCTCTCCTTTCAGGTGCGAGGGAGTAAGTCTCCAGTCCCCCAAGGCTGTGTCTGTGACCCTGAAGGAAAACTACAGCATCCCCGAGCGCTGCCTGGGCATGAGGGACATGCTGAAGAAGTTCAAAGGTAAGGGGGCTGCTTTCGTGTCACCTCCTGGCGCATTTAGGCTCTGGTCTGCCCTGCCATAACCTGGGGCACAGGGAGGTTTTGCCAATAAGCTTTGTCCAGCTGGTCCCAGTTTGCATGCTGATGAGTTCAAGCTGGTTTTGTGGTGGAAAGGCCTTCCTCGTTCTGGTCTTGGGTGGGTTGTGAGCTGACCCTGAAGCCTAGGAAGTCACTCGGGAGTTTCAGGCTCCGTGTTGCCCATGAACTCTTGCTGTTTCTGAAGCCTCAGAATGATGGCCTCATTCTGTTCCTGTTCTGCAGGCAGACACCAAATGTTTTGATGTGGTTTATGGTTAGCATGGTTTTCTCTATTGCACTTTCCCACTGCTGGGCAGCACTGGGAGTTGTTTAAAACCATGGGCACAAGCAAATAAATATGGGAGGTAAGAAGATCTGGAAGAGTCCAGCATCCAGGTTGCAGGCACCCGCTCGTGTCCGCGCCTGCAGACCCCTGAAGCCTTGTCTGTCCTTCCACCCTTCTCTCACTCCAGTGGACGTGGCTCTGGACCCCGAGACGGCGCACCCTGACCTCATCCTGTCCGAGGACCGCAAGAGCGTGCGGCGTGGGAGCAAGAAGCTGATTCTGTCCCTCTTTGACAGCCCCAAGAGGTTCAGCAGTGTGCCAGTGGTGCTGGGAAGTCAGGCCTTCTTCTCGGGCCGCTCCTACTGGGAGGTGCAGGTGGGAGACAAGCCCGAGTGGGGCTTGGGGCTGTGCAGCGAGTCTGCCAGCCGGAAAGGCAACGTCCTCTTCTCCCCAAAAAATGGCTACTGGGTGCTGCGGCTGCAAAATGGGGGCAACTATGAGGCCCTCACCTCGCCCCCCTCCCCTCTGACCCTGAGTGTGAGACCCCGGCGCATCGGGATCTTCCTGGACTACGAGGCAGGAGAAATCTCCTTTTACAATGTGAGTGACCGCTCTCACATTTACACCTTCACCGACAAGTTTCTGGGGAACCTCCGTCCTCTCTTCTTCCTGGGTGCCTTTTTGGGGGGCAGAAATGCAGAACCCTTGGTGATCTCCTGGGTCAGGGATACGCAGGGGTCCGGGTGCATCATCCTGTGACAGTGGCTGCCCTGGCTTCTCACCAGCAGGCAGAGACCTGAGAGCCCAACTGGCTCCTGCCAGGGAAATGGCTGTGTGTCTTAGGTGAGTGGCATGGCAGGGTCCCCATGTGCTCCTGGCTGCTGGTGGTGACCCACCAAGTGTGACACCCACCCCGTGCCATCCCGTGGTGAGAAAGGCTCTTTGCAGCAGCAATATGCCATGATGGGGACAGGGGAGCCTTCTGACCACTGCTGCCTTGCTGGCCCTCTCCCCGGCTGCTGGAGAAGGGTGGGCACCCAGCCTGCTGTGTAGTGCTGATTTTGGTGTGATTTGTACTGGAACAAGGCAATAAAGTGTTGATTTGGGGAACCTTGTGTGGTTAGCTCTGTGGGTTTGTGGTGCGTCCATCCCTGCTCGTTAGCCCCAGCTAATCCCCAACGTCTCAGAGGGCAAAGGGTGCTGTTGGACCTGGTCCTCTCCAGCCCAGAGAGGGTCCTTGAGGGATGCTGCTGTGGCATCAGTGGGACACTGCAGCAAAGCAGGCACCCTCCAGGCAGGGATTTGGTAGCAGCACGGATTCTGTAGCCAGGCAGGGATTCAGAGGTTGGCCATGCTTCAGCTTTGTGGTGCTGAGGCCCAGGATGAAGGCAAGGGGACACCTGTATGGGTGTGAGTGCTGGCCTGCTGGCTCCTGGGCTTCTGTCTTTTGTCCCCTGGAAAGGAGATCACCTCCTCTCCAGTCCCTCCGCCTCCCCTCACAAACCCCGAGGGTGGCAAATCCCCAGGTGTGGGAAGCTGTGCATTGAACACCCCAGGATGGGGGCACTTCAGGGGCTGCAAAACCCAGGGAAAGAAAAATAACCCAGCCTCTGCCGATGTCTCCAAAGGTCACCTTTGGTCTCTCCATCCCCTGGGACATCCCTTCACCTCCAGGCTGTGGTGGTGCCCCAGCCTCTTGCCTCAGGCAGTCTACCACGGTGTTGCTGGAGGAAAAGCTCTAAGGAACTTAAGCTCAGCTGTGGCATCAGCCAGTCCTACTCGTGTAAACCAAGATACTGGTGGCTCACAGGGCCAGGAGACACTGCCCTGGGGGCAGTTGGGGCAGAGGCGATGCCAGCAGCCATGGACTACCAGCTGGAGCAGCTGCGGAGCGTGCCCTTTGAGCAAAAATAATGAAGCTGCTTAATTGAAAGATTGATTCGGTTCAAATAAAATGAGATTTGATAAAGCACATTCTTAAATGCTCAGCAGAATTTCTCTGGGGATGTCCTGAATGGTGCTTTAGGAATCTCCTAGCGAAAAATAATGCTGGACTCAGCCAGTTCTTCTTGGCTGAGTTTTGTTGCATTTGGTGGAGTCCCACCTTCCTCCCTTCAGCCTTCTCTTTATTTTAGAGGCTGCACGGCAGAGAGAAGAGGCCACTAGAAGAGCTCAGTCCCAGCTTTGTCATGTCCCAGGAAGGAGAAGGGCAATGAGTCTTGGTGGGCTCTGCAGCTCATTGACCTCCACGGAGAATCTTACAGAAGGAGTTTATGGAGTCTGAGAAGATAAGGACATGAACTTTGAGGTCTTGGCAGAGGGCTGGAAGCAGAGGCAGTTGGGGGGGGGGGGGGGGAGTGACGAGCACAGCCAGGGAAACCTGTTGTGCAGGGTGACAGTTGGTAAGGGACCAAGCTAAATGTCACTGAACCAGGGGTGAGAGGAGGTGTTGGGATGGAAACTATCCAGAAAGTAGGAGCAATCTGACCATGGCAAGGTGACAACTGAGTGACACTTGCTGCTGCACTGGAGGGATGAAGTGTGTTTCCAGAAGAGGCAGGAGGAAGTGCAACAGTTCGGGGATCTTGCAAAGAGGGGAAGAAATGAAAGAGCAGGAAGGATGTGAACTCACCCTGATGCAGCATCCAAAGCATTCCTCAAAACCATTAATCTGCCTCTCCAAGGGAGGAGACTAAAGGTTGAAGGCGTGAGAGATAGCTCTGAATATGTTATATGTTATAAATTTTTCCATCTGGTGGACCCTCCACATCACCTGCAACTAAGAAACTGCTCAGGGCAGATACCATTCTGCCCTGAGATGCCCAGACTGGTTGGCAATGGGCAGCTAGAGAAAAGCCAGGAGCACCGGGACCTGGCTTTTAGAGCTTCCTGCTGGCTTAAAGTTAAAGCTGCTCCTAAAGCTGTTTGCAAGCAGATTTTCTGCTTAAGTCATGACAAGTCAAGATTGCCCCCGTCCTGGGTGGAAATGCATTTATTGCCTGGCTCTGGCCTTCATACAGGTCCTGCCCAGCAAGGACCAGGTCCTGATCGGGCCACCCGCCCCAGCCGTGGGGGATGGCTGTATGGCACAGTGCAGTCCCACCTGAGTATCTTCCCAAAAATGCCTCTGCTCCCCAGCTCCAAGCAAGCTGGTGACCCTCACATGGCATCATCAGGTTATTTATTACCAAAGGGGCTGACCTGTATGTGCCAGGCTAATCACAGTCACACCATTTCCATTTGATTTCCATATGCTGAAGGAAGATGGGCATATACCTATTCAAATACGTATATTTTGCAGGGACATTTTGGGTCAAGATAGTCTTTTGCTGTGGTGGGTCCCGGGACAGATCTGCTCAAGGTGTCTGGTTTTACCGAAGGCAGTAACGGGTGATCAGGAGGTTGTATTTCTGAGCAATCAGTAGATTAATGTCACATTTTTAGGCTTTAGCTCCTGGGGCAGTTTGGTCACCAGAGACGCTGACTGTGTCCCCTGTTAAGATTCTCCACAGCAAAAATTCCAGACCTGCAGCTTTAGAAATGCAGTATCTCAACCAATGTTAACATCTTTCTTTCTCTTCTAGTACAGTGGAAAATGCTTCATCATCTGAGGGGGATGCGAGTAGTCATCTGCATCTTTCTAAGAACTGAGCAGAAATGTTCTTTGAGGTCTTCATTGCCACTTCTGCATTCTGTTGGCCGTTACAGGGAAGGCAATAGCCAGGCACTGTTTCTAGCGTAATACTTCTGTGCCTTCCTCAGCCTTCGAAGGCTGGGATATATCACTACTTTAGGAAAACAATACTGTTGAATGCAGCATGCAAAATTATTCACTTTTACATGCCTTTTTTTGGGTGCTGGCCCTCCAGAAGAGACACGGTCCCACATCTTGGTGTTTCTGGGAAGAGTGGTTTTGGGTGGAGGGCTGAGCCTCCCCTCCTTGTGTTGAGCTGGGTCCCTGATCCTGGGATGATGAGGAAGGCAAGGAGCTGGCACTTCGGAGCACATGGGCATTTTACCTTTAGGGTGTCTAATTCCTCTCTGAAAAAGTTGAGATGTAAAAGCCACCAGACCATGAACCTTGATCGCCATCAATTCTTACCTCCATCAGCACAGCCCAGCTCCTCCTTCTGTGCAATGCCAGACTCTGACCTCCAACTCCCCTGGCTGTCGTTATACCTTAAAATGCCTACAGACATGCCAAGGTGATATAAACAAAAATATATAGAGATGTGCATGGATATTACAATCACAGAATAATGATGTTATTCTTACCACAGTAATGATTTTATTTTTGTTCACAGCTAGGCTTTCCCAGGGTTTTCATTAAAAATATTTACTTTTACACTACTTTAGTGCAAAATACTCAGTAAATACCACACTCTGGTTTCAGGATGAGTCTCTCTTTTAGTAGTTTACAAATTCTGAAACCCTTGACACCATTGGTCTTGTCCTGGTTTGAATCCAGAGGAAATCCCCTGCAAACCACCTTCCTCTTGGGTCCCAGCCTCCTCTTTCTCTACATCTGCGGCCTCCAACTTCATGCCCTCTGCTTCTTGCCTTCACCTGCCCCATCTCCAGAGGGTGTTCCCTGAACACCCCATGAGGCTGTTTCTGGGAGGGATCAGCACGATGTTTGGCCCCTGAGACCCACACATGAGCACCGGAGCATCCTGGGACTCCTCCAAGGGCTGCGTGGTGTGAGGGTTTTCCATCATCAAGCAGCTCTAGCAGCAAGGCCAGCCTCAAATAGCTGCATCAACATGTATCCCAGAATCCCAGAATCCCAGACTGGCAGGGGTGGGAAGGGACCTCTGGAGATCACCCAGTCCAACCCCCTGCCAGAGCAGGGTCACCCAGAGCAGGTTGGACAGGAACGTGTCCAGGTGGGTTTGAGTATCTCCAGAGAAGGAGACTCCACACCCTCTCTGGGCAGCCTCTTCCAGGGCTCTGCCACCCTCAAAGGAAAGAAGTTTTTCCTCATGTTCAGATCGAATTTCCCATGTCCCATTATGTGCCCATTGTGCTGTGTCCTGTCCCCGGGCACCACTGAGAAGAGTCTGGCTCCATCCTCTTGCCACCCGCCCTTTAGCTATTGCTCAGCATCGATGAGATCCCCTCTCAGTCTGCTCTTCTCCAGCTGAACAGCCCCAGGGCCCCCAGCCTTTCCTCAGCAGAGAGATGCTCCAGCCCCTTGATCGTCTTCTCAGCCTCCTCTGGACTCTCTCCAGCAGTTCCCTGTCCTGATTGAACCGGGGAGCCCAGCACTGGACCCAGTGCTCCAGCTGTGGCCTCCCCAGGGCAGAGTAGAGGGGGAGGATGACCTCCCTTGACCTGCTGGCCACGCTCTTTTTAATGCCCCCCAGGAGACCATTGGCCTTCTTGGCCACAAGGGCACATTGCTGGCTCATGAGCAACTTGTTGTCCATCAGGACTCCCAGGTCTTTTTCCACAGAGCTTCTTTCCAACAGGTCAACCCCAACCTCTACCGGTATATGGGGTTATTCTTTCCCAGGTGCAGAACCCTTGCTGAACTTCAGGAGATTCCTCTCTGCCCAACTCTCCAGCCTGTCCAGGTCTTGCTGGACGGCAGCAGAGCCTTCTGGTGTGTCAGCCACCCCTCCCAGTTTTGTGTCATATGGCAAATGTCCACAGAGATGCTGCGAGGGCTGGAGCATCTCTTCTGTGGGGACAGGCTGAGAGAGTTGGGGGGGTTCAGCCTGGAGAAGAAAAGGCTCCGGGGAGACCTTATAGCAGCCTTCCAGTACCTGAAGGGGGCCTACAATGAAGCTGGGGAGGGACTTTTTACGAGGACTTGTAGCGGTAGGACGAGGGGTAATGGCTTCAGAGTGAAAGAGGGGAGATTTAGATTAGATATGAGGAAGAAATTCTTTGCTGTGAGGGTGGTGAGATGCTGGCCCAGGTTGCCCAGAGAAGCTGTGGCTGCCCCATCCCTGGACAGGTTCAAGGCCAGGCTGGATGGGGCTTTAAGCAACCTGGTCTGGTGAGAGGTGTCCCTGCCCAGGGCCGGGGGTGGAACTGGATGGTCTTTAAGGTCCCTTCCAACTCTAAACCCTTCTGTCATTCTATGATTCTAAATATATCCCCTGCTCTGGGCAGGGTGATCTCTGGATGTGGAGTTGAGCTGATGGCCACACGAGCACTGCAACCCCTGCCTGTCCCTGCTCCGGGCGACCTTCCTGCACTACTCCTCCTCCTCCTCCTTTGCAAAACATGGTGGCTCTGCAGATGGCCAGAGATGCTCTCTCCATGCGCACACTGCTGCTCGCGGGCCTTGGAGGCAGCTGCCAGCTTGCTGAGAGCTGCTGCCTGCCTTTGCCTTTGTGCGGGCTTCTTTCACACCTCTGTACCCGGGGGTGGGGATTAACGAACACGCTGTATCCCTCGCACACACTTTGAGGGCTCCTCTGAGCTGTCACACGTAGGTGGGTGTAAGATCAAGAAAGACATGAGCAATTCAGGACTCCCTGCAGGCTCCCAGAATAGCGGTGAAGAGTTAGCTGAGGTACCCGGGGTAGGTGGCTGCTGTGGGTGGCTTGAGTGTGACCTGGGTTGTTAAGGACGTTGGCGCATGGGGTTGTTTGGAACAGGATCAATCATTGCCTGGGCTGGATGGTGCTCCTGGATCACCCTGCGCTCTGTATCCTTTGACTGCTCCGAGTGCCACAGGGACAGATGGGGCTTGTGTCCAAGAGGGTCTGTGGAGCCTCAAGCCATTTTGGGATGACTCTGTTGCAGGTCTTCCCCTTCCTGTCCCTGCTCCTGCTCTCCCCTGGAGTGAGGACAGCTCTGGGCAGAGCTTTGTGCCAGTCTCAGTCCCTCAGGGTGAAGCTACTGGGCTCCAGCACTCAGATACCAGGCAGGCTGGCACCCAGTGGCCAGAGTGTCCTCACCTCCAGTGTGGCCACGACGAACCCTGCTCCAGGAGCTGGCCCTGGGACATGCAGTGCCCGGGGAGTCAGGGCTGTGACCAAAGCCACTGCCCTCGCACGCAGGAGAAGTTCCTTCTCACCAAGGCACAGCCGCCTTCGTGGTGATGCCCACCTGAACCACCCAGCCATGGGCTCCCCCAGCAGCTTGGGCCCCACTCCCCCAGCAGCTTGGGTCCCACCACTCTCCATCTCACCCCCTCCTCCTCAGGTGCTATTTTAATCGGGGTGCAGTCAGTGTGGTAGCGGGATGACTGATGGGGTGCACGCCGCCCTGTGGGCTGAGGAGCTGGGGGCTGCAGTCCCTGAAGTGACGAGGCTCCTGACATACCCAATACGCTCCTTCCTCCCCCAGAAGCACCCACATCCCCCTGGTCCCTTCCAGCCCCACCTGAGGCTCCTCTTGCTGCGTGGCTCCCACCCAGCCCCTGTCTTCTTATCTTCACTCCCTCCCCAGCAGCCCCCTTCCTGCCTTGCTAACCCATGTGTCCTTGTTTGAGCGGCACAGGACTAATTTCTAATGCTTGGGAAAACTGCACTTTTAGAAGATGCTAGTGTCTGAATTTGTGAAAATATTTACTTCATAGCCAGCCAGGCCATGTGGGATTCAAAGTCCCAGTGTTTTCGAGCTCCCCAGGTGCGGGGACAAAGAGAAGCGAGACCCGGGCACTTGACCCAAGCTGCCAACAGGATTATTTCATACCATGAATGGTACATCCAATATAAATCAGAAAGTTTGCTGAGGAATTCTCTCTCCCTTGATGGCTGGGGTCCTGAGAACTCCTTGCCCCAGTGCTGGAGCCCTGAGCCCTTCCCTTCCTCCCGAAGCCACAGCGCTCGCAGAGTCCCACGTGGGCTGTCCCTGCGGGGAGTGCACGGCTTCCTGGGATGGAATGGGCTGGGGGTAGTCCTTGTGTGTTTTACATTGGTATCAGGATCAATACTGGTTCTTTAGTGTTATTGTTAACCATTTAGTCTTCTCCTATTAAATCTATTTGTATTCCAACCCTTGTGTTTCCTGGTTTTCCCAGATTCCCCTTCCTGGGTGGGGAGAGGTCATCAGGTGATAGAATAATTGTCTAAATGGCAATAAATTGTTATGGGTTCCTCAAACAATAACACTGTGTCTCACTGATATCTGTGTCTGTCCTTCCAGATTCAGTATGTAAATGCTGTGGGGTGAGCTGAGTCCTTGACCTGAGCTGCCTTCCTTGGGCTGCCCTATAGGCACCAGAGGAAGACGCAGGAGGAACCGAAACCCTCATTGTTCATCCAGCAGTGCGTGTCCAGAGCTATCTAAATGCCATCAGTGCTGTGGGCTCGATCTCCTTCAGCACCGGTGGGACACCAGCCCCGTGGCTGCAGCAGAGACATCTCCCCTCCTTGCAGGGGCAGATCCTGCCCTGGGGCTGGGCTCTGGAGGGCGGTGGTGGGAGGACACTGCATCTCTCCAGAGATAGGCAGGTTTTGGAGGCACGGAGAAAAAGCACCTTTTCTCATAGGAGGGACACATCTGCTAAGCCTCATGCCCCAGCTAAATGAGAGTTTAATGAAATAGTTCTCAAAATCTTGTAGCGATACATGTTTTTTCCATTCTCAGTTGTGGAAATAGCTGATCCATTTTAGCTGCAGCTCTCAGAAAACTTTCCCCAAAGCAGCCAGCGTGTTAAATTCCAGCCCCTAAAGGTAACATTTTAATTGACTGTAATGGGGCCAGTGATGGAATTTAACTAGCTGCCAGTAGTCATAATGAGTAGTGATTAAATACCTTGTATAAAGAGTGAACCAAGCTACTTGAATGTAATCTATGCCCTTCCCACACCTCCTCCTTCATGGTTTTTGTCTTATTTTGCAAAACAGCACGTTCAGATAGGGGAAGCTTGTGGGGGTTTTGACAGCATAGAAAAGGGAATAAAGAACATGTTGCCACTATTATAATTTCAGCTATCGTCATCGCAAAGAATAGTATTAGAGGTGAAGTCAGAAAGTTCTTACAAAAATATTTATTTCTCAAAATTTGAATTAAATATTACATCAAAAATACAATTAATTAAATACAGAAAAAATAACCTGAGCATGTGTCTCCATTTAAAAAATATATCTATTAAATAATACTCTTATTTGTGTGGAGATGAGTTATTGCACCTGATCCCTCCCTTATAAAAAATTATATAGCAAAACAGTAAAATCAGATTCTGGAACATTTTAAATTTCCTAACTAGCTTTAAATGACACTGAAGCGTTTCCAGGGGAGCCCATGGTTGGCCGTGGCTCGCTCATGCTGGCAGCTGGGGGACGGAGGGTGTTGGGCCTGTCCTGGGACCTCAGTTCAGCTCCAGCTCGTTCACATACTGCTGGACCCAGTCCTGCTCGGGGTTGGCACAGACCTCGCGGCCCTTCTTCGTGATAAACCTGTGGGGTACAAAGAGGTAAGTTTTCAGTGCAGTGCATGGAGGGAAACCCTACCCCAAACCCAGCCTCTCCCGAGGATCAGCAGAATTTGGGCACCAGCATGTCGTGCCCATCATGTCAGCAGTGGTGGAGCAGTGATGTGAGCCCCCTGTGTGCTGAGCCCATGGAGCATCACCTTGCAGCTCCTGTCCCTCCCATCCCTCCTGTGCCCCAGGCCAGCCCCCATTCCCTGTCTTTTGTAAAGCGGTCTTTCCCCACTCTGGATCCTCAGCCCAAAGGGAGAGCCCACCACCGCACCGGAGGAGAGGACTTACACGACGGCCGGCTGGGAGCACAGGCTGTTGGTCTCGTAGTACTCCACCACAAAGTTGCGGGGCAGCTGCCGGGAGGTGTAGGTGAAGCAGCAGGAGGTCGGTGGGTCAGAGCCAACTGTGAAGGGCAAAGATGATGGTCAGCAGTGGCAAGGGATGGGGAGCAGGGGCAGGGATCTGGGACTGCAGACGCCCAGGATGTGGGGAGTGGAGAGGGCATGGAGGAGGAAGAGAAAAGAGAATGTCTTTTTTCTTCTTCCTTTGATTCTTTCTCTTTTGGGCTCTCCCTGAGCTGGTGTTGAGACAGCCCACACTGTGCTTTGAGATGTGCTTTTCCCATGGCAGGAGAGCCTCAATGGTCCTCGACTACCTGCCAGAGCATGGTCTGACACAGGAAGGGACCCAGGGGTGGAAGGGCTGGCAGAAGAACCCTGCCCCAGCAGTGTCCCCGTTTAGAGAGGAGGGGGAAAGCCTGGACTTACTAGGTGCAGCAGAGGTCTGGTAGCAGAAGGCGGCGATGAGAACAGCAAGGGCAGCCACAGAGACCTTCATGACAGCTGAGAAGTGGTGGCTGGAGCTGAAGCAGGCAAGTGGAGCTTGAAAGCCTCTTTTCCGTCTGGTGCTGAGACCGTCAGCAACTCCCCAATTTATGGGCTGAGGAGGTCCATGCAGCAGCTTGCGTAGGCATGGTGGAATTTCCCCCAGAGAAGAGGCTGCTTGTGGTGCAGTCTCGTGGTGGAACAGAGCAGCAGCCCCAGCCCCGGAAGGGTGACACTCCCCCCTCAATTCAGAGCCTCTCCAGTGGCACAGGATATGAAACAATCACCAGTGCTATTTCTGCTTCTTTCATGCATGTCCCTTAGTAAGAAGTTCCCCTGTGGAGGTTCCTGCATTTGTCAACAGTCCATTACCCAACTTGCCCAAGCAGCATGGAGGCAAGAGTATATCCTTCCAAGAGCTGTGCAAATGGGCTGAAGAGCATGGATGGGATGAGGCCAGTTAGGGAAAAGGGCTGAGATCTCCTCTACCCTGGACTGCCTCCCTCCCACATCTGCATAGCCGGTGCTGCCCCAGTAGCAGGAGATGGGAGCCATCACCAGTAGGCACCATGCCTTGTACATGCTTCACATAGTCTGAAGGGACTGAGGGCATGTCCTGCAGCTGTGAGAGCTCTGCAGGCACCAGCAGGCTTGTAATAAGAGTCCCAGAAGCTGAAGCACTTGAGTTTCCTCCTCAGTCTAAGGGAAGGAAGAGCTGTTATCTCCTGGGGGTGCCTGTTGCACTCAAGGTCCTATAAGGAGACCCTAAATGACCAATTTAAGTTAGACCTATAAATTTGAATGGCTACTGATAGATGAGGTGAGGCCTATCATTGCTGGGCATGGAGATGCAGAGAGCCAAAAGAAGTATGGAGATGTTGACTATGACCCTGAAGCTGAGGCAGGAGGGGCTCCAGGAGCCGGGTGAAGAAGAAGACACTGCTTCTGAAGACCAGAAGCAGGCTAACTGGAGGATGAGGGCAGAAACTGGGATTTCTGGCAAGAGAAGAGTACCCTGTCTCAGCAGAAAAGAGAATTGTAAAGACCACAGACAATGAGGAATGACCACGTTGTATGTGAGCAAGTAAGAGCTCACAGGTCTCCAAGGGCTGGGCAAGGGCTGTGACCACAGATGGCTCATTGGGAAGAAGTCACCAGCCTACATATGGACTGCCATGGAGATCTACCAAACACCTCTCTGTCCCCAAGGAAGAGAGGGAAGGCCTGGCAGGGAGGTGATTGATGCTCTGGGAAGAGCTGAGGGCTGTCCATCCATAACAAGGTGTTCCTCGAAGGACATCTCTTCTCAACAGGGAAGCAGATGCATTTCTGGGAAATGTCTCCATTTTGTTATTTTCAAGATAACACTGAGTGGTGACGTCTTGGCAGATGCTGCCTGAGAGTCAGTGGAAGGACTATAAGTGCAGAAGCCCAACCGCACCACCAGCACCTCTGCACCGCTACCGCGGCTCTGGGCACTGACTCACCATGTTTCTATTAAAGGTTCTTGGCTATCAACCCAGGCGCTTTCTGTAAATAACCGGGTGTTTTCCAAATATCACTCCAACGCTGCATGGTGTGCACAGCCCTCCACCAACCATGGCTGGTAGGTGGGGAGGCAGGGCAGCCCATGGCTAGGCTGGCAGGGCTGTGGGCTGCTTAGGTCCATGCAGGTTAACTGCTCTTCTCTGTGCAGGCAGAGAGGGGTCTGGAAGACAACGTGGACCTGGACTTACACAGGAGAAGTCCAAGAGGTGGCCCACCCTCAGGGAGGCTCCTACTGGGAGCCACGGTGGTCCTCTTGCCCCTCACCCTGGCTAGGGAGGGCAGATCTGCCCCATGGAGCAAAGGTGGCACTTGCCAAACCGAGCATCGCCTCCTTCCTGGTCACACCATAGCCAAGCTGGTCCACTCTCCATCCTTCCCTTTGCCATCTGCAGAGAGAGGCACCTTGCAGGCTCACCCATCAGCTCAGACCCCACTACCTCCTCCACTTGTCAGCTTGTCTGTCCCCAAATACCCTGGGAGGATGAGGGGAGAGCCTGCCTCCGCAGGCAGGGCCCTCAGCCAGGCAGGAGGTGGGAACCCAGCATTCAGCCGGACGCCAGCTGGACCAGAAATCAGCTCTGAGCTAGCGACACCTTACTTGGCTCCTCTGTCTTGTTGCTCAGGGAATATAACTTGTAGATGTACGTAAGAGCATGGTTTGCCTCTGAGCTGTTCCCTGTGATTGTACCTTCAAGCATTCATGGGTCATGTCTTGAGATCTGCCACCTACAGCCATCTGCTCCTGTCCTGCTCCCATGGCACACGATGTGGGTAGGGCAGGCAGGCAAAATGCCATTTATAGTGCAGAAATGTTCTGATAAAAAACAAGTTTCATTAAAACAGAAGAATTAGTTGGAATCTGCACTGATTATGCAAATGTTTTCAATGAGATACTTTTCTGTTTCAGGCAGCTGAAAACCTCCATGCCTTTATGTTTTTTGGCAAGAAGATGCCAAATTATTTTGGACTGTCAGGGACCATTTTTTATTTAATCAAAAAAACCCACTTTAGTTTAGCTGAGTCAGGTTAGGATGAGTTTAGCCTAGATAATGTGTCATAATGCCAAGTAAGGGCTGAAACTTTTCTACTGCTGAAAGCCAAAAATAACTGCGAAGTCAGGGTGTTTGCTTCCAAGGGTCTGTTTTTTTCCTTAGAAATATGACAAACCTGAACTCTGCCAGCTCATTGAAGGCTGGATAGAGGGGGGAGGTTACAGTCATATAAGTGATACCCTGGGATGTTGCAATATGCTCCTAAAAGATGTTTCTTTACCCACTCACCCCGCTTCTAGTCAGGATGAAATGAGAAAGTAATTTCTTCTAGCTCTTCCTCCTTTTAGAAAGAGAGGATGCTGTGTGTCTCAGATGAAGGACCACTTAGCCTGGGAGGTGCTCTGAGTTGGAGAGATGGCCATGGAAGAGTGGCCAAAGTGGGCTGGAGCATCTCAGGGGGAATTAGGTTCATAGCACAGCAAAATGGTGGTGTAAAATGGAAGTTTTCCCACCGTGGCTCCAGGTGGTTTCAGGATTCATGACCCAGCCTGTGGTCTACCTTTGCCCCCACCGCCAACAGGCAGTGCTTGGAGTCAGCAGGACAGGCCGTCCAAGGCAGTCTGGCTGATGTTGCTCCAATTTACATAGAGGGATAGGATAGAGCTTTTCTGTAAGCCCCCCAAAAATCCCAGGAGAAAGTGCTAAGTAAAGCAAACGCCCAGAATAAATTTGGTGATAGCAGAAATAGGGAAATTCTTGGTTTTGAATGAAAGGGGAACCCTGAAAAAAATTGTGAGACTGGATGATGTAAGTTGCTATTTATAGCAGGTTTTAATGCTGAGGAGTCAGGATTCACTCAGAAAAGGAAATACTTAAAAATGTCCTGAGTTCAGAAACTGCCTGTAGGACAAGATCCACTTCCACCTGCAAATCTCCATCCTGCCCTGCTCAGAGATTGGGCACTGGTGACTTTCCACCAGTGCCCAGAAATTTCACCCCCACCATTCTTGACATATCTGGAGAAATGCTGGAATTTTTCAGATGACGTCACGTCCTGGAACTGGCTCCAATGGGAACCTGTGTGTGTGGGAGTGACTGGGAACCATCTGTCTCCACTGCGCTGGATGAAGGGGAGAGCACAGCTGTCCCAGCGGGGCGGCAGGAGCAAGTGCCGGCCACCGGCAGCATTGCACTTCGCGTTTCCCCGAAATCGTGTTACACCGGGAAGATGTTCCCAGCTGATAAGAAAAACGTATCTTGTTAAAGTTTCAACCTTCCTCCAACAAGGGCATTTTCCGAAAAAAAACAAAACAAAACAAAACCCCAGGGAATACTGTCACTTTCTAATGGCCGAAGCCTCCAATTTTTCCTCACATTTCTTTTGAAACCAAAACAAACAAAAAGGATTAAATGTATGGTATTTCAAACCAAATGAAAGTGAAAAAAAAAAAAAAGTGCCACTTTGTTCCACACCCTTCTCCATCCTTGGCATGGAAGGAAAAGAAAGAAACCAGGAAAACTTGAGTTTTAGCATTTTTTTGAGCCTTAGGGAAGCAGCTGTGTGGCCGTGCAGCTGCAGCACTCTGAGCACTCCTGACTCACTCCGACGGCCGGCTCCAGGGGCTGCAGCACCCTCAGCATCGCTGAAACCCTGCAAAACCTAGGAGGGGGAGATGATGTGTCTCTGCTGGGCTGCATCCTCTGCCCTGGAGGACAGCCCATCTCCCTCAGATCTTTGGTGAGTCCAGAAAGGGCAGGGAAGGACAGGATGAAAATTCAGAGCTGTGCTAGGATGAAAAACAAAAATCAGTTTATAAATGAACCCACTGGGTCTTGTGTGCTCATCATAATCAAGCAAAAAGGAAAAGAAGGAAGCCACAAATGGATTGCTTTTATTTTCATTACTGCTCCTGGAGCCCCGCTCTCCAGGAGGTCTGGGTGGGCTGGCTGCGGGTGGCCTGCAGGATACAGAGGGTCCGGCTGCACCCCATGGGAGCTCTGGGGACAGTTGAGCATCATGACCCTTCCCTGCTCACAGAGGGGGCTGAGGCCAGGGTTACCTTCAACTTGTGTCAGGCCATTGCCACAGCTAGGGGGCTTCCCTAATGAATGGCCTTTGGACCTCCTGAAGACCCCATGTCCACCAGCACCAGCTTGGCCCCTCTCTTTGCGGCGTGCTGGTGGGGATTCATAGATTCGTAGATTCATAGATTGGTCCAGGCCGGAAGGGACCTCCAAAGGTCATCTAGTCCAACCTCCCCGCACTCAGCAGGGACACCCCCAACTAGACCAGGTTGCCCAGGGCCTCGTCGAGCTTCACCTTGAATATCTCAAGGGAAGGGGCCTCAACCACCTCCCTGGGCAACCTGTTCCAGTGTTCCACCACCCTCATGGTAAAGAATTTTTTCCTAATATCCAATCTAAATCTCCCCTTCTCCAGCTTAAAACCATTGCCCCTCGTCCTGTCGCTGCAGGCCTTTGTAAACAGACCCTCCCCAGCCTTCCTGTAGCCCCCCTCAGGTACTGGAAGGCCACTATGAGGTCTCCCCGGAGCCTCCTTTTCTCCAAGCTAAACAACCCCAGCTCCCTCAGTCTGTCCTCATAGGAGAGGTGCTCCAGCCCCCTGATCATTTTGGTGGCCCTCCTCTGGACCCGCTCCATCAGGTCCATGTCCTTTCTATATTGAGGGCTCCAGACCTGCACACAGTACTCCAGGTGAGGTCTCACCAGAGCAGAGCAAAGTGGCAGAATCCCCTCTCTGGATCTGCTGGCAACACTTCTTTTGATGCAGCCCAGGATGTGATTGGCCTTTTGGGCTGCGAGAGCACATTGCCTGCTCATGTCCAGCTTCTCGTCCATCAGCACCCCCAAGTCCCTTTCCAGGATGTGCCTGGTGTTGGTACCCCCCCCCCGCCAGCAGTGACAGGGGTGAGAGGCCACAGGGGAGGTGTGACCCCTGCTCCCACAGCGAGGTGTGAGCTTACCAGCTTATCACGCATAGAGATGGGTGGTGGAGCTTGGATGTTTATGAGCCTCACGATTTGTTTTGGGCTCACTGCAAAGCTGCAAACCACTTCCCATGTGTGGGGGCTGTTTGGAGGTCAGGGCACTCTGCAGTGTCTTCTGAAGCACAGGTCACATCCTGCTCCCTGTCATGCTGAGGCTTTTGCCACCCCAGATGTGCTTGTGCCCTTCAAAAGGGCCATTGTCTGGTCACCCTGGCCAGCATGGGTTCTGCCTGGCACGCGCATCTCCTGGGGGAGACGGCGGGGGGGGATCGGGGAGGTCCAGCACTGCTTGCCAGTGTGCTACAGCCCTGCAGCCTCCCCATGCGGCCTCGGAATCCCTTGGGGACATGCAGAGAGGTGCAGCCACAGGAGGGACCTCTCACAGGGTGGTGACACCCTGCCCAGGTTGCCCAGAGAAGCTGTGGCTGCCCCATCCCTGGAGGAGTTCAAGGCCAGGTTGGATGGGGCTTTGAGCAACCTGGTCTGGTGGGAGGTGTCCCTGCCCAGGGCAGGAGGGTTGGAACGAGATGGTCTTTAAAGTCCCTTCCAACTCTAACCATTCTGTGATTCTATGAATAACCCTTTACGTGTTCCAAGGTCCTTCAGATGGCGCCAAGGTGCCAGGGCTGGGATGGTGCACCCCCCATGGGTAAGCTGTACCCCCAGGGGAAGGCAGACAAGGCTTCCCCATCAGCCTGGGCACAGCCTTCACTACCACCTGCATCCCTCTGCCTTGGGGTATCTGCTTTGTGACCTGTGGCTCTTGGCAAGGGCAGGATTTCGGGGGGCCTTGAAGGAGTCCCAAAGCCTCTGGGCTAATCCTTGTCACCATCTAATCCAGGAGATGAAGACTCAGCACTCGCTAGAACATCCTTCCCTACAGTCTTCCTCTTTGAATAATTTTAGCTTTCTTTTTTTGCCTGGACCCAAACAAATCTCATGCCCCAGTCTTGGTGAGGCTAAGATGGCTCATTTCCAGGAATAATAAAGGAAGCTTGAGAGAGGTCAGCTTAAAAATACTTAAACTGCAGGAGCTGTGACAGCAGAGGGCTCTGGGATTTGACAGAGAAGCGAAAACCAGTGTACAGAAACCGAAAACTGAAAACAGAAGCTGTCCTGGGACGCGAGCAAGGGGGGACGGCTGTGGGATCGGCCTGGCCACAGCCGGTGGTGGGGTGGCAGCCGGGAATGCGGGCAGTGACCCAGAGCCTGTGGCAGGGGGTAGCAGTGCAGAGGAGCCGGGGGGTCCCTTCCAGGAGGCTTTTTGGGGAAACATCATCCCAGCTGAGAGTAGGCAGGTTCGTGCATGTTGATGGGTTTGTGCCGATGACACAGCCAACCGACTGCAGCTGCAGCAGCTCTGTGCAGAGCCTCCTCCCCCAGCTCTGTCAAATTCATTAGCAATAAATGACGGGTCCTTTCCTTCCACTGACCATCTCAGGGCGTCCAGATGGAGGACAGAGCTGGATGAACAGTCCCAGCAGAGCTGCCTGATGCCGGTCACATCCCACCCCATCACACCTCCCCGCCACCACTGGGTGCTCTGCACAGCGAGTGGAATCCAGCCCGTGGTGCTTGCTCCATGCAGGTGGCAGGCTGGAGAGCAGAGGCTGAGACTTCCCATCAGCAATGCTGGTGTTAGCCACAAAGCTGTCTTTCTGTAGCCACAACCTTTCTCACCCGGCAATGTAGCGCTGGCAGCCGGCATCTGTCATTTCCCCGCGCACACACTAACATGTGAGTTGCAAGCACAGAGGAACATAAAACTTCCACTGTTGGTTTCTGCATGATTTATTTCCATGGCAAAAAGCCATAATTTGGTTTCGCTCTGGAACAATTCAGCCAAAAGCTAGAGCCACTTCTTGTTCTGCCATTCACCTCTGCCCAGAGTTGCTGGGAGCTACCCAGGGAAAGCAGAGCTGGTCCTGCTGGGGCTTGCTATGGATCCGGCAAAGTCCAACACCTTCCCTGATACCTGGGTCAGGACTTACAGAGCCTTTGGCCCCAGTAAAAGCACACCCTCAGCCGTGCTAGGGATGCCGACAGCACCAGCGCCTGGGGCTGTAACTCAGGGTACGACACTGCAGGGAATCAGGAGCGCAAAAGAGATCCTCCTGGGGGGAGAGTGTTTGGAGGAGCAGATTGCCACCCCTGTAAGGAGCCTTGAACCTTCTTTCTCTCTCTGCCAGGGACAAGCTGATTTGTGAAGGACAATGTCTCCACTGCTCTTACTTGCAGCTCTAGAGTAGGCGAGCGGGGGATTTGTACTCCTGGGGATAAAACTCCAGACTCTGGCACCCACCCACAGGCCTGAGCATCCTTTCTGCAGTGGAGGGGGGCTCTGACACCAGCTGCGCCCCTGGCTGTGGCAGGACATCAGGACATCCCAAGTTCCCCCTCTCCCTGCAGAGCTCTGCTCTCCCTGGGCAGGAGCTGCCCCAGCCACCACACCACGCTGACAGCCTGCTGAGCCTTGAAACTCTCTGCCTTGCCAGGCAGGTTCTCCACCACTTGTTTCTCACCTTTTTGACCAGAAAGTCCATCCTGGACTCAATGAAGCTTTTGGAGGGCTAAGATCAGGGTGGCAAAATATCTCCAGTGTGGCAAACCACCTCTTTCAGCAAACTCCCTCCTCCTGAGGTTGGGGGTGGCAAAAGATCCTTCTGTCTCCAAAGACCCTCCGAAGCAAGGTGAGATCCTGCAATTTGATGGCTTTGTGGAGGCCAGTGGCTGTTAAGGTGACTGTGAGTAGCCTGCGAAGATGAGATGACTGGCTTGGTGGATGAGGGCAGAGCAGTGGATGTTGTTTATTTTGACTTCCATAACATCCTCATAGGCAAACTGATGACGTATGGATTAGATAAATGACAGTGAGAGGGATGGAGAACTGGCTGAACAACTGGGCTTGGAGGGTTGTGCGCAAAGTCCAGCAGGAGGCAGGTCACCAGTGGGCAACCCTAGGGATCAATACTGGGGCTAGTACTGTTCCCTAGATGATATGACAAAGTGCACCCTCAGCAAGTTTGCAGATGGCACAAAGTGTGGAACCATACCAGAGGGACGTGCTGCCATCCAGGGGGACCTCATCAGGCTGGAGAAACAGGCTGACAAAAACCTGATGAAGTTCAACAAGGAGAAGTGCAAAGTCCTGCTACTGGGGAGGAACACCCCCAGGCACCAGTATACACTGGTGACGACCAGCTGGAGAGCAGCATGGGATAAAAGGACCTGGTGTCCGGCCCTGGTGGACACCAAACTGGACATGAGAGGCAATGTGCCCTTGCCACAAAGAAGGCCAGCAGGCTCCCAGGCTGCATTAGGAGGAGCGTTGCCAGCAGGTCAAGGGAGGTGACCCTTCCCCTCTGCTCAGCACTGCTGAGGCCACTCCTGGAGTACTGGGTCCAGTTCTGGGCTCCCCAGTACAAGACACATATGGACATACTGAAGAGAGTCCAGTGAAGGGCCACAAAGATGATTAAGGGACAGGATCATCTCTCCTAGGAGGAGAAGCTGGGAGAGCTGGGACTGTTCATGCTGGGGAAGCGATGGCTCAGGGGGATCTTACCAATTTGTGTGGGGGCCAAAGGAGATGGAGCCTGACTCTTCTCAGTGGTGGGCAGTGACAGGACAGGAGGCAACAGGCGATTCTATTTAAGCACCAGATAAAACTTGGTTGCTGAACACTGAAACAGGTTGTCCAGAGGAATTGTGGAATCTCCATCTCTGGAGATATTCAAGGTCCCTCTGGATGTGGTCCTGGGCAGCCTTCCCAGCTGACCCTCTTTTGAGCAGGGGCTGGGTGATCTCCAGGATTGCCTCCAGCCTCAGCTCCTCGCTGGTCCACGTTAAGCCAAGTGCTGCAGGACTGGTGTGGGCAGAGTGCTGTGGGTGGCACAGAGCCTGCCGTCCAGCCACCTCTCAGCTCCACGTGCTGCCATTCAGCAGCCTTTGAGAAGCACCCGACACATCACAGCACGAGCATGTTTTAGAGCTTGCCTAGTTTGGTTGGTTTTTTTTTTCCAGAGTTGCATAATCCTAAGCCAACATTCTGTCTTTTGCTATACAGACTCACAGGGAAAATCCCTCCTGTAGTTTAGATAAATAGTTTTCCTCTTTGTGGCCATGCCACTTGGCACATTTTTGTTTCCTTTTGATTTACTGAAATCGAAAATGAGCGCCGAGTCAGAGCTCAACAGACTTGGCTCCAATTCAAACCATATCCCATTCTTTCTAATTCCCCCCCTTCCCTCCCCCCCCAACTCCCTTTGGCAATTTCACTTTCGTGACATCCTCTGTCATCATTCTGGAATTTCCACTCAGGCTTCTCTGACTGCCTCCAGGACTCCCTATTAAAAGGGAGCTGAATCCAGCTGCTGCAGTCCGAGACACATCTGCCAGAGCTTCTGCTCCTGCTCCGACTGCTCTCACCCGACGGGAAGATGAAGGTCTCTGCAGCCGTTTTTGCTCTTCTCCTCATTGTAGCCTCTTGCTCCCAAACTTTCTCTGGCCCAGGTGAGTCCTGCTTTTTCATTTGTGAAGGAAGAACAGATCTGAGCCTTCGTTATCATTTCTCCATTGAGCTCCCCTGGCCGATAACTGGCAATTTTTCAGCATTTGCACCACTCTCCGCCCTGCACTGAGATCAGCTACAAGCAGGAACCCCAGAATTAGAAAATCATCCAGCCATCCAGCCAGCCAGTCATCCAGCCATCCATCATCCATCCATTCATCCTGGGCTCAGAGTACTTATTCCTGGTTATAGTTTAGGGACTTCAGTCTCACCCTGGGGCTGGGGGAGGTGGAGAAATGAAGCTTTGAGCAAAGATTGGGTGGGAATCTCCCCCAGTATCTGACAATATTGTTCCTGGCATTGGACCAGATGATCCCCAATGTCCATTTCAACTTTAATTATTCTCTAATTCCTCACTCCCTTCCCTGCCAGCACGGCTCCCTGAGCTGATGGGTTGGCTGCTCCTGATGCGCAGCCCAGCACATGCTCACATTTCTCTCCTTGCCTCTTCCAGTTGGATCCGATCTCCCAGTCTGCTGCTTCTCCTACACACCTCACAAGCTCCCGCGGAAGCTCATCCTGCGGTATTACAGCACCAGCACCAGCTGCACGCTGCCGGCCATCGTGTGAGTGCCAGCACTGAGGCCTGGGGGCTGGGGCAGCGTGGGGACGGCCGCTGCGGGGTGTGAGCAGCCAGCTCTGTGGGGTGACTGGGCACGGGGGTCTGCAGGAACAGAGCAGGGTGAGGGGAGCCCCGAGGGGAAAGGGCTTGCCCAGGGACTGCCAGGGAGGGTCTTGTGGGGACGCCCAGGGATGTTCCTGCAGGAGCTGAGGAGACAGTGTGGGAAAAGGGATGGGAGTGGAGGAAGCTACAGCCAGGCACTGGTTTCAGCATCAGCTTAGGTCACAGGGGAGAACCCCTTGCAGTGCCCCAAACCTGGGGTCCGGGCTCTCCTGGGATGCAGGTATCAGCAGAGATCTAATATGCCTCACGCCTGTTCCACAGGTTCATCACAAAGAAAGGCCGCCAGGTCTGTGCCAATCCCAGTGACTCCTGGGTTCAAAGTTACCTGCAAAACTTGAAGCAGAACTGAGCAAAGCAAGATGGCAAGCGTAGCTGCTGTCATGCGTGAGTTGCATCATCTTGAGCTCCTGCGGTGGAGTAGGACACTGGGGCAGCAGGAGCTGCACGAGCCCATGTCATCTGCAGGCGGCTCCAGGGGACTGCTGGAAGGCCACCACAGGACACCTCATGCTGGGGTGCTGCTACTTGCCCTCGGCTTGCACGGACCAGTGTGTAACCTCATCCCTCTGCCCTGACACACTGGCTGTGGCCTGGGAAGGGCCATGGGACTGCACCTCTATTATTCTTATATTATTTTAAATTATTTAAGAAATTATCATATGGGTTAGGCACTACTTCGTTATGTGGATAATAATGCTATTTATGGGACGGTGGTTCAGAATCTCTGTGTTGGATGATGGGTGGCCCTGGCTTACACGTGTGAAATCTTGATTCTAGAGAATAAAGAATTTGGACAAAACCTCTGCTTTTTTTTCCTTTATGTGCCTCTGTGTGGTGTTCACCAGCACAGAGGCAGAACCTCACCCTGAGCCTATCTGCACCACTCTATATGGCATGTGATGATGGGAAATGGTTTGAGGCAACACCATAAAGTTTCCAGCAGACATATGAATATCCTCCGACACCTCGTTCCCCCACCACATACACCCCCACCTCCCACATCCTCTACAGAACTAGATATGTCAGATACGGGCCTTTTACATGCATGAGTATGCTCCCCACACACCCCAGGCATGTCCATATGCTTGCTTGCTGCTCCCAGCCCCACACGCCAGACCCCAGGCTCCCAGGTCCCTGGGAGCAATGGGGTGGTGACGGAACACGTCGCTGTAAGAGGTAACACCCTGCCAGAGGCTTTGAGAGGGGAGCAGGAAGAGTGGCTCATGGTCGGATGGGAGGAATCAGAGGGCATGGAGCAGGCACGATGCTGGGGCTGCCCTGGGAGCTGGCAAGTACCTGGGGATCATGAGCTGCTCTTCCACCCTCACACCAAGGGTGCTGGGGCTCAGAGCAGGGCCAGTTCCCTGCCCGTGCCCACCCCTGCTGGCCATTTCTGCTGGCTAAGCAGCAGCATTTCCCAGCACAGAGCCCACAGGCACCCACATGCCACTGTCAGTAGCCCCGTGGCATCTCTCCTTCTATGGATCTGTTCCTCTGAGTCATCACCACATCTCTGCCCCCCAGCCCCCGTGTACAGCTGGGTCCTGCTGAGCCCGGCAGCACTGCCTGCAGAGGGGCAGGGACCTCAGCTTTCCTTCTCGCCACCCTAACGGGGGTTGTTCCTCACTTTCCCATTTGTGAAACAAAAGGAAGGGTTCAGCTATGCTGCAGGGGTAAAACAGCCACCAGCAAACCTGCTGCAGTCATTCCCAGGACCTGGCTTTGCATGGGAACACGAATGGGAGAGAGCAGGTCCCAAGGGTAAAAGTCCACTGCAATCGTGCTCAGCACTCCTCTGCTTCTGCACATTGAGAAGAAATGTCCCCAACACCATGGTCACCCAGAGCTGACTGGCCTTGCAGCCATGCTGTTCCAGACAGTTATTTCTTCTTCCTAAGGAAAAAAAAGCCTTTCTATTATTGTTTTGTTATTTCCTGCAGCTATACATCAGACTTGACCACCCCGAAGCTGGGAAAGCACCACCACTTTGTCTTGTGATTTCCCTCCAGCCTTGTGTTTTCCAGGCTGGAGAGCTGGCTGCAGGCTCATGGGGCACCCAAGGAGCAGCATCCCAGCAAAGGACACACCCAGGCCAGCACCATGCTGTGTCCCAGGAGATGGTGCTGGTGATGGGGTACCACATGGAGGGCTCCTCACCACTCCGCTGGGAGGATGATTTGGGAAAGGCTCTTGCTCACCCCCGGCAGCATCCCAGTGCTCCCCTGGCACAGCAGGGTCTTAGCAGAGAGGGTCAGGCCCAAGCAGGGACAAGGTGGGTCAGCATGTTTGCAAAAACCTTGTTCCACTTTATGGCCAGGGCTTACCATTGTGAGGGACAGACAAAAGTCTGCAGAGGGGTGTATCCTGAGCAGGGCTTCCCACTGTGCCATGAAACACAGGAGCAGAGAGTAGCCACCGCATGGCGGGGTGGATGGACAGGAGGTGCTGCCTGCAGGTGGGCAGACGAGGAGCCCAGGAAGGGGG
This sequence comes from Numenius arquata, assembly GCF_964106895.1. Lineage (NCBI taxonomy): Eukaryota > Metazoa > Chordata > Aves > Charadriiformes > Scolopacidae > Numenius > Numenius arquata. The sequence continues at coordinate 620,201 of NC_133593.1, forward strand.
TGCTGGGGACCTCCTCTACCCCTGAGGGACCCCCCCATGCCTGCTGCACACTCAGTCACCCTTTCTGCTGAGAAGCCGATTTTGGTGCTGCAGGAGCCCAGAATAGTCCCTGATGGGGCTCTGCATGCACCAAGGGGATGGAGGACGGATGTTGTGGTGAGAAGGAAGGCTGGGGGACGTCTGAGGTTTGCCCCAGGCTCAGGGGCAGGGGACAGGCTGGAGGGGCAGGAGGACTCTGTGCTGCGGCTGGCTCTTCTCTGGACATTCCCTGGCCAGGAGCCCAGGCACGTGTGGGAATTTCCCTCTCCAGCCTTTCTGCTTTCGGTTTCCTTACCGAAGCTCCAGCAGCAGCAGCCGAGCAGGTAGAGATACTGCTGAATCCAGGGGGTGTATCGGCTGCTTTCGATGGTCCTGCCTTGAGGCTTGGGGCAGCACTAGCCCTTTTTTGCCAGATGCACAGAAATCTGCAAGAGGTGGCTCAGCTCTAGATCGGTCCCTGGCTCTGACACCCTTCTCCACATCAACCCTGACAGCCCAACACTCCCTTTCCTGCAGGTTCCTTTGCTCTGCAAGCAGTTCAGGGACATCTGTGCTGCAAAATGGGGTGCAAAATGGGATGGGCTCTGTCATGAGATTGCATGTGGCACATGGGGCACAAACAAATGTGGAGCCAGGTGTCAAGTCTCAAGACACAAGTCAGGACTCAGCAAGGCTAAGTGGTTCACCAGCCAGACCTGAGCCAAAGGAATGGGAGTCCAGCGGAGAGGCAAGGGAGGAGTTCAGCTCCCCAGCTGCCTGCTGGAAGGTGACCATTGCTCAGCCATCAGGCTTCTCATGTGGTCCTGCTATATTAAGGGATGTACATCCTGATGTGGAGCTCTCCCTGTGGCTCTTTGGTAGCTGGTTTGAACTTGGCCTCATGGCTCAGCCTCTTTGAGTTCTGTCTTTCTAACCTACACTGGCCATATTCTGGCAGCTCCACATCACTCAAGAAGCCTTTCTCCTTAATCCATACATTTATATGTGGGGTTTCATCACTGGTGCTTCCCAGTGGAAAGTGGGGACTGGATGGATCGGTGCTGAGCATGAACATGGTCTGTGTGTCTGCTTAGCTCCTGAGGGGAACATGAAGATCTCTCTGGTTGAGTCTTGTTGCTCTCCTTGTTGCTGCCCTCTGTTCCCAATCCTGCTCTGCTCCAGGTCAATCCACCTCTGTCTTTGGGTTGTTTTTTTTCCTCTCCTGGAGGAAAAAAACTCATGATGATGACTTCTAATGCCTGAGGAACAGGCATGACCTGCTCTGACTCCTTGGTCTGGAGTGTGACCTGCTGGAAGTGCTTATTCTCTGCTGGTCGTACACATTCATGTTGTGTCCTCTCCTGGTCATACGGATTCAACCTTGCACTCCAAATCTCTTCCATCTGTCCCTGACACAGCTGTGTGCTGCTTCACATACACTTGGCAGAAGCTTTCCAGGAAACATGTGAAGGACTATTTCTACACCACCAGTAGGTCCCAGCAGCCAGCTGTTGTGTGGGTATGGACTCTTGCCCGTGCAGGAAGCTTTTGGCTCGGCCCCACAAATCTTTCTCCCTTTTTGGTCTAAGAGTGGGACTTGTTGGGGTGTTATCTGTGACTGGCCATCATTCAGTCCTGGCAAGGAGACATGGCTTCCAGTTGCAAGGAGAAGGCTGAGAAGAACCTGCCCGCACTGATGCTGGGATGAGCCCAGTGGAGGGAGGATGAGCAGTTGTTCCTGGTCTCCTGTGGGTGCATTCAACCCAGCACAGCTGAGAAAGTGCTCCCAGGCGAGGTCTTTGGTGTGCGGCAGAGAAATGCCCAGAAGGTGCCTGACGCAGGAGACATCAACCACACGCTTTGCAGCGGCCGCTTGGGTCTGTGGTCCTTCCCCCTGCCTGTGGGTGCCAGCAGCAAGTTGAGGCAGAGCCAAGAGTCTGGCCCGGGGGACCTTCTCTGGTTTCTGAGCACCTCCCCTTGGCTGGCTTCCCTCACACCAGACAATGGTCACAAAAAGGACATTCCCCAGCCCTGGTGTGACTCTGCAACTCCGTGGTGGTGCATCCCTTCCCCACCACATCGGTTTTCTGGTCCTCCCCACTTCCCAGCTTCATCACCAGGAAGAAACACCAGGTCTATGCTGACCCCACAGATGTTTGGGTGAAGGCATTTGTGAACTTTTGGGGACACACTAAGATGGCCACCCCAGCCTGGTCCCCCAGTGCTTCAGGCCCTGGGAGCACAGGGCCAGCCCCAGCTTCTTCCACTCCTCCTGCAAAGGGGTGATTTTGGTGTCATGGACTAAAATCGTCACAGTCCTGTGGGCAGGGAAGTGGGACCTGTGGCCCCAGCGAGGAGTGCTGGCCCCATCAGCCCACCTCACCCAGCCTGACTCTGCAAAGGCAAGCTCGTGCCTCAGTTTCCCATCTGTAATGCTTAAAAGCTTTCTGTGAAGTGCTCAAGGAGCCCCGGTATAAAAGCAAACCCACATGAGCACTGTTTGATTATTTGCATGTTCAGGAAGACCTGGCTGGTTTTTCTATCCCTTTGCTGCTTCCCTCTGCTGCCGGGCTGTGCCCCAGGGTCCCCTTGTCTCCTGCCACAGTGGGCTGTGCCAGAGCTGCTTTTCAGGGATGCAAAACAGCCCTCTCCTGTCCTGCTGAGCTACCTGGCCACCTTCTGCCTTGATGGAAGGGGCATTTCAAGTGTGTTGTTAATTAGCAATTTTCATCTTTATTCCATAGACATGTTTTCATGCTGTCTTTAAGGAATGAAGAATCTTTTCTCTCTGCGTCTCCTTGATGCCCCACTGCTCTCTGCACCCCAGGGTGCCCTGCACCCACCCCTCCGCACCCACCTCTATTCCCATACACTTTTGCTCCACATCCCCAGGGACAGCCACCCTCTTCTGCCTGGGGCTGTGCCACCTTGTGCCCCATCACCAAGGATTTGGGACCCCCTCCATCCCTGGGAGCCCCTCCATCTCTCAGCACCTCGGCAGCATGCAGGCAGGTGCCCTGCCAGGATGCAGGGACAAGATCAGTTCAGGTTGCGGTACCAGATCTCGGTGCACAGACATCTCAGGGCTCCCCCAGCTGCCCTGTTCTCACTGAGAGGATGCTCTGTCAGCTCAGCCTGGCAGAGCAGGGTCCATCAGGGCTACAAAGGCCCCTTGCTGACCCTGGCCTCATGGCTGGGACAGTCCTCTCCTCTCTGGGGACCCTTATCCTGGTCACTGAGAGCCTCCCCTATGGCCTTGGGCTCTGTGAGGTTTCTACACCCGTTCCCTGCACTAACACAGGCAGCCACTGCTGGGGATACAGTCCCAGGCTGGGGGGCTGGGGCGGGGGGGAGCTGAGAAATTACTCCTGGGGTGATGAGTAGCTCATTTTGTGGTGGAAAATGTTCTGGGAGGTGAAGATCTGACATGGACAAGCTGCCAGGTGGAGATACTCTTGGCCAAGGGGTGATACAAAAGCTTCCGGGTGTTTGCTTCAGACAGCTCTGATGGAGACAGCCTGGAGAGCAAAGGTCCCTGTCGCCCCCACAGAGCTTCAGCGGCAGGGAGGTCAGACCCCGCACTCTCTTTCTCTACCCACAAAAACATCAGCTAGTTTTAAATGCAAACCAGAGGCTGGTAAAGTGTTTTTGTCGGTTTTACTTGGTGCAAAAGATCTCTTGTGCTTTTTTAAACCAAATTCAGGTTTTGTTCCCAAAGCAGTTGAAGAACATCAGGTAACTGGTGCCTGTCTTTCGCAGTAGAACACTAACAGAGCATACCCAGAGCTGAGCACAGCTCCGGCTGCATCCCCAGAGGAGCAGTGGTCCCGGCTGGCCAGACCCTGAGCCACCCTCCTCCGAGCTCACTCCAGAGAGGCCGCTGCACACCCACCCTGTGGTTTCCAGTGGGTCCAGCTCCACCAGTCCCTGGCTACTTGGCTACTCGGGGAGAGGGCTGGCTCTGCAGCAGTGCAGGGGCTGGGAGGGAGCAGCCCTGGGAGGTGCTGGAGTCGTGATGGGGCTGCTGCTGGGAGCAGGGAGGTGACCCAGAAGGGAAAGGTTTTGGGGCTAAGGAGGCTGTTTTGGGGCTAAGGAGGCTGAGGCATTTCCAGCTGGGAAGTTGGGATTCTTCCCTTGCCTCTCCCAAAATGGTTGTAGTGGGGTCTTACCGGCCCCGTTTTTCCAGGCAGGAGGGGAAAAAAACTCTTCCAGAGCTGACACAGAGAGAAAATATCTTTATTCTTTGGCACCAGCAAGAGACAGCGTTTTGAGAACAAGGCTGAACAATGTTGTTCCACAATAAGCATCCTGTAAGTAACCAGCGCACCACTTCCTCCGCTAAGGAGACAGATCTGACTCACAGCATCTACCGCACCATGGTAAAATTCACCCAGCTGGCTTGGAAGTCAGCCTGGCTTTACACGACAGTACTCATACCTAATTTTGACAGACCAATTCCCACAAATAACTCTGGGGATAAAATCCCCCTCCCATTCTAGCAGCAGAGGCACAAGGAGGGGACACTTTGGCCACATGTCACACAACAGGCTATGCCAAGACAGGTCTGCAAGGGCAGGAGGTTCCCAGCATCACAGCTGCCAGTAAGGGTGGCTAAATTATCATGGAAAAATGACACCTTTGAAAGACAAAAGGAACTTCTGGGGTCCCAAGGTGGCTCAGCGGCTCCTGGTGCTCAGCAGCAGGATTTCTAGGTCTGTGCTAAGACTCTGCTGGATGATCTTGCAGGACTTCTCCAGGGCAGAGACCTCTTAGCTCCCAGCGCTCACTGCAGCTCCAGGGCATTCACATATTCCTTCACCCATCTGGCGTCAGGGTTAGCACAGACCTGCCGGTCCTTCCTGGTGGTGAACCTGTCAAGTCATGCAGGGAGGTGTTACAGCTCCGGAGGGGGAAAAGGACATGAGGACCTTGGGTCACCTCCTGGACACATGGTGACCTGCCCTGTGGTCAAGGCTAGCCCTCAAGGGGATCATCTCCCCCCAGGCTCCCATCTCACAAACACCCAGGAATCAGGCATCTGCAGAGCCTGCTAAAACCCAGAGGGCAGGGAGAGATCAAGGTCCTCTGGGAGAACCCCCCCATGCTCAGTTCTTCTTGGCCATGTTCAGTGTGGAGGTGAGCCTGGATGCAGAGAGGGGGCGGCTGGCAGATCGGGTGCAAGTCTTGCAGGTGGCATATTATGTGCATTTGGCTCATCACCACTGGGAGGTCCTACTGGCTACAGAGGGACCTCCTTCCCACACCTTATTCCCAGTACCAGAATGGTTCAAGGAGACCAAGGAAGCCACTTATTTCTCAGCTGAGGAGGATGAGTGCCCACATGCTGCACATGGGACCCGTGGTGGCTGCCCCCTTCCCTTACTCCAGCTATGGATCCTCACACCACCATGCCCTTGGCCCCATTGGACATGAAGAAAAGAGCCCAAAGGCTGGCAGAGCCTTTCCTCAGAGCCCAAAGCAGAAGCTGGTACTTACACAACTGCTGGCTGTGAACACTTGCTGCTAGTGTAGAAATAATCCTTCACATGACTCTGGGGCAGCTTTCGTAAAGTGTAGCTGAAGCAGCACACAGTTGCATCAGCCCCAACTGGAAGAGATCAGGAAAGCCCAGATGAGTCTATCACTCAATAAACTGCACATTCCCCAGCCGAGAGCATGGGCAACCATCCCCTCAGTCAGCTGTGGAGCTCTCCTCTCTTCCTGTTTCACCAGAAAAACAGCAAGGAATTGCTGTGTACACCAAAACTTAAAGTCACTGCTAGGACTGCTTGTTAAATGTTTTGCACTCACTTCCAATGATAAAAATCCCTTCAGTCACCCTGGGACCACTCCTAAAGCTCAGCAAAAAAATCAGAGGAGATGAAACCTGAAAACTTTGATACTTATCAGTAAAATTCATCCCTAAGATAAAAAGATGCTAGGAAGAAAGACCAGAAAGCAGGAGAAGTTATTCACACAGGTTTCCAACCATTGCAGCTAACTATTTCCAGTTCTGCTTCAAAATTACTGTCAGTCAGAGTAAAAATCCACCCCAAGAGAGAACAGAGAGATGCTGTACTCACATGGAGCAGGAGAGGCCTGAGAAAAGAGGGCAGCAATGAGGATGATGGAGAGGCACACTGCAGAGAGGTTCATTATGGACAGAGATGAGTTGTGGGGGCAGAGGCAGGACCAGGGCAGATCCCTTCTGTGTCTGATGTGAGGGGCTGGCTCAGTCCTTGCTTTTTATAGGGACAGTGACCAGCCTCATCAGTCAGATTGCAGGTCAAACTCTTGGAGTTTCCATAGCGTAACAGCTGATGTCACGGCACCTTTGCCTCAGAAATGGCTGAAAAAAAGGAAGCAGCAGGTCTAGGAAATACCAGAATAGCCTTTGTGCAAGGTGAGGTAAGTGAGCAAAACGGCATACTCGTGAGGGCTATACTGACCAAGACAGGATATGAAACCACCCTTGAGCAGCAGGTTCACGCTTTGGTTCACCAACATGACAGCAGTACTCAGCAAACCCATCTCAGCATCCTCCCCAAAGGACCAGGAGGACCTTAACTCAGTCTCCTTTTCAAGGACCCAGGCCTTGAACATAAAGGCGCTCAGGCCCTCAAAATGGCCTGGGGACAGTGCAGGTCCAGCTGAGGGGTTCTTGCTCCTGTGGTGGGTCTGGGACAATCACAGGGTGGATGCAGGGGGGCAGCAAGGGCAGTGAAGGCAGCAGGCACGCTCTGAGCTCTGCTGCCTGTGCAGGCATCAAGGATGGCAAGCACCCTGGAGACTGCTTGTACGTCTGGGCTGACAGTCTTGGCACCATAAAACACTTAAATCCTCAACACTATGCTTCCTATATGGAGCTTGGAACCTTCAAACTCCTCCTAACACACCCCACATCAGCCAGGAAGGGAAGTGCTTGCCTGGGAAGCCCGACTCGATGGTCTGACTCTACAAACACCATCTTCTCCCAGAGACACAGGGCAAACACAAGTGCCAGCGTGGGTTTGGTATGAGACAGGATGCGTAAGGCAGAGCAGGAGGTTCCCCTGCCTGGAGAGTGGAGAGGGACCAGTTCTCATCCAAATGTCTATCCCCATCCCCTTGTGCTCACTCACAGTCATGGGGCTACCCAGATCCCCCAACACTGCCCTTGCCACAAGGTGATGGGCTCCCTGGGATGCCCCAGAGAGCATTTCCCCTTTTTCCACCTCCCTTTTCTCTGCAACAGGCACCAAATTTGCCAGCTCACAGCTTGTGGTTTCTCTGGGTATTTTCATGCCCAGCTCCCAGCAACAACTGCCATTCACGAGGCACCACGAGCTCCTCTCCCCGGGATTTCCATGCCACCCCACAGCCCCACTAATGCAGCAGGGACCGCAGGGCAGTGCTGCTCTCTCCCACTCTGAGTCTGCGTGGGGCCCTTGGAGACCTCCTTGTGTCAGGGTGTATTGGGGCTGCCTCCCCACTGAATTTCACTGAATTTTTAGACTTGGAAGGGACCATAAAGATCATCTAGTCCAACTCACTGCTGAAGCAGGATTGCCCAGAGCATGTCAGAGCATGTTACTCAGGATTGCATTCAGGCAGGTCTTGAAAATCTCCAGAGAAGGGGACTCCACACCCTCCCTGGGCAGCCTGTTCCAGGGCTCTGGCACCCTCACTGTGAAGAAGTTTTTTCTCATATTTGAGTGGAACCTCCTATGTTCCAACTTGTGCCCGTTGCCCCTCGTCCTCTCACTGGCAACCACTGAAAAGAGTCTGGCTCCCTCCTCCTTCAACCCACCCTTGAGATACTTATAAGCATTGATAAGGTCTCCCCTCAGCCTTCTCTTCTCCAGACTAAAGAGTCCCAGCTCTCTCAGCCTTTCTTCATAAGGGAGATGCTCCAATCCTTGAATCATCCTCATTGCCCTTCGCTGGACTCTTTCCAGTAGTTCCCTATCCCTCTTGAATTGGGGAGCCTGGAACTGGATGCAGTATTCCAGTTGTGGCCTCACCAGTGCAGAGTAGAGGGGGAGAATGACTTCCCTCGACCTACTGGCCACACTCTTCCCTATGCAGCCCAGGATTCCGTTGGCCTTCCTGGCCACAAGAGCACACCGCTTGCTCATTGTCATTTTGCTGTCTACCAGGACCCCCAGATCTTTCTCTTCAGAACTTGACTCCAGCAGGTCCACACCTAACCTGTATTGGTGCCTAACATTCTTCTTCCCCAGGTGCAGGACCCTACACTTTTCCCTGTTGAACCTCATGAGGTTCTTCCTTGCCCAGCTCTCCAGCTTGTCCAGGTCTCGCTGGATGGCAGCATGGCCCTCCGGGGTGTCAGCCACCCCTCCCAGTTTGGTATCATCAGCAAACTTGCTGAAGATACACTTGGTCCCCTCATCCACGTTGCTGATGAATATGTTGAACAGGACTGGACCAAGTATTGACCCCTGGGGGACACCACTGGTGTCCCCTTCACCACAATGTCCCGTGGTTGGGGACCAGCGCTGCAGGAGGGTCCCCATGGATCATGCTGGGGTGGGTAAGAGTCCATGTCTTTCACAAGTCCTTCCATGAGCCTTCCTCAATAAGTCTGGGGGTGCTGGTCTCCTGGGGCCTTGTGGACTCCTGTCTTCAAAAACATGTGAAGGACCTAGAGTTGAATCAACTGACTGACACCACCGGCTTGTCACAAACACGCTCTGGTAGCATTTTGAGGCAGCCCAGAAACATGCTAGCAGGTACTCAGGCTTCACAAGAGACAAAATCTCAGCTGGAATTTGCCAAGACACATCCCACTCTCGGAGATGGGGAGAGGGATTATTTGTTGCTACTCCTGTATTGCATGTGTTCCAGTATTGCAATTATCCCACTGTTCTGGGTAATTTATGTATGCACTGCTCATGCCCAGATCCAGGCAGGGGTGCACAGCAGGGCAATGTGTCTCAGCCTCATCTCCTCCCTACAACAGCAATTGCATTTTGTGCTGAGGCTTGACCTGTCCCTGCTGCCCCAAGGCAGATCCTGGGGTTGGGACTTCTCTTTCGGAGGAGCAGTGCCTGTAGAAAGTAAATTTTTATATACCCACCACCTGCCCCACCACATGGCCCCTCACACTCCTGGCTCCAACATGCAGCCCCTGGGCTGCATCGCTTCCTTGTGGCATTTGGTGGGCTGGCAGTCACTTGTCTCTGAGTCACCTTCTTCTGCTGTTACCAACGGAGACTGTCCTGCTATGGGACATGCAAGTGAACCTGTTTTGGTGTGCCCAGATCTGCTGGCAGAGGAAGGAACTGTTACTGTCTGTGACAAAACATCTGACGGGTCCAGATAGAGATCTAAGAAACCACAGGGTGATACTGATGTTCCTCCAACCGCAAGGCTGCCAGAGCTCACGCTCTGTTAGGGCTCGTAGAGGCAACCAAAACCATGATTATCTGCATATATTTCTGAAAGCACAGGGTGGCTGAGGCTCAGCCCAGCACAGTTCCCTCATCCCCCAGCCAACCTGCCCAAGGGATGGCAAATACCCTACGACCATTGCACAGCCCAGCCTTGCCCGTCACTCAGGGGGTTTGGCCCTGTGCAGGTTTTTGGAGGTATATTCTTCAACCCTGACCATCACTGCAGAGATGCCAGAGTGTTACAGAAGCATAGAGTCATAGCATGGTTTGGGTTGGAAGGGGCCTTGAAGATCATCTAGTTCCAACCCCCTGCCAGGCGAAGGGACAACTCCCACTAGTAAGGTGTTGGAAAGATGCCAAACCATTCATGGTGGTTCCATCCTTGCCCCAAGTCAGGAGTGACATCCTTGCAGGAGGGTGACACTCCTCCCTGCTCTCCTCCTGGTCCTGCTCTGCACTCCTCCAAAGCTACCCACTGCCTCCCTCTGCCCTCTCCTACTCACTGCAATGCAGCTCCCCAGGGAAAGGTGATGGCAAAGGCAGCAGCCAGCATCTGGGATCCACCAGGCATTGCAGAGAAACCCGGGCAGAGATCGGGGCACTGTGGGGACAGGGAAGCTGGATGCCACTTGTCCCACTGCGACCCCAGGCCATGTCATGGAAGGGCTGCAGGGGGGACCATGGGGACCACGCTGGGATTTGGCCACAGATGGAGAGGGGAGCTGCTCTGGCCATTTTAGGGAGCTGCATGGGACAAGTCAAGCCATGAGGAGGATTCTCCCCTCTGTGTGTGCTGTTCCCTGCAAGTCAGAGAGATTTTCTCTCTGTCCATATACTTCCCCTCCCAACCACACATGAGCATCTAAAGAGCACGGGGCCCTCTGCTGTCTTCTGCAGGAAATGTTCCTGGATCCCTTTCATTCATCTCCATCTTACTCAGGGAGGTCCATCCCTGCAGTGCTTCCTCTTGCCTGCCCAAGTGCACGGGTGGGGGTCTCCTCCCTGGACACAGCCCGGGGCAGGCAGGGCTCCTGGGCACCCCCATGGGTGTCATCCTCCCTGTCAGTGCTTGTTCCACTGGAGTCTGAACCCCTGTCGTGGTTTGGGCAACCCTCAAACCAGGACATCCCTGCTGTGCTGGGTGCTACAGGGACAGGTGACAGCTGTACTGTCACCTTGAGCCCTGGGCTCTTCCTCGTTGTCCAGCTCATGCTGGTAGCAACTACCTGGGGAGTGAGGGGGCCCATTTCAAGCCCCTCTCCATCTTCCTCTTCAGCAGAAAGCCTCTTTTCTAGGAGGGGAGTGCAGATGGTGGGGGAGAAGTCTGATTTTGGTCTTGCCCCACCCTGACTTAGCTGCTTTTAAAAATGTATTTATTTGCTTTTCTTACGTGACATGTATTCTTAAGTCTTATTTTCTTAAATGAAATGTGTGGGCTCAAGGAAGCAGGCCATGTGTGGTACCCAGGACAAGGCTGGGGGGATCACAAGCATCACCGCTGCAGGATGCCCAGGCAGTGCCAGCGGGTCACTGCCACCCGTGACTCCTGCCCAGCCCCTCTGGCAGCACAGCTCCCCGAGCACGCTGCCTAACGAGGGCCTACTGCCTTCTGACGGGTAAACGAAGGCAAAAGTCTCTGCTGCCTCAGAAGGTCTCTCTGGAAACTGGGTTCACCTACTCTTTGCAACTCCAGGTGAAGTCTCAAAAGATGGCCCCAACTGGCTGTTTTCTCCTAGAAAAACATGATGCAACTATTACGGTAAAACCAGCAGAAACAGGGACTCCAGACACACTCTCTCTACCAGGGCTGAGACCCCGGGTTCCCCCGAACAGGGAAAGCTCTGCTGACAACCATCAGCCTGCACCTACACTGTTCTGCTTCTCCTGAGGTGACCACAGGAAAGCCGTGGCTGTGCACCGGGGGTCAGGGTTGTTGTGTCCATGAAGCTGGATCACCTGTGCCCAATGTGACGTGTGTCACACAAGCCTGGTGATGTACAGCAGCACAGATGGGGTCCATGCTCTACCATCAGCATGACTGAACCTCCACGGTGGAATTACAGGAGACTGCTAAGTCTTTTCTTGAACGACAGGCAATTGTTGTCTTCCCAAAACCTGCCTTCGGCGATGATCAGAGTCCCAGCATAGCTACCTCCTGCTTCCCAGGCCTGGCAGGGATGGGGTCCTCTTGCAAAGAGGGTCTTCCCAGCGCCACAGATCTCAGGCAGCAGCAGACAACCCTGCAAAGAAGTCCCCCAGAAAGGTTGTGGCATCCGTCCCATCTAGTCTTCTCCTTGAGCTGTGGGCCCCAAGTGTCCCAGACCCTTCAGGGCTTGGTTGGTGGCCACCACCATCACCAACTTCTCCCTGGTGGTCTAGTGGTCAGGATTTGGCACTCTCACTGCCGCGGCCTGGGTTCGATTCCCAGCCAGGGAAGGGGGGGTTCCTGCAGCCACCGCAGGTCCCAGCCTTTTCCTGAGTCTCCGCACTGCTCTTGACCATCTCCTGGGGTTCAGGACAGGGTTTGGGAGCTTCCACACCCAGGGCATGGGGCTGGGTTAGGGTTGGATGAATTCTGGGGGGTGGCAGCAGCCTCCTGTCCCCGACTGCCATCAGGTTGCACCCCATAGAAGAAAAAAACCCCAGTTGGAGGGAGGGCAGCCACGAGGTTGTGATGGGCTGTAGGGAACAGGGTCACTATAGGGACAGGACTATAGGGATGGGGGTGACAGAGCTGTGTGGGTGCACATTCTATTGCAGGATTTCTTCTTGTGAGAAGGAGAGGTGCAGCACTGCTCCCCTGAATATCACCTTGGCCCTCTCCTAAAGGTAAGGGGTCTCCAGGAGGTCAGGGCAAGGGCCAGGGTGTGAATGCAGGGTCCCTTAGTGAGGGGTGACAGGTCTGTGTCCATCCAACCCTCCTGGGGTCAGGAGGGCAGGGGCTGTCAGTAAAAGCTCCCGCTGTGAGCAGGATTTGAACCTGCGTGGGGAAACCCCATTGGATTTCAAGTCCAACGCCTTCACCACTCGGCCATCACAGCAGCTTGTGTGGAGGGTCTCCACAGGAGCCCATGGCTGTCACCCTACCCCAGGGGCCACAACAGGACCTGATCCCATCCTGGATGTGGGTTCTGCCATCCTGGCTCCTGCTGCACACCCAGCACGGGTATTGCTGTTACTGCTGGCACCTGCCCTGCACACAGCTAAGGCTGGTATGGAAATCAGCATCCAGCAGTGCTGGGAAGTGGAACTGGCCACCAGCCACAACATCAGTGGTGGTGACATCGGAGACAGACATAGAGGGAGGTCTATGTGCCATCTTGTCTCCTTGCATCCAACAGGAAACTCATCCCTGGATGACCATCCCTAACCTCCTTTTCTAGTCTGGGAACATCCCAGCCCCCTCCATCCCCCTCTCCCCCACTGTACATACATTCGCCTCTGTGAAAACACATCCAGACCTCACCAGCTGCGTCAGCCTGACGCACAGTCCAGGCAGTGTTTTGCCCTACAGCTGGCAGGATGGTGTTGCAGACTTGTGTGGTTTTCACCAGTCTCATGGATGTTTGTTGTTTTTTTGGTTTTTTTTTTGCTGCCTGCCTTTGGCTTTTGGAAGAGGAGATTTGGAGAAAGGAAGAAAAGGTGACTGTCGAGACAAAATCCTTGCTGAGCGAGGTCTGGTGGTGACGTTGGCCTCTTCTTTGGAGCACAAATATCCTATTTGGAGGACAGTCCTAGAAGCACTTGCTTATGGGTTTGGGTGGGAGCTGTCTCTGGGAACCCATCCTGAGGTATCCAAAGCCCTCTCTGGGTTCCCGGAGTTATGCCCAAGAGCTGTGGAAGCACTTCGCTATGTCACTGCCACCCCACGCCTCTCCCATGGGGATTTATCAGCAGGGAGCAGTTTGGATGGAAGCCTCAGCATGTAGGAACTGCTCCTCCCTGCTGAGCTCCCAGCCCACAGGAGGGTCTGTCTGCACTGCCACCCTCCACCTCCACCACTGCCTCACTGGTGGTTTGATTTCCCTTCTATAGTTCTGACACCGAGTCAGGCGTGGCATAGTCCCACCGGCATGGATGGATGCCCAGGCATGGGTGGCCACCTGCTCAGATGCATCGATGTGTTGGAAACCAGGTGCTCAAAACAGCTCTATCACTGGACACATGACATAGTGAGTAGAACAAGGCCAGCAAATGTGATAGAGCTGAAGAGAGGGGTGAGTGTGGGGAATGCTGTCTTTCGGCAATTATGGAGAGACTCGGGAGAGAGATTAAGCTTAAACTCATCCCTTTCAGCTATCCAGGTTTCCTTCCCCCTCTCCTAGGTGCCATGTTCATGTTCAGAGCTGGGAGATACATTCCCTGAATCTCTTGAAGTGCCTGTGGGGTTCAGGTCAGGGTACAGCACAAGATTGGAGAGCCTTCAGAGCTGGAAAGCCACCGATGTCCTGATGGGCACAGTTAGTGAAGATGAGGTCTGTGGTCTGGAATGAGTTATTTCTCCTTACTTCTTTTGAGGATGAAGTACTGTGCATTTGATATCCAAAGAGGCCTATTGAGGTGAGGTTTCATTTCAGGGTAAGGACTGAAACATCTTTCAGATGGCAAATGGAGTAACCTGGAGGAACCAGACCAGAGGATATAGATCTGCACATTACTGGAGCCCAAAAGGAGGGGTCTGGAGGGGTTCACAGTGCGTATGGAAAGGACAGGAGTGGTCCAGACCCCAATGGAGGGACCTGGAGAGGACCAGAGTGGGAGCAGAGGGGCCTGGAGAGCAGTGGTACCCTAGTGGAGGAGCTTGGAGAGGAGGGGAGCTTGAAAGAGAGGTCTGAAGGGGTTAAGAAGGGCAAGAGGTGTGATCTGGAGAGCTCTGGAGCCCAGACAGAAGGGTCTGGAGAAGACTGTATCCCCCAACTGGTTCTTGTAGCCTGGCTAAACTCAGACTTTCATTGCACTAACCAGTATTCCCACAATATTTCTCAGAATTGGTTTCAGGTTTTGTTGTTGACCTTTTTTCTTATCTAATCTTGTGTCATCAGCAGTGAACACCTATTTTCATCTACAGTTCTTGTGATATTTACAGACAAAACAATCTCGCCTGGAAGAAAGAACAGGATGTGTTTAAAGAAAAGTCTGAGTTCAACAGAGAACTGACAGCTCTTCTCTTGTAATAAATGGCACTTTTCAGTATTATGCAATATAGAAAACCACAAGGTCTGTCATGAGACAAACCTTTTTCTTCTTCAGAGAAATGTTCAGACTCTGCTTCTACTTGCAAGTTTTCACCCTTTGATCTTCCAAGTTTCAGAAGATAGCAACTGCCTTGCTTGAGGGTGGGCTTTGCTGGACCCAGCACACAGTGGTCACCCTTCACTGCTGTGTCCCATTACCTGGTGCAATAACACACATTGTCCTGACCATAAACCAGTGCTTAAGCAGCTCACTGGTTGTAATATGATGGCATGTGATGTTCAAGAGGAGACTACTACTTGTGCATTGTGAGTGCAAATGAACCCAGGCAACCTCTGTCCATATAGACATGGATAAGCATTGAATCAAACCCCAACATTTGTGCTAGTTTTTTACATCTACTTATGTATTCAGACTCTCTAGAAATTAAGCCGTAGTCCAGGGAAAAGGGTTCACTGCAGCAAATGACTTCCATGTCTCCCAGCTGGTGTGGCAAGATGAAAACTACAGTGAGTATCTAAAGCTTCTTCCACTCTCTCTTTGTTTAAATAAATCTCTGGAGCTTTTGAAGCCATGAATTCTCACAGTGACTTTCTCACAGGGGCCTGACAACTGCTTTAGAGTACAGCCGTGTCCCAGATTCCTGGATAAGATGGGAACTGGTTCCAGAGCAGGAAGGTAATGTAAGCTGGAAAAATGGAGAAACTGTCCTCCTGCCTGGCATAAGTCGCAGCTGAGATGTCCTTCCAGACCTGCCAACCCCACCTCCAGGGAAGCCATCTCCTACTCTCCACTTTGAGCATGGGTCACAGTCTGAAAGAAAAGTGGAAGGGACTAAAAGATGGGGCAGCAAGAAGTTTGGTTCCTGAGGAGCTGAAGATTTTATTCATGGAGAAGAAGGGACCAACTCTGGGGAAGAAGAGTTGCTCACGAGGAAGAGGTCTGCAGCTACCAGACACTGCTGCTGCTCAGGACAGGAGTCATGTTTGGGCCTTGCACACTGAGGTCTTTCCATGAATCGATGTGCAGTAGTTTGTCGTGGTGAGTCTTATCACTGTGCTAGAAAGTCCCCTAGAAAGCAGCTGTCCTGCCCTGGCAACTGTGCCTACTGCTCAGGGCAGAGTTAGGTCTGAATGCCCTACCCTGCTGAGTCACATTGAGTTGGCATAGTCCCCATGACTACAGGGACCTCCGAGAGTGGAGGATGATGGAGCTGGACTCTTTTCAGTGTTTTCCAGTGATAGGACGAGGGGCAACGGGCACAAGCTGGAACATAGGAAGTTCCATTTAAATATGAGGAGAAACTGCTTTACGGTGAGGGTGACAGAGCCCTGGAACAGGCTGCCCAGGGAGGTCGTGGAGTCCCCTTCTCTGGAGATCTTCAAGACCCGCTTTGATGCAGTCCTGAGTAAAGTGCTATAGGAAATCCTGCTTCAGCAGGGGAGTTGGACTAGATGATCTCTAGAGGTCCCTTCCAACTCTGAGAATTCCGTGATTCCGTGATTCCGAGTGCTGCGGGCAACAGGGGCAGCAAAAGTGCTTGGGCTGTCCCACAGTACACCCTGAGAAGGCCACAGATGGTGGCCATGATACCCCCATGGGTATCTTTTCTGGAGAGAGGCACAAAGCAGTCTGTACACACTGATCACACTGCCCAGTCTGTTGGGCTCACCTATTTCTGCACGGCGGGGAGAGCCACTGTGCACTTGTCCTGAGTACCTCGTCGTGGCTGATGGAGGGCTACACTAAGAAGGCTTCATAGCCTTGGGTGTTGATGAGTAGTGAGCCTTTAAAGGAGGATTTCAAAGACCGGTAAGAATCTCACTCGTGGACATCATCCAGCTGGAGAAACCCCTGAAGGGAACACGTCAGTGAAGCTGGAAAGACCTGTGATACCACCTCCTGAGCATCCCTCACTGTTGCCGTCACTCCCTCACCAACACTGTGAAATCTCCCACTGAGAAGAATCAGGAGTGAGCTGACCATGCCATGGGCATGGGGTCCTCAAGCACATGTGCAGATATTGCAAGATGGGTGCCAGCTCCTGCTGGGGGACTGAGGGTTTTTTCTCAGCACACCTCACCAGTTACCATCCCAGACTGGAGAGTGAGACCCTCCTGGTATGCCAATTCCCCTCCTCCAGAGCTGCTGCCTGGTGGGAGGAGATTGGTTGAACCATGGGCAGAAGAAAAGTGCTCTGGCTGGGAGAGCTACAGCTCTGTAGCATGATGAAGTAAAGAGGAAATAATCTCTTAGTCCACAGCTTCTCATTTTTTCATATGCTTTCAACTCAGTGCTACTCTGCGGTTGGACCCTTAATGTATTCCCAAAGAGCATCCAGTAGCAAGCCTGTATCCAGACCCTGGACATACCCTTGAGTCCATAAGAGCTACTCCAGGAAGCTGGACTATGAGTTGTGCAGAGTGTTCACACTACCAGCTTTCCCCTGTGCACCATCTGCTGAAACTCCTTTGCTGTATTTGGCCTTGAGCATAGAACCAGATGGCCTTCTCCATCAAGAGTTAGTTACTTTTTAGTGCTGCAGCATTTATATTTTTAAAGATGGACAAACTGGTTTTAGTTAAATGTCACCCCTGAACGGCTGGGAACTTTTCCTCCTCTACTCACCCTACAATTTCTGTGCTGCCAAACTGCCACTTCTTACTTTTTTCTGTTTTATCTTGTTCACTCCATCCCTGTGCAAGCTCTGCCCTTCATCTGTTGGAGCAGAAGATGTACTGGACATGCTTTTGTAAACCTGTAGTGGTTCTTCCATGCTACTGTGCCCTGGACAAGGACAGGCTTGGCTTGTATGGGCTGTTGGCTCTCAGTAGTATGTAAATAAATTAGTTTGAAATACAGGAAAAATATGCCATTGGCAGGTGAAGAAGGAGCTTCATATGTTTGAAGTTGTACCTAAATTAAGTCCTTAACTGCTGTTAACCTTGGGACTTAGTGGTTCCCACCTGGGTTTTGCTAGCATAAATGTGTCTGTGTCATGGAAATGGGCGCTGAAAGAGCTTGCAGGAAAATCAGCAGTGTGTCGAACGGGGAAGAGGAGGATGTTGCTTTTTGCTGTTAGGATGGGAAATAAATTGTAATAATGAGCTCTTTCTTTTTTGTGTTGCTTAAGTTTAATCATCTTGTTGCTACAGCTCATGCTTAATTACGTATTTAGCAAGCCAGCGGTCACACAACTACAGGTTGCCAGATTTACACTAGGATTTACCGGTGACAATCTGCAGCCTGGCAGTAATACCGAGAAGCAATACTAGCAATACCAAGAGCCTGGAAGAGAAGAAATATGCACGTTCTAAACACTCAGGACACAGAGGGGAGATCTGGTGGAGGAATCTTCTGTTTGGTCAGCTAATTAATGGTTAATTAATTCCCTGGCTGCCCAGATGTCTTATATGCTTTGCTGAACGAACATCAGTCTTGGTGGGCAGCATACTCTGGTTTCTCTTGAAGCTCAAAAGATTGCACCAAAACGCCATAAATCCTAGTCTGAGGTGACATAGGACAGCTTGCACATGAAAGCCCTGGGAACTGCACTTACACCCAGACCCAAGTAACTGGTAGGACACGTCATGTCCATGCAGCATTTGCATGGCCAGTGACTCCAGTGGCCAGAGCAGGCACTGGGCCACCTGCTAGTGTCGGCCCACACCCTCAACGGCAGACAGTGTCCCTGTACAGCTTCCCAGGCTGTCACTGAGGCACTAACGCAATTGCAATGATATGTGTCAAAAATACAGAAGAAATAGCAAAACCACCCTTCAGGTACCCGGACTTCTGGACAGGGTAGAGCGCCTGCCAGGGTGATCAGAGTCCCTCTGATGGTAGGGGCCAGCTCCTGCTTTTGGTTTTCAATTTCTCTTTAAGGGAGAAATATTGACATTGTATTTTCAGCCTCTGAAAACCTGACCTCTGCAAATCTTCTTTTTTTTTTTTTTTTCCAGATTTAAAATGTTTGTTAGGAGTTTCCTTTTTCATCTTCTCTTTTTATTTATTTTGGCTTAAAAAGAACTGTGAAAATATTTAAACATCAGGAAGGATTGGCTACCCAATCTTGTGAGATTTACATGGCTGATTGCCAGTAAGAATTCAGCATTGTATTTTGTCATCAACCTGGTTGATGTTCATAGACATAAATAAATTCTGCCACCTTCCTGTTTGTCCACTGAAGCTGAGCCCTTTTTCCTACTGTATAGCTTTCGTAATGCAGATTGAAGTGCTCAGCTGGCCCGGTGCTTTGTTCCTTTCTAGACATTTCAAGACGGAATCTCCCATTTTGCACCTCTGGGTGATTCTTGTTTGCACAGATATAACTTTGTGATTGTCCATATTACTATGATTTTACTGGAGGCAGCTCGAGC
Source organism: Numenius arquata (assembly GCF_964106895.1). Classification (NCBI taxonomy): domain Eukaryota; kingdom Metazoa; phylum Chordata; class Aves; order Charadriiformes; family Scolopacidae; genus Numenius; species Numenius arquata. Next base: position 639,186 of record NC_133593.1, read on the forward strand.
TTGCTCTCAGCAACTTGTTCTTTGTCCAGTCTTTGTCATCCATAATGACCAGCAGTAATTTTATATGAATTTCCAAATCACTGGTGATCTGACTACTGTTTAGTCATACAAACCATCTCACTAAGCAATTTTAAATGGGACACCACTTCGGTTTTCCTGGATACAAAGTTTGGCAGGCCCACCATTCAGATGTATTTGGACCTGGGTGTACTCCACAAATGCATGTTGGCAAAACGACCTATTTCTGGCTTCCCAAACCATCAGAGATGTCAACCAACAGGGAAAAAGAAGCCAAATTCCACCATCTTCTTTTACCCTCATAAAATTAGGTGGATCTCTTTCATTTGCAGAAGAGAAATGTGTGTCTCTATTCTTCTTCCCTTTTAATTGATTTATCAAAAAGGAAGTCAACATTTACTCAGAAGGAATGGAGAATTGTGCACCTTTCTGCTTAATCAGGGAAAGCAAACCAGCAGATATTTCCTCTTGGCTCCACCTGGTCCCAGTTTCTCTCTTTTTGGCCACACCCAGGTCAGACCTGGCTAATTTCTACTCTTGTGCAGGTGCTATAAAGGACTGGCTTGTTTCCTAGTCCTACCAGCTCTACAGAGATGGCAGGTAAGATCAGTGCTTTTTAATTTTATATCTGTATTTGTCTGATTCAATATTTCTGGTATGGGTATTGGTACATTCCCTGGGTGAGCCCAAGGAGATGAGGAGGCAGATAAGAGCAGTAGGAACTGGTAGTCCTTCATAGTTACTTCTCTCCTGATATGTGAAATACATTTATCTTGAGAAGTGAGAAAAGAAAGCTTTCCTGCCTGATGTAATGTAAGATTGCAAGGAATAAGCAGCCTTCAGTCCCTGTGAAGATGGTTAAAGAATTTCCACAGATTGTAAATGTAAGATAACCTGCCCCACTGGGAGAAGTTCGCTAGTTCTTCCAAATTTTGTCTACTTTTCCTGTTCTAAACAGTTAAAGCTTTGACTGAATTACTTAAAATATATCTATTTGTAACCTTTTCATGGAAGATCTCCTTTCAGGGAGCCGTTGTGTATAAATCTGATGAGAACAGATGATAGACATTTCTAGTGCTAATGTGAAAAAGGAATAGAGACACATTTCAGGGACCATCAAGAAGACTGGTAGAGATGGTTGAAGGCTGGACCAGTGCCAAATGTAGCAGCTTGTTTTGCTCAGTAACAAGACTGAGAAGGCAGAGAGGGACGTACGGTGTCTAACCTCCTTTACAACAGCCACCTGAGAAGGACCCTCCCAAAGGCAGGACACTAGGAACCTGCCCTCTCCCAACGCACCTTCCCAAGAGTCTCCACCACTGAAACCTGGACCGTACGAGGCTGTCTCCTCCTTGGCAGTTACTCAGCCCTGTTTACTGAATGTCCACCACAGGAATGTCCCTGTGTCCTGCCAATACTATAGCTACAGCCCTTGCCAGCCAGAGTCCCACTTGTGGTCCTGATCAGAGGAGTCCTGTATTTTATTCCTGGATCCTGAAACAAATATTCAAACCAAACCTGTCAGTCTCTTCTGTTGCTTCAGTGAAGCCCTGCACATTCAGAAGATTTATTGCATTCCTCTCTAGGCGTAAAACTGAGAATTACTCTCTTAGGATCCATCATCACTCTCTGCTTTGTTGGGCCAATGGACTCCTCATTAAAGAGTAAGTTTCTGCTTCTCCTTCTGCTGCTACTGTGCTTGAAAGGGTGTGAGTCGAAACTCAGTCTGAGTTCCTAGTTAGATATAGCTCCAATATAAATTTGAAATAACCTGTAGATTGACCCACTATCAATGAAGTCAATACCTAAGACTCTTGTCTAAGGAAATTGCCTATTTAACCAACAGGTCTTCCAAATGAATGAGCATCATTTTATAAGGAGACTGGGTCAGAGATCATATATTTGACTTCTGCTATGCATTTTCCTTCTCACAGGGAAGAGTAGCTTCAAAACGAAGGTTGAAAAATAACTCCGTGAAAGCCTCCCAAAGCCATCAGAGCCAGTTCTGTGAAATGGATAATAAGATACTGCTTTACACTTCTTGTCTTGTGACTTTCAGGACCCCAACATTGGGGTGAAGCAGAGGAGCACAGATAAAGGTGTCCAGGCAGCACTAACCACACAGTGGGAGCTGCATGTAAAGCCAATCGGCACACCTCAGCACCCAGCTGTGGGGTGGGATGTGTAGCTCTTGGTGTACAATACGGAGGATCCTCAATTTCTGCTTTCTCTTCTTTTCTTAGCAGAGGACTCAAAAGTGCTATCGGACTCCTCTCTTCTGAGCAGCATTAATGAAGCCAAGCAGCTGGTAGACACAGCATATTTGCTTGCCCGAAAAAGGTGAGTCCTTTTTGTATGAGGGCCTCAGCATTATAAGGAAATAAGATAAAATATACATGTGTTTCTTCTGTTTTCCAATGCATATTTATTATGGAGATGCCTTCGTTTAAGGACTCTCCTTGTCATAGTTGGAGAGATCCTTTTGCCCAGTTTGGCTGGATTCTGGTGTCCTCTCTCACCACCCGCAGCTATTGCCTGCTCACCCACCCTGCCACATGGGTACCTTTCAGTAGCCCATAGTGGTGTGGGCACAGTGGGCACATGTGCGTCCTCTCCCGGTTGCTGAAGTTCTTCCCCTCTCCAGAAAGACCACAGTCATGAGACAGTTGTGCAGATGAGCACCCTGTCACAAATAAGCCTCAGGGGAAGCCAGTGCCCAGGTATCCCTCCATGTGTTGTCCCAAAAGGCTGGTTCCTGGCAGCAGGATGCTTTGGGGAGGAATCTCTCTCTGTCCACCCTATGGAAGGCTTTTCTTTGTGCAAGGAAGAGCCATGGGACCAGGAAGAGATGCAACAAGACCAAGGCTGTCTCTCTGTTCACAGAATGTATCTTGTGACATACTAAATGTAAAATTTTATTCAGTCACAGAGTAACTCAGTTTTCCACTGATATAAACTTTCCACATGAAATAAAACATTCATTGTGGCAAGGACGTAATGCAAACTTGAAGTAGAGGATCATAATGATTTGTTTGCCAGAATCTGTCTGAGATAACGTGCAGAGATGATGGGCACAGCTTGTCCCAGGTGAGCAGAGCCTGGTGGGGACCCTGCAGCGCTGCCACGTCCAAGTGCACCCAGCCCAGCATGACAGAGGAGGTCTAATTTCAGAGAAGGGGACTTCATGGGACTCTTTTGTGTTCAGCTTAAAGAAAATACTAGAGGAAAAGGTTGTCAACCCAATGGATTTCCTGAAGCACTTAAAGGACCCAGTAGGAAGAACCAGATCTGCAGTCCGCGCTGCCGATTACTTGGAAACTACTTTGAAACTCCTCAAAAAAAAGCTGCATCTCTCTGGAAAATGGAGGTTCAATGTTACAGGTAATGTGGCTTAGACCAAAATGGCTTACAAACAGCTAAAAGCAGAAAATCTACCAGAGTGGGAGTGTCAGAGAGCAGCTCTGCCATGATCCAAATTTCTGGTGATAAAACCCTTCCCCTTTAAGCATGCTCAGAGGCAGAGTAGACCACCTGGTGTTTTAATCATCATCTTTGGCAGTGCTCATCTCATATCTTTGATGATAAAACCAACCTAACAATAAGCATGATAAATCTGGGACAAAACATGCTGAATGCCAGGAGGCTCTGACCCCTGAGAACTGAAGCCCACCTTCCACTCCTGGTTCTCACCCAGTTTGTACCAGTGTGTACTCATGATTTTGTTCCCATTTTTGTTCCCAATTTTGTTTGCCAGCCCAGTTTCCCTAGCCCAGATGTGAGAGCAAAAGTATTTAGGCACCAAATTAACAATTCAATTCCACAGCTCTGACTCAGATGACTTAAACATTGACCTAGAATACCAAGAAGCTAAGTAAAAGGGAGTAAAAGCAGGTGTTATTTTCATGGCTTCTTTTGCAGACCTACTAGACAGAAAACAGAAGGAGGTGATTTCCAAAGAAACGGGCTGTGACTATCAGATTCGTTCCATTAAATGCCCAAAGTGTGACATTTACCGAACCATCACTGGAGAGTGCAACAACAGGTAGGATTTGTGCGTGGGCAAGGAGAGTCTCCAGTCTGTACATTGACCCAGGATAGGTGGCTTAAGGTCGTTTGTATAAGTACCTTTCAACAGGGCAAGAAGAATGAAGTGCTCATTTTAGTAGTGCCTAGAACAAAAGTTTCATTTCTATCTATGCCTGGAGGGAAAAAGATGTCATTTCTTGAAAATTTCAGATTTAAGCCCATTGCCCCCCATATGCTTCTTTGTATGAAGGAAAGGTCTTCTTGGTGGAGGAAGGTGAAAGGTTGAGGAAAGTAGATTTTGGGGCTCTGACGGCCAGCCTCCCACTCAGCTTGAGGCTCCAGGACATCACCCCTCTCTCTTCTGTGGCATGGATAATACTAATTTCCCTCGGTTTAGGGAGACGCTGTGCTTTGAATGTGATGAGGGCATTGACTGTCAAATTTCAGACTTCCGTTGTCCTGGACTGACTACACAAGCAAGATTTTTAAAAACATAGGCTTCATGAGCACTGTGAATATGTATAGGATATGTTCACTTTATTCTACTAAGTGTTATGGCATAGAGGACTATACTTGGTACCCAGTTCATATAAAAATATACGGCTCTCAAAATATCTGTGCAGCTACTCAAATACACACTGTGTTTTGATGCATAAGGAAGGCAAGTAAATATGGGTTAAATTCTTGGCTCTTCTAGTAGTGTGCATCCTTAATGTGAAAAAACTGAGCTCTTCAGCTTTTTGTGCATAGCTTCCCTCCTGGTTCAAACGAGGTTTTCACCAGAAGATGGCAAAGTTTCTAGCCGAACACTTGTATGTCAAGGCTTGCTGTCCTGTTCTGCTGCACAGCCGCTGCCTGGCGTGCGAACCCCAGCCCTCTGAGTCTGAGCAGGACTTGCATCCCATGTGCATCGGGCATGAAACAGATGTTCCAGATGTGAGGAAATAGCACAACTCTACATTGCATGTGCTCAAACTCACGGTGCTGGTGCTAGTCAGCCTGTACCTTCACCCCGGAGCCTTCAACTCCCCAAGGACAGCTGTGTCCAGGCTGACTTTTAGACTCGGAGTAGGGCTGTCCTTGGGCTTCCTAATCGAGTGGGCTGCCAGTGAGATAATGAGGCGCTCAGAAGTGAAGGGACTCTGGTGTGTTAACATTTTTCCAAGGTCTTAGCTTGAGACATGCGTCGTGAGATAGCACTTGAATATTGTGCAGAAATCTGCCCACGAGGGCAGTAATAGCAATCAAAACAAGAGCCGTGGTGGTACTGGGCTCTTAATATTTGATGGAATTGCTTCAGCTATGGTGTGGCGATTGTTCTAGGGCATGCTCTTACTTCACAGCACACTGCTGTAAATTATGGGTATAAGACTCATTTTTTGGTATAGGCAGGTGGTTTTATGGATCCAGGTTTTATGGTTTTAAGAGCTTAAACACAAACTTGCTGTGCACCAGTTGATATTCAGTAACTGGCTTTCCCAAAATAATCTGTTTCTGTGTCGCCAGGGCCACAGATCATTGGCTCAACCAGCATTATTGTTCTTCTGAACAAGTGCTGCTGAGTTTACTGATTCAACTTCTTTTGAGCTGTATGAGACAATATAACAAGTGCCCACAGCTGCAGATTGCAGTTTGAGAGGTTCTGTGTTGTACATGGGGAAAAAACTTTCTGAAGGTGTAGCCTTGGCACAGGTTCCTGCAGAGCTGGAGGATCTTTATCCTTGTAAACTTCCTGCCCTCAGCTGGGCAAAGGGATGGCCACCCTGATCATTGGTGATGGCCCTAATGTGAGACTGATTTTGTGTGGAGCAGCAGTGGAGACAGAGGTGCTACAGAAAATTAAATGCCAGACAAAATTATTATAATGGCTTGTGGAATCTTTTCTTAATGTCAAAAAGCTCATTTTTCTCTGCAGTAATAATCTTGGTATTATTTACTTCTCAGCATTTTCTGGCTATCACTTCTCTTACCAGAGTAATCAGACATAGATTAAAGGGCTGTAAAATGTTAGTCTCTACAAGCCTGTTCATTTCTGAAATAATACTGGTGTTTGCTTTTCTTCTTGTGATGCTCCAGGAAGCGTTCTTATCTGGGATCCTCGAACTGTGCCTTTGCTCGCTGGCTCCCAGCAGTGTATGAAGATGGAGTGTCTGTTCCCAGAGGAGCAAGCGAAGAAAAGCTGTACAATGGATTTCCACTCCCGCTGGTGAGAACTGCTATTCTTATCCAGATAACATTTGTGGACACTGCCCTCCCAGCATCCATCAGAAATGATACAGTGGCAACATCTGGAGTGTAAATTGCTTGATTAACTCTTCTCATCTCAGGTGCCAGTTTAAGGCTTGTTGTCTGCAACTGAGCTATGGCTTGGGGTGATATTTTTTGCTGGAGATACACATGAGTAAAAAGGTTGTGAATAGTTGACTAAGCAAAGCATGGACAACATAACATTTTCAGAAGTATGCATCCCAAGGTATGATGCAGTCAGCACCGCAGTGTGCTCAGACACACCAGGATGTTTATACAAACCATAACCATTGGGTGTTCCTCAGCCATCATCTCAACGTTCTGGATGTGAGCACATACATCAGTTTTTACTGTAAAAGGTTTTCCATGAAGCTGGGCTTGGCTGAGTGACTGTGGACCCTGGAGGATGCTACTTGTTACATGTGTTTGGATAGAGCTGGGGCATGGCATGGGTCTGTTTAATGCCATGATTAGCTCCTATGAGCTCACCTAAGATCATCTTATGCATGGTCTCATAGTAGGTGTTATATTGAGAGGTGGAGATAGTCATGCACCTTTTCATTTTGATTTTCTGCAGGTTCGAAAAGTGTCAAATGAAATTGCTCGCACGGCCAACAAGAACATCACTCAAGATCAAGAGCTCTCTCTTGTCTTCACGCAGTGGGGCCAGTGGGTCAACCACGACATAGACTTAGCCCCTGCCAGCGGTGCAGGAATGAGCCCAGAGCTTCACTGCGATTGTGCCTTCAAGTCCCCTTGCTTCCCAATTAAGGTACTGTTATGGTTTGAGGAACTCACAACAATTTTCTGTTGTTTAGACAATTATTCTGTCACCCAATCACCTCTCCCCACCCAGGAAAGGGAATCGGAAAAAAAACAAGGAAACATGATGGCTGAAATGTAAACAGATTTAGTAGAATAAAACTAAATAATTGACATAAATAATACTGAAGAAACAATATTTATCCCAATACCAATATAAAATACACAAGAATTATACCCAGCCCATTCCCCCAGCAGGAAGCCGTGCACTCCCAGCAAGTGTCAGGCCCTGCGAGCGCTGTGGCTTCGGGAGGAAGGGAAGGGCTCAGGGCTCCAGCACTGGGGCAAGGAGTTCTCAGGACCCCAGCCATCAAGGGAGAGAGAATTCCTCAGCAAACTTTCTGATTTATATTGGATGTACCATTCATGGTATGAAATAATCCTGTTGGCAGCTTGGGTCAAGTGCCCGGGTCTCGCTTCTCTTTGTCCCCGCACCTGGGGGGCTCAAAAACACTGAGACATGGAATCCCACACGGCCTGGCTGGCTATGAAGTAAATATTTTCACAAATTCAGACACTAGTGTCTTCTAAAAGTGCAGTTTTCCCAAGCATTAGAAGAGAAATTAGTCCTGTGTTACTCAAACTGGGACAGGTACTCTGACTTTCATTCCATCCCATGTTATCTTAAGACAGTAAAAATAAAACCACATGACATTGAGGCATCGCTTATATTTGTTTGCTTTAGTTTCCCCCCGATGACCCACGGATGCTGAGGTCAAACTCCTGCATGCCGTTCATCCAGTCGGCGTCTGTGTGCAATCCCAGGACGTTCACTCGTGAGCAGATCAACGCCGTCAGCTCCTTCATCGATGCCAGCACGGTGTATGGCAGCCAAGAGTCCGTGGCAAAGAGTATTAGAAATCAGACCAACCAGCTGGGTTTGATGGCTGTGAACCAGAATTTTACCGATGTGGGGCTGGAATTATTGCCCTTTGAGAACAAAACGAAAAGTGTTTGTGTTCTCACCAACAAGAGCATGAACATCCCCTGTTTTAAAGCAGGTAAGGTGCATCTGTGGAGTAGTTTTCAGTGGCTCATAAAGTCAAAAAGGATCATTATGGTCTGGTGTCTGATGTCTCTTTATACTTGTATGAGGCACTGCAAGACATGATTGTCTAAGGTGAAAGACAAGGGACCCTCCTCCAAATTAAAATAGAATAATAATTGAAAAATAATTGTTTATTAAACACAAACATTATTTTGTTTTAATTTCCCAAAAGAGTTACAGCATATCATCTTCTCTTTAAAATATCTTTTCAAGGATAGGAGAAATTTTCAATAGAATAACCACTAGTTTTTAAAACTTTTAAGTGACTTTTTTCCCCTCCTACCTCGAATTCACCATTCAGTTTTCAACTCAATACTAAAAATTAAACACTCTTAATCAATTTAGTTAACTCTCCCTGGTACCACACTCTAAATTTTTATTATTTCCTATGTCCCAACCTACATCAGAAGACAAGTCTAGAAGTTTGTCTGACATTTAAACAAACTGGTAACTCAAAACACAGATCTTTTTAAAATGGGAAGTGATCCACTATAGGCACAACATTAAGAAAAATATTATAAATGTGAAGCTTGCTAAGTCAATAATAAGAATATAGTGTTCCCATTGCACATTATTTTCTCACTCCCTGCACATGAGAAGAACTCCTCACTGAGTGAGGAGATACTCGGTGCTTCTTCCATCAGCTGTCGGAGGGTCATCGCTGCATCCCTTCCAGTTTTGTCTCAGCATCTCTGGGGAAAGCACGCTCACACGCCTCTCAGAGGTGTCTATAACTTGGGTGAACCAAGACAAATTTTCAAAACCAAACATTCACAGTCATGATATAAAAGAAGATTGTATCTGTGAGGTACAAAAGGAAGGCAGACATTAGATTTTCACAAAATGAGACATTTACAGCTGGTTCATGAACACATGCGATACAGTGTGAATTGCCCAAAGCCTCTTCTCCAATGGTTTTGGCTGAATGGCTTGGACAGAGAATGCTTTGTGCTGGAAAGAAGTACCTGGCAGGAATGATGACTGCTAGGGAGCTTGACCATGAGCATTGCTGCCAGTAACACTGACTATAGCTGTTGCTCGTCTGTCCTAACACAGAACTGAAATAAACAGTTTACAAAATTCCTAAAATATTTTCATTTGTAGGTGACAAACGGGTAACTGAAAACCTGGGACTTTCTGCACTGCACACTGTCTTTCTACGAGAACACAACCGCCTGGTTACAGAGCTGAGGAAATTAAATCCTCACTGGGATGGAGAAAAGCTTTACCAAGAGAGTCGGAAGATTGTCATTGCCATAATCCAGGTACTGGTCACTGCTTGCTGTTTATCATCCATGTGCTTGGCAATGGTTCTTCCTCCAGGAAAAGGAGGAAAACCATGCTTTGCAGATCTAGTGGAATTATTTGTGGGCATCAAAAATTGTGAATAAGGATGGCCCATCTGAGACAGCATAGGTACCCAGAACTTTTTTTTATCCATTTTTGAACCAATTTATCAACTATTTATTATATTAAATAATTTTAATATATTACACCAAACTCATGTGATTGTTACAGCTCTTTTTTCTGAAGATCTTGTGAACTCGCTGCGACTGGAGAGAGTCCAGGTTCATGCTCTGCACTTGACTTTGATGGCATTTCTGCTACAGCTGCTGACAACTTGCTCTGCTTTTGTGCTTTTTCAGAAAATAACATACAGAGATTACCTCCCACTTCTGCTTGGGGAGGAGACCAGCAAGTGGATCCCTTTGTACAGTGGCTACAAGGAGAAAGTGGATCCTACAGTCTCAAATGTTTTTTCCCTGGCTTTCCGATTTGGTCATACATCAGTACAGCCTTTTGTATCCCGTTTGGATGACAGTTTCCAGCCTTTGGGTGCACTCTCCCACGTCCCTCTTCATTTGACCTTTTGTGCTTCGTGGAGAATTATAATGGAAGGTAGGAACATGGGGCATCTAGCAGTCCTGGTCTGATCCTGAAGCAGACACTCAGGTGGAGGTCAGCTGGTAAGACACATAAGCCTAGACTCCAAAACCTGCTTTAGCTCCACTTATTTAACTGGCCTTACACAAATCACAGTGTCGTTCAGATTGGAAGATGCTCATGACATGTTTAGCCAAGGGGCTGCAAATTGGTGGTCTGCCTAATGTGGGGCTGCAGGACAGTCCTCCAGAGTTGTCACCAAGCTCAGCCTACTGCTGGTTCTGCATTGTGCCCAGGCAAAGGACCCCTGCCAAAAATTATGTGCTGTTACACTCTAATCATTGGACATTATCAAGCACCAGCTCCCACAGAAGCAGCCACATTGGAGCAGGATTTTGCATCAGAACATACAGTCCTGTACCTTTTGCACAGTTTTTCAGTGTTGTCTTCCTCATTTCATCGCACGATAACTGCATTTGTATTCTGAAGATGTCAGTAAATAACCAGAGTGTGTAACAGATAAAACCTCCTTCTCAGGTTGCCATGCAGCTCTCAGCTCAGCGCGACCTGACAGTGTGAGCATCACACCTCCACCCAAACAGAGAGACTGCTTATGCTGTTCCAGGAGGCTTGAGACTCAAATGTCAGTCAACTGAAATTTATGTCAATCTAAGCTGTTATATCCTCCTGTAATTAGTAGGTGTTGCCAGAGGGTGATGCATCCAGTCTAACTGAGCTAAGACAGCATAACTTCTTCCTTGTGGTGGCCATTTCTCTTCATGACTCTAAAGGGAGCTATGGGATTCTGCTCTTATACAGCTGATATCTGCAGGCAAGAATCCTTCCAAGGAAAAAAATGTCTCTTACAAAATGCGTTATCTAACTAATTACAGAAAATATACCAAAATACATATGTGTAACCAATTTTCTTGTGTTTTCCTGTCTTCTTAATGGCTATGAAAAAGACATAGACAAACAGACATAGATTGATTCTATCATTCCATTTAATGTTTTAATAAATATTTGTCAATTACTTACTAGCAAATCATAAACAAAATCAACTGCTAAACCTAAATGTTGTAGAGAACCCCATGTATCCGTATGTGCTGGGGACTGATGGGTTAAGGAGCAATTCTGCAGAAAGTGACCTGGGGGTCCAGGTGGGCAACAAGTGGATTTAGAGCTGTGGAAGGGAAAGTTGAGGGATGGAGATGGGGAGTGGTGGGGGGTTTAGTTACCAAAGGGAGGCCTTGCCTACTGGCATAAACAGGTATGTACACATGTACTAGTATATGTTGAAATGGAAATACAGAGGTAGGTGAACACCGCACAGCGCACAGTAGAAAAGATATCTAATGTAGCACTGTTTCAGCTGCACAAAATGGACCATCAAAGACAGAACTTGGTACACAAAGTCTTTTCTTGATTTGCAATGAATGCAGGTGGCATTGACCCACTGATACGGGGCATGGTGGTTGATCACGCGAAACTGATGAAACAGAATCAACTACTTGTTGAGGAGCTCCAGAACCACCTTTTTGAACAGACAGAGATAATGGGTCTGGATCTAGCAGCCCTGAACATGCAACGGGGAAGAGACCATGGCCTTCCAGGTAAGGAGACACAAGTCCACATGTGCTGTGAACAATACTCTTTCTTCTGCTGCTGTTTATGGTAGTTCCACAAATGTACTAAGTTTTTTCATACCAATAAGAAGAAACAGTACCTTGATTTGAGGGTGAAGGATGGATAGATGGCCAAACTCAGGGAAGGCCTCTATATTATAAAGATCTTTTCTGAGGGATTTAAGATAAGGACAAAAGGCTTGGAAAGCAAAAATGCAAGGTGGGATAATGTAATAAAGAGGGGGAGAAACTATGCTGTATTGCAAAGAGGGAGCATGTGGGGTACAGAAGGTACAGACGCAAGCATCCAAGTTCAGCTTTCACATGGGCCGGGGCCAGACAGACCATCTGTGCTTTATTCTTTGCCCATCAGTGCCTATTTTGTGCCTTCAGACAACCCAGAGCTCTGAGCAGAAGTGGCTTGCATCCACAGGTATGATTGACCCCAAGCACTGGAGAAGAACGGGTGCTCTTGAATTAAGCACACACAGCCGTTGCTCTTTTCTAGGACTTTTATCCTAGAAATTGTGCCTCCCAAAACTGCAAAGGCTGGGGCATTCACTCTCAGCACTAGGTAGCTCTGACAGGATGCGATGAACCTGTAGTCACGTGGAAAGACAACCCAAATTGTTAGTTTAGGGAGTGCATACAAAAAGGACTCTGAAAACATGGCATTTGTTGTGACTGTCTAGACAATGATGTCTTCCAGATCCTTTTGTGCCATGAGAAGAAGCAGACGTTGCTCATGGGCCAAGGGGTCTGTTTAGTCCCTGAACCGAGGCAGATGGTGGGGGTCCTGGGGGGCAGATGAGACGGGTCCTGATCAGCTGCTGTTCCTGCTTTTGCAGGTTACAATGCCTGGAGGGGCTTCTGTGGGCTCTCCCAGCCTCAAAACTTAGATGAGTTTTCTGAGGTGTTAGGCAATTCCAAACTGGCCAAGAAGTTCATGGAGTTGTACGGGACACCAGACAATATTGACCTCTGGATTGGGGCAATTGCAGAACCCTTTGTTCCCCAGGGCAGAGTTGGACCCCTCCTGGCCTGCATCATCGGCACCCAGTTCAGGAACCTGCGTGATGGGGACAGGTAGGTGGCTCTGAGAGAAAACTTTCCCCAAGGCATTTATTATGGGAAAAAATGCTGACATTTTATGCAACACACTAATCCAGCCCATCTCCAACGTGCTAGTGAGTGCTCCCAGCAAGGCTCACACCTTTATTTTAGCCCAGTTGCCAAAGGGCTCTTTTTTGCAGCCCATTCCTATGGACCCATGGGGTTGAGGAGTACCAGCTCCAGGCCATGGGTGCTCTGCAGTAATTCCTGCCTGAGGTGACATCTGCTCTCAGAGTACAGAAGGGGAGCATCAGTCATGGTATCCCAGCAGTCTGGTGATGCCGCATGGAAGAGGCAGCCTCTCTGCACTGGCAGATGAGTGGCAGAATCCAGACCTGGCCACACTGGAGACACCTCTTTCCAAAGGGGTGTTCCTGCTGCCTGATGAATAAAGGTGGATCTGAGCAGAGACTCCCCTAGATCAGATCCCCGACTTGTCAAGTAACCAGCATCAAATGCCTTCAAGTAGACACTAAGCTGCCTCTGAAAATCCCATTGCAGATTCTGGTGGGAGAATCCGGGGGTTTTCACTCCGCAGCAATTACGTGCACTAAGAAAAATCTCACTTTCGATGGTGATCTGTGACAATACTCGTATCAACAAGATACCCAGGGATGTGTTCAAGGTCAACAGTTATCCTGAGAACTTCATTGACTGTCATGAGATCAACACGCTTGACCTCTCACCCTGGAAAGATGAGCCTGGGAGTGACACAAAAGGTAAGCGGTTGTCTGAGGTCTGTCAAAAATAATAAATGCCCTGCAAGGCCAGACTTTTCCGTGCCTAAAGAAATAAAATAATTAAGGTCATCACAGTGACTCTGCCCCTAAAAATGCCTTGACCATCCATTCAGCCCCACTCAGACACCACTGGAGGCAGAGGTGCTGTTAGCCCAGTCTCCTTGCAGTCCATCGCCTTCATCATCCCTTACTAGCCTGCCTCTTCCCCTTCAACTTGGAGGGAAATACCTGAAAATCCAGTCTGTTCTGGTCCTTGTGAATGTGTCCTTCTCTAAGCACCTTATTCCAGGACAACTGTAGTCTTCCTTCACAGGAAGAGTGTCCATGAAGAAATCAATCAGAATTCTTACTTTGCTGCTCGAAGCCTCTGCTCTCCCCTTGCCTTCCCTAAGGCTTTAAAGCATTTTAAGGTATATCTGCAGTTGTTTTGACTCCGCATGGCCTGACACACCAGTAGTTTAACACATATAGTCAGAGATTATCATGTACCACATCCTGAAAGATGGTAAAACAGTGTCTCCATATAAGAGGTGTGGACACTAGCTGTGTCCTCCTACTGATAACGCTTTTGGCAGGGGCTCTTCCAGTTGAAAATGATTTAGGGAGAACAGAGACTTGCAGAAGACAGGCACAACCTGAGCAGAATGGACTGGATTGAGATTTTGCTTCTGGCAACCCATTCATAGGTGATCACAATACCTGGGGATCACCAACTCTGTCCTACTGCAAGGCACAGACCACAAAGCATCTCCATGCAGTTCCTGTATTGAGTTTGATGATCTATTTGAGACAAATAGCTGCTGCTTAAGGAAGATATTTGCACTTGATATAAAGGCTAAAGTATGGTGACTTCACCCCATTCTTTAGGAACCAAGTCCAGCTGTTGCTTACTTTTTCTTTAAACAATAGAGGCTTCCCTATTTCTTTTATTAACTTAGTTTAATGATCACTAAAAATTGCTGAGCTGCTTCCTGTGGCTTTTTTATCACCAGGCTGGAAGGAAGCTGAACTGTGTTTGCATAACCCAAAGATGGTGAAATCCCAGGGTGTTAAAAAGCAACTGCTGAAAGTTTAACCTTTTCAAGTGGCAAGAAATTGCCCCAAAAGTACTCATCCAAAGAGCTGTCTGATGTTAGATCACTGGAGGTACTTTTTGACAAGGCTGGAAGCACCACAGTGTCTCTGAGGTAGAAGGATACAGGGGTCACCTGGTAAGCAGTTACCCATTCATCAGTGACTGTTTTAAGCTATGGAGTCAAATAAATATGTGGGGAGAAATACTGTGTCCTGGAAATACTTTCTGCCACTCAGTAGCTTTTTCTGCTTCACTGACAGTTTCTAATCCTGCTCGTCAGGCCAGCCTTGGAAACTCCTGACGTGGCATTGAGCTGCTCTTGGGAAACTGCTGCCTGTACATCATGCTCAGCTGACTGCGGCCCTACGGACCTTGGCACGTGATTGCCCAGAGAGGAGCTTAAGACTGTGCCTACTGTTTTATTTGCTGTACGGTGATTTTTATTTCATTCATTTGTAAAAGCCTCCAATAATGTAACATTTCAGACAGAAGGGTAGTGACGTTTTACTGTCCATTGCCCTAGAAAAGTGTTCAGAGTTGTGCAAGACTTGGTTGGGTGCTGGATGCTTTATGACTCTCTAAAGGCACAATCAAGATAGAGATTTTTTTTTTTTTTTTTTTTTTTTTTTTTTTTTTTTACTTTCCATCCTGAATGCATGTCAGCTCTGGAGGTTGGCGTGTTTGCATTTCAAAATCAAATTCCTTATCCTTTGTACCTGCTCAGAAATTAGGAGGTTCATGTAATCTTAATCAAAACTTCTCTTATCTCGTTGTTTTGCACATAAACTCTTTAGGCAGTTTCTAATTAGCAGTGAGATTTCAACCTTTGAAGACAGTGGAGAATAACAGCTGCACCTTGAAGCCTAGAGACATCTTTTATTAAATCCTATAGTGAATGTGTGTGTTTGTGTGTGCTGGGCAGTAATAAAATATATTACATGTTCTCATCTACACTTGGCATCAACTCTGGTATATCGTGTGTCCAAAATGTTCTTTGGCTGTGGTTCATAGCTAAACGTATCAGCATAAAAAAGCAAACCAAAAGCTGGCTGGTATGTAAACCACAAGCATTAGGGCTAAAAATTAATCACCTGGCTGGGATGATCTATTCCAAAACCATACTAAGTCAATAAATACCAAACACATAAAAATCTTACTAAGTTTCTATCTCTCCTTGGCACTACTGGGAGGAGAGGAAGGGGACTGGGAGCAAGAAGACAGCAGCCTGAGGTAGAGTCATGAGTAAAGCTTCTGGGTGGAGTAGGTGCCTCTCCCATGGGGACTAATGAAGGAGATGCTCGGTAAAAAACCCAGCATGGGATGTGTGCATTGCCATGGGAGGGTGTGCTGGCAAGTCCTGACTGTCCCAGCCTGTGGGTGAACAGGATTGTGGAAGAAGCAAGGCCAGAGGAAAGAACAGAAGCAGCAGGAACACTGGCAGGGGACAACCCACAAACAGCACCTAACGACCCTACTGATTGAGGGGGATTTGCCCCTCTGGCAGTTGGGGGTTTCAGGGGCGTGTTGTCTGGGAAAGAAGATGCTTAGTGCTATATAAGCTGCGTATTTGTTGGAATAAACGATTCTGGTTGTACCTCCGAGCGGGGTCCGTGCCTTCATACGCTACAAATGGCGCCCAACGTGGGGCACGAATCAAGAGACTAAAGCTGTCCGTGCCGGTAGCGCAGCCCGATGGAAGCAGGGATTGCCTCCAGGAGTGACTGCACTGACTGCGCTGCCGGCTCATCCCCTGCTGCAGGACAGAGGTGAGCGATCGGGAGCCACGGGGAACACTCTGCCGAAAGAGCAGCAAATGAATCTCGAAGTATATAGTACACTATATTTTTAAAAGTTCAGAATCGATCCGTGCCTACTCTGTCTCTGGTGACCCTCCTAGACTGGGTACGAGAAAATGTCCCGGACTTTCTTAAGACCGGCACCTTTGCCAAAGACACGTGGGACCAAATTGGCACCAAGTTTGGGACGCTGCTGCAGGGACAGATAAGGTTGCAGCCAAGCATTTACCAGTTTGGCGGCAGATATCTGAAGCCCTAGTAGAGCTCCACAAAGGGACAAAAGAAAACTCTGAGGAGCGCCCGACGCGTCCTGCCGCCCCGCCGCCGCCCCCGGACAGTAGCCGTGTGGCAGAGGAGAGTCTCTCGGGAGACTCCTTCCATCCCGGGCCAACTGACCCAGAGCGAGAACCTAATCTGTTTCTTTGTGATGATAAATTGAAAGAGGTAGCGGGGAACGACCTAACCCCCTCGAGCGATTGTCCTAATGTGTGGGAGAAATGTCGAGAAGAAGCCTTAGCTAAAGGCGACGCAGACGTTTCGCAGGCGTTCCCTGTTATTTATCGCGGAAACCGACCCGGGGCGTGGGAGGCTTTGAGTTAGGATCATGTTAAAGAACTGAGGAAATCGGTAAAAGGTGATGGTCTCCAGTCAGCATACACCATGGACTTACTAACAGCTGTTGGGGATGGATGTGTTATGATTCCTCATGATTGGAAACTGTTGTTGCGTGTGATTTTGTCGGCTGTGCAATATGCTGCATTCATGACCGAGTACCGTGATCTCGCGGCTGCTTCACTGCTGCTTCACTGCTTCACATTGGGTAACTTCACTGGCAATTTGAATCATACTGGTGTGAATGAGCTCATCGGTGAGGGGCCTCGGGCTGCTCCCGGTGTGCAAGCCCCCACGGACAGAGGGTGTTGTGAGCAAGTAACAGACATTGTACTGCGCGGATAAAACGGGTACCTGATAGAGCCGCTCCAGAAGCTTCCTTTCCTGCTATCACACAAGCGCCTGGAGAACCCTATGGAAAATTCCTTGATCGGCTCCAAAATGCAGTAGAGAGACAAGTAGATAACCGAGCAGCTCTTGATATCCTTATCATAGAATCATAGAATCATCCAGGTTGGAAGAGACCCTTGGGATCATCGAGTCCAACCATCTACCCTACACTACAAAGTTCTCCCCTATATCGTATCCCCCAACAACACATCTAAAAACTGTTATGAAACAGCGTTCGAAAATGCTGATGCTGATTGTCGTAAAGTATTGCGAACAATTAAGAATGTTAATCCTTCTATCACGATATCTATCACTTTATCATGATAAAAGCATGCCAAGATACCGGCACAGAAACTCATAAAAGGAGTCTCTTAGCTGATGCATTGTCAACACACCTCACTGGGGGCTGCTCAAAAGGCAGACTGCTGTAATTGCGGAAAGCCTGGGCATCTTAAAAAAGATTGTCCCTGTGCCCTGTACTTTATGGGGCCGAGACTTGTTAAGCCAGTGGGGAATCCTCCTGAAAACAAATTTTTAATAGTGGCTATTGACAAGCAGCAGGGCCTTTCATTGACATGGAAATCAGAAAACCATGTTTGGGTAGATCAATGGCCCCTGAAAAAGGACAAACTGCTGCATTTGCATGACAGTACAAGAACAACTGGCTGCTGGGCACATTGTACCCACCACCAGCCCCCGGAACACTCCTGTGTTTGTAATACCAAAGAAAAGAGGCAAGTGGCGATTGTTAGAAGACCTTCGAGCTATAAATGCAGTCATTGAGCCTATGGGTGCTCTGTAGCCTGGTCTTCCTTCACCTTCTATGCTGCCTCAAAATTGGCCAATAGCTATAATTGATCTAAAAGACTGGTTTTTTGCTATTCCTCTACACCCAAGGGATGCACCCCGGTTTGCATTCTCTGTACCATCTATAAATCGGCAACAGCCCACACGACGATATCATTGGACTGTGTTGCCACAAGGTGTGCTAAATAGCCCGACTGTCTGCCAGCTAACTGTAGCAAATGCTTTGCAACCTGTCCGAAATGCAAACCCTCATGTTATAATTTATCATTACATGGATGACACACTTTTAGCTGCTGAAAAAGACAAAGACCTGCAGACAGACTTCTGCCAAGTCTGCCTTGCTGTCCAAGGAGCAGGCTTGCAGATAGCCGAGGAAAAGGGCCAACATGAACCACCCTGGAAATACCTAGGATGGAAAATTACAACTCACACCATCCAGCCACAAGCACTGAAGCTGGCGTTACAAATAAAGACTCTGTGAATGGTCTGCAAAAATTGTTAGGAACCATCAACTGGCTCAGACCTTTTCTAGGTATCACTACACAAGATCTACACCCCCTGTTACAATTATTAAAGGGTGACCCTGACCTAAACTCTATAAGACAGCTGACACCTACTGGACTGCAATGTCTACAGCAAGTAATGGAGGCTTTACAGACGCGTCAAAGTCACTGTCTTTGTTTAATGCTTCCAGTGTATTTAGTCATCATTCAAAATACCTTTGAGCCATATGCCCTTCTAAGCCAATGGGATTCAACAAAAAAAGACCCACTTGTGATATTAGAGTGGCTCTTTTTGCCTTATGCATTTACAAAGACTGTAACTTCACGATTAGAAATGTTTGCCAACTTGATTCAGAAAGGTCGTCACTGACTTCAGACTCTAAAAGCTAGTGATTCAGAATTCATTTATATTCCCACCAACAAAAAAGACTTGGACTGGATG